>NW_026575041.1:13860000-14460000 GCF_905146905.1 Nyctereutes procyonoides | reverse complement strand
AAGGAAAGGGAGTACTGAGCATCTCCCTCCTCCTCAGAGAGGGTGCCCTTTTTGTTCTTGGTAGAAAATCTGGAGGGATGAGTGTTTATGGCACACTCTTTAGGAATGTTGTTCTACTGGCCTTACTAGAAATAAATCCTTACAATGTATAACTAATACATGTAAAACACTATGTTAGTATCATGAAGAGTCCATTCTTTTTTTTCTTTCAAATTCCACAACAATACCATGCTTCCTTTTATTACCACTGAAAAAACAGTCATGTTGAGTTATTTTACCATCTATGAATTATATGGTACATAGAATGTATTATTCTTTAGTAAACTACACCTATTTGTGAACCTAACATTGATATTGTTTTGATTTTGTGCCACTACCTACCTTTGCTGAGGGAAGTTTCAACTTTGCAAAAAATCAAAATCAAGAAATCAGGTGCTTCATAAAAGCAGCATCTTTTTTTTAATTAGTCCAGTCTAAGCGTTCAGTGAACTTCTTTTTCCATCAAGTGAAAGCAAAAACAATTCCCCCTCTCCCCCAATACCAAACACAGGGATACAGACCTCTCTTCTTCCTCATGTTATACTCCTGCTAGATTTCAAAGCAAATTGTACTAGAACTCAGAAGAATCCTGGCAGCCCCACACCTCTGTGCTATGCATAGTATTTTCTTACATGATTTGAAGAAAGCACTACAGTTGTACATTTCGTGAGTGTCTTATCAGGATTATTCTCGACTGAAATGCACAAAAAAACAAGCAAAAATTAAAAAAAAAAAAAAAAAACAAGTCAAAAGCCACCCAGAAAAAACTAAAGCTTCAGTGCCATATCTGAATGTCCTCACAGATAGTCCCAATTCAGGCTGGTATCACCTAAGGGCACAAGCCCAGCAAACATCTGCCCTGTAATCCATTTGCTCTCCACCCCCCACTCCCCAATTGATATATTTAGGAAGACACGCTCCGCTCAGGCCAAGAAGCATAAGATGAAAACATAAAATAAGTCAAAGTCTTTTCTTTATAAACTCTGATTATCATATTGATAAAACATTCCTAAAGACATTTGCTGGAGTAAAGATTCTGATCCACTCTGCATTCTCTCAATTTCCATTTTTATTACTGTAGTTGATTATACGTGCCTGTAGCCTAAAGTATCCCAGTAAAAGAGGCCCTTTTAAAGCTAGTGGAAAAAAAGTCCTCTTGGTTTTTCTTAAAGCACCATCCAAATATTTTTACTATAAAATATAAGTAAAGTGAAAGAGAAAAGTTTCCAAATTACACCAGTATGCGGCTCCCTGAAAGTGCACTGCAAACTCCGTAGAATAATTTTGATTAGGTTGTGTGACTGTGCCAGGCTCCAAACAAGTGGTTATTCTGTTGTGACATCTGCCAAGCAATGCGTCCATTGTTCTCTGGAATTTAATTCATTTTAAATCACTCCATCCAGATGATAAAACATGAGATGTGCTCTACTTCAGGGGTAAAATGAAATGATTGTTTTTAGTGTGACCACAATTGTTAGCTGGGAAGTGATATAGCTTGCTCCCATTAGGCCCTGATTATTGTCTCCTGGAAAATAGCTAGTTCAAGAAACGTGAGTAAAATCCCGTTAAATGGAGGGATTGGCATAAATACTCTTGCCTACTCCGATGAGTCACAAAGCTGACAGGGCCGTATGCCGCGCCTTCCTCAAAAATAGAGCAACCACCTTTGGGAAAGAAACCATTTCAAAACTGAAAGCAGCTTCGGATACTGACTTAGTGTAAGATATAGTTTAATACGTGTAGCAATATAGTCAACAAATTATTTCATTTATCGAGGACTACTGTGCAAATGCCTCCAAATCCAAAATATCATACCTGCCTGTTGAAGTATTGTGAAGGTTCCTAAAAGTTGTATGCGGTGGGGAACATGGAAATGTTAGTGATTAGGAATTTAAAAAAAAACCCTAAAATGAATCTCAAGAGAAAACACACATATATACACACATAAGAATTTAAGAATTTATATCTCCCATATGCCACATATTTAATATAAACCTTGGACACAAAAGTTCAGATGAAATAAAAATCAAAGTTCTCAAAAATTGAAGGATTAACTTTCTTGCTAAATATTCTCTATTATCCCAAACATCAGTATGGTCTTTTTAAAATTTCTATGCAAAAGTATGCCTTTAAACTCCTGAAATGATAGATGATACACAAACCAGTTTTCAAATAATAAAGCCAATCATCTTGCAACTTTAAAAAATCAGGTAAAAGATAATATGACACAGTCCACACACCACACCACACACACACACACACACACACACACACACATCCCAATGACAACATTTGGCCTCTCCTAAGATACGTAGATGAAGACCATTAAGTGCTGCCAGGAAGGAACACCGTGTCACCCCTCCCTACAATCCAGGTAGTTCCCTTTAATCCAATAGCAAATCTGGGCATATTTGAGAGGGGTGATTCTAACAGCCACGTTGAAATCCTGTGGAGAGCCATTCATGTCTACCCACTGGTGCCCTGAAAAGATGCCAATGATTTTTCGCTCCCACTTCTGCTGCTGCCTCTTCCACATCCTCACGTAGACTCCAGAGCCGCTGGCCCCGGGCTGGGCATCACACTGCTGGTAGAGCAGGTCATAGGTCTCATCCTTGACATCACAGAAGCGGTATACCAAGTTGCCTGGTCGGTCATTGTCATAACCAGAGAAGTGGATTCGGCCCCCTGGCAGCTGCTTGGCGGGAGGGCTCACGCCGATCTTCATGAACTTTCTCTTGTGGGGCTTTTTGAGTTCTAGAAGGGCATAGTCATAATCCATACCAATGTCATTGGCGTTGCCTTTGATCCAACCCTTGGGCACGTGGGTGCGTTTCACCCGGATCCACTGAAACTTCATCTTCTCCGGAATGGCAGAGCTGGAGCTGTTGGCCCCTCGACCACCATCTTTAAACTTGGGCTTCAGGAAGCCCACTCGAAGTTTCTGGGTTCCTTTCACGTAGGTCTTCCCATCGTGAATGCAATGGGCAGCGGTAAGGACATGCCTCTCTGCCACCAGGGTGCCCGTGCAGCCTGTGGATAACTTCACTGAGGTCGAGAAGGGGTAGTTGAGCAAGAAGTCCTTCCCAAAAATGCTGAATCTGCTGTCGTAGCCATAGATCTGCCGCTTCCTCCGAGCCTTTCGCGAAGACTCTTGCCCCCCACTGCCACCACTGAGGACATAAATGCCCACCTGCGTCTCGGTGCGGCTGCCGTTGGCATAGAGCGTCTCATAGGATAGGTACTGCTTGGCCTCTTCATAGGTGGGCAGCGGGGTGCCCTTATGACACTGGGGTCCGCATGAGGAGGACACTTCCAATTTGGCTTCGGCCCCAAAGTCTGGCTTACCTAAGTGGAGGGTGGACTGGGGCAAGACCACCGGGAGGCGATAAGCAGGCCAAGTGGGTTTCCAGTGGGCGCCAGAGGGGCTCACCTGCCCGACAGCACAGAGGAGGAGGAGGAGGAGGAGGAAGAGGAGCCCTGGAATCCCCGCCATGCTGAGCACCACTCTGTAGGAACAAAGATAAGCAGGTCAGCAGGGCAAGGGGCTGAGCACTGGCTGATGGAGGAAGCAGCCCGGCAGCGTGCCTGTCATTATTTCTAAGTCTGAGAACCCTCCTCAGGAATCAGGGTGTGGAGAGGAATCCCGAGATAATGGTCTCACAACACAAGGCTCGACCTGGGAACTCTGCTGTGCTCAAGGTGAAATGGGGTGCTCATTCCCTTCTATGTGGAAGATGCCCCAAAGATGGCCCAGCACAAGGCAGAGTGCCCGCGGTCATTAAGCCCCAGAGGAGCTGCTCCACCAGCCTGGGTTTCTGTGCAATTTTGAGCCTTCTCTGTGCTTGGAGCCTTTGTCCCCTCCTACCTCCCTGGTCCACCTGCCCTTCTTTCCTTTTCTGCCCGTTCTCAGTATAGCGTGTACTTGGAAAATCTTCTGAGTGACTTGCTCATGTAAATGTAAATGACACAGTAAACTGAGTGACCAAGGCATCAAGGCATCAAGGAGAGATAGATAGCTCCAGTGTCACACTTACTGGGATTCCTGTCACTTCGAAATGCTGAGTGATTCCAAGGAGGGCATGAGACTTTTGTTTGAATTTAAAACAAACTTAACTATTATAAGTTTAGTTTCAGAGTCGCCAGGCCTCTAACAAACAAGATACTTCTTCCTTTGGATTTTGTTGTAGGCTATTGGGATCTCTGTCAAAGACCTGAAGCTCTAACGTAGCACTGGGTAGCACATTGTGAAATTTACTGCTGATTACCTTTCAGGTCTCTGTATCTGTGTTCCTGGCTCATCTGAATGCCTTGAATTTGGGCCTATGCTAGCGCTCAACAAAGATTTATTGAATGGATTTACCGAATGAGTACTTGTATTCATCAAAGAGTGAATGAAGGATTAGTGTGGCTACAAAAACCACATTTTTTCAATGAGGCATGCTGAGTGCTAGTGACATAGATGTATGTGGATGATGTGGCGGCTCAGAAAAAAGGCATGAAATCCAGGTGTGGGGAGTCACAAAAACAGGAGATCCAGGGGAGATGATGCTAGAGGTGGGTGTCAAAGGTGAGGAGAAGTTAGATAATATAAGACAGAGTGAAAGGGATAGTCATATGCAAGGATACAAAGACATGCAACAGTGCAAGTCATTTCGGAAATTAAACTAAGGCCAGGAAGGGTGGAAGAAAAGAGGTGGTGGAGGCAGTGGGCAAAAGCCATATTATGCAAGGCTCCATACACTAAATGAAGAAGTTTGGATTTTATCCTGAAATGTATGTTAAAAGAGCTGGATCAATCATGCCACAAGAAAACCAACAATGAAAAACAGATTGGGAGTACTTTCATAAACACTCAAGGGCAAGTTAGCTCTGACTGGTTGTGCATCTTCTGTTCCGGAGGAGCTGATATAGAGGGTAGGGTAATTTGTTCAGGATGGAGTGCTTCCCAAAAAGAGGACAGGGAGGGGTCAGGTCTCCAAGACTTTGGAACCTAGCAGGAGTCAGGAAGAAACCATCCATCCCCTTGTCCCCATTCTCTTCCTCTTGAGAGTATAGACCTGTTGGCAACTTTTGGGCATTTTCTGCTTTCTTTTACATAAACTGGAAAATCCCCTTGATCTGATCTAGGCCAGGTGAGCATGCCAATCCGTATTCCCAATATCCACACCCACTATTACTAAGAAGTGTGCATCCCCCCCCCCCGCCCCACCCCACCTCTGGCCTCTTTTTGCTTGACTCTCTCTGATTCCACTTCTATCAGAGAAAACAGAGATGGGATGAAACAGGCATGAGCTCCTGGAAAAGGTAATTCCTTGGGACTCCCTGATTCTTTGAGATTGTTTCTTTCCTTTCTTCCCAATAGGAAGAGTCCCTGGGCCCTTCTGTGGGGAGGAGAGATATCTCGTGGTTTCTCTAAATCCTTGAAACCATGGGGTCTGTGTGCATACCCAGATTTGCATGTACGGGGGGGGGGGGTGGATACCATCACAACTAAAGGCTCTAAGTAGATGAAGGAAAGGATCCTGATGCTCATAAAGCCCTCTTCCCCAGTGGGGACTTCAGGGGTGGCCTAGGTGTGGTGAGGACAACCCATTAGGAAACTTTAGAAGATGGCTCTGTATCTGATTATTCCTATCTCCTGGCTCAGGACTCAGTTCTTAAACATATCTAGGTCCTGGACCGCGCGTCTTCTCTATGTAAGTCACTGTCTGGGTAACTAAATGCCCCCACGGCAGAATTCCTGCCAAGTGTGATGTGTACGTCTCCGACCATCTCCTCCTCCCTTAGATTACCATGGTGAATGTTGATGCCTGCTAATACCGACTAATACTGCTAATACTGTCAAGCCAAGTTTGACTTCAGCTTATCTAAAAAACAAAACACAGGATCCAGAGGTCAGAGCTGCCAAGTGTTCCTGTTGCCAAAATGTGATTCTTGGGGGAGAGAGAGAGGAGGAGGAGAGACGTTATTATGCTCTGGGTTATCATAAGCTGTAGGTAATCTTTGCAATGTGCAGGAAGAAACCAGCAGTTAGAGAATGCTCTCAGGGTCATCATCTAGGGCACGCATCTTCAATTCTCAAATTGGAAATTTATATGTGAGTTGGATCCTGGGACTGCAGAGCCCAGATTATCTACTGCAGCAGAATTCCTCCAGTGGCATTTGTCTTTATCCAAACATTGAAATAGTTCATTGGCAAGGACGTCATGGAAGAGAAGGGCAGGAAGGAGTCTAAAATATTTAACTAGGAACTCTGTCTTAATGAACTAATCTCCTCTTAGGCAAAATTAACTCTACATTTCACTTTTCCAAGTGCTCTGCCTCTACAGCAAACCTATTTTTAAAATATATTCGAAGTCCTTGAAGCATGTCTTATCTCACAGTGAGGGCTTGGTTTCTGTTGTTTTTTTTTTGTTTTGTTTTGTTTGTTTTTTTTTTTTTAATATCAATCTTTCAAAAAATGTTTTGGAACCAGTTCCTGAGAGTTTGTGGGTCTGAAGAAATGGAGACCAGTCTTTTCGTGGGCACGAGGCTGGGCACTTAGCTAGGCTCCCTCAATGGCCACGGCCTCACTCTAGCCCCCCAACATGCAGGATTGAATTTGTTCCCAGAGAAATGACAAACCACTGTGCCAAGAGCCTTTGGGATCATTTACAAATCACAGGATACTGGTAGATAATGCTAAAGAGCCTACTGCAGATCATTAGGATATTACTATTCTCCCTGGAATATCAATATTCTGGATAAAATATCATCTAATTAATAGTCAACATTCGTTCAATAGTATTACTAATTCAGAGTCCTTACAACTTAAGTTCTGATCATTTAGCCAGTGAAGGAGAAGAGAAGTCAGCCATCTGTAAGGACTGCTAAACCAACAGGGTAAAGATCTAAGTCTTTAGAAATAAACTTTTTTGGATACCTCAAAAACACAAACTTCTATTAGTCTAAAACATTGCCTACAAGTTCCCTACATTATTGCTTAAACTGAACACATTAACTTGTGATAAGATCTTGTCCTGGGGTTCTCTATCTTCATTAGATTTTCTTTGTAACTCAGAAAGCTATAAAATTGCCTTTAAAAATACTTTCATTCAGATTTAGAAATTAGTACAGACCAATGCAGGTCAAGTTATTCCAAACTGATAAAGCTTTTTTATTGTTATTTTTAAAGTTTTCCTGAAGTATAGTGATATTAGTTTTAGGTGTACGATTAAAATGGTTTTTTCCTGATTGTAAATTGGGAGATCAAGTCATCTGTTCTCAGGCTCCCAAATGGGTTTAAGCTGCTATCTGTGTTAAGGTTACGCACTTCAGAAACTGCTCACCCTTTTACCAAATATGTGTTCAGGGTAGTTTAGAAACTATTCTGAAAGGCAACCTGAACTGGATGATCTCTTTAGCTCTTTAGTGCCGGTCTTTACAGGCCCAGGATTCCCTAATATTATCATTTTCCAGGGTCACAAAAGTCCAGTGCAAGCGGTAGGCTGTATACAAACGGAGCCCGCACTCACAGAATTGAGAAGGCCAGGAGCAGAGGGGAAAAGGGAAATGTATCTTGCTAATCTCTTGCCGATCCAGGAGACAAGATTTCCCTCATCAAGCAAACAAAGCCTCCAGCAGAGGGCGGCTTTCAAGAATGGAGAAGGATGGTTGGGTGTGCCGGCTCTCAGAAAGAAAAAGTGCCAGGGGGGAAATCTCACCGGCCTAGGCCCTTTCCTGGGGCATTCACACCCTACCCTGACCCCTTTCCTATTAATACACATCAATGATAACTGTGATGCTTTAAAATTAGGTTGGTGGCTTTGCATGCATTTCTCAACTCACCTGGTAATAACGTCCCAGGAGACAATTATTGTTTTCATTTTTATAAACTCTAAGCAAGCCTGTACTATGCCCATTTAAATATTTAATTTATTTATTTAGAATATTTTATTTATTTGACAGAGAAAGCAAAGACCGAATGAGCAGGGGGAGCAGCAGGCTCTCCTCTGAGCAGGGAGCCCCACATGGGGCTGGATCCCAGGGCCCTGGGATCATGACCTGAGCCAAAGGCAGATGCTTTACCCACTGAGCCACCCAGGCGCCCCATTTAAGTTTATTTAAACAAACACTCTAGGATGGAAACAGATATCATAACATCTATAATCTCACTATCGGAAAAGGTAACTAATAAATTCCATTAACTTGAAATTCTTTCTTGCCTTCACAAATGAATCACCTTACTCTTATAGAACTGTCTGAAATAGGTATTCCTTCAAAAAAAAAAAACAACAACAACAACAACACAAAACCGAGAATGAAGACTTCCAAATCTTATCTTCCAAATCTTATCCTTGCTCTATCTAAATCCAGATGGAGAAAATTCAGGCCTCCAACATTTCATTTCTAGGACTAAGCCTTTACTAGATAAAGATTCCTCACGTACATAATCCTTTCTCAAAGTTCTCAACTATTCTCATGTATCACTTCGCCTGACTGATAAAGCAGAATGAAAAATTAAGGTTTTATTAATGCAAAAACTATTTATTTCCCAACTCTGTGTATCTGACTCACAAGAGTTACACATTCCGTGCCCCATCACTCAATAGGAGCCACTGTCCTGCTGTCCATTCGTCTAAAAATATTTATATTTTACGAGGATGCTGCTACTTCACAAATCCACTGATAATCTAATGATGAAGGGACATTATCAGAAACAAACAAACCAGCACCATCTGCTTGGCGACTGGTCACTGAAACTGCTCCACACCTTCCTCTTCAAAACGGCAATGACACAGGTCTCCTCAAGAGGGCAAGTGTTTGGGAGAACGACTTAACTCCTATAGCAAACAAGTGCTGGGAGAAAAAAAAAAAAAAAAACCTAATCCTTAGGACATACATTCTCTATTGTCCAACAGATGAATTCCTGTGACCACTATAAACAGTCATGTCGAAACAAACAGTGGGAAAGTCTGTAGAGATAAAAGTTTTGGGCACCATCTGGAAGGATAACAAAGGGTTTTCCACGGACTCTGTGGCCAGGAAAACTGACCAGTGAAACCACGCTAATTCCTAAAGCAAATACCTAAAAGCGAACAAAGCTCTGTGAGCTCTCTGCAGCCAGGCTTGCCCTCATTTTCCTGAGTCAAAGAACTGTTAAAGGAAAACAGACGTAATCACATAATGGTTTAAGAATTACAGCCCCTACAGGAAAGAAATGCAGCACGTTTACAAGCCCAACCGCCCTGCACACAGTCTTGTGGTCAAAAGAAGTTTAACTTCTCCTCTATCAGCTTTTAGGCAGAACGCACTACCCTAGTGAGCTTGGGGCAGACCTGGTGGCAGAACAAGAACAGTGTATAGAACTGTCAGTGGTGAGCCCAGGGGGAAGGAGCTCCCCGGAGCCAGTGGGAGTTACCCATGAATCACGCCCGGTGGACTGAATCCTCGGGGATCCATGAGAAGAAACATGTGGGAGAACCTGAGACCATTAAACCCTGCAGACTGCGGCCAGTCTCATTCTCAGACCCACTAATGGGCACCGTGGCACTTATCCTAGACAGGAAAACACCCGTATTCACCATCTACCTGAGTAAGCTGCCAGTGTCACAAAAATGAGATCCGTATTAGATACCTGGGAAGAACGCTTCCTTTCCAGCTCACTACGGGAAAGTATGACTATTTAGGTGGGAAAAACACAAGTGAAACGATTTCTTCAAATGCAGAAGGTGTGCACGTGATCAAACTTTCACAAGTAAACACAGTGGCTTTTATAGCATTTCTCCTAAATTGCTTCTCCCCACTCCGCCTCCAATTCGCTCCTGTCAAGGCTTCTCCAGAGACTCGTCCTAAGGCCTATTTTAAATGTTCCTTGTGCATGAAGCGGAGCCCGGCACAAGCGCGGTAAATAGCCTCCTATTAATCGGCACTGGGCTTTGGCCGCAGCGGACCTCCAGCTATATAAAGTCAAGTCTTTCCTGCGTGGCCCCAGAAGGTAAGCGGCACTGGCCTCTCCGCCCCTGAGCTGCACACGGGGAGCCCTCAAGTCCAGTTTCGGGAGCGGGGGAAGGAGCCCCCCGCAGCCCTGCGCCCGCCCCCTGGAGCTCCCCACCAGCAGGGGCTGCTCCGCTCTCTCAAGGCTCCTGGGGTCGCCCCAGGGCAGTAACACACACAGGATCCCCGGCAGCCGCTTTTTTGCTTTTTTCTCCTGAGGTGTCGGAGAGCGACCCTAACTCGTGTTCTGGAGGGGAGTGGTGGTTTTCCTTTGCTGAAATGATTCTCCCTCCTCTTCTAAGACAATCCCTAAACTTTTCAGACTTTTATTCGCAAGTCAACTCGTGACGTGCGTCCACGGGCCGAGGAAGAAACACCTGCTTCCAACACCGGTGAGAGTCCACCGACAGCCTGCGAGGGGCACGGGCCCGTCCACGCCGCGCCGGCTCCCCAGCCCGCGTCCGCTGCGCTCCCCGGCTGCGAGGCGCCCACAGTCGCGTGGCCAGAGGTGAACTTCACGCTGGGATCGCGCTCGAGTACCCAGAGGCCGAAGCCCCAGAAGCCCCAGAAGCCGCGGGGCGGCGGCGGCGGGTGCCGTCCGCGCCCCGGGCCGCTCCTCTCCGCCCGCGCCGGCACCTCCAGCCCGTCGCTAACACCCGCCGCCCGATGACGCCGCGGGAGCCCAAGCGCCCGGCAGCCCCGGCCCCCGCGGAGCTCCGCCGCCCTGCAGCCCCGGGGCCCCGCCGCGCCCCCCGCCGCGCCCCCCGCCGCGCCCCCCGCCGCGCCCCCCGCCGCGCCCCCGCCGCGCGCGTCCGCCCGCCCTTTGTCCCGCCGCTGCCGCGCCCGAGCCCCGCGCCCCCCCCCGGCCGCGCCCGCACTCACCGCGCCGAGCAGCCCGCCGGGGCCGCGGCTCGCTGCGCCGCTCAGACAGGTGTGGGCGCCGGGAGGGCGCGCGCGGCTCCCATGCCTGCCCCGCGGCGCGACCGAGTGCGAGCGAGCGGCGCCGGCAGCGGGCGGGTCCGCCCCCCGCGCCTCCCGGGGCCCGCCCGCCCCGCCTCCCGCCTCCCGCCTCCCGCCTCCCGCCTCGGGGAAGCCGCGCGCCCGCCGCCCGCCCCCGCCCCCGCCCCGGGTCCCGCCGACGGCCCGCCCCGCGCCGCGCGCACCCCCGGGGCTCGGGCGCAGCCTCCCGAGCGAGCCTCGGGCCTCCGCCGCCCGCGCCCCGCCGCCTGCTCGCCGGGACCGCGCGCTCCCGGGGGTCGCCCCCCCCGCCCCCAGCCTGCAGCCGGGGACGCGGGCTGTACCCGGGGCGTGGGGAGCCCCTCGGCACATTGGAAGAGTCGCGAAAACTCTGTGCTTTTGGGTTTTCAGGGCATGAGCGAGGGCCTCCCGCGGCCTCAGGTGCCTCCGAGGGACGCAGAGCTGCGCGGGCGCGCGGGGCCGGAGGGCGGGAGGGCGGCGGGGCCGCGAGCGCACCCCCAGCCTCCCGGGGCGCACCGGCCGGTGGAGCCGCCTCCGCCAGCCCGCGGTGCCGGCCGCGACCGCGCCATTGAAGGATCCGGGGCCAGAGCTTTGCTCTTCTCTCCGCAGCGCCTCGGTCTTTAGAAGACTGGACGCTTACTCGGTCCCGCCGTGAGCCGGCTTTACGCGTGGGCCGTCGCGGCGGCCAGGTTGCAGGTGCCCCCGTGTTACAGATCAGGGACTGAAGGTCGCAGGATTAAGGACCTGCCCCGGTGCTCCGAGGCCACATTTTCGGTCTGGCCCCTTGGCTGTCCTTTCCCTCCTCGAAGCCCGCTCTCAGGGAGGGGGGGGGGGGGAGGGGGGAGGGTCTACTATACTCTCACGCCAGGGGCTAATGACACAACTAATGTGAAATAGGAAAGCCCCCGCATGGGCTACGGTGCGGTGGTTCTCAAATGTGCGAGGAATTGGTACTCTCCACTATCTTAAGGCCAAGTCCTCAAACCTCCCCAGCATTAGCTTAGTTTCTTTCATAATGTTACTCACTGTATATAGACATTAAATCAGAAATTTATGTTACAGCTTATGAACGATTCTGGAATAAAGCCAAAGCAAATTTATGAATTATATATAAAAATCCCCTCCCAAAACAGTGACATTAAATTAGTAATGCTTACTACCCAACTATACCAGCATCACGTAGTACTGACTGCCCAGATAGGGCTACATTTGGGTTCTGTGTGGCTTTACCCCTCTCATGGTGTGTCAAGCGCACGGTACCGACACAGTTTTCTCATATCTTTCCTCTGTTCCAGCAACCACACCTTTGCTCACACCCTTTGTCGTTATAATATCTGGCTTTCGCTTGACTCTGATATATCATTTAGAGGTTAATGCTGTGGTATTCCTTTTTTTTTCTTTTAAGGTTTTTTTTATTTATTTGAGAGAGAGAGAGCAGGGCAAGTAAGAACAGAACGTGATGGGGGAGGGGCAGAGAGAGAGAGGGAGAAGCAGGCTCCCCACTGAGCGGGGAGCCCAATGCAGGGCTGGATCTCAGAACCCTGGGATCACGACTTGGGCCGCAGGCAGATGCTTAACCAACAGCCCGCCAGGTGCCCCTGGGCTATTCCTTTCTTAATAGCATAACCGATAAACTTGTAACTCTTGGCGCCAAGGCACAGCCCACATAGACACTGAAATCACAAGGCAGTTCTTGGTATTAGATGGTTATTCCAATGATCCAGAATGTGTTTGTATTCATTTTACATGAAAACTATGAAAAAAGTTAATTATGAATTTCTAGGGTCCCTAGCTCCCAATTAGACAGCTTTAAAAGCCAAATTCCTTACTGAATAGAGGAGCTGGAGTTGTAATTGGAAGGAGAGGAAGATGGGAGAGGCTTCTCAACCACGCTTGAGTTTCATTAGTTTTACCCCAATGCAACAAATATTTATTGAGCACCTATTACATGCAAACCAAGGTGATAGGCACCAAATTAGAGATGGCCACAGGAAGACACTATAGCAACATAATTAAGAGTGCACCAGAGGCATTCAACCATGTAAGTGCTATTCTGGGCTGTGTCACTTATTAGCTGTGTAGCTTTTGGCTTAACCTTTCTGTGCCTCAGTTTCCTTCTCTATAAAATGGAGACTACCTTATAGGGTTGTTTTGAGATTTAGGATGAATTAATACACATAAAATGCTTAGCACACTGCCTGACATATAGTAAGCCTTTAACAAATGTTAGCTGCTGTTACATCTGTTATAAGAAAAGAACATGCCTTAGCTCTGCTTTGGATTGACTCTTTCAGCACGACCCCAACCCACATTAACATTCATTGCTCCATTAACAAACATTGACAGTTTAAAAAATTACATTGTAACAATTAGGGGAGATAGGATGGTAGAAAATAAAAGGATTCCCATCATTCAGAGAAAGAAACTGAGGCACAAAAGGACCCAGGAGCACATCTCTTCCCTATCACCACTCCCACAACTAGTCTCAGGTCTAATGCTCCCTCCCCAAAGAAGCTGTAACTACCAATGATCCCTGGGAACTCAGGGCTTGAACGAGCACCACCCACTCCTGATGAGAGGTTACCTCACAGCTCTTAGGTTATCCTGGCCATTGCCACAAGAACACGAGCAACAGATCTTTAGAGGACTTTGACCTCCAAGAGGAATGTCCTGTGCAAGTAGCAGATGTCCTCCTGCTGTTTTTAGATATTTTCTTTATGTATTTGCCCTACCCTCCAGCCCCCAAAACAAAAACAAAACCAGAAAAACCAAAACTCTCATTGCTTCTTAAGAACTCAGTTCAAATCTATGATCATAATTCTCAGATACTTCTCATATGCATAGCAATTCAATTGTTAGAAAATACATTCAGGGCAAGGCCTCCACATTTCCTAAGTGCACACTCTGTATAAGGTGACTATGAGAGGGAGAGCAGATCTCCCTCACCTCAAGGAATGTGTGCTATGGATATAAATAAAAAAAGAAATCAAATACAGGAGCAAGTGAGATATAGACTGAATCAGGCTCCAGCTAGAGAACATGGAAGAGGGAATCATTCATTCCCACTCTGGCTTTCAAGAAGTGATGGAGGTGGGGATCCCTGGGTGGCGCAGCGGTTTAGCGCCTGCCTTTGGCCCAGGGCGCGATCCTGGAGACCCGGGATTGAATCCCACGTCAAGCTCCCTATATGGAGCCTGCTTCTCCCTATGCCTATGTCTTTGCCTCTCTCTCTCTATGTGACTATCATGAATAAATAAATAAAATCTTAAAAAAAAGAAGTGATGGAGGTGGAGGTTAACAGATGAAGATCTGATCAAGGCTTTAACAAACTTTATCTTGTTGAGTTCCTCTGCTGTATAAATGAGCAAATCAGGGAGTGAACAAAGGGAGCAGAACTGGCACTAGATTGTAGTAATTATAACTAGTGTTTGTTGAATGCATACTATGTGCCAGGTAGTGTGAAATACACTTTATTGTAAATAATCTTCAACACAAACAAAAAAATAGAGATGAGGATTATCCCCATTTTGCAGGTGAGAAGACTGAGGTCCAGAGTGGTTGAGTAAGATACCCAGTGTTACACTACTGAGTAACGTGGCTGTGACTTCTGCCCAGTCTGTCCCACTCTTGCATCATCTTTTTCATTCATCTTTTTAAAGTCTTTTTAAGGGAGTTTTAATTATAATTCTTGCTGTTAAAAAATCAAAGTCACGTAAACCTTTAGGGATAAACTTTGGGATATTCAAAATAACATGTTTGGAAAACAGAACCACATTTCTAATTGCCAGCATTATGCTTTGTTCTTGGTAGAAGTGTCTTTTTTTTTTTTCTTATTCTTTCTTTTACATCCCAATTATAAACCACGGCCATATTGACTTCTGTGGTAGTAAATTGATCTCAAAAAAAGTCAAGTTCTTCTGCAAGAGAATCAAGCTTCTTTCTGGCAGTAGGTAAGTTCTTTTCCAACAATGCCTGAGCTTCCTCAATTCATATTCAGGCATTTCATTAGCCCCCAATCACAGACGCACTTTATCCATAGGTGGAACTGAAGCTTTGCAGTACAGGGTATCTGCTAGTAAGAATCTGGTCTCCAGTGAACTAACTGGTGGATGGACTCTTTTTCTCATTATGTTGTGTTGCTTCCCTGACCTGCCTTTTCTCGAGCTTACAATAAGGAAGTTGAATCAGCTGCTGATGTCGCTCCAGCTCTAAACATTGTTTCAGTGGATTCTATCTTCCTTTTGTTCCCAATCTGCTATCACTAAGTAATGTCCTGTTAAATGGCTTTAGAGTATCAGGCAAGATGGGGCTGAAAGATGGTTGGAAGCTTAGAGTAGCAGGTAGGTGAGAGACCCAACACCAACTCTAAATCAAAACTGCTAAATGCAGTTTTTCATGAATCTAAGATCCATATGCAGTCTCCACAATTTAAGTCTGTTCGAAAGTTATCAGTGAGGATTATTTCTAAGGGGATATATTTATATACTTAAAAATAATTTCCAGGGATCCCTGGGTGGCGCAGCGGTTTAGCGCCTGCCTTTGGCCCGGGGCACGATCCTGGAGACCCGGGATCGAATCCCACGTCAGGCTCCCGGTGCATGGAGCCTGCTTCTCCCTCTGCCTATGTCTCTGCCTCTCTTTCTCTCTCTCTGTGTGTAACTATCATAAATAAATAAAAATTTAAAAAAATTTAAAAAAATAATAATTTCCATATGGTTTCTCTGGCCATAATGTGGCTTCTTCTGTGGTGGATAATATGGACCTGGAAGTTTACTCAGTTAAGGAGGTCTTGCCAGCTCCGTGTAGTGAGAGATGAAATGAGAGACAACAGAGGAGAGATTGGTGGGGTGTAGAGATGGCATTCTAAACCCGTCTATGTGACCTTGGGTAAATCACTTCACTTGCCAGCCTTATTTCTCATTTGTAAGAAGAGAGCCTAGATCACCTGCTCTTAGAGCCTTTGAGTCTATGACCCTGGAATCCTTGCAGGAGGATGATCTATGTGTTTTGCTATCTGTCGGGCACCCCTATCATGGGATCCTGGCATAGTAAAACATATGGAACCCTTGAATCAGACTTTCTTGGATCCAATTTCAAATTCATTTAGTCTCTGGGTGGCCATGGACAAATAGGTGACTTTTAATGACTCATTTTTTTCATCTTTTTAATGACTTACCTACTTTAGGGCTATTGTAAGGATTCAATCAGTACAAAGCTCATGGCTTGGGCTCGGCACAAAATAAATTGAACTTACCTGATATTAACGTTATTATAATTACTACTACCACTGTTGTGCATGCTTAATAAGTGTTTTAAAATATGTTGAATGAATGAATCAATCAATCAATCAGTCAAACTGGTGTAGCATTGATGCTAAAAAGTTTAATGCAGGCTTTCTAAGAAGAAATTATCAGGATTCCTGTTCAACCACTCTCAAGTCTTTCTTTTATAACTCTGGTCTGTAGCAACAAAGAGTTTCTTAGAATTGAATTTAGGAAAAATTATAGATTCAAATGGGAGCCAAGGTTGTAATTTTTTTGTCTCCTCTTCCATGCTCCCCTGTGGTACCATCAGTTATTTATTCTGCAAACATCTACTGAGCCACTGATATTACCAGGTCTGCATGTTTGTCAGGGTTTTTGAGGGCAAAACCAGATTTTTTCTTATATTGGTGGATTTAAAATCTTACATGGTAAAAAATAGAACCACAACAAACTCCTATAATTAACCATAGTCTTTTGACAAGCTAGCGAAAAGAACAACCAAAAAACCCCAATCTTTATAGCATTTAATAAAACAACTGTATTTACATCACACTTAAACTTTTTAAAAATTCCTCTTTTGTTAAGTTTAGATTACTCATTTTTAGAGTAATGTTTAGAAGTGTTTAGAAATATAAGCACAGTCTGAATATAAATATGTGAAGGTATAATATGTAAAAGGTTAATATGGAAAGTGGCTGTAAATTGTTGCATCAGTACACATGGTGCCCTTAAAAAAATTGCTGCACAGCAAAGAAAAGCTCTACTCTAATCCTACTTAAAAGAATATAGCAATTTAAAATTATCAGGAAGAAAAACAGGCTTTGGCACTAGCAATTTCCTGTAAACTGTGGGCACTATTCTAAACTGAAAAATTAGAAACATTTTGAAATAACTATGTGTTTCTCATTTTCTCTGGTTCAATTCAGAAAGTCTCCAGAGGCCAGCCCTCGGCTTCTCTGATGTACTCTGACTTGCTTACTGGATCTTGTGAGCAAGAACAAAAGGGAAGGAAAATAAAGGTTTTTTTCTCCCTTTAATTCGAGAAGCAGCAGAGCTGTTGACCTTGAAATAGACATTAATAATCTTTTGATATTCTCTTTACCTTTATGCAATAAAAATTTCCCCCAAATCTCTGTAACTTTAAAAGGCATTTGGAGGGTGGAATTCCTTTGTTTTTATGTTTATATTTATCTATACTGGATTTTCTCTTTTCAGCCTTATACTGAGCAAGCTTTTATATAGTTAAATATGGGGTTCTGGATGGTAAAAATCAATGTCATTCAAGAGTTTTCTTCTTTTTCCTATGGCAAATTTTACTTGTCTTCAAACTCAAATATCAACTCTTTTCTTCGGCTTTCCAAATCCTTCATTGCTAGATATATAAGCTCATCCTCTGTGCTTTTAGTGAATTGTATTGACATATCATGAATTGTAACTAGAGCTGACCTTTAAGCAACACTGGTTTGAACTATGTGAGTCCACTTACATGCAGACTTTTTCAATAAATACAGTACAGTACTGTGGATACAGCACCCCATACCCCTGGCATGATTCAAGGGTCAACTGTACATATTTATGTGTTCAACTTCAAGTGGTCCTGAGCTCTTTATCAGCAGAAACTCTGTCTTGTTTTTCTTTCTTGTCTTTGTGGGTTTTCCTCTATAGTTTAGCGGAGAACCTAGCTCATAGTAAAGACTCAATTGATTTTTGCTAACAAACAATTGAACAAATCAATAAGTGAAATTCTAATCTGCTTAAAATACCAGGTCTGAGACCCTTTGGCATGCTTGTCACTAGCAGCAGAACACATTGCATATACAATTTTACCATTAGGGCTCCAGTGTTTTCCAGGATATAAATCCGAATTTCTATTTGATGCCTTCCACCATTCTTACCCTTATAGGGCATGTCAGAATAACACATTCAGTTTCCATTTGGGCTGCTACATTTACATTTCATGACTCATATTATGGCTACATGATGGCGTTTTAAGTATATTTGCTCACAGTTTGTAACATTCCCATTGACTTTCTGCAGAACACTTTGGAATATGCTCTGACTTCTGGCTGCCACAGTGCATTCTGAATTGGTCTGCCCGGGACTCCCACAAGATTGTAAATACATGGACAATACATGTTTCCCAAACTCTATTTCCTCCCACACTTCTAGAAGATGTTAAAATAGATTATCCATGGAAAAAAAAGGTCAAATATGCATATTGGCCTTTCAAATGCTCTGAGAAGTCCTGAGTGGAGAAACCTAGTTAAGTTCCTTTATATCAAAGTTATCCAATCTTATTTGACTGTGGACTCTTTTTTTTTTTTCAATATGGTAGAACATTCATTGAACAGTAAAGTTTTGTAGGACACAGTTTGAGAAATACTATCCATAAGCTTGCTCCATTTATGGCCCTAAACCACTTTTGTTCCCAAAATGTGGTTTGTGCTTTTCTGTATCAGTGCTTTTGTTTGCATTTGCAACTCTTTTCTTCATAACTGCTTGTCTCAATTCCACTCATATAATAAAAGTCTAGCACAATGGCTCATCCTCTATGAAGTATTTTTGTTGGTTTTTGATTTTTCCATACCACTTCCTACAACTTTCTTACAGCTCTTTTAATTTTATTTCTTTTATGATCAGTTTACCTTTCCTCTTCCCAACAACTGAATATTTTGGGTTTGAACCTCTGGTCGGCACTTCTTTTACCGGATGTGTCAGTTGGCAGTCTTGATGGGAACACAATTTGCCCTTGATTGATTCAAAGGAAGAGACTTCAGGAAGTAGCTACATGTAGAGGTGAGAACAGGGTTGAGGAAGACACAAGGACAGAGGGCACCCAACATCTGGCAACAGGGAGAAGTCATCACCACTGTTAAGGTGGGAGATGGAAGGAAATGCTGTCGCCCCAAGAGGTGACCTCCTCAGAGGGAACCTATGGCCAGAGCTGCATGGTGGCCTCAGCCATTGCAAGGAAACCGTCATGGAGGAGGGATGGAGTGGGACATAAACACCCGACCTCTTCTTCTCCTACCCTCTGATCTCTGGAGCCTGCCAAACTCAGCTCATAGCAGAGCTGGGTGGTAGTGTCATGGGCAAAGCTCAGCCTTGTGGATACAGAGCAAGGCAGAGACCGTAGGGGAATTGCCAGGGTCGGGGTGGGGGTGGGGGGTTGGAGAGGTTGGGGAGTGGGCAGAAAATAGCCAACACACTGGGAAAACCTCTGTTTCCTCATTTGCAAAATAGGGTAGTGACAGTCCTTTTCTCAGAGGATCATAGTGAGGATTAAATTATGAAATGTATCAAAATTGTAACCTGCTGTATGGTGCCTAGTTCTCTAGTCAGGTTAGTTACTTAGCATTATTATTATTATTATTATTATTATTATTATTACTATTATTATTTACTCAACTCTATGGATAGCTACTACTATAAAAGCTAATTGAGGAAGAGATCTTGTGTTGGTTACTCGGTAGCCCTTTCACATCTGGAACAAAACCCCATTTATTGTAGCAAGACCCCACATAGAAAATATTTTATGGGTGATGGGGAGCCCTTTTGAATGGAGACAAGAGGAAAGCTAGTTTGGCTGCTTTGACTGACATCGTCAGTCAATCTGACCTTGAAAACAGGCAACCGAAAAGCCAAAGAGCTAAATCTGAAACTTATTTCATTTTCAGCAAATGGCCTGGCACTTCTTAGGTACAACCTCAGGCCTCTGGTTTTCCTTCCCCTCGGTGGAAAAGGGAGTTACTAAAAAATCAAGCCAGCTCACCAGGACCAGCACCCTACAGCCATGCCTGGGAATGGCCTCTATTTCTCATGTTTTGAAAGCAAATTCAGGATGGCCAGCCAGAGGGTAAAGCAGAAGGGTTTGTGTCTACAGAGCAATTTGCTTCCTGTTCTTTCAGATCAGTAACCTGTTTTATTTCAAACACAGGATCACCTGGCTCCTGCTGCCCTTGGTACACAGATGAGGGAAACCGCAAGAATAATCACCCTTGTTCTTTTCACTTCAAAGCCTGCAGAGTGCCGTGCAGGGCTAGCTCTCTGCCTGAACCAGGAAAGCCAATGCAAGAGAAAGCCCTTTCATAGGAGCCTGGGGGGTGGGGTGGGGAACTTACCCTCACGAAGTCAAGGGGTTGTCATCAAGGGGTTGTCGGAGCTCGTGGCCACAGAGCTACCCTCTGCTGCAGCTTGTGCTCTTGGAGGAAGTGCAAGTTTGGAGGGTGCCGGGCTCTGGAGAGCAATGAAGGTCATGCTGGGAGGAGATTCCTGTACTGACACCAGCAGCTGCAGGTAGGGACTTCCTTCAAGGAGGAGTGACTTTTTATCTGGGTTTCCGGCAGACTAAAATTAGTGAGAAGAACACTGAGCCCCTAGATCCTGTGACATCTGTAATTGGTTGTTCACATTATTGCCCCTATACCTGAAAAATCAAGACATGAACCAACACTATTAATAAGTGGCTCTGAAGTCACTACACTCCTGAACCTCACAATCTCCTAGTGGACCTGAACTTGGGTCCTCTGGCTTTTCCTGGGGTACAAAGATGTGGTGTCTCTTTACTCAAGGCTGGCAGAGGCCCTCATCGGACAACTGTGTATAGTCAGAGGAAGAGCATACTCTCCAGATAAGTGGTGAGTCCACTCCATCAAACAGAAGGATCTTAGGTAACAGAGTGGTTTGGGGATTATGCTGCCAATATGCTTCTTAGCCATGTGACACCAGTCATTCCAAGATGCCATGATATTTTTTGTTTTAATGTTGAAACGAAAAAGGCACTCGGCTCTAATCTGGGAAGACCCAGGAAGGCCCAGCCCAGTCCTAAACTATGATGACTTCACCATTGTATAAATAGCATATTGGTAAAGTGAGGTTAGTCTAGGTACCTTCCCTTTCAGGACAAGAGATAGCAATGTATCTCCCTCTCTCTCTTCTGGTTACAGTGCAATAAAATTAAACTATTAAATCCTTAAAACCTTTCTGCAGGAAAATTAAAAACAAATAAATGACAAGTTTTTGATTTATTAGACTACTCTTTGAAGAGTTGATTGCTGACTTCAAGGCAAATTCCAACCTTGGTAGCAGCCCCCCAACCTTAGCTCCAATAGTGATTTTATTACCAACCCTTTCATTCCCTGCCCAGTGATCTCAAAGCTTTGGGAAAATGAGGTTCACTCAGAGGTTGGGTTTTCTTGATCTAAGCTTGATAGGAATCAACCTTTGCACTGCTCTAATGCCTGCCTGACTAGAGGAAAAAGGATGAGCGAACCAATAAAGTTGTTTTGTGAAAATTATGGTTTAAAATTTTTTGGGAGGGTGCCTGTGTGGCTCAGTCAATTAAGCACCAAACTCTTGATATCGGCTCAGATCACGATCTTGGGGTCATGAGATCGAGCCCCACATTGAGCATGAAGCCTCCTTGAGATTCTCTTCTCTCTTGCCTTTGCCCCTCCCCACTCTCTCTCTCTCTAAAAAAAAAAATAAATAAAGAAAGAAAGAAAGAAAGAAAGAAAGAAAGAAAGAAAGAAAGAGAAAGAAAGAAAGAAAAGAAAAAAATATATGTGTATATATTTGGGAGGGGGGCACCTAGGTGACTCAGTCATTAAGCCTCTGACTCTTGATTTCAGTTCAGGTCATGATCTCAGGGTTGTGAGATCGAATCTCATGTCAGGCTCTGCACTGAGCTTATGACATTGGTATGGTTAGAGTTCACCTTAACAATAGTCACTATGTATTATCTACCATGTACCAGACACATCCCACTACTTATTGCATCTAACCAAATAACCCTTAAGTTACAGATGGTTAAGTAACATTTCTAGTTTGAAGTGTTGGAAAGGGAAGTCAAACCCAGGACACTCTACCCCAAATCTATATATCATAAAGTTAAATTAATATTAAATTATATTAAATTAATATTGTTTGTGCTGGGATGATTTTAGATACAAGTAATGGAAAACCTTGACTCACACTGGCTTAAAATATAAGGAAAATGAGTATCTCACATATCAAGAAGTTCAAGCATAGGGTGTGGCTCCAGGTGAGTGGCACTCTGCTTCTCTTGCCTCTATGCTCTTCTGCATTGTCTCTACTCTTAGGCTTGTGGCAAGATGGAGGGAGAAAAAACAAGCAGACACCATATATAATTACATTCAGGAGAACAAAAAAGGGGGGCTTCTCTTCCTATGTCTCCCTTTTGGGAGGAAGAAATTTATGCCCCTCCTTAGGCCTCTCCGCATATGGAAATGGTCAGAATCAATGGTCATAAGATCTTTATTAAATCCACCACTCTCAAGGGAATGAGTTGCCTTAGTTAGCCTGAGGTGAGCTACAAGGAATAATTGCAAAATCACTGAATGGTGGTGAGAGATCTTGGGTTTTAGTCCCAGTTCTATCATCTACTTAGTTATGGAAATTGCTGGTTGCTTAGCCTCTCTTAGACCTCACTTTTTCCTTGTTGGTAAACATGGCTGATGATTCTTATCCTACTAATCTCACAAGTTGTGAAATAAGAATGGAGTGATATCCATAGAAACATTTTGCAAACTATAACACACAACTTAGATGCATATTATTGTGTCTGTTAACTTGGTTCAATGAGAACTGTTGGCCATAAGATACTTTTTCAATCACACTCATATGTGGGGCTTGATCATTATCCAGATGATAATTTAGAATTGTTAAGGCTTTGCCAAATATTCACCTAAATTTTACTTTTGTGCCAGAAAATTAATAATGCAAAAATGTGAAATTCAGTACTTAAGAAAACCATATTTAAGCACAAATGTACTCCAATGGGATATGGTTATATATATATATATATATATATATATATATATATATATATATATTCTTAGTTTCCTAAGAATCTATTAAACAACCTCTTTTGGGATGCCTGGGTGGCTCAGCGGTTGAGCATCTGCCTTCGGCTCGGGGAGTGATCCTGGAGTGCTCGAGTTGAGTCCCACATCGGGCTCCCTGCATGGAGCCTGCTTCTCCCTCTGCCTGTGTCTCTGCCTCTCTCTGTGTGTGTTTCTCATAAATAAATAAATAAATAAATAAATAAATAAATAAATAAATAAATAAAATCTTTAAAAAAATAAAATAAACAACCCCATTCATTTATTTATACCAATTCAATAAACATATGTGAAACATTACTGTACAGGGTGCACACAATATGAAGCCCAAGCAGACCCTATCTGAAAGAGGTAGCTATCTAGGATGGAAAACTTCTAAAGACAAGATAGAATAAATCCCCAGTAGCTGTGATAAAATGTAGGAAGATAAGAGGAAGTGAGAGGTAAAGTCCTAAGGAGTGAAGAGATAAGGGGCTGTAAGAGATAAGGGGATTGATGTGGCTCCCAGCTGTGGGGTAGGGAAGGCTTAGGACAAGGTGCCATTTGATGAGGGAGTAGGGAGCTTTGGACCTGGGAATAGCAAGTTCACCTTGGCTCTACCTCAGACTTGCTCTGAGGACTTTTAATATTCAATCAGAATGCATAATCCTTGAGTATCAGTAGCATAGAACTACAGTAGAAATAAAAGTTGGAAAGGTAGATATTGCAGCCAAATTATAGAGGGGTTAGAAATGTCAGGCTGAGAAATCTGACCTTTATTCAGTAGGTGTAAGATAATAGAATATATATATATATTGGCTTCTGCCCCAGTTCCTAAAATAAAACTCCTCAAAAACTTGCAATTTCCTAAGTAATCAGAACACTAGGAGCATCTTTTGTTCTATTTGGTCTTGGACTTCAGTTCCTAACACAAGGCTCTTGAAACCCTTATAATTTCCTGAGTGATAGGAGTGTCTTTTGTTCTTTTTTTTTTAAGATTTTATTTATTTATTTATTTATTTATTTATTTATTTATGAGAGAGAGAGAGAGAGAGAGAGAGAGAGAGAGAGAGAGAGAGAGAGAAGACACAGGCAGAGGGAGAAGCAGGCTCCATGCAGGGAGCCCGATGTGGGACTCAATCCAGGGTCTCCAGGATCACCTTCAGCCCTGGGCTGAAGGTGGCGCTAAACCACTGAGCCACTCGGGCTGCCTGTGTCTTTTGTTCTAATGAGGGGACTCTGAGTGGGCTCCAGGATTGTTCCTGGGTGAGGGCTGGTGGCCAGAAAGACCAAGGCATGATTAGAAGTTTGGCATGTGTAGTCCCCTATTTCTCATGAGAAAGGAGAAGTTTGGAAACTGAGTGAATGATTGGTCATGCCTGAATGATGAAGCCTCCATAAACCATCAAAAGCATGAGGTTCAGAGAGCTTTCAGATTGGCGAACATATTCATATATCTGGAGCACACCCCAACTCCACATGTACAGAAGTTACTGCACTCAGGACCCTCCCAGACCTTGCCCTATGTATGGCTGTTCATCTGCATCCTTTATTATTTCCATTAATTCTTTTGTCACAGTAAATGTTTCCCTGTGTTCTGTGAGCCACTCTAGCAAATTAAACAAACTTGAGAAGAAGGTCAAGGAAATCTTGGGGACCTACTGTTTGCAATCAGCATCAAAATGGGGGTGGCAATTTTGTAGGACTGAGCCTTTAACCTGTGGGATTTGACACTATTTCCAGGTAGATAGTGTCAGAATTTAATTAAATTGTAGGACCCCCAGCTGATGTCATGGAAAACTGCTTGGTGTGGGGAAATGCCTACCCCCATGATTGGTGGTCGAAAGTATCAGAGGTGAAGTGTTCCATGTGAGTAGTAAAGGAGACACACAGGGGGGTAAGACTAGGTTTTTGTTTTATTTTGTTAAATTCAGTAGGCAGTGGACAGTCAGCAAAAGTTTTTTGGCAGTGGAGTGAGTGTCTTCATATAACTGTGCTTATTGAGGATTAATTGGGCAACTTCTGGGAAGATAGAAGGAGAGAAAGTGGAGTCTGAAGGACAAACTAAGAGACT
The DNA here is from genome assembly GCF_905146905.1 of Nyctereutes procyonoides. Taxonomy (NCBI): domain Eukaryota; kingdom Metazoa; phylum Chordata; class Mammalia; order Carnivora; family Canidae; genus Nyctereutes; species Nyctereutes procyonoides. The sequence goes on along the minus strand of NW_026575041.1, from coordinate 14,434,828 downwards.
GCATTTTCAAGTGAGAGGTCATGAGAACGTGAACTAGATTATGAGCACTGAGGTGGGGATCAGCCGATGAATATGACATATTTTAGATAAAGAAATCATAGTTCTTTGTAGCTGATATGAAGACCAGTCCACCAGATGGGAAAGGGAGAGTCAGGAGTCTTTCATTTACAAATGATGAAAAGTCCACACAAACTTGCCTACACAGAAAAGTGAATTTACTCATTCACTTCACTGAAAAGTACAGAAAATAGGTATACCTAGGGCTCCAATGACATCATCAGGACTTTGGCTTCCCTACCACTCAGTTTCTCTTCTGTGCTGATTTCACTTTATGGCAACCCCCAGAAGCTACTAATTTACATTTCCTGACAATTAAATGTGGTGAAAGAGAAAGTTTGTCTTCCCTACAAGTTCCAATCAACATCCTGGACCCACTTCCTGTTGCACATTCCTAATGCAATCCCTCTGCTCTAAGAGATTGTTGCAGATTGGCTTAGACCCATATCTGGTCTTGTCTTTTCTACTAGTATTTTAATAATTTATTATTCATATTCATGAAGACAGCCTAACTGTAGGCCACTGTAAAGCATTGCCCTGTGACCAAAATCAGGTCTCATTCTGATGAATTCTTGCTAACAAAAAGATATGGACTCAGAACACTGATGGCTCCTCATCCCATTTTGTCAACTGTAATAATTTTTGCAGGCAAGTTGCTCAAGAATCTGGCACATAGCTTAGCTCATAAAATGAATAAAACCAAGGCTATTTCTAGGGCAGTACTCAAACTGGGCAGTAGAAACACAACATAAGTGCCAGAGGGAATTCAAGTCTGGGAAAGAGGGGAGAATTGTCTGAGAGGGCTGGGCAGAGGACAAATCATTGACCTAAGTCTTGAAGTAAGTATAAGTGTTGCTTCAGAACCATCTAGGCAGGGGCGCCTGGGTGGCTCAGTGGTTGAGCGTCTGCCTTGGGCCCAGGGTGTGATCCTGAGGTCCCGGGATCGGGTCCCACGTCGGGCTCCCTGCATGGAGCCTGCTTCTCCCTCTGCCTGTGTCTCTGCCTCTCTCTGTGTTTCTCATGAATAAGTAAATAAAATATTTAAAAAAAAAAAAAAAAGAACCATCTAGGCAGAGCATTGAATGCCAGCCAGATGTTGACAAGTCATTTGTATTCCATCTGAAACGGGGTAACAGCTGTAAAAATAACATAGGGCCATCTGCCTGAACTGAGTAGTTTTCACTTTACACAGTACAGGTGATGTCTAAATGGTGTTTTTCAATTAAAATTTTACAAAGTGTTTAAGCACAATAGGAAAGCATACCTCATTCAGAAACCTCCATGGACATACCTTTGGTAGAGAAAAGGCTCATTCTGTGAAGTGAATCCATCAATCTGTAAAGTGAATCTTCCCCCCTCCTGCCCCCTGCTATGAGGAGTGTACATCTATTTTCACATAACGAATTTCCTCGAAAGTCAGGTATGTACACCTGAACTACATTATGAAAAAGTGAGGAATCCCATTATGAAACTTACAAATTTGGGGTCTTTTTATAATGTTGGAAAATGTCAATTTGGGGATCCCTGGGTGGCGCAGCGGTTTAGCGCCTGCCTTTGGCCCAGGGCGCGATCCTGGAGTCCCGGGATCGAGTCCCACGTCGGGCTCCTGGTGCATGGAGCCTGCTTCTCCCTCTGCCTGTGTCTCTGCCTCTCTCTCTCTCTCTCTGTGTGACTATCATAAATAAATTTTAAAAAAATTAAAAAAAAAGAAAATGTCAATTTGAAAAGTTATTAAAGGCACAAATGCAGCTCGAATCAAGTTATTAGCGAAAAACAAAAACAAAAACAAAACAAAAGAAACACACAAACACTGCATATTTTTAAACATAAGGCAAAGCTGCTCTTTCACCTTTCCAGAATAATCATCACCTTGCTGATACAAATTACTGTAACATGTAATTTAGCACAAGATCAAAAGTTTGAAAATGAGTAAGGACAATCCTGGTGGAACACTTGATTTTTGATTCAGCAAAGCAGACTGGTACACTGGTCTGGCCAGAGCCCAGCCTTCCTGTAACCACCAACAAGCCCTGTGGGGCTGAGGGCTTGCAGCAATATGTCAGTTTGATTTGCAAAGCCCAGGAGCCTCTTGGCTCTCATTAGGCTGCTAAGGATCTTCCTGAAAGAAGCACAGCTGTTAACAACAATGCTGAGAGAAGACCTGGCTGGTAGAGAATCACTTTTACTCAATTTTGCAGGTTTCCAACTGGGGACTGGGAAGACTAGAGGGAGCTGGAGGGGGAAAAAGATGATTTTAGTAATCCATATTCCCTTCTTTTATTTAAATGGCCCCCATCCAGAATTAAAAGAAGGGACAAGAAAAAGAGCTTGCGTTTGGCCACCTGTACCTGGCATAATGCCTGACACACTATACAAAAACTCAGTGACAATCTGTTAAATAAATGAGTGAATGGCTGAGTGATTGGGTGAATGGATGGTAGGTTGGGAAAAGTGCACTCAGTGTGACTTTTTGGGAACGGCCTGTAGTCTAGCTTTCATAGGATCACAGGATGGCAACTAGTTTTGGCTCCTGATTGGCTGAGAGACAAGGAATTATTCAGAAAGCTTACTCATCTGAATCATCTGAATCTGAGGCCCGGGTAACTCCTTTCCAGTCTTATTCTGAAATGTCTCAAACTCTTTTCCCACAGAAAACAAGTTCTGGGAAAAGGAATTCAGGAGCCATAGTCAGTAAACAGAAGCAAAGGTCCAACCCTCTGTTGAATATACAACTTTTCAATCATCTTAACGTTGGAAAAATTGTTAATGATTGCACAGTAGAAAACCAGAGAAACTATTTGAGGTTGAATGCCAAAATGATAGCCCCTTCCTCCCCAGTCTAAATTCCTATTTGTTAAAAGGTGAGGCTCTGGAGGACGGGAAATGTAGGAGGAAACCTTCTGATGCCGCCTGGATTGCTTAGGCTGACTTCAGACCTCTGCAAGTCTGCAGATGGGCCATGAAGGGCTAAGCAGGATCATGCCTTCTCTTTCCCAACACTCAATATTTTTACTTTGGTGGATGGTCAGGTTCACAACTTCTAGTTTTGTCGTTAGATCTGAACATCGGGAATCAAAAAATTTTGAAGGGAAAAATAGGAGGAAAAAGACAGAGGTATTTCAAGAATCAAAATTAGTTTGCCCTATACTGAAAGACCTTAATTGGAGCATGGGAAAGAACATTCCAAAGCAAGTCTTGGGTGTGTGTGCATGTGTGTGGGGTGGAGGAGGGAGAGGAAGAGTGAGACAGGGAGAGCGGGGAGAGGGATTAAGATTGGGAAATAATTCTGAAGGCCTCTTTCCAGTCTGGTTCAGATGGGACTGTAGGAGGAACACACATCGCTTTGGAAACTGATGGCTCAATGATGAAGGTCCACGAGGCCCCTGTGCCTTTGCCTTGAAAGCTTGTTTGCTTAAGCAGTTTAATAACCTGGAGGCCTTCATCTGGCTTCCCTGGATTTTTCTCTCACTGAATGTTCAGGAACCCTTTTCAGATATTATTAGAAGTTTATGAGCTCTGCTTCTCTTACATCTTGAAGGCCAGTTGGTGACTCAGTTGACACTTTAGACCCCCACTCTAAGCCCAATGCCTCCCCCTGAGTCCCTGGGAGTCCCTTCTCAGTTCTCTTGTCCTTGATGCCCTCAGAGAGGTAGACAAGAGGGACACCTGGGTGGCTCAGTCAGCTAAGCATCTGCCTTCAGTTCTGGTCATGATCCCAGGGTGCTGGAATCAAGCCCCATGTTCGGCTCCCCACTCAGTGGAGAGCCTACTCCTTCCTTTCCCTCTGCCACTCCCCCCAGCTCATGTGCTCTCTCTCCCTCTGCTGTCTCTGTCTGTCTCCGTCTCTCAAATAAATAAATAAAATCTTAAAAGAAAAAAGTGGTAGACAGGAGCTCACACAGAGTTTTAAGGCATTTTACTGCTAATCACTCTTACAGAGTTTCTCAGCACTCAAGGGACCTTCATGAAAATGATTGGAATTGTTTGTTTGAGACTCTCAAAACTCTTCATTGTTTTTAAAATTGTTTATTTATTTCTTCATGAGAGACACAGGGAGAGGCAGAGACATAGGCAGAGGAAGAAGCAGGCTCCCCACAGAGAGCCTGATGCAGGACTTGATCCTGGGGAATCCAGGATCATACCCTGAGCTGAAGGCAGATATTCAACCACTGAGCCACCCAGGCATCCCTCAAAACTCTTCTAATAACATTCTGTTTCTTGACTTAGTTGCTGGGTGCAAAGATATATTCAGATTGTGAAAATTCAACAAGCTATACACTTACGATATATATAATTTTCTTTTTGCCCATTACATTCCAGTAAAATGCTTTTAAAAACCACCCACAGGAACCCCAGGTGGCTCAGAGGTTTAGCACCACCTTCAGCCCAGGCCCTGATCCTGGAGACCCGGGATCGAGTCTCACGTCGGGCTCCCTGCATGGAGCCTGCTTCTTTCTCTGCCTGTGTCTCTGCCTCTCTCTCTCTCTCTCTCTCTGTGTGTGTGTGTCTCATGAATAAATAAATAAAATATTAAAAAACAAAACAACAAAAAAACACCCAAACCAAATGAATCAGAATCTCAAGGGTTTGGGGCCTGAGAACTAAACTCCTCAAATGATTAAACTTTGAGGGTCTTTGCTAGAAGGAAATAAACGATACAGAAATCACAAATATTCAAAGACCATTATACCAGTGCTAATGAATTGTGTTTCCTAGCCTTTTACATCTACTCATTCAAGAATGCCTATTCCCTAAGTGATTGTTTTGGGGCCCTGATGGACTAGGTCCTGGCCCTCCTGCTGTTGAGGGACCCTACTTGACCTAGATATCATCTCTGCCTTGCTGGAACTCAGTGCCTCCAGGAGGAGATAACGAGTTAATTATCCTGATGAAGGCTGTTTAGTGCTTAGGGAGGGAAAACATAGGGTGATCTGGGAGCCCTGGAGAACCACCAACCATATAACCCTTGTAGGGGGTAAATGAAGATCACAAAGACTTACAGCTTCTGCTTTTAATCCTAGAACAGCATGCCCTGACTTTACTCCCAGCCATGGAGGACTGCACTTCCTTTCCCTGCCCTTGGGGATGGCCCCATCTACCAGCACTTGGGACTACAGGACAGGCAGGGAGGAAAACAGATGTCAAGATTATGGTTTAGAGCACAGGCTCTAGACCCAGGGTTCTTCAGTTCACATCCCAGCTCATTTGCTTAGTAACTGTGGGAATGATTACTATAGTACCTACCTAGTGGTATCATTTACTTCTAGGTGTGGTTACTATGGAGAGTAAGTGGACTGCTATCCATGTAGTGCTCATGACAGTGCCTGGTATACAGTTAGTGCTGTATAAGTGTAGCAGTCATGACTGTTATTGTTGTAATTATTATTGTTGTTCTTCAGTATATCATCAGATGTCCGCTGATCATGAGTGGATTAATTACATGTCTGAGAACTTCCAGACAGGGTGACACCCATCTCAGTGGGATCAGGCCACCTATTGGAATGATTCCCCTGGGGCAATTCCTCCCAGCCTGTAAGCAAATGAGCCAAACAGAAAAATGCTTAATTCAAACAAAACAAAAGTTTGATGATTCAACAGGAGGAAGAGGGAAAAATATCAGTCACAGTCCTATAAGTGCCGTTCCCACAGGCTGTCTCACAATGCAGGGGTGGAGGCAGCTTTCTTGCACCCTATCCATGCAGCTGTTAATGTTACTCAGGGAAATATTCATAACAACAAGAGATTGGAATCATGCGGTGTTTGCTCCAAAACATTCAGTGGACTTACATAAGGACAGCTTTCTTCTCCTCCTTACCACTTGAAGGAAATTCACAGAAGTATCCTCTGTTACTGTTCATTTTCCATTGATGGAAAAATGGAGGCACATCCAGAATGGTCAAGCTATTGGCTCCAGAGAAAACCCAGGCTTGGCATCCTTGCCACCTAACTCCAAGGAAGGTGTGTACCATGAGAGAGCCAGACAAGCAACTCCTGGCAATATATGAAGCCTGATGAGTAAAGGTTCAAGGATAGACAGAGCTAGCGGCCCACATACAACAAAATGGCAAAATTATACCAAGAAGAGTTTTTGAATTGGACAGGTCTGGATTTGAATCATGATTCTCTCAGTATTAGGGCCTGAAAGTGTGTCATCCACCCCCCGCCCCCCGCCCCCCCCCCCCCCCAGTTCATATGTTGAAGCCCTGGTGTGGCTATATTTGGAGTTAGAGTCTCTAAGGAAATATCTGAGGTTAAATGAGGTCATAACGGTGGGGTCTTGATCTAGTAGGATTAGTGTCTTTAGGAGACACTAAAAAGCTCTCTCTTTCTCTATGTGCAACGTGCTGAGGAAAAGTCATTTGAAGACATAGTCAGAAGGTGGTTATTTGCAAGCCAGAAAGAGAGGGCTCACCAGAAACCAAATTAGCTGGAACTTTGATCTTGGACTTACAGCCTTCAGAACTGTGAGAAAATTAATTTCATTCTTTAAGCCACACCATATGGTGTTTGGTTATGGCAGACTGAGCTGTCAAAGACTGTCAATATGAGTTCTGTGACTGAGTAAGTACCTCTTCTCAACTGCCATTTCCTCTTTGGTCAAATGAAGATAATAGTAATCATACTTCATGAGGTTGTTACAGTGATTAAATGAGGTAATGCATTCAAAGAACATAGCCAAGGGACCAGCACACAAATATTAAAAAACTTATTCATTCACCCTCTTTATTTAATAGACGTTGATCAAGTACCTGATTTTGGGCCAAGTGTTGTTCTGGGTGCAGGAAATCCAGGGATAACTAAGAAAAATAAGGTGGAGTTCACAGTCTAGCTGAGGAGGCAGATGATAAATAATTGTGGGTTATAAGAGAGGCCATGAAGAAAATAATCAGGTATATGATAGAAAGTAATCCAAGGAGGCCATTTAAGACAGGGTTGTTAGGGAAGGTCTCTCTGAGGAAGATATTTGAGTCAGGGACTCAAGGAATGGGAATGTGCCGATTATCTGAGGAGCTGGTGAACAGGTATTCCAGGCAGAGTGAACAGGTGCCAAAGCCAGGAGGAGAAGGGGCTTGGAGCGCTCCACAGCAGAGAGCGGCTGCTCCGAATGGAAGGTGTGAGATGGGAGAGAGAGGGAAGCAGGAGACAGTGTTTGCTGCTCCTTATGGGGTTGTTTCTATAAGCAGTGGACTGCTTTCAAACAACTCTTTGGGGGGAATGATACAGACTGATATGGGGTTATAAGAGCTGACTGGCTGTTGTATGGAGAATGAGAGATATGAGCAGAAGCAAGGAACCACGTTAGGTGACCTTCATGCAAGTTTGGGGAAAGAAGACAGTGGTTGAGATAGAGGTGGGGAGAAAAATTCAGGTGTTGATTAGGATAGCAGTAGAACAAGCGTTAGTGCTGGATTTGAAGGTGCTGAGGGGAAGGAAGAGTCCAGACGACTCCCAGGATTTCATTGGCACTTAATGTTAACTGAACATGGATGAGAGAGAGGGTGGGGGAAGTTGGGAAGAACAGGTTTGAGAGTCTCAGGGACCTGCACAGGTTTGCAGATCACAATTGGAGAACTGCTAATCTAGGGAATACCAGGGATATTTACAAAAGATGAGGTGGAGGGTGCAAATAAGGGGATGGAGCATTGATATAAAAATGACAGTTCTGTTTTAATAAGAGAGGAGGCAGGAAGACATTTTCTTAGAAGTAATTTCAGGCCGTTCTTCTCTACTAGCATGTGTTTTCTCAGTGAAGTACAAGTCAGTGTTGTGCCCAAGACTGCGAATCCGAGAAACCACCAAGGAGCTGACATCGATGCAAGCGCACGAGGTTTTATTAGCAAGCTCGAGCTTGGGTCCAAGTATACCCAACACAGCGGAGCAGGGACTTGGACTCTGAAGTGGGTTACAGCTGGGTTTTTTATAGGCTGGTCTAGGGGATTTTCAGAAGGGGTGGAGGAATTTCTCAAGTTCTGTTTACATTTTGATACGGGGCTTTTAAGGCCATTGAGCTCTGTTCTCATTCTAATATGGGACTTTCTACTTGTTGTCTTTCTGATATGGGATTCTCTGCCTAGGGCAATTCTGAGCTCTGTTGTCTTTCTGATGTGGGATTACCTGCCAAGGACATTCTGCAGTTTTTCCTATAAAGTTCAGCTCTTATTCACAGGGGCCTAAGATGGCTGTACTTGTGCAAATGCTAAACTTGAGGTGGAATGGCCTTGATTTTTCTCCGCCTCCACATCAGGATCTTCAACTAAGAAGGAAAATAATAAGAATGGGTAGGGGGAATTTAAGGAGAAAAAGAAAGGTGTGAACTCATTGGCTTGGCAAGTGGGAAATGAATTTGCTAGAGAAGCACAGTAAATTTTTCAGGCAGTGCTCATTTGAGGTTTGTGGGCATGAAATTAAAGAGACACCAGTTGGCTGAGTTTTATGCTTTTTTTCCTGAGAATATTCAGCTGCTTGAATGGAGGCACAGAAAAGGCACATAACTTGGTTCAATGACTACTGAGGTTTTTCTAAATGAGTACAATGGGGAGAGCAAGAAAGAGAGAGAGAGAAAATCAGTTGAGCAAAGGCAGTGAGGTTGACTGCAAGGGAGGGATTGTTTAAAGTGGGTAAGAAGAATATGAGGATGAGGGTGAAGGACAGTAGGAAAGGGACAGGGAAGGTAGCCTGGGAGTTTTGATAAGGAGGTTGTCAGGGAGTGGGATGTTTGAAATCAGGGCGGAGCTGCTCTCAATAACAAGGTTTAGGGTGGGACCATGGGAGTGGATGTTTGTGATTGGGGAAGGTTGAAAAAAGCAAGGAACAGAGAGGGCAGGGATTTGGGCAGTCCATTCATGTGTATGTTGAAGGGATCTGGAAGATGACAGGTAGGGTAGGAGACCTGAAGCCTGAAAGCAAAGCCTTCAATGAAAGAGGGAGGATGAGTGCCTGGTGAATGGAGGAATGGAGGAGTAGAAATTTGACAACTGCAAGGTATGTGTGTAATCTAGAGGTAGGAGCTTCAAAGGAGCTGCAGTTTTAGAGAGAGGAAACTGGGAGCAATGGTTTAATAGGGGGAAGAGGGGCAAAGAGGATACTTACCCTACCTCCTAGCCCCAAGATACACTTAGTGTGAGAGAGAACAGGGCCTTGTGAGGCTGTAGGAAAAGAGTGATCTCAGGGGAAAGATAGGTTTCCACAAGGCCAGGAGAAGAGGGAGTAGTCAGAGCAATGAGGACACGGTGGAGTTTGTGGATCACGGATCTAACTCTGGAGGGCTCTAGGAAAGGGCTTGAGAGGAAAACGAGGAGTGAAGGATTGGATTGAATGGTAAAAAATGCACAGTACTAGCCTTGAACCTCTGTGAGCTCTTGAGATGATCTGTTGATTCTCTTCCCTGTCAACCTCAATGGGACAGCAAGAGAGAGGGCCATGGAGTATTCTTCTTTCAGGTCAGCCTGGTATTGCTAAGTACAATTACTATCACCCAGCTCATCTCTCTGCCTCCGGGCATAACTAAATATAGATCGTCCTACTTTAAGGTCTCCCAGAGAAAAAGATTTTATAATTTCTCTCGATAATGTGCTCCATAGTTTAACAATCAGTATCAAGGACACTGCCTGACACATAGTAGGTGTCTAATAAGTATTGTTTGAGTTAATTGAATGCATTAATGGTGTCAAGATTTTTCCTTTTATCTCCTTTAATTTACTCATGCTGTGGTGTTAGTCTGTTGTCCTACTGTGACAAAATGGATCCCACAATCATTTTCCTATTTTATAATTTCCAATATCACAGACAAGCTGTTCTGTATAACTTTCTATTCATATGTTAGTAATATTGTTACTTAGTTATGTTATATCTGTATCTTGGGTCTCCTCAGCTTGATTTAAATACCTTCAGGGGATATTTAAGTGGTTTGTTGATTCTCTCCTCCATGGCATTTAGCCTAATGAAGGCAGAGAGCTAATATTTACTAATTGCTTTTTGAAAACAAATCAATATACTCTCAAATTTAATTCTTAAAATAAAAAATGCTTATTTGAAAATTCACATTTATTCCTAGACAGCCACTGACATGTCCCATGAGCCAACACCTGACCTAACATCCAGACTGCCTGGATACAGACTGTGACTTACTAGTTGTGGGACCTTGGGCAAGATCCCTAAGGTTTCTGTACCTCAGTGTCCTTGTCTATAAAACGAAGCCAGTTAAGTTATTACAAATTTTTTGTGATGAATAAATTAATATGTTAAATACATAATCATGGAATACTTTAATAAATGATAAAAAAAACTCAAGCTAGATCACTAAAATGCCCATTAGTCTATTCAAGAGACTATTCAAGAGACTGTATTGTGACAGAACAGTTAGACACACCCTCTACAAATAAAATATTATTAAATGTTTCACTTCTCAGGTAATTAAAACAAGACCAGATCTGTGAAGTTAGCATAGAAAAACAGTGACCTCCCTTTATAAAAAGGAGAAACATGAGAAAAACCTAGCAACCTAAGTTGAGGCATCCTGACATAATGACAGGGACTGCCGAAAAATGAGAGTCCATAGCATGAGGCTGAAGGCTTTGAGAAAATGTTTGCTGTATACAATTACAGAAACAGAAAATGCTGCATAAAACACTATAGATGAAGAAAGAGCAGAAAAAAAAAACACAGAAAATATCATTGCACAGCTTATTGTTTCCTTTCACAAGGAAATCAGAGCCCAGTAGTGTAGAAAAGTAGAAGGTAATGACAACGCTACTGTAACTTTTGATGGAAAGCAGGCTGGGGAGCATTTTGCAAATGGGAACTTTGCAGAATCCGCAGAGCTTCAGGAATGTTCTCAAAGGTAAAGAAGCAGGTATTTGCATGAACGTGTTAAAGAAAAACCAAGGTAGGTCTGAAGGTCAGAATCAGAAACATGATTTACAGTCAAGGACGAATGTAAATCTTGATTCATTGAGTACTAAAATTAATGAAACAACAAGAAATTTAAAAAGTGAAACTAGAGACTTAAAAAAAATGACAAAAATTCAATAAAAGTTTTTTCTTTTTTTCTTTTATGAAAGAAAGTGTAATCAACCCAAATTGCTTTTCAAATATTAGGTTCCTAAAAAGGCAAAAGAAGACATTATTATGCATTTAATATATTCATTTTTATAATATTAAATATAGAATCCATAAGCTACCTACAGGAGCATTTCAATTTCAAAGTAACATCCTTTAGGTTTTCATGGTGGTAGGATTAAATGTGATGTTTAATTTCCTTTTTCATAGTTGATGTGTTATTTTGAAATAAAAACTTCAAAATATTTTACTTATGAAAGGTCACATTAATTAAAAATTGACCAAAAGACCCTAAACTAAGGGGACTTGGAGCTGATTTGCCTGTGTTGGGGGGAGAAGAAGGTGGGGCCCAGAATCCAGAAGCTGGCATCAGAATCTACTCCATTCTCTATCTGGGTGTGTAGTCTGGAAGAAGTCAGTGTGACACAAATGTAATTTGCAGCTGACCCAGCATTGGAAGGTGTGGCACATTATATACAAGACAGAAAAAACCCACTGAAATCTGATTCAGAGACGCTAGAAATACTGCCTTGCAGTAATTTTAGAAAAGAGAAAGAGCAAGGCCAACACTGCACAGTATTTGATTCGTAAACACTGGCTGGAGCTTGCTGTGAAATGGCAGAAAGGACTCTGAAGCTTTTTTGCAGTCAGAAATCCTGAGCTCAAGCCCCTACTGTGTCTCTCAGGGATGGTGTGCACTTGGGTGAATCTTTTAAACTCCCTGGGCTTCAATTTTCTCATCTTTTTTTTTTTTTTTTAAAGAAAAAATTTATTTACATTAGAGAGAAAGATAAAGAGAGGCAGAGGAGGAGCAGGAGCGAAAGAATCCTAAGCAAACTTGACACCCAGTGCAGAGCCCATCTTGAGGCTCCATCTCACAACCCTGAGATCATGACCTGAGCCGAAACCAAGAGTCAGATGCTTAACTGACTGAACTACCCAAGCGCCCTTTCAATTTTCTCATTTTTATTTATTTATTTGTTTATTTATTTATTTTATTTATTTATTTTGTTATTTTATTATTATTATTTTTAAAGATTTTATTTATTTATTCATGAGACACACACACACACACACACACACAGAGAGAGAGAGAGAGAGAGAGGCAGAGACACAGGCAGAGGGAAAAGCAGGCTCCATGCAGGGAGCCCGATGTGGGACTCGAACCCGGAATTCCGGGATCATGTCCTGGGCAGAAAGCAGGCACTAAACCGCTGAGCCCCCCAAGGATCCCCAATTTTCTCATCTTTAAAACAGCTTTCTAAAGCACTGCAGGGATGTTCCAAGGGCCTACAGTGATGGCAGCAAAGGTAGTATTTATTCAAAATACCACAAAACAATGGCAAGAATGACATGACAAATTTAGAATCAAGCAGATCTGAATTCACTGGAAGTTAAATCATAGCTTTTCTTCTAAGTGACTGTTGGACTTTGGGCAAGTTTGTGTCACTCTCTATTTTTTAAAAAAGTTATCTATCCCAAATATTGGAAGAACTATTATTCTCTAGAAGCTCAAGTGTGATTGATTCTCATGGAAGGATCTTGTAAGGCACCAAGGTGGAAGTGAATTTGAAGGTGGCTGCTCGAGGGAAGGAAATTTCTAGGGACTGGAAGAAGAATGCAGGTGAGTTGGAGAATCTCTTAGGCTGGCAAATCTCTTAGGCTTAGCAAATAATGGCCAATATTATTGAGCAGTATATTACTTTTTGAATGCTGCTGTCACAAATTATCACACATTTAGTGGCTAAAACAAGACAAATTTATTATTTCACAATTTATGTGGGACAGAAGTTCAACATCGGTCTCCTCTAGGTAAAATCAAACCCATGATCCTCCTGGAGGCAAGAATTCACTTCCAGGCTCATTCAGGGTGTTGGAGTCAGTTCTCTGTGGTTAGGAGTGAAGTCCCTGTATCCTTTCTGTCTGTCATCTGAGGGCTACTGTTAGCTCCTAGAAGCTTCGTGGTGGTCTTCATCTGTGGCCTACTGCATTCTTCAACCCTTAGTGGTGGGTCCTGTTCTTGTTTTGAGTCTCTCTGATTTCTTCTGCTGCTGTGTCTTTTTTCTAACATGCGCCTTTAATAAACACAGCTATCAGATCACAGTCTGCTGCCTGTGGCTCCATTTCTGTGGGTGAGGACAGGGTGGAGGCTGGGAGGGGGGATTTTGTGGGCCTTCTGTCCTGCCCCACCTCCATCCTGGTTTCATGTGCTGACGCAGAGCCTGGCTTCTACTAGGAGCAAACAAACTGACTTGCTTGAGGAGATGCCTTGGGCAGGTGTCTGGAGGCAGAGCTAAAGTGTGGATCCAGGATCCATCATGGCAATGGAAGGAGGGCAGTGGGAGTCTGACCTCAGGGGGCTCTCAAAAGTACACAGCACCTGAGTCAAGCAGCCCCCAGAAGTAAGGGCTAAGCAAGGAGACACCTCACACCAACAGCAAGCTGTTAGCAGCTGAGGAGGGGTGAGCTGTGGGCAAGAGGGCCCCAGGCAGACTAGCCTTGGCATCCATTGCTGTAACTGAAGCCACTCCCACATTTCCCACATACCCACGCCCTCATGGTCCAGTTTCTGGTTTCCAGTTTTAGGGGTCTCTCAGGCTTAAACAGGCTCCCCTTCTTCAAAGAAAGAGAAACACTTCCTGGAATACTCAGGATCACCTGTGTCAGGGTCCTGCTGTGGCAGGTCCTGATGTTTCTCTGAACTTCCAGGGACCCCAGCTCACAGAATCACTGGTCAAGTGGCCAGCTGCAGAGGGGATTTTATCTGAGGGATTCAGTAGGGACACCCATGAGCAACATGGTCTCTGGGGCACCTCTTGTAGGTCGTTGCTTCTCTGGTCTTCTCATGGTTTGTCTTGTAGAGTGAAAAGCCCTTTCCAAGATCCTCTCCTGGTCCATGTCCCTACACTTGCCCACAGGTGAAGCTTACCAGGACTGAAGCAGCCCAAGGAGGGCTCAGGTGGGTGACTGACCAGCTCATCGTTTCATGGGAGCCCAAGTGTGATGCCCCTGTGTAATCAGATCCCACAACTAACAGGTTGGTCCTGCATTCCAACCATGAACCAGCAAAGGCCTGGAAGAAGATCAGGGTGTTGGGGGCACTGAGGGGTGGCACCTGACAGAGGCCCCATCTCAGATCTGGGCCCTGGTGAGCAATTGCTCCTTATATAGCCATAGCCACTGGGGTGGAAGAGGGATAGAACACTCATCCTCTTCTGGAACTTCTCGGGGCCCACAGTTCACACAGAAATGGGCAGAGACAGCAGGGTGAGCTTTGTCAGCTCAGTCTATTGGGATAATGCAGTGGGCAGGGTCATCAGAGGAAGGGAAGAAAGGATGAATAGACTGGCCTTCAGGGTGCTAGGGACCAAACATGGAGTCCAATCTGGGCTTCTTGGATCCAGAATTAGCTACATCCACACTGCCCCAGACCTCACCCTTAGGGAGGGGCCTGTGCCCACTGGCAGGCCCATCTGCCACACCCCATGCAGGCTCTGTCCCCTGAAGTCTTCAGGTACCAGGCCATGCCTAAGCCATAGAACAGAGAGCCTGGAACCTGTTTCTGGGACCCAGGGGGCCACATCGGAGGTGTGCCAGGTCAGGTACGGTGGAAAGGACTGAAGGTTCCAGCAAGCCTGTTGTACACTCAGCCCAGGAGCACATGCCCTGGCAAGCAGGTGAGCCAAGTCAGCCCAAGGAGGCAGCCGTGGCCCCTGGCAGTGCCACCTACTTCACATGACCAACATCCTGCTTCAGTTCCTCATACTTCTGCTTCAACCTGTCATGCCCCTGTAGCAGCTGCTGATTCCTGGCTATGTAGGCCAGGCTCTGGTGGTAGAGCTGCTCCAGCTGGATCTCAGTGTCCTCTGCCTTTCCAGGGAAACCTGGGGAATATTTTGGACCAGGGTGATGAAAATGGGACCCTTGGTGGGTGCCTGCCACACATCCTCCAGGATCTGTTCCACTGTGGGGGACCCTGAGCTGGTTGTCAACACCACTCACATTTTGGCCTTGGAACCCACCCTTGTGTGTGCATCCTGAGCTGCCAGCACCACCAAGCTCCCACTTCTACCTGCTGTTGCATCTCTTCCACCTCTAGTGAGAGAAACCTCTCTGCTTTTAAGGGCTCATGTAATTAGATTTGGCCCATCCACAAAATCCAGGATAATCTCTCCATTTGAAGGCCCTTAATCTAAATTAGATCCATGCTATTTCTCAGGGTCTACGGATTAGGGTGTGGACATTTTGAGGGGCCATTCTCCCTACCACAGCCCTTTATATGGGCCAGGCACTTTGCTAAATGCATTCTATATGTTATCTCATTTAATCTCCTCAGTAACTCCATGCAATTTGATTTTTTTGGTCACTCTATAATGGAGGAAACTGAGATTCAGAGACGTTAATCAGCTTGCCCAGAATCACACAGTTAGGTAGTATAAGAGCAAGAATTTGAGGGTAGGTCATCTGAGTCTAGAGCTCATGTCTCTACAGAAATAAACATTAGGAGGAAAGTCACCAAGTTGGAAGGCCTTGAATGCCAGAGTGAGATGCATGGGCTCTCTTTTTGTGTGTAGTAATGCTCCATGTCATCATGTGGGGGAAAAAAACACCTAAAACACAGACTCTCTGTGGAAGACTGAATGGTATTTGGAAAGCATAGATTAGACATACATTCCTGGGGGATGGAAGGCAGAGATTACAGCTTTTAAGGAACATTGAACTGGTCTCAAGAAATTATATTCTTGGAAAGAATCCAATATAGTCTGTCAAGGCACAGTATGGGAATATAACCATGGAATAGATAAAAACACAAAGTTATTAGCCTAGATTCTGGGAGGTCTCCACAGGCTGTGATGGAGCCTGAATGAAGGTCACTCTTGGTTTATTTAATATCTTCATGAGAGATCTTGGAACATAGAGTCTTCATCCTTTTTTAATGAATTTCATGAAGATAACAAAATGGTTCAAGTTATAGTCATCAAAGAGGACAGAAGAAATGTTGACAGGAAACATTTCCCATTCAACTTGGTGAGGGGGGAAGCAAGGAATTCAAAACACAGATAGTCACTAAGATAAGAAGCCTGAACAGAGCCACCATGATTTAAGAGTTCTGCAATAGGCAGAAAAGACAGAGAAGAAATCATGAAAGTGAAATGTGGTAGCTAATCTGAGCACTGGTTCCCAGATACACAAATTTCCAGAAGTCACAAACATCTGTGCTTCAGGGTACAGCTGGAGGGAGGGCCCTGGTCATGCCCTGCACTGCTTCCAGGGTACCAGTGAGTAGGAGTAGTTTGAGGGGAAGCTGAGGTGGAGCAGCACCAAGGGGGTTAGAGAACAGGGTAAAGTATGATATGTCCATTAAGTAGAGTAGCTGGACTTCTTCTCACCTTGCCCACCTGCCCTCACCATTCAGTTAAAGTCTTTGGGACTGGCCCACAGGGCAGTGTTAAGTAATGCTTGAGCTTCTCCCTGAAGAATCTCTCAGGAACCTCCTGAGTTCATAACATCATTGTGTCAGATTGGTTGGTAATTACTGGCCTACTTGACTCTCTTCTCTAAACTGTGACTCCCTAAAACCATCTGAAGAAAACACAGGTTAGGAGGTTGTCCACAGAACTGGCTTTAAATCCTGTTTTGGGTTCAAGATCCCTTTAAAAATTTAATAAAAGCTATGGATATCTTTTTTCCTAGAAAAATAAATGAATAATTACAAAAACATTTGCATACAAGTCTAGAGAATTCATGAAACCACTCCAACCCAGGGGAATCCCCTGGTCTCTTTCCTCCAGGTTAACAACCTCATTGTTATAGCAATGGCAAATGCTCAACTCTCTTGCTACAATCTTCATCACTCCCTACCTCAGCGCCCCCCCCCCCACATGTTTCCAATATTTTCCTGCTGAGCCTGTTATGGTTTCAAAAATCTACCTCAACACAGTACTCTCCAAGTAGCCCTACCAATACTTCCAGAACTGGCCCCAACTTCAATCCTAGGAGAAGCAAGAGAGAAGCTAGGAGAAAGACTTTTTCAAGGCAAAGAAAATTTTCTAGGTGGAAAGAATGGGAAAACGCTGAGTAGAATGAGGATGAAGAAAAAGATTATTGGGAAAGTCAATTAGATGCTTGGGAACCTAGAAAGACACTTTAAGTAGAGCTGTGCATTGCAGCAGATTGTAGTGGACTAAATTGATGAATCTCCCTGAACGTATTCTAAATAATCAGTTGTATGCATAGGGACAAATGTACAAGGGTATTTACTATCGTATTATTAAAATAGTACTAGTACAAATTGAAAACAGTCTAAAAGCCAAATATTAGAGAATTTGGTTAATTTGATTTTAATGTATCCATTCTATGGAATAATATTAGTAAGAACTCTTTAAGTAACAGAAATTTGAATCAAACTAATTCAAGCAAAGAAAGAAAAAAAGAACTTGTTAGCTGATGCAATCGAAGAGTGCAGAAATTGTCTGGATTTAAGAAAATGCTGGGATGATGTCCTTGGATCTTGAAATCTCTCTCCCCCCACCTCCCCCCTTCCTGCTCCTAATCCTTCCCCCCTCCTCTGAGAGGGACTCATTTCTAGAGATCTCTCTACATGGTGAAAAATATGGCCCCTATGGTTCTAGCATTTCTAGAGCTCACTCTCACCACAATAGAGAAAGCTTCCATATCTCACCTTCTAAGCCAGGCTCCTGGCCCAAGAATATTGACCCTGTTTGGGTCACTCACCCATCCTTCAACCAACTGCTGTGCCCAAAGAGCTGGAGTACTGTGATTGGTCAGCTGGAGTGTACGTACCTTCTTTGACAAACCCATCAGAGTCATGTTGTGTGAAGAAAAGTCATCTTCCAAGGGAAGAAAAGTGATTCCCCACCAAAAGTGTCCATAATAATGGCAAACTTGTTTTTAAAAAATATGATGTAGATCAATATTAATGAGCATGGAGGCTTAGGGGAATGAGGAGAGACTGAGATGCCATCACAGCTCTGCCTGGAATTCCTCTGCCCAGAACCCCCCACCTGACACTCCTATCCCTTCTCCTTCTCTAGGCTAATGACTACATGGGACACACAGAAAAATGCCCGCCCTTCTCCAAAGATGTTTATGCACAAATCCCGGGAGCCTGTGACTATGTTGCCTTACCTGGTAAATAGGACTTTGCAGGTGGGATTAAGTTAAGAATCTTGAGATAGGAGATGACCCATGGAAAGAGGCTCCATTTATACTGTGAAGTAAGAAAAGCAAGTTATTGAACACAATGTAGAATATGATTTTATCTTTAAATGTGTTTAATATTTATGTACATAGACACGTGGAAAAAAGTTTAGGAAATGTACTCCAAGACGATGAGGGGTTGTGATAGATTTTTTTCCCTTTTGCTTATATGCAGTTTCTAACTCTTCCAATCAGAGCATAGATGACTTATATAGTTCACAATGATAAGCCCAAGAGATGAAGAAGAAGGAGAAGCAGCAGCCATTAAAGAGAAAGATGGGACAGTATTATGAGTGGGAAGCATGTTGAAAAAAAAGTTGTTTGCTTATTCATTTATGTATTTATTTGCATGGGGAACACCTGTTTATCAGCTGAGGTAATAGGCCTGGGGATGCTTAAACAGGAGAGGATGCATGAACAAGGGAATGAAACAGAGAGTATTATCTCTAGGACTAGGGGCGAGGGAGGACCTCATCAGGATGGAGAATGGACCCCTCGAGGGGGGAAGGAAGGAGAGAGGAAAGGCTGGGAAGAAATGAAGCAGCTTCTGACATGAGAGGGGTAGGTAATCAGCAACCTAAGTCTTCTAAGCAAAGAAGCATGTGGGCAAGGGGGCTAGAGTTGGCGGGAGGCTTCAGAAAAGTGGAAACAGTTGGAAATTGTGGGGAATGTGATGGGGATCCAGTAGGATCAGTGGGGCCTTCTGAGCAGTACTGAGGGCCCAGCTGAGATTAGATAACAGGGATTTGTTGTGCAAATCACAGCAGTGGCATGACTTTTTCCAGTGACACTGAGCAGCTTGGGAACAAAAGCAAAGCCAGGAGGGAGAAAACAGTGCCTAGCTACATGCACTGAGACTTTGGATTCCATGTATGGGGCTCCTCACTGGACCTCAGTGACTCCAACTGAGCTCCCTAATTCAGTTCCTTGATTAGGAACCCATAGCACTGATCTTCCCTGTGCTGTACATGCCACCATCTGGTTGCTGTGGATCTTTCAGGCCTTGCTGAGATGAATCAAGGAGCTCACCACTGAGAGTGTTTGAGAAGCCAAGAACAAAAACCCAAAATCGAAATAACATAGGGTGACAAAGGATGTGAGCAAATGGTGACATTGTGCTACTGGGAGCCTCAAGAGAAAAGGGAGAAGGGGCAGGGTAGTTTTCAAAGCAGAAATAAAGTCCAGGCTGACCTTCAAAGGATGAGTAAGAGCTAACCAAGCAAAATAAGTGGGGAGGGCATCCCTGGAAGGGGGACCTCATGAGCAAGGGAAGAGGCAGGAAGCTGCATGTTGTGTACAGATAGCCACACACAACTGAGCATCATTACAGGGTGAAGCAAAGGGGAAGGCATAGTGGGAGACAGGGCTGCGGGCAGGCAGGGACTCACCCAGAAGGTCAGAGGGAAAGGGCCCAATGAAGAAGCTTGAGAAAACAAGATCAGAGAAATAAAAAGAGGAAGAGAGTAGTCTCTGAAGTCAGGTTAGTTAAAAGGTAATTAGGAAGAAATGATTGACAGTGCTAAGTGTCCTAAAGATGCCCAAGGAGAATATTTTAAAAGTCTTGTCAATAGACTTGGCAATTAGATCACATGTGGCCTTTGCCAAATGAGTTTTGATGGAGTAGTGGGCACTGAAGACCACAAGGAATGGCAGGCAGGGGTGAAAATAAAAAGAACAAGTGGAAATCACCATCTGAGAAGTCTGGCTTAGCAGAGTAGACAAGGGAACTAGAAGTGAGAAAGAACAGAATATCAAGAGAGGATGTGCCCATTTAAGGACAGGAGAGATTCTAATGGAGGCTGTCGGGAAGGTGAAGGAGAGGTCAAATTTTAAGAAAGAAAAGATAATGAATAGCATGGAGCCCTTGGGATGGGAGGGCATGAGTTTAAAAAGGAGAGATGCCTCTTTCTCCAAGTTTAAAGGAGGGGTATGAGCATGCATCAGGAATGGCTACACTGATGAGGGGGAGCAGAGCTGTGCCTGTCTGACTGCCCCCATTTCCCTTATGAAAGAGGCAACATGACGAACCTTTGAAAGTGAGGAGGTGAGGAAAACAGAGGAGTTAGAAAGAGACAGCCTGTCTAGCAAGGCCCCACGAGAGGGTGTCAGAGAGCATGGGAGTTGTACGGGCTGCAGGAAGTACACGAGGTCAAGTGTAGAAAGTACACAGCTCAGAGCCAGGCAAATAAAGACCCTCAACAGATAGTAGAAATGATCCCCATGCAAGGAGAATCTTGAGGGTCTTACTAACACCAAAGAGACAAAATCCCAGGTGGAAGTAGTGATGGGTCTGAAGGTCAATCACATATGGGGACTTGAAGGCAGATGTCTAGAGAAATTTTGTCTTTTTAGTAATTTGAACACTTCTCTCTAGCATCTGGGTGTTCAGATTTGGAAAGAAGAGCTAGTTTTGCAAAACAAAGAAAAATTGCAAATTCAGAAGCCATGTTAGAATTCCAGAGGCAGAAAAGACTCCAAACTCAATTTCTCCTGTTAGGGACTAACTAACCCCAGCCTACTCCAAATCAAAGAAAATTAAATTGATAAAGGCAATGCCACACTGCAGTCTGAGGTGATGTGGTTCAAAATAGAAACAAAACAAAACAAAACAAAAAAATGATCCTGTTACTGGAATTGGTGGAATGGCTAGATCTACTTCAATGTTTCTTTTTTTTTTCTTCAACGTGTTTCTTATCTTATTCAATCTTCTAATCAGTCGACAAAGTCCATAAAAACAAAGTTTGGCATAGACTTTGTTAGGGGGTCCCTAGCTATTCTGGATGTTCCCAGGTGGGTGCAGGGAGCAGGTGCAAACATACCACCACCACTCCTTTTACTTACTTTTGGCGTCACAGTTAGCAGGTTGAGGGTAGCAGCAGTACTGTTGCACTCACTGGGGTTGACCCCACCTGCCGCTGACTCAGTGTCCCATTACTCTCCATGCCTCAGGTTTTGTCATCCGTAAATTGTGGATAATATCAACATCTATTTCCAAAGGTCCTTGTAAGGATTCAGGAAGTGATGCATGTACAACATTTAGCACTTTTGGATAGAAAGTGGTCAATAAATGTTAGTCCTTAATATTATTAGTAGACTGACTTTCCTAAAACTCATTCTTGGTTTTCTTTCTTTCTTTCTTTCTTTCTTTCTTTCTTTCTTTCTTTCTTTCTTTCTTTCTTTCTTTCTTTTCTTTCTTTCTTTCTTTCTTTCTTTCTTTCTTTCTTTCTTTCTTTTCTTTCTGATTTTATTTATTTATTGATGAGAGACACACAGGGAGAGGCAGAGACATAGCAGAGGGAGAAGCAGGCTCCCTGCAGGGAGCCTGATGCAGAACTCAATCCCAGTACCCCAGGATCACGACCTGAGCCGAAGGCAGACACAAGCACTAAGCCACCCAAGTGCCCCCTTTCTTGGCTTAAAGTCCTTTCACCTGCTCAGCTGTTCCACTGATCCATGAGCCACCATCAGATGAGGTCCCAGAAGATAAGGCAGCCACGTTGTTTTTATAATATCACACTTTGCCTAGCTCTGTGGATGACAGAGTGATGCCATTCAGACAGAATGCCTTCAAACAAAAGCAGCTGAGTGGGTCTCATTAGTAGCATTAGTGTCCTAAGGAGGGAAAAGCACAGTCCCTCCTTAGTTAGAGGCCTCCGGCCTGCTATCTTTGAACACCGTAGTCATAGGAGAACTAAGAGAGAAATTAAAAACCTATTATCCCCAAATGGAGACTTTTCCCTCTGAGGAATCAGAAAAATTAAAAAAGGATTTAAAAAGGGATATCTTTCTTATTATAGGTATCAGTGTTATTTAATGCCATATCTGTATGCCACTTGAAATCATCTCACATACTACGAGTTCTATGTCTCCCATGCTGGTCTAAGGCAGTGCATTTTACTCCTTATTCCAAAAGCTCTTCTAAGGTGGAGAGTGGGCTGTGTCAAGATGAAGAAGTAGCTAAACAGGAGAGGCTCTGAGGCTACTATATCCCTAAGTTAGAGCAGCTCTGCTCTTATCCAGTTCTTATCCGGTTCTTATCCGGTTCCTGTGAACTACTTCATATTTTTTTTTAAGATTTTATTTATTTATTTGAGAGAGAGAGAACATGAGCAAGGAGGAGAGGCCAAGGGAAAGGGAGTAGCAGGCTCCTGACTCAGCAGGGAGCCCAATGTGGGCCTTGATCCCAGGACCCTGTGATCATGACCTGAGCTGAAGGCAGTTGTTTAACTAACTGAGCCACCCAGGCACCCCGTTACTTCATTTTTTAAAGGGTTACATTGCTAGAAAAGAAAAATCTTGAAAGCCACCAGCCTACTGATCAATAGCATCCACTTATTATACATCTGCTATGGGCCAGATACTTTATATCCTTTAAACTTCTCTCTACAAAGTAGTTTACTAATGGAAGAGGCAGTTGTACTCTGAAAGATAAAGGAACCCATCCAAACTTACTCAGCTAGTAAGCGGCAGAATTGGCATTACAACCCAGTCTGTCCTGCTTTCTTTTCACTTTTATATCTTGCTCTGGAATTCTTTCAATTCAACAAACATTTATTAAGATTCTACTACCTTCTAAGTGCTTGTTGGAGTCTAGGATTAGAAACTCACAATCTATTGGAATAGAAAAGCATGTGAGTAAACATTTACACAAGTGTTTTGGAAGGCTATGCTCCGAAGAAATATGGAGTGAAGAGTGGTCAGTTCAAGTGGTGGGGTGGAGTGGTCATGTAGGCTTCTTACAGGTAGTGATGCAGCAGGGCACAGTAACAAGGAGGAATGCTGGGAGAGAGGGCAATGGAGAGTTGACAAGGCCAGATTTTAACAGGTTTTGTATGTCAGCCCTGGGGTCTGAAAATTGCACCATTTAATTGATTTACACTTCCCACCCCCACCCCCACCCCCACCTTTGCTCTCCTCTAATTATTTCGTTGTTTTGAAAGTTCCAGCCTGAGGTAAAGAACTTGTGGAAGAGATCTGTTGACGTTTTAGGAGAAAAATGGAGGGATATCTGAAGAAAGATAGAAAAGTATTTGGAGGAACAGCCTCTCTTCCACCAAGGAGTATGGACCTTAGACAATGGGGAGCCAGTGAAGGATTATAATGCTAATTTATCATACTGTAGCTCTGAAGTCAACTAGAGCCTCCTTGACGCACAAGATCCAACTAAACCGGCCTCACAGCTCCAATTTCACAGCCTGGGGAAGCTCTATGTCTCCCCCCAGTACTTGTTTCCTAAGGACTTATTCTCTCACGGCTCATTCGTCTGTAGATTTTGTCTTCCTTCAGCGTGGCCTTTGGGTTGCACCAAGGATGACCCCAACCAGACTTGAAAGTCAACATCCAAAAGAATTCACTTACATAAAAGCACAAATGAGCATTGTAGATTTTACCAAAGATTTCTTAGAGGCATCAGAAGATTTTTTAGCAGTCACATGAAGCTCACTTTTAGACATTTCTATTTCTCTTCCAACTGGTCTTTCATGCAGTACCCAGTGCAAAGCACCTTTCCTCATTTCCTGGATTATCTGTTGGAACGTCAAATTCTTCTATTACTGAAAAATTCATCCATTTCCTAGACCCAGGAACACATCTAGACTGGGGCCAAAGGATTAAGATCCACTTCAATCCTCAAGCATTTATAAAAGCTTTTCCAACTCCTTCTCCCACAACTCTGAGGCCAAAATACAACGTTCTTCATAACATGAATCCTAATGTATAATTTCATGGATCCTGCCTGATATGGGAAGAGGGGAAATCCTGAGAACAATTCAGTTCAGGCAGAATCAGAGCCTATGCTTTGGAAGTAGGTAGGTATCTTTGAATCCCTCACCTCATGAATCTGGAGATGGTATATGAATGAACTTTTTTGAAATATCCATCAGTGGTAAGACTAGAAGCCCTGGAAAAGGTGATGAGAGGTCTCTCTGGGTTGTGGGGACTTTGGGTACAGATTCTATGTCTAAGTGACCTCAAAGATCTCAGAAGAGGATTTTGCATTTTACTGGTTTATTTTGACTAGTTTACAAAGTGGTCTGATGAGGTACCTTTGTTGTATCCCCAAGTCCATGGGTAAGACTGAGTGAGGGAAATGGCTTTGCTCTTTCTCTTCATTAGAAAGCAGAATCTATTAGAGAATCTTCCCTGCTCTTCTTTTGTTCTTTCTCCTTGTCAGGCTTTCTGTAGACATTCTCTATGTGGTACAAGGCACAGTTACCTTCTCTGATTAGCTAAGATCCTTTTTATACCCTAGTTATCTGGTATGTCTTTTCTTTCAAATACAGTACGGTGTGAGGTGGTTGAAGGGAAAAGAAGAGGGGAGGCTCTCTTGTGCCTCTGTGAGTCCTGAATGACATAGGTCTTGCTCTAGCTTCAGATCAGATGTGCTGGATCCATGGGAGTCAGAGGCAATTACACCAGCTCACCAGAGTTTTGCTGCCCTCAGGAAGAATCCTTGGTACTGAGAACAGGAGCACAGCTTAAAGAGCTGATGGCTGGTCAGAATCTCACTGGCAGGAATTTTGTATTTAAACTTGGCCTGCAACCAGCTGTATTCCCATTTCTTACCTGCCCCAGATCTCTCAGACAAGAGAATGGGAGTGGAGGGTGGGAATTACATTGCAAATGACACTGTGAGCTTCTAGAAAATTATCCAAAATTATTGTACAGAAGAAGGAAATGGATGGGTTTAAAGATATAAGAAGAAACCCGAAGACTTCACTCTGAGGTAAATTGGTCTCATACACAGCAAAAAAGCCACGAGCAGCTAGACCTGTCCCAAATTCTTATTTCATTTCCACATTCCGTGAAAAACATTACAGCTGTACAGCCTTGTTTCACTTTTCTGTTTCCAAGCCAGAAAACTGATATGACAGGTCAAGTTGTCAGTAAGGGTGAAGGCCAGGGCTGGCCACTCATCACCGGCCCATGGCCCATGGGAGCTGTAGCCAGTGGGACTCTGACAACCCAACCACACAGTGGCAATAGCAGTGGCAGTGGACATGTAGTTCCAGCAGTAAATTTCTTTCCCTAGTGCATAGCAGCATGAGGAGCTGGAGGCTGTCAGTAGAATCTGAAGCCCAGACAATTCTGTTTTCACTCTGTCCACTTACTGCATCACTTACATCTCCTGGCCTTGATCACTGTACAATTTGTGTTCATGTGGAATTTTGCTTGTGCTATATCTGAAAGGTAGCAACCTATATATTTATAACAGGTTAACAAATCTGCAAAATAACTTTCTTTTAACTGTACATGATTTCCATTTTGAGCTGTTATTCTGTCTGGTGGTAGAAAGTTAATCTCAGTCTCTTTGAGCATGTCTGTCCATTTCCTCCCTAGAGATGCTTCTAAGTGGTAGGTGAAGGTACAAAGTGCATTGGATCTGTGAGGTTATGTGCCTGTGCTGGCATCTGCTAAGATGTCCAACAGCCTTTTGGGTCTTCAATCATCTATCCACATGGATTGCTTTTGAATTAGTCTTCACTCAGACCTGAAAGCCTCTTTGGGGTTTGTGGCAGTCTTGGCCTCTCAGGAATGATTCTGTAGCACCACACAGGGACACAGGGAATTCTCAGATTCTCTAAAGCTCTATCTGCCTACACAAAGGCAATTATTTCTTCTTGAACAACTTTCCAGCTTCCCAAACACAAGTTTTCTTTACACCTCAAGCCTACAAACATCCTATTGGTCTGCTTTGGGCAGAACACCCAACAGAAAGTGACATACAGCATAAAGTCACATATTATCTGGCAAGAAGTCTAGAAGTCAGGGGTAATAACAACACTGACTTTCAGTCTTTCATAACATTTCAACAACATATGAATGTCATCAAGGACCCATGTACTTCTGACATCTCCCTGTGCCATTCTTAGCATGTGGACATTTATCCTGAGGCTTGTTCCACATGGTTGGAGACGGCTGTCACTGTCTCAGACATCTCCTCATACAGCCATTTCAAAGGCAGGAAAAAAGCCTCCCATATCTTTATTTATTTTTAATTTTTTTTCATATCTTTATTTTTTACACTGAAGAATGTGAAAGACAAAACAGACTGTCAAAAAAGAAGATGATTTTATTCAAGTTATTGCATGAAATAGGAAGAGTGTTCATGAATGAGAAAGTTCTCCAAGAAAAGGAAGGGGGCCTGGGATTTTAATAGATGCAGATCAATAAAGGAGTCGTCCACAGTCTTATAAGGTCATGGAGAAGGATGGAGATGGATCTTACTGCAGTATATGGAAAAGCTTTGCTGTGGATGTTTCTTGGGATGCAAGAATGAAGGGATCTCAGAGAACAAAAGGGTGGGAAAATTTCTTAACCATCTCTGTTTTCTGAGAGCACAGGGCGGAGGTGGAGTTCAACATTGTCCGTCTGCCCTTTTGTTCAAAATGAATGAATATTGCTTGTCACTGAACAACTCAAAGGTGATTCAGAAACCTCTGAGTGGAGTAAAGCAGGATCTAAGAAGTAATATTTCTAGGACTTTTAGTTGCCTCCATTCCTGCAAAGTCAGTTGAACCATCTGCAAAGAGATGGTAGCAAAGGTTGGTTATTTTACAGTCCTGGAAATCAGGCATCTTAAAAGAAGGATGCTTAAAGTTAAAAGGGAAAATATAAATTAAGTTTGTATTAAAGTAAAGAACCAAGAGTTGAACACTGAGAGTAATCAATTCAGTGGATTCCAACAATCCAGGGGAAGTGAATGATCTGATTATGCAGGATCACTCACTGAGTGTCTCACAACTCTTGAGCTAGGATGTTGATGCTCTTGGTGATGTCCACAGTCTAGGTTAGCTCTCATATAAAGGCATGAGTGACCCAAGCATTTTGTCAGACTTCCTTAGTGGTCCAAACTTGTCTAGGGAAAATTCTGGCACACCTAAGATCTGTTGCAATGGTGAGTCCTTTGAGACTTAAATGCACATTGTTGCAAGATCTGTATCAGCTTGTAGGGCTTTTTTTTTTTTTTTTTTCCAGATCTTGGGAAGAATAGCCAGCTGCAAGGCAACCTAGAGTCCCAGTAGAGATATGGACAGTCAATTTATGGTTCTCAGTAGTGCCATTAGGCAGGCGGGATATAGATTGGATATTGAAGGAATCTGGAATAATAAAAAAATTTGGGAAGTACTGACAATTTGGGTAAGGTAACAGGATCCAGTCCAATTTGCAGGTAAGTATCAAAACTGGTGTTTCCATAGGGAGGAAAGAAGTCAATTAATCTTTCCTACCCATACAAGACTGAGGTTGCATATCAGTCACCTACAATTTACAAAGAGGCATAAAATACTGAAAGACAATAAAAATCTCATAAATAAACTCATCAAATGTAGCCAGCTCTGACCACAGTTAAACCCCTTTTCAGGAGCCTTCTGATACTTTCAGTATTCATTGCACATCTCTTATAGCACAACTTCTCACACTGGCAAAACAGAACACACTCATTAATAGTCCAAATATATATAACCTCTCCATAGCATATACAAATAAGAAGCTAAAGTATATAAATTAAATTATACTTAGTAATACTGTTTCAGTATTCCATCTTTTTAGAAATGATCTTGGTATCTAATGAATATGTATTAATTAACTCAATTTAGTATCAGTCCACAGTTATTGCAATACCTAAAGATATTGGAAATTATCTTCAAGCTGATGTCCACAAAACATAATTACTGCTGAAATCAAATTTGTTGGAATAATGATTTGATTTGGTCGAACAAAAATTTACATTTTTTGTAATATGTATTTTGTAGAAGCAATGCTAGGTTGTTCTATCAGTAAATCTGGGTAAGTTTAGGGAGGAAATATTCAAGTAGACTAAAAGTGTTTTAGTCAAATCTAACTAAGAGAAAACAGACCTGTTAAACTGAAATTACTGAACTACTTTTTTTGCCAAAGATTTACCTACATCCTGAGAACTTGAATTTTATTTTATTTTTAAAAGATTTTATTTATTTGACAAAGAGAGAGAGAGGGAGAGAGAAAGCACTAGCAGGAAGAGGGGCACAGGGAGAGGGAGAAGCAGACTCCCCACTAAGCAGGGAACCCCATATGCAAAGCTGGATCACAGGACCCTGGGATCATGACCTGAGTCGAAGGCAGATTTATAACCAACTGAGCCACCCAGAGGTCCCATGAGAACTTGAATTTTAAAAAATTTCTGAGTGTCTATAAAAATGCCTCTTTTTTTCCACATTGACACTAATTCAGACGAGATCGGGTGCATTCAGGGTTGTGTGGCCATAGACTCGCATTGACAGTATTTCAATCTCCATTCCCTTTATTTCTGGGAATTTTAGGAATATTCAATGTATATATGAGCTTTTTTTTTTTTTTTAAGCCAACAAGAAAACAATGAGCTTCTTTAAGAGACTGTATAGTTTAATTTGGGAATACCACCCAGAGATAGGAAAATATCACAGTCCCGTAATGAGAGGGTTTCTGAGGCCTTTTTGAATGACAGACATATATACATACAGACATAGACAGAGATGCACACAACTCCAATTCTAAAATTTCAGCCATGCGTTAAACTTGGTCCTCCTCTTTGTTCTCAGTCTTTCCTAGATTGCATTTTGGAATCCTCCTCTTTCCTCGAAGCTGGTTCTAAACAAACCTCTCTTTGAAGCCTTGCATCCACCCACAGTGGTGTCATTTCTTCTACAACCCTTGTTCCTTTCTGGTCGGTTGACCTGGTCTATGCAGAATTACAGTTACTTGTATAGATTCCTCATCTTCTCCTTAAATCCAGATTTAGTGAGGGCAGAGATTAGATTATTATCTAATGTATGTGTTTTTATTATCTAGTATTATCTAGTATCTGTTATTATTATCTAGTATGGTGTTTCAGGCACCATAGTAGATCACTTGAACAGTGAGTAGCAAAAGTGCAAGGAGCTGCCAGTTTGGAAGGTGATATGCCTTAGTCATTCTCTGTAGGATTGACAGTGGTTTGTTGCATAAATTAATAAACGAATGAATAACTTCAGGCTTACATTTACCCTGACACTAAAAGAGAGGTGACTTTTTTTCTTTTTTTGGAGGACTTTTTACAAACCCTGAGCCCTTAAGCACTTTGTACAAATTTAATTTGTACAACGTCCAGACTCTTTGCTGGGTGCTTTATATACCTATTTCTAACCTTTACAGCAATCTCATAAGGTAGATCATATTGTCACCATTTTACAAAGGAAACAACTAATAAGTTTATCCCATTTGCCCTAAATTATGATGCTTGTAGATGCCAGTATATGGATTTGAACCCATGTCTGTCTGCCTCCAAAGCCCAGAGCCACACACTGAGTATGGTTGAACTGCCTTGGAGAAAGCTTAGGTCATATATTCCAGAGAACAAATCATAGGTAAGTCATAGGTGAGTGTTGACATAGGGAGTCTGTGCCCCTCAGGCACTTAACAACAGGTTAGACCACACAGGTGACCTAAGGGCCCCTCCAGGCTTCAGTTAGATGAGTCCAGGTGGGAGCTAAGACCAGCAAGTGGTGACATGCTATTGCAGGTGGTTCCCAGGGGGCAGAGGGCTGCTCTCACCTGGAACCACGTTCAGCCAGGCAGTCAGGAGCCCCCAGCTGCCAGGGAACAATAAGAGCCATTCATGCCAGAAGCACACTCCTCCCACTGAGGCCATAAGTCACATTCCTTGTTTTAAAATCAGTGCCCAGAGGTGGGCCTTTTGTGGAAGAGATGCTGTGTATGCAAATGAGAACCAATCCCAAATGAATTTTAGCCCTTCAGCTTTGCAGCAAGTGGCTGCAGTCAGTCTGATGGTAATGTTGGGATGGAGGAGGATAAGCGTTGCTGTCTTTGCTTGAGGGATGACACAGCTGCCTTGGCTTCTATAGGGAATGAGGGCCAATAGTAAAAGCAGGGAGTTTTTAGGACACGTTTACTCTATTGAGGCTTTGCAGATGTGATCACATTTATTTATCACAGTCACCCTGTGAGGTGAGCACTATTATTATCTTCCTCAAATTACCAATTAGGAAACAGGCACAGAGCGAGCTAAGCCCCTTGTCCCATATCACAAGTAAATAGCAGCAGCAGGGTTAGAAACCAGACTGAATCCAAAGACTGTGCTCTTAACCACTACATTATATGGCATCTCCAGGCAAAAATAACCCAGATCATTATAATAATGGCCACCCCTGAAGCATAACTTCTTGTGTCCACACCACTTTGCAACTGGTCAGTGCTGCCTCGTCATCAAGAGGTGGAGTCTATGGCTCTACTGTCTTGTGTTTGTTGTTGTTTTGAATCAGGAATAATCCTGTGACTTGCTTGGACTAATAGAATATGGTTGAAGAGACATTGTGGGAGTTCCAGAGCCTAGACCTCAGGAAGCTTTGCCTCTTTGCCCACTCTTACCTTCTTAGAATTCTGAGACTGCCACGTTAGGAGGAAGGCCAGGCTATCCTCTTGGAGATGAGAGGTCATGTGGAGCAGAACCAAGGCCCTCCAGCCCACAGCCAGCACTGACTGCCAGTTGAGGAAGGCCGTCATGGATGTTCCAGCTTCAGCTGAGCTCCCTGTGCCTGCAACTGTACCTGGGAGCCCTGGCAAAAGCAGCATCAGAACCTCCAGGCAATCCACAGAATCAGAAAAAAATCCAATTGTTTTAAGTCACTAAGTTTTGAGGTAATTTGTCATGTAAGCAATAGGTAACTGAAATAGGAAGATATTTTTTCTTAAGATTTTTATTTATTTATTCACGAGAGACACAGAGAAAGGCAGAGACATAAGCAGAAGGAGAAGCAGCCTCCCTGCAAGAAGCCTGTTGTGGGACTTGATCCCAGGACCCCAGGATCACGCTATAAGCTGAAGGCAGACACTCAACCACTGAACCACCCAGGTGTCCCTGAAATAGGTAAATTTTAAATTCATTATCTATCTTGGACTGCCTGGGTTTTTGTTTTGTTTTGTTTTGTTTTGTTTTTTTAAAACAATCTAAGGCTGCATAATGGAGAATCACAGGAAAGTTGAGTTGGAGAGACCATAAGACAGCATCTAATTAAACCCTTTTATTTTATAGAGGAAGAAACTGAGACCCACAAAGAAGTGACTTGTCCCAAGCCACAGTTTCTTACTGAGTCAGGGCTAGCCTCTCCAGATTCCCATGTCTAGAGCTCCTTGCTATACGATACTGCCTAACTACTCATGCAGTAAGAGGATGAAAAAGTTATTTCCAACTAATTTCAAGGATGAACACTAAAAGCCATTTGTCATTCATATTCTTAAATTTTCATGATATCCATGCAAATATACTGATATGCCAAGGACTCATAAAATGTCAGGAAGCAATTACTGGAAGAAAGGCAGTGAACTGTCATAATTGGGTATACATTGTCTCTCATGGGATCTGCACATTTATGTGTGTGCCAGCTCCTGGGTAGATCAGATGTTCTCATATTGGTTGTGCACTGGAATCATCTGAGGAGTTTTAAAGAATATCTGAGGTATGGCTCAGGAATTAAGAGTTTTAAAACCAGTTCAGGGTGAGTCTAATGAGCAGCTGGGGCTGAGAGCCTCTGCCCTGGACGGTGAGTTCCCAGGGGGCAAGATTTTCTCTTTCATATCCCCAGGAGTACCATACTGCAGAGCAGTTGATGATTGAAACCAAGGGCACAATGCTGAAAGTACTTAGAGCAGCTATGCACAGTGGAAAGCACGTGGGCCTTGACATCAGGAATATCTGTCTCTGTCTCTCAATGTTGCTGCTTAGTAGTTGTGTAATCCTGTGTGCAATAGTCTTTCTGAGCCACCTGTAAAGTGGATATAAAGATGATCCTGACTTCCCAGGGGTATTAAGAAGCTCAACTGGTTATTTAGCTTTGAAAAAGTTCCTTGATAACAGTAAAGATGTTGTCAAAAATTGTTATTTCCACTCAAAATAGAAACAGAGAAGCTTTTGAGGCACCTTGGTGGCCCAGTTGGTTAAGCAGTCGACTCTTAATCTCAGTTCAGGTCTTCATCTCAGGGTCGTGAGTTCAGTCCCTGTGTTGGGCTCCACAACAGGTGTGGGGCCTACTTTTTAAAAAAATTTTAAAAAGAAATAGAGAAGCTTAAAAAAAGAAAAAGCAATGAAAGGCGACTATAAGGATTTAAGTTATAGAGAGTTATAAAAAAAATTACAATTCCTCCATAAGCATGTTTAAGCATTTTGTTTTTTCTCCTTCCAGATTTTTTCCTTATTGTCTGTATGTGTGCCCACACAAAACGCAATAAAAAAGCATACATAGAATTGTATTATGTTCATTTTCCATGTTAATAACTATGGCTTTTCATAAACATGAGTTGTAACTGTAGTGATGTTTTTCTAACCGAGTGATTTGGTTGGTAACATTTGAAGGAGGTAAGATCACCAGGATGAAATGGGAATGAGAGCAAAGCCAATGTAAATTTGCAAAAAGTTACATTTCGAGTGCCTAATGTTTGCTAAAAATTATTTGCAAGTTTCCATGGAAGCTTATTTCCTCCTCTGAAAAGATTGATGCTTCCCACAAAAGCTTGGAGATCGACACAGATGAGTTGAGGGTCCATCTGTCCTTACCAGAGAGATTTCCCTCTCTAAAGTGGCTTTGGTCGCAGCTCTAAAATCCTTTTGCCCAGCAGTGTTTATTTGCACATGGTTTCAAAGGTAGTAAGGAAGGGGGCGGAAGGAAAACCAGAAAGTTTATTCAAGTTGACCATTTATTTGGGGAAAGCAAGTTTCATACCCAAGTCAACCTAGAGTTGATCCCAAAGTCAACAGTTAAAAGAGCCAGAGCAAACACGCAGACCAAATCTACAAGGGTGCTATCGTCTGGCACAGAATTTAGCTTTGGGAAGGACATGAAGAATCCTTTCTGACTCAAGCCTTTCCTTTTATTGGACTTAATTTCTCGCAACACCAGAGCCTCCACGTGTCTGTTGCCTGGAGGCCTTACCCATAAGGAGACTGTGTTTACAGATTCCAGGAGAGGAAGAGCAACTGACAATCTGAAGCAAGAGGCCCCTTTTAAGGGCATTCCCAGCATGCGCGTGCTGAGTGAGTGTGGCTCCAACAAAATAAGGCCTATGCCAGAGTACTCTCTTGTTCTGCTCGACATCACTACTCAGAACAACCTTGGAATTCTTTGCAAATTTTCTTTAGAGGCCTACAAGAAAAATCCAACTCATTTTTAACAGCACCCCTCTGAAATATATAGATAGATGGATATTGCCATGAGGACCTGTTTAGAATAAAAAAACTAGGCTTGGAGTTGGAGAAACCTGTGAATTCCAATGTATCTACTTGGGCCAAGTCACACACTCTCCAAATTTCTTAATTTTCTTATCTGTAGAGGATCATGGTTCTTACTTATTTCCATCATTTACCATGTAGGAAATTACCTTGATGCCAGGGTAGCCTCCAAGGTCACTACTAGGCAAGCTGGTACTTCCTACCAGGGGCCATGGAACAGAATCACTCACTAACCAAATTAAGACACTCAAATCACATGCATTAAAAAATCAATTTAAAACACACAGAAGCAAGGGGAAAGATTAGCACTCTGAGACAGGGTATGAATAGGGTGGAAGGACCACACTATACAGATCCTGGGGTAGGCTGTGTTCATCTGTCCTGTCTCTCTCTCTCTCTGCCATATCTGCCTTCACCATTGATGGTTTGGTTACAGGACCAGAGCTGAAGTGCAGGCGAAGGGCCTGCAGTTGGACAGGGCCTCAGCTGAGAACACACACTTGGTCTATTTGCAGAGATGCAGGGACAAGTACACCAGGCCACTAGCTGTAGCTTGCCAATTCACCTACTGAATAGCTATGAGTTGTGGCCAGGAGCTAGCAGAGGACACATGGAGTGAAAATGGGTGTCATTAATGTGTGGCTGAATTAAGGCCTCATGGATATTGTTTGCCTGTGTATATTTTGTGTACCAGGAACATTTAGTGTCTGAGGTCGCATGCATACTTTTATATCACTGATATTTATTTATATGCACTGATAGAGCATAGGTGTTTCATGAATATTTAGTGCCTCATGAATATGAGATATCTCTTGGCCCTTTCGATCTATGTGAACAACCACATGCCATAGTTTCTACATATTTTATGAATTTTATTTATCTGATTTCTGTTTTGCAGAACTGGATATTTTCAAACAAAACAACAAATACACATGATAGTATTCTATTGGAAAGCTCGTGATAAAGCACTTTGTAGACTGTAAAGTCCTATACAATTTTAAGGGATTATTATTATCCCTGTTATCACGATTATGACCATTTAAAAAAATTAAAACTATCTTCCAAGGGTAAAGAGGAGGCAGTTTAGCTTAGGGACCAAGAGCTGTCAACTCTGCCAATAACCGGCTTTGCTAATCTTTGTTAGGGTTTGGTGTATCACCTCCCTAAGGCTGTTTCCTCATCTGTATAAGGGAGATAACAATAGCTACTTCATGACACTATCATGAAGATCAAATGAGATAATGTATGGAAAACACTTGGGAAATTGCTTGGCCCATAAGAATGGTGATACCTAACCTTTATCAAATGCTGACTCTGTGCCTAGCACTCTCTGATTATACAGATTATGTAAGTATGATTATTGTGCCCATTTTACAGATGAGGATTTTAAGACAGAACCAGAATTCAAGCCCAGACAATCTTACTACGAGCCCATGTTAACCATTTTGCAGCATTAATGCTTACACAATAAGTATTCAATACATTTTGCATTAACATATTGATTAGATCGTCCACAACAGCAGATATTCAATATCACATGCTAAGTATATGCCACTGGTATTGATATTCTGAATTGACCCTCTCAACTACAATTCCACCTTTTATTTAGGTAGAGAGGTTGGAAAACTATACATGACATTTTTCCAGAATCCTTTGCAGCTTGGGTTACAGATGTAAATTCTGCTTTGCAATTAGATACATTTGTGAATAACACGGAAGGCAGAAATGATGAAAGCCATCCTCCTGCTGCTAAGGCTGCTGGCAAATAAGGTGTAGGGGGGCAGACTTTCAGGTGGTGATGTGATTTCTTTGAAAAGCCACAAAATTGGGATCCCTGGGTGGCGCAGCGGTTTAGCGCCTGCCTTTGGCCCGGGGCGCGATCCTGGAGACCCGGGATCGAATCCCACGTCGGGCTCCCGGTGCATGGAGCCTGCTTCTCCCTCTGCCTGTGTCTCTGCCTCTCTGTCTCTCTCTGTGACTATCATAAAAAAATAAAAAAAATTAAAAAAAAAAGAAAAGCCACAAAATTCTTTAAGGAAGACAATATGGATTCCACTTTATAGCAGAGAAAACTTAAATTCGGACCCCAAGTGATTATCCAAGATTGCACATTTTGTGACCAGCACACCTAAGATGTAATTCTAGGTCTAATGGACACCTGACTGCGCATTCTTTCCACTGAACCATGCTGTTAAGAATTTCCTGGGTTCCAATGGATAAAGAAGATGTGGTTTATGTATACAATGGAATATTACTCAGCCATTAGAAACAACAAATACCCACCATTTGCTTCAACGTGGATGGAACTGGAGGGTATTATGCTGAGTGAAGTAAGTCAATCGGAGAAGGACAAACAGTGTATGTTCTCACTTATTTGGGGAATATGAATAATAGTGAAGGGGAATATAAGGGAAGGGAGAATAAATGTGTGGGAGATATCAGAAAGGGACACAGAACATAAAGACTTCTAACTCTGGGAAATGAACTAGGGGTGGTGGAAGGGGAGGAGGGCGGGGGGTGGGGGTGAATGGGTGACGGGCACGGAGGGGGACACTTGACGGGATGAGCACTGGGTGTTATTCTGTATGTTGGTAAATTGAACACCAATAAAAATTAATTTATAAAAAAAAAAAAAAAAAAAAAAGAATTTCCTGGGTTCCCATATGTCCTTACATTCACTCATTCCTCAAAATTCAATTGCATAACTACCATGTATTCAGTGTTATTCTAAGGACAGGGCCCATTCAGGGCTTTGATCCATGAGGGCAAATGAATGAGAAAACATAAACGTTACAAAGCAGTACATCAAGTCCTATGATGGAGGCTGGCATAGGATACGGAAGGGACATTGAAGAGGAGCATCAAATAACTCAACTTGGGCGTCAGAGAAGGCTTCCAGGAGAAAGGGGTTTGTGGTGGCATGAAATAGCCTTCTTTGCAGGTTCCCTCATGGATCACTGACATAGCAGTGGGAGTTCTGGAGCAATGTTCCAGGCAAGAACACTTACAGAAATGCTCATGTGACTCAGGGAGACCTCTAGCCACCTTGATGGGAAACAAAGCTGACCCTCCCTGAAGGCCCCACATTTGTTCTCCAAGGCTGACTGGCTGTCAAGCTCCAGCAGGCCATAGCTTTGTTTTATTTAGTTGTTTGCTCTTTGGAATGAATGTGTTTCTCATTAATTGTGGTTTTCAAAAAATTAAATTAAATCTTTTGATTTAGCCTAAAGATAGATCTAGTTTTCATTAAGCTTACCCAGCTGTCCCAACAAGATTTGAGAGTTTAATTCTCAGGTGGAACTTTGAGTAGGTTGGATGACAAAAAATATCAGTTTTAAAGGGCAATTTTTTTGAGCCCTTCTCAACCTCAATTTCCTCGTCAGAAAAATGAGTTACCAATAATTCCTACTTGGGAGTGTGGCTATTTAGGTGGGGACAAAACAATATAACATGAATCCTTCTGCCCCTGGTGTACTTACCCTTGACAATGTTCCATACTTGTTCCCTGCTTGACTCTGCAAGGCTTGGGCTGCAGCCTGTATTCCGCTTCTATAATCAGCTGGCTTCCCTCTGGGTGTGATCAAGGGGACATACTGATAGAAGATTGTCGAGTAGGAGGGATGGAGAGGCAGGGGTATTTCTCCTCCCTCCCTCTTTGGATGAATCTCTAGAGCAGCTGCTTCTCCTCCTTGGCACCAGCCTCCTGCCTGCACATCCACCATAGCCTGGTTTCAGTGAGTGAATTCAGCACCCTGGCCCCAGCAATAC
Organism: Nyctereutes procyonoides; assembly: GCF_905146905.1. Taxonomy (NCBI): domain Eukaryota; kingdom Metazoa; phylum Chordata; class Mammalia; order Carnivora; family Canidae; genus Nyctereutes; species Nyctereutes procyonoides. The sequence continues at coordinate 14,397,489 of NW_026575041.1, read as the reverse complement.
CCCTCCTCCCATTAGCCAAGGATTCCAGCAGTTTCCTGCTGAGGAGAACCTCTGGGGTGCCTCATCCCCCCCCCCCCCACCGTTTGATTTCTTCCATCTTCCAGCTTCTCCATAGACATTATCTAGTATTTAGATTCTCTCTGTTTTGAATACTTGGAGAAGATCTATATTCTGGTTGGACCCTGACTACTGTGGTGAGTGAAACGCACTTGCCCAACGGGATCTATTTTCTTAGTGAATGACTAAGCAAGGTATCAGGGGAAAGGAGGGGAGTAGAGCCTCCCACAGAGGAGACTGGTTATAGACATTGGGGTTTCTTAGCCCAATGTCTAGAATATGTGCTCAATAAGTGTGACTATGACAGGAGAATTGTCCCCTTTGTGTTTATGGAGAGTATAATGGGAAACGTGCCTTTCACTGGAGTAGAAGGGTAGAGAAATCGAATGCTTTCCGCTGACAGTTGGCAGGCAGCTGCCTCCAGCACCCAGCCTCTCAGCGCCCAGGCTATAACCACTGGGTGGCCTGGGGGAGCTAGTCCCTCTGCACACAGAGCCCCCCTAATGAAGAGACTTTTCCAAGCCTGCAATCTGGGGTGAGAGCTCCTCCTCCTCCCCCGAAGAACAGAGGAAGAGTGTCTCAAGAATTCTTGTCACAGCTACTCAACCAAGAGCTCGTTGTCACGTTCCTGCTGACGGCCTTGCAGCCCCACCAATCTGCTGCCTGTGTCGCGTGGCCAGCTTTCATTCCCAGCAACACCCACGTCCGGGGCATCTCGAATGGGTCCCACCCAGAGGCAGAAGGGGTTCAACGCGGTCTGTGCTACTGAGATGAGCTCCTGGCACAAGGGAGCGGGGACAAGAGGGGAGGTTCGTGCATCTTGGTCTTCACGTGTCCGGACCGCGCCCCGTACATCGGGAATAAGGGGAGCGAAGGAAGCCCCGTGACGCAGGCTCCCAAAGAAGCCTCGGTCTCGGCTCCCGCAAGACCCCGGCGGCGGGAGCCCTGCCCGAGCCAGGCACGCGGCGCCCTGCGCCCCCAGGACCCGGCTCCGAGAGGCTAAGGGGTCCGCGCCGCCGAGGCCTCTGAGGGCGCAGGGCTGGGGTGCCAGGCCTCAGCTCAGTTTCACAGTCCGCTGACGGCAGCCCCTCCTTGCCCGTGGTTTCGCTCCTTGGGGCTTCAGCTACCGAGGCCACCGAGCCCCCGAGGCCCGGCGGGCGGCGGGTCAGGGGGTCCAGGACCTCAGCTCGCACCGCAGGAGGCTGAGCAGCATCACAAGGTATTTGGGGGGGGGGAGCACATTCACCTAACCTTAATCGCCCTATGTTATTAGTAGGTGTTGTTAATCTCCTACTGGGCCCACTTTGTACATTGGTGGCAAAAGCTTAAGAATATTCAGTGCAGCGCCGCCACACATTCTGCAGAGCAGGAGGGAGGATGCCTCTGAGCCCGGTGCAGTCTGCTGCAGACTATCCTCGAGGTCCCTGCTGCCGCTCCGAAGCTACACACCAGCCGTTACCAAGGGGACTAGAGGCCATCTGCAAAGGGCAGCGACACCGACACCGTGGACGGAAGGTTCACTCGGGTACAGCTCCCGTCACCCCGAGATTGAGTGACATAAAAAGCCAGGACAGCTGTGAGTGCCTTAATGTCTGGCATGAGAGCCAGACTTGTTTTTGAGACCACCTACTACTACAGTCAATGACCATAAACCAAAAGAAACCTAAAGAAATAAAAGCAACAGCTGAACACCTATTTGATGAGCATTGCTTCTGACCTTATATTTCTATGATCTGAACATTCCGGATCTCACGGAGGCAATCACATTGCATGTGTATCCAAGACTCCAGGGCACCAAGCCTTTACCTACTTGGGTGTAAGAAGACCAGTCTTTGGGATCCCTGGGTGGCTCAGCGGTTTGGTGCCTGCCTTTGGCCCAGGGCGCGATCCTGGAGTCCGGGGATCGAGTCCCACCTCGGGCTCCCTGCATGGAGCCTGCTTCTCCCTCTGCCTGTGTCTCTGCCTCTCTCTCTCTCTCTCTCTCTCTCTCTCTCTCCCCCCATGTCTATCATAAATAAATAAATCTTAAAAAAAAAAGTCTTAAAAAAAGAAAAAAAAAAGAAGACCAGAAACTTCTCTGAAATATGTCTGCGAAGCTCCAGGGAAGTTTACCTGTGTCCGAGGATCCGTGCTGCTGGTTGCTTGCCAAACATGGCAGTTGCTGCCCAAGGCTGGGTGCTGCCATGAAAGAAGAGGAAGCTTCTCATTCATCACCTTCAGCCAGGGGTTCTACAGCGTCAGCCACATGCAATTGGTGGTGAGTTTAGTAAAAGTTCATACACATATTCCCCTTCCAGCTGTGCACTGTGATGGGGTAGCCAAGGTCAAGTATCAGCTAATAAGGAAGATCCGGAAAAAAATGCTTCCCCTCTAACCCTGGGTGTGTTGGAACCCCTCTTTCTCTGATGGATGATTCAGTTCAGGAGAATCCCTAGCTCCTCTTGGCAATTCTGGCTCTGAGCTGACAGTTCACATGCATTACATTCAAGCGTCACTGGCAAATAGAATTCAAGTCCCCCGTTCCTCTTTTAGTAAACTCTCCAGCCCTCTTACAAATCAGTGGATAAAGACGGATATATGTGAAAAAGAGCAGTGTCACTTTTTTTTTTTTCTTTTGCGAGGTTTCCACTCTTCACCCTCAGCTCTCAAAGACCCCATCAGGCTGGCCAGGCCCCTGCCCACCAGGCCTTCTGTTCATGCCCAGGATTTGCAGCCACAAGGCCTTTTCCAGTGCTTTTCCTGCTTCCTGGTGCCCTACCTCATCCTGCTGTTGGTAGATGTCACCAATTCTCTCAAGTCCCAGCTTCGAGTTTTGCCTCAGAAATGTTTTTTCAGGCTCATCCTAACATTACTGGTCACTTTGTGGCTTGAATCCTCCACACCTGTGTGTGTGTGTGTGTGTGTGTGTGTGTGTGTGTGTGTGTTTTGATGTTGTTTTTATGTTTGCATTTCGCATAATATCTGGTGCAGGGCTGTGCATGCGGGTGCTTGCTTAAATGAATGTGTCCAAATATGCATGACACAAACTCCTAAAATGTTTAGTGTGGATGTATACCCCATTCAGCCTTTTGTTTATTTATAGCCATACTCCCCAAGCACTTTTTGCCAGGCCCTGCAGATACAAAGTGAACTAAATGTAGCCCTTCTATCAAGAAGTTTGCAGCCAGGAGTGGTTTAGACCCCCTCCTAGTCTTTGAATCTTTTTATATATTGCCACAAATTTATTTCTCTGTGCCCAAATAAGTGGTAAATAATTATCTAACTTTGTAAGCAAATAGCAAAATTATGAAGAAGAACCATCATCAATGGAAACAAATCCTTAGTGAGTAGTATAATATTTATCTAATTTTAGAGCACTTGCTACATTCTGGACCATTTGTAAACAGCATCTTACTAACTCCTCAATGCAGATCTTCAGGAGCACTCTTATTTCTGGTTTAATGAGGGAAAAAATGTAGCAAGTAACTTGCCTAAGGTCCCACCAAATGTGATGCCAGGTTTGTGTAATAAGTGAGGCTGTGTCCTTAACTGCTGCTCTGTATCACTGCCCCGTCCCTGACAGCCCTTCTGCATCTTGGGTTGCATAAATGCTGAAGCACGAGCAGTTGCCAGATAATGAAACAAGCAGCGATGAGTCACAGAGGGCAGGCAGCAGACCTGAAGTGATTGATGAATTTGTTATCAGTAGTGGGGTCAGAGATTACAAAACAGGACTATAATCTATTGCACAGAACTCCGAGCTCTCCGTGAGCCATGCAAAAAGCCAAGGCACATCACGTCACTGTTCTCTGATGTAGTTTGGTGTCTTAACCTGCCTTCCCACCCATTTGCCCTGGAGCCTTGTCTCCTTCAGGGATGGTTCTTTAGAGGCAGTCCGGAGAATTCAGATTTTATTTTTTTTTATTTTATTTTTATTTTATTTTTTTTTTTTTATGATAGTCACACAGAGAGGGAGAGAGAGAGGCAGAGACACAGGCAGAGGGAGAAGCAGGCTCCATGCACCGGGAGCCCGACGTGGGATTCAATCCTGGGTCTCCAGGATCGCGCCCTGGGCCAAAGGCAGGCGCCAAACCGCTGCGCCACCCAGGGATCCCTGGAGAATTCAGATTTTAAAACCTTGTCCCCAGGCTTCCTCTGCCTGACTCATTGTGTGGTCTCTCACCAGTGAGTCATCAATCTGTGACTCAGTTTTCACATCCTACGCCGGGCTCAGAGCTTGGCTGTTGGGATCCTGGGGACGGATTTATATGGAGGTAACATAAGGTTAGTGATGTACTAGTGAACCAGGGATCCTAGGCTTTGTTTATCTCCTTTGGCTTGTGGGAGCAGCTGTTAATCTGTCAGAGGTGCTCATGGGTTGGCCAAGACTAGAAACTCAGGTGGCCTCGCCAGTGAAGTCAGCCTCCATTTCTGATGATGCTGTGTGTCAGAGGAAAGGGTTCACGTAACCTTCTCTCTGGACCCTCATCCAAATCAAAGACAGGGAAAGATCAGAGAGAGGGGAGCAGCAGGGGTTTAGAGAAGAGATTCCTTTAGAAAAAAACTGTTCCTGATCTCACCCTTCAGGGGAGGGGTAGAGGTGCTTCAGGAGAACATTGAAAGCTACTCTTTGCAGTAGGGAGATGCAAAGAATCGTGCCTGAGTCATGCTTGGTAACTGGCACTTGGCTTCTGCCCCCATAAGGTAGAGGATGAGGGAGGGGTGACTTGCTCTCTAGGTGCAGGGTAGGTTTGGACACACTCCCAGAGTTCTTCAGAGTAAGGAATGCAGTAGTTTCCTGTGCATGAGATGTGGGCCACACCAGAGAGAGAACAGCCATATGGTTTGGGTCATCTAAGATTTTGTGTGAAGGTGCCCACTAGAGGAGTGAAAGGATTTTGGCAGGAAGACAAGATGTGCTACTCCTCATTGACTCAGGCAGCATCAGGAATGGAGTCACATCTGTCAGATTCAAGGGAAGTGTGGGACAGAGATCCCAGAAGGGGACCTTGGAAGAACCCGTGGCACAACCCCATGAGAAGAGTCCTGCTCTGGCCCACCAGGGATGCTTTCTGTGGCCAAAGGCCAAGCTCAAATCCGAGCTGCCTCATCCCTTACTCTTCTCCTGCCCATGGCTTTGATTTGAAATATCAGAGAGTAAGAGTGGGATGGGGAAGAACCAGGGCAGGAGGAGTCAACTATAAAGTTGCATTTCTATTATGCCATGAGTCATGCTAGTTCAACATAGTAGCTACAGAAACCAGAAAGGTATTGCCTATTTTTTTTGTCTGTTTATTTTCTTAATTACTGATATATGCCTTCACCCTTCCCTTAGAGCCTGACCACATCCCTTCTTTTCCATTCCTTCTCTCTGTATCTCATAATATTCTATATAGGCTTCTATGGTAGTATGCCACCTTGCATCCTAACCGTTTACCAGCATTCACCATATTAAGAGTTCCTTGTGGGGAAATAACTATATCTTGTTCATGATAATATTCTCCATAACCAGCATGGTGATGGGGTATGGTTGGTATGCAGCCAACTGCTATTAAATGAATGATGTAATGTATGCATGTTGATAGGAAAGACATATCAAAAGGGAGGTATACTTCTCTAGATCTTTTGGACCTTCTCATGTCTTACCAGCTGGGTTCCGCCCATTGTTTTTCCATGTAGCTCCAGTCATGTTCCCTGAAGACCTGGGTAGCTCTTTGTCCTTGTGGATTGTTGAGGGAAATACCAGTTATACCCATGAGACACGTACCCCTGAGGAGGGATGGAGACATTGAAGAGAACAAACTCTCCATCAGGATAAATAAAAAATGGGAGCTGAGCCATGCCTGCCTGGTTTCAATAGAACCCACTATTGTGCAGGGAACAGTGGAGAAATTGTTCATCCACATCTCATTGCTCATGGAAATATTCCGACTGCAGAGTCAGTGTCAGCTTTGATTTCCTGCCCTTGGGAGGAGGTTTGGTCAAAAGGCACAAAGTGGGCCTCTGCAGAGTCAGAGGGTCTGTGAGGTTGGGCAAGAGGAGACCCTCACACTCCATCTTTGTTCTGTGGTGGAACTTCTAGTGCTGGGGTGGTCAACCCAGCCCAGCCCAGCGCTAGCCTTAGGCTCTTCTGAGAACTCCATCCCCTCTTGCAACCACAACAAGATCACAGGCAGAAGAGGTCAGAGCAGGCCTCAGGGTCAGTGCTTCAGTCCTTGCTTGCTTCCTTCAAAGGAGCAAAAGCATTGGGAATCCAAGAGGCTGAGGGCTGGGGAACAGAGAGGGGGAATTCACCTACCCGTTCTGGGTCCCCTTAAGAAGACACCAATCAAAATAACCTGGAAAAGGCACTGAGAGAGAAAAGCATAGCCAGTTGCTGCCTCAAAGCTAATTTTAAGAATGTCCTTTTCTCTTGAAATTTCATCACCATGACTCATCTCACTGCAGGCCAAGATTCTGAAGCTCTGAGTCAGACTGGGCCCTGGGAGCTGAGGCTCAATGGGAGTTTTACCTAAATAAAGCCTGCAAGCCGGGCCTGCTGTGAGAGATGTGTTTGGAATTTGCTACTTCAGCAATGCACACGCCCTTCCACCTCTGCCGTACAGTTGCCCACTTTTTCTGGGGCCGCTGGCACGAAGTCTTCTCTACAACACGAGATCCCCCTTCCTTTTGCTTGACCTTTCAGTTAGTATGTTTCCATATCTTCCCTGCTAATTTAGTTCTTTTTCCACAATACAGTCAGCACTGCCGTAGGTGTTTTTTGGATACCTGCGGCTGAAACAGGTGTGATGATAAAGACCAAATTCCAGAAAGGATGCAGGGTCCCTTTCTCTAAATGCCAATCAAAGGGAATGGCATTTATAAACTTGCATCCTAAAAAGTCAGAGCTGGAAGGGGCCTTGGCTCATGTCATTTACCCTCCCTGTCATTTTATAGGAAAGTAATCCATACCTCATAGGTGTCAATCAATTCGGCCAACATAACACAGCCAGGTAAGAAAGGAATCTAGACAAGAAGCCAGGGTCTGCTCACATCTAATCTCTTGACTAAACGTCCCCTGCTTTTATTTATTCTATGTCCAGATTGATCACTGGATTCTACAAAACCTACATCTGGATATGGGGGGAGAAGAGGGCCTATAGGAATGAGAGAGGAGGCAATGTTCAATGCAGACTGCCCACTCCTTGGAATCCCTGGAACTCCAGGCCCCGTGACCTGAGAAGATGGCTGCTTAACCATGGTGGCAGGTTATGGCTGCTCCTGTCATCATGGAGGCTTAGAGATGGGCCCTGGAAGGGAAGGTTGGGTTAGTAGCAAGTGGTTTGAAAACAGAGACCCAATTTTTACTCAGGAATGGTGGCAGTGGAAGGTTAACCAAAGCCACCAAGACAGAAACCCTGGTATCTCAGCTGTCCTTGGGGCACATTGTGGGATGTGAGTGAATGAGAGAATGAGGGGATGCATGGCCAGGTATAGGAAGAATGGCTTTGGCATCAGACTGTTGAAGTTACAATTTTGGAGGATTGCAACAGAGGCCCACCCACATAAGCTCAGGTAGAAAGGATTGCTGTGAAGATTCAGTGTTGGTGCAGCCAGGTATCCTCAGATCCAAAATCAGGGCTCTGTCATGAAACCCTTCAGTTCCATGGAAGATGGTTCTAGGCTCCATTCTCTTTGGCTCTGTGTCCCTACCCCTGATCTCTCCCTCCTTCTCTTTCTCTCTGATTTCACACTCACTTTCTCTTAACATCTCTGCTTCTCTCTGTGCATCTACTGTCTTCCTCTCTCTACTGCCTGCAATTCTCCTCACTTTACTTCACACTTGACCCAGAATGGCTGCCCCTCTGTTAAGTGCAACTCACCAAACTTCAGCTCAGTTTCCAGAACTAAGTGGCTGTGATTTGTCCAGATTCTAATATCATAAAGGAGGAGCCAGATGGCTCACACAAGTCCTAGGCTGCTGGCCACCCCATGGATTAGCTGCCCCTGTGTCAGATTTCTCAGCTGTGTCCAATCAGCTATGGCCATAGGGGCAGGGTCTCCACAGACACTCAGCAGGGAGTGAGTATCCTATGGAAGACTCTTGACATGGAGAGTATCTAACTATATTCCAGCTTTGCCACTTTCATGACTTGTGACTTTGGGCAAGTTTCCTTACTTCTCTGAACCTCAGTTTCCTTATCTGTAAAATGAGGGAAATAATACTGACTTCACAAGGTTGTAGAGAAGATCGGATAAGTATAATATGTCATAAGCCCATGCCATCCATATGGGGAATACTCAATAAATAGTTGCTATTATCGACTAGTATTGCTTTAAGAGAATTGGAGTCTTGGGCAAACATGGCACACTCTGGATTGCAGCCTTTTGAACTTCTCCTTCTTTTGTCTTTCCCCATTTGGAATTTTTTTTCTTTCCCCTCTTGATGTTTCTTAATTTTTCCTTTGTTGTCAGTGCTGTAACCCAACGCTTGAGGATTTCACAACAGGATGCGTTGAAGCCAATGTTTTCCATTTGGATATGACTTACATGCTCTGCCTTGCTGTTGTCAGTAACACTGAAGGGGTGGAGGGTGTGGTTTACTGTACTGAATAATGCTGTGATCTGTTTTTTTTTGAAAACTGCTCCAACAAAGGAAGGAAGTTGTCTGAGATGGCACTGCTGGCTTTTATAACATAAATATGAGGGTCTGTGTGGTTGTTTGGCAAAAATCCCAAAGTTTCCCTCAAGAAGCTCAGGCCAAGTTAAGAGCTACAGAATGCAGAGATATATTTAATAAAAAAAGCAAAACTTACTCCAGCTGCCAGAAATTGTTATAAATAAATATTTTGCCAAACATACACAGCCTTCTCTCTCTCCCTATCAGGGCCCTAATTATACACATTTCAAAGTCCTTGCTTGGAAAACTGCATGGATAAGCTGTGTACATTGAGAATGTCAGGGTGTGAGCACTGGTTTGGGGGGAGGTAGGTTACTAGGGCCTTGGGAAATTAGGGACAGAGTTACAAATAGGAGAAAGAGTTGACAGAGACAAAGCCCTAACAGCCAAGGCGAAGGCAGGCCTGTTCCAGGTTAAAGCAAGAAGATATGATGCAAAAGCAGAAAGAGAATCTATGGTAAAATTCTAGGTGATTGCAAAAGTTTCAGTAAAAACTTCCAGGGCCTGGGCTGACTTCATGGGCATGTGACCTGTGTAGCTGTACAGGTTCCCACACTCACAAGGGTCCCATGCTTGCTTTAACATTCTGTTGTTGATGTACTGAGATTCTTAAACATTTTTTGAACAAAAGACCCTACATGTTAATTTCCCACTGGGACTCGAAAATTATGTTGCTGGTCCTGGCCTAGGAAAATTGAATCAAAGACTCATTTCCAGAAATACAGCTGATAGGGAGAACAAGGGAAGGATGAAGGAGGGACCCTTCCTGGTTTTGGAGACAAGGCCTAGGGGCAGCCATCAAGTGATTTTAGAACCTAGTAGAACGAGGCAGAGGTCAGTGATCCAGCTTGAACAGGGAAGGTCCTGGTAGCAACTGAATCTCTAGTAGGGTTGTACCTTGAAGTGTGCCTCAGGGTGATAGGACACACAGAGCTCTGGTCTTAAGCAAGAAACCTTATGGCATCAGGTGTCAATCTTTATCCAATCACAGCAGAGCCTCATGGCCACAGCCAATCAACAGGGAGGGAGAGAAATACAGGCAAAGTACAGGTACAGGGCAGTTCTTCATAGACAGACATAGATACAGATGCCAACTTTGCTCCTTACAGGTGTTGTGCCTTCAGGCAATGCTTCTTACTTATCTGAGACTTAGTTTCTTCATCTGTAAAGTGAGGGAAACAATACCCATTCACAAAATTGATCAGAAGATTAGATGAGATGCAGTATATACAATTCCTGTCATGTTGTGTGGTACATGCAAACAATTAACGGTTCCTGTTATATCCTACGATTGATTTGGGAGAACCAGATTTTTTTTTAAGGTTTTATTTATTTATTCAAGAAATACACAGAGAGACAGAGAGGCAGAGACACAGGCAGAGGGAGAAGCAGGCTCCATGCAGGGAGCCCGATGTGGGACTTGATCCCCAGTCTCCAGGATCACACCCTGGGCCCAAGGCAGCGCTAAACCGCTGAGCCACGCAGGCTGCCCAGGAGAACCAGATTTAAGAAAAGTAAGTTCTAATACCACTGACATAATCTTGGGCAAACCGTTTTACCTGTCAGTTTCCTCATAAGTAAAGAGAAATAAAAACAAAACAAAACAAAACAAAAAACCAACCCATGCCTAAGTGCCTTGCACATAGTAGGTGCTTATTAAATATATACTGTTAAGTGAATGAAGGTCTGTGTCCCACCTCACTGTGATAAGGAATATGAGAGCTATTTTCAAAGGTAAAAAAAGGCCTTGTTAACTATATATTTTTTTCTTCTTTTTCTTTTTTTTCTTTTTTTTTTTTTTTACTTCAGAGAATCAGATTTATTACTCTTGGGGAGAAGAGATCAAATCTATTTAGGATCACCTCACTCTGAAAATAAAATAACTTTCTGAGTGCTTGCCTAGTTGGGGATTTGGGTCAAACTCTTGCTACTGGCATCAGCACATAGCTAACTAATCCAAATGTAACCAAACTGAGCTGGGAGTCTTTGCATTGCTTTTTTCTCCTAAGTTTTTCTTTCCAGAATAAAAGGGAAATGCTATTATCACATGGCTTACCACAAATCAAAAAGTATAATTAATGACAAGACATTCAATCTGCATGAGCCTACATCAAATGGATTTAGAGCATGTCATTTCTTTTCATCATAGCTCATGAAGCATGAAGAGTACTTAAAGAGGAAAAAAAAATGTTTCATTCATTAGCCTCAAAGATGCCAAAAGGGGAAATGACTTATGTACAAATGACATAAAGCACATATTTTTCTTGCTCTGAGTTTATATATCCCATATAGGATAAAAGGAAACCCAATGTTACCACCATAACAAGCACCTTGTATGAGAAGAGTTCTGGGCTTTAAGGATAAAATAACAATCTGCACAATGAGAGGTCAAAGGTGAGCCTCACCAAACTGGAGTGACCTTGAGATTGAATGGATTCTTAAGGTCTTACATACATTCTGCCTTGAATGACGGAATCGGGATATGGTTAACAATTGCTAGAAGACCAAGCTGGCTAAATATCTACCAAAAATCTGTGCTCCTCCTTCCATTGTCTAATGTTGTGGGTTCTCAACCAAGTGGTAAATTTCCTAGGCTTTTAGCATTAAGTGTAACTGTATAGATAAATTCTCAACAACGGAATGTTAGTAGAAGTGATATGCTCATGTCTTCTTTGGAGAAATATGAATACAAATCCTCGGCCTGTGATTATTTGGATTTTTGTCTTTGTCTTTCTTTCTTTTTCTTTTTTAAGATTTTATTTATTTATTCATGAGAGACACAGAGAGGGAGGCAGAGATATAGACAGAGGGAGAACAGGCTCCATGCAGAGAGTCCGATGTGGGACTCGATCCCAGGACTCCAGGATCATGCCCTGGACTGAAGGCGGATGATCAACCACTGAGCGACCCAGGCTTTTTGTCTTTTTCTTATTGAGTTGTACTATATGTCTTTATATATTCTGGTTACTAGCCCTCTAGCACACGTATGATTTGCAAATATTTTCTCCCATTTTGTAGATTTCGCACTTTCTTGATAGTATCCTATGAAGCACAAAGTTTTTAACTGATGAAGCCCAGTTTTTCCTTTTGCTGCCTGTGCTTTTGATATAATAGCTAAGAAACCATTGCTTCATCCAAGGTCATGTACATTTTCTTCTAAGATTTTTATAGCTTTAACTTTTGCGTTTTGAAATTTGAACCATTTGAGTTCTTTTTTATATATGATATAAGGCAGGAGTTTATTTTACCTGTGGCTATGCAGCTGTACCGTTTGTTGGAAAGATTATTATTTTCCTTATTGAATATTTGGGCACCTTTATCAAAGTCAATTGATCAGGGTTTATTCCTGGACTTTCAACTCTATTCTGTTGATCTCTATGTCTACCTGCTGCCAGTACCATGCTGTCTTGATTGCTATAGCTTTGTTGTAAGTTCTGAAATCAGGAAGTATGAGTTCTTTAACTTTGTTCTTTTTCAAGACTGCTTCACCTTTTTTGGATCCTTGCATTTCTATTTGAATATTAAGATCAGCTTGTTAATATCTGTCAAAAAAAAAGGCAGCTAGCATTTTATTAGTATTGTGTTGACTGTGTAGATCAATTTGGAAAGTATTGCCATTTTATCAATATTAAGCCTTCACTTACATAAACATGGGATGTCTTTCGATTTACTTAGATATTCTTTAAATTCTTTCAACAATATTTGATAGTTTTTAGTGTGTATTTCTTGCACTTTTTAAATTAAGTTTATTCCTCAGTATTTTATTCTTTTTGATGCTATCATAAATGGAATTGTTTTTACAATTTAACTTTCAGATCATTCACTGCTAGTATATAGAAATAAAATTGGTCTTGTTTGTTGATCTTATAACCTGCAACCTTACAGTACTTGTTTATTGATTCTAATGTGTTTTTTTGTAGATTCCTTAGAATGCTCTCTACATAAGGTCATTTAATCTGTGAATGAAGATACTTTTACTTTTTCCTCTCAAATTTGGATGCCTTTCGTTTTGCTTGCTTAATTCTCATGGCTAGAACCTCTAGTACAATATTAAATAAATGTGAACATCCTTACCTTGTTCCTATTCTTAGAGAGAAAGATTTCAGTCTTTTACTATTATGTATGATGGCAGCTGTGGGTTTTTCATAGATTTCTTTCTTTCTTTCTTTCTTTCTTTCTTTCTTTCTTTTTTTTATTCATTTATGATAGTCACACACAGAGAGAGAGAGGCAGAGACACAGGCAGAGGGAGAAGCAGGCTCCATGCATCGGGAGCCCGAAGTGGGACTTGATCCCGGGTCTCCAGGATCGCACCCTGGGCCAAAGGCAGGCGCCAAACCGCTGCGCCACCCAGGGATCCCCCATAGATAACTTTCATCAGTTTGGGGAAGTTCCCTTCTATTTTCAGTTTGTTGAATATTTTTTCATCAAATGGCATTGGGTTTTGTCAAATGCTCTTTCTGCATCTGTACAATGACTGTGAGGTTTTGATCTTTATTAATGGTATATTACATTGTTTAATTTTTATATGTTGAACCAAACTGTCATTCTTGGGATAAATTCCAATTGGTCGTGGTTTATGATCCTCTTTATACATTGTTGGATTCATTTTGCTAGTATTTTGTGAGGATTCTTGCAACTATATTCACAAGAGATATTGTGAATGGTAAATGTCTTCTTGTGACATCTTGGTTTTGATTTCAAGGCAATATTGGTGTTATAAAATGAGTCAAGAGGTGTTTCCTCTTCTATTTTTTGGGAAAGCTTGTGAAACATTTGTGTGAATTCTTCTTTAAAGTTTGCCACTAATGAATCAATCCTGTTTTGGGCTTTTCTTTGAGGGAAGATTTTAATTACTAATTCAATCTCTTTATTTGATATGGACCTGCTCAGATTTTTTGTGTCATTTTTATTCAGTTTTGGAAATTGATTGCATTCTAAGAATGTATTCATTTCATCTAGGTTGCCTAATTTGTTAGTGTACAATTGTTCATAGTGATTCCTTATACTCCTTTGTATTTCTGTAAGGTTGGTAGTGATATCCTCTTTCATTCTTGATTTTAGTAATTTAGATCTTTCTCTGTTTTCTTAGTCAGTCTAGCCAAAGTCTTGTCAATTTTGTTAATCGTTTTAAAGAAACAACTTCTGGTTTGGCTGGTTTTCTCTGTTGATTTCTATTCTCTAATTTTTTCCAATCTGACCTTTATTATTTCCTTCCTCTACTTGTTTTAGGTTTAACTTACTCTTCTTTTTCTAGGTCCTTAAGGTGGAAGTTTAGACTACTGATGTGAGGTCCTTTCTTCCTTTTATCATGTATGTATTCACAGCCTTCACAAGTTCTAGCAGCAGCTTTATGGGGGTGTAGGATTACCTGCATTTACAACATGGAACTTGAAAATTAAAGAGGCTAAATGACTTATTTAAGGTTATATAGCCAGTCAGTGGCAAAGTTGGAATTAAAATTTCAATCCTCTAGGTGAGAAATGAGGGATTAAACTCAAAGCCACCGTACTTTCTTCTCTGCCACATTGTTTCTAGAAGCATTAAAATATTCCCAGAGAAGTCTAGCCCACATTTTGTGTCACAATGTCTTATGTGATTCTGTAATCATTGTAACCATTGTTCATGCGTGTGTTTTGACAGCTTATGTAATCTGTGTGTGTGTGTGTTTTGGAAGCTCAAGAAAAACACATTTTTTGAGGTCAGAAAGCATTTTATGAACTTCTGTATCTGTAGCACGCAGAATGATAAATAGTTTAATGTTTGTATAGTGTAAGAGACTCTACTTGATGCCTTTTCTCATCTATTGTGTTATTTTAATTTCAGCAAAATCCTGTAGGTGGGCGACACTCCTGGACCCAGAAGTTCAGACATGCTAATATGTGGCCACATCACAGAAGAAATAATAGATGGATTATAGGCATAAAACTAGGTGCCTGATTCCACATTTTGTGCTCTTTCTGTTCCATATATGGTGCTATGATAACATAAAGCAGGTGAAATGGAGTGCTTTAAAAATAATGTTTTGTTCATTCATCCATTAACTTATTTCAAAAATATTTATTGAGCCTATGTTATGGTTCAGGCATTGTACAAAATACTTATGAGAAGTGGTGAGCATGGGGTGCCTGGGTGGCTCTGCGGTTGAGTGTCTGCTTTCAGCTCAGGGCATGATCCTGGGGTCCTGGGATCAAGTCATCAGGCTCCCTGCATGGAGCCTACTTCTCCCTCTGCCTGTGTCTCTGCCTCTCTCTGTGTGTCTCTCATGAATAATGTTTCATCTGTCACATTTCCTTGATTATTTCACTTGGTCATTCCTTTATGTAGTCAAAATTGACCAAGTGCCTATAAAAATAGTGGGTGCTAACAATACAAAGTTGAACAAAAGCTACTTCTTTCCTTCCAAAGCACAGAAGCTGGTTCTTAGAGGATGAATGGTAGGAATTTCATACACATGGGAATTCTAGGCAGAGTGAAAATTATGTACAGAGTTCTTCTCTCTTCATGGTTCTATTCTAATATGTCTGGGATGACTTTGGATACTTTGGGACAACAAGCAGAGCCCAGGAAAGCCTCTTTACTATGAAAATTATAGGAAATTCCTCCTGTCACATGACCTTTCAGTGAAAGAGCCCTTCTGTTTGGGATTCATTTCCACCTTCGAGGACACTGGTAGATGCTACCTGAAATCAGTGTCGGCAGATCCAAGTTCTGTGGGGCCTAGTGATATAAATGGGGAAGGGAGGAGAGTGGATCTTTATGAAGATGACTACAAAACTACAAATTTGAAAGTAGATGCTGAGGCTTGGAAGAGACCCATGCAAGTGAGAGGCCCTGAAGCTTGTCTCTCATTAGATTCCTGGCAAATCTACCTCTGACCAGAGCTTCATCCATGGGCAGGAGGGAAACATTTGGGTTCTTTAGGCATGTCTGGGCCATGAAGTCACTAGGACTTGTTTTGCAGCATGTTTAATAGTATGTAGCTCACCCAGGTATCTTCATGACATATCCTTGAGTATCAATTTTATTTAACCCTATGGGGCACCAAAATTTTTGGAACCTTAAATCCATATAATTAATCAAGAAGAGTGTGTTTGTTGAGTATGACAGAAACCTTGGGATGCTAGTCTTTTCTCTGAGATGGCTGTTAGTCCTCAGAGGAACAAACATCATCATTCCTTTCGGGGGCTGTGAGGGCTATGAACTAGGAGCCTTGTGAGAGCCACCAGGGCAGTCCCTGAGGCATAGTAGGAAGCTGCTGTGCTCTGAGGTGTCAGGCATGTTCTTTCATGTATCCCCATGTTAATCAACTTGAGTTTTGGATTAAAGGCAGTGAATCATATTGAGGATGGACTGTGCTGTTGGTGCTTGCAGGAGTTTAAATGGCCAACTTGAAATCCAACACTGTTGAATTTGGAGGGCAAAAAAAAAAAAAAAATTACATGTAAGAAGAATGTTTCTCGGGCAGCCTGGGTGGCTCAGTGGTTTAGCACTGCCTTCAGGCCAGGGCATGATCCTGGAGACCCGAGATCAAGTCCTGCGTTGGGCTCCCTGCATAGAGCCTGCTTCTCTCTCTGCCTATGTCTCTGCCTCTGTGTGTGTGTGTGTGTGTCTCATGAATAAATAAGTAAAATCTTTAAAAAACAAAACAAAACAAAAAAAACAAAAGGATGTTTTTCTCTCCAACCAAACAAAATAGAATTAATTCTTATTAAGAAGGGGAGACCTACAGTGACTGGCAGGGAAGGAATGTCTGGGGGAAATAGTGATTTGCTCATTTACTTAGTATCCTCATTTCTATTTGACTTCTTCCTTGTCTAGGAGTTTTGTTTGGCATTGTATGTGCTTAGTCATTTTGTCATACATCAGTCAGACACCACAGATCCAAGTAAGGACAGGAGCTGAGGCTCCACAGAAACCTAAGAAACAGGTCTTGCCTTATAAGGAGTGGCCAGTGAAGAATCTGACCCCAAGAGGTGCTTCATAAACATCTATTGAAATGGATAGAAATGAATTAAATTAAATGTGTTCATAGTTTATGAGAAAGTAGAGAGTAAAAAAAGTAATTATCCTACAATGTAGCAACTTTTCCCCCCTTAGAAATGTAGGGTTATATAGACATCTAGATATATTTAGAGAGGTTGCTATGAAATCCAGGCTTAAATTCTGGCTCTGTCAATTAGCACCAGTGTGACCTTGAGCAAACTGCTTAATATCTATGTGCCAGTTCCCTAGCTGTCCAAGAAATAAAGGCTACTACTTACCTCAAATTGTTGTAAAATTACAAAATACAGGTAAATCACTTAGTAAGATGCCTGAGCCCAATAACACTTTGAGTTGCAAAGGATTTACAAGGGCTTTAAGGAGCACAGTGAAATGGAAGAGAAGAAGGTTTTGCATTTGGATGGTTGGGAACCATGAGGGTGGATATGAGGTTTTATGAGAGGACTGATGGGAGGATGTATGGATGGATCAGTGGGTGGATGGATGGATGGATGGATGGATGGATGGATTGGTGATAGGGTAACTGTTGTGTAGAAGAGGGTTATCCCAGGATCTTTTGTTCTATCTGGCCTCAGCAGAAGCTGTTCTCTTGTCCTAGTAGCTCTCATGTCCTTCATAAGATGGGCAGGTTGTGACAAAGTGTTGATGTGAGAGTCTCTCTTTCTTTACATTTCTGCAACAACCTGCAATGCATGATTCTGGCACAGTGAGTTATCAACACACCAGGGCTTTGGAGTTTAAGGAGGGAGAACAAGGGAGGGAAATAGGATAATCAAGGAAAGCATTAACAGTGGTGGAAATATTCAGGTGCTGTGGCACAGTGAACACCATCAAAGAGGTTGAGGCAGTAGGACAAGTTTGGACTTATTCCTAAGTTCCAGTGAGATCTAGGGACTCCATCAAATATTGATGGCATCTTGAGGAAGAGTTGAGATCCTGCAGGTGGGGCTGTGAGCTTGCAAAACTTGGGTACTAATGAGAGAATTCATTCTCTCAGATTGGTGGGACTTGAAGACATTTGGGTTATATAAAGTTTTAAGTATTCACAATACCATTTCTTCCTTTAGAGGTTCTGCTGTGAATTTTAATCATCTTGTTCACCTCTTTCAGTGATAATTCATAAGGAAGAAAAATGAAATGTAGGTGTTAGAAGGACAAACTTTACCTCTTCCAATCTGGGTCTGGTGGTTGGGGTCTGCAAATTAATTGACAACAGGAAGATTAAGAGAAGAAAAGACAAAGTTTATTTACATGAGGATAATGGCAGCTGTATTTCTCTGCCATATTTTATAGTTTTCAGGACATCATATTGTATAGTTTCCATTAAATTCCAATAAATTTCAATTCATTCCCAAGTTTTTGTATCTTTTGATACTATTATAAATTATAAAATGTTTCTTTCAATTTTATCTTCCAATTGGTTGTTGCTAGTAAATAGAAATTTATTGATTTTTGTATATTGACTCTATGACCTTGCTAAATTCACTTCTTACTTCTCGTAGGTTTTTGTAGATCTCTTACTTTTTGTTTTTTTTTTCTTTTATTTTAGAACTAAATGCACTTTGCTGTATAGTTCACTTAGAAATCCTTAAATACACAACTTAAGATGGCATATATTGAGTTTTGAAAGACAATTCTACCCCCATCACTTAAGAACTAATGAAAACCAATGCATTACCAGCTAGTTTGAGTTCTGATGTGTTCACATTTCTCTTCTAGAGTTTGCCCAAGCTTTGGCTGCATCCCCTCTGTTGTGGGGGGAGCACCTGTACTCATTGCCAGTCTGAGATGTTGCTTCACCCCCCAGTACTCTGCACCATGATGGTTGCTAGCTGGATTTTCACCTCTAGTTTGGGAATTGGCTTCTCCCACACCCTCTCTCAGCTTCTGGAGCTAACCAGGTTATACTCTCTGGTCCAACCACTTTTCAGCACCATGCTTCATCCTCCATTAGAGATGGAAAGGAAGAGTGTCATGGTGAGAATGATTTCAGTGGCTGGGAATGGAGATAAACAAAGGATCTGGGCTTGGCAGAAACAGATTCCTGGGACTTACTGTGCAAACTATTAAACTTTCAGGCTATAGAAGTCTAGTGACATAGTTTCCAACTTGGATCTTTGACATGAATCATGTAGGTGGGATAAGGATGAAAGTCTAAAAGCTGTTACATAGAAAATCACAATAGAAGGTGATCACAATAGTAAAGCAGTCATTTTTATTTGATCCCACAGCTTTTCAATTCTCTTCATTGCTTAGTAATAGGAAAATAAAGTAATCTAAATGCTATATAGATGTATTCACAACATTGTTTATTTTAAGATATGAAAGCATGTCAGGACTTTCATGAATTTTAATTGTTGTTCACCTGCATAAAAAAGCTGATCTTTACGCCTTGCATGGTTTTTGATCCTTCACTATTTACTTTCCTTTCTACAGCATCTGTTGTTGTTGTTATTGTTGTGTATTCATGAGAGACACACAGAGAGAGGCAGAGACATAGGCAGAGGGAGAACCAGGCTCCCTGTGGGGAGCCTGATGTAGGACTCGATCCCAGGACCCCAGGATCATGACCTGAGCCAAAGGCAGACACTCAACCACTGAGCCATCCAAGTGCCCCAGCATCTATTATTCTCTGTCGTAATTCCCCATCTACTGCACCTTATGTCTGGTATGGTCATTAGTTATCCCTGTATCCAGCACAGAGCCAGACACAATAGAAGGGGATGATTCCTTAGCATTTTCTATGTAAATAGTCATGTTGCCTGTGAATAAAGACAGTCTTACTTTGTTCTTTCCAATCTTTATGCATTGTATTTATTTTTCTTGCCCTGTGGCAGTGGCTGAAACCTTCTGAATAGTGCAGAATAGAAGTGGTAAGAACAGACATCCTTATTTTGTCTTTCATTGTAGGGAAAAAGCATTCACGTTTCACCATTAAGGACATGTTAGGTGTAGGGTTTTTTTCATGGGTGCCTCTTATCAGATTGAGATATTTCGTTTTCTTCCTATTTTGCTAAGGATTTTAGAAATAAATGGGAATTTTTTTCAGCTGTTTTTTGCATATATATCAGGGCCCATGGTTTTCCTCCTTTATATTTCTACTATAGATAATTATATTGACTGATATTTGAATATTGAACTATCCTTACACTTCTGCAGTAAGTCTTATTTGGCTGTAATATATTATTTTTATATAATATATATTATATATTGCTGCATTTTATTTGGAAATATTTTGTTAGAAATTTTTTATTGATGATCATAAGGAGTACTGCTTTTTAGATTTTTTAATGTAATTTTTTGATATCAGAGCTGATATTAATATTAGGAAAAAATAAATAACTAATTTTAACATAGCCTTTAACCATTTCATGGTGCTATATTAGAACAGTTTAGTTGCAAGTAACACAAAATAAGTGGAGCTAGCTTAGGCAGCTGGCACTGATCCCAAGATCAGACATGAGACACCTATCCCAGCCTCTAGAAGGAATTGGAACCACAAACTAGCAAGCCCTCCACCTCCCTATGTCACTCTCCTTATTCATCAGTTTCATTCTTCTCTCCCTCTTTTTTTTATTGTAAAGATTTTATTTATTTACTCGTGAGAGACACAGAGAGAGGAAGAAGCAGACTCCATGGAGTCCCGATGCGGGACTCAATCTCGGGTCTCCAGGATCAGGCCCCTGGGCTGAAGGCGGCACTAAACCGCTGAGCCACCCGGACTGCTCAGTTACACTCTTCTCACTTTGGGGACTTTCTCTCTTTGCTACTCTGATTCACATGGCATTTCCTAAGTTTATTACTAATATGCAAATAATTAAATATACGAGCAATGCTGAGAAAGGTTCAGAAACTTTTCTCAGGCGTCACTAGTCAAATACATGCACAATTATAAAGTAATGAACTAGTCTTAGTCTGAGAAAAAGGAAAAGTGAATTTTATCAGTTGATCAAAGCAGAGGTTTCATTAGTAATGATTATACCTAATACTCACTGAGTGCTTATTATATGCTAGACCCTTGGTAAGCCCTTTATTTGCTTTATCTTATAAGATCTTAGGGCAGCCCGGGAGGCTCAGCGGTTTAGCGCCACCTTCAGCCCAGGACGTGATCCTGGAAACCCGGGATCACGTCCCATGTCGGGCTCCCTACGTGGAGCCTGCTTCTCCCTCTGCCTGTGTCTCTGCCTCTCTCTCTTTCTCTGTGTCTCTCATGAATAAATAAATAAAATCTTAAAAAAAAAAAATCAAACCCACCCATGGTTAAAAACTCATATTATCTCCATTTCACAGATGATGAAATTGAGGCTTAATGAGGTGAGATAACTTTATATACTCCTCTCTGAATTGTAAACTTCAGACTCAGTACTGTTGCATTTAAATGCAATGTGAGCCTCTGGGTAGAGCCAAATTTTTTTACACAAAAAGGAAGAAAGCAGAATGTTAAAACTATTAACCTTCATATTGTGTCTGAGGTTGTATCTACTATCTATGGCAATATAAAGACAATTGCCAGCAATATCCTTCAGAAAGACTTTTGTTTAACAGTGCTGCTACATAGTCAAAATTATAAGATCAAAATCTTTTTATATTACAGAGAAGAAGCTTTTGTATACTCAATAGCCAACTGAGCACTGCTGTAGCAGAAGCATATCAGAAAGAAAAAGGAACAGAACTTTGGTACTAAGGAAGAATTTTAAATTAGAAAAAATAGCCATAACAACATAGCAATGATTGTACTTTGTTAAGTATTTACTGAGTACTAGATGCTCTGCTAGATGCTTTGCCTTTACTTGTTTACTTGCCAGTCACACAACCCCAAAAGTAGGTGTTATTAACCCCATTTTGGAGACAGAAAAACTGAAATGCAGAGAGGTTCAGGAAGTCTCTCAAGAATCACAGCAAGTAAGCATCAGAGCTAGGAGTCTAGCTTGCATGGCAGCAAAAGTTATATGAACATAGATTGGCTCTTTGCCTTTGGATTTATGTGGCCCATTCATTACATTATTTGAGAAAAAGAACCTTTACACCAATTTTCAGGATTGCTTGCTGCCCTTTAGAATAAGACAATATTGTGAATCCAGGAATTCTGAGATGTTCTGATTCTGGCTATCAACCTAGAAATTACTGCATTTCCTTGACCACAGAAAACACTGGCTTCTACAGTACAGAGGCCAGGACTCATAATCATTTCCAGTTCCCCAAAAGTGCTGAAGACTAGAATGTAAATAGTCCAGCATGAAACAGAGCAAGGCAAATACATCCTCAGGCACATACAGGCTGAAAGGTTTGCTCACTACACAGAACTCTATGGCAAACACAGCAAAGCAAACATGGTACTGGGACAAGAAAAGGGGCACAGGCCTGGGGAAGGTCAGCTGATCATGTCCAGACAGGAACATCTGGTTCCCTGAGAGGTGGAGGGAAGGACCTGAGAAGCTCTGCTTTGCCTCCTTCAAACACTTGCTGCCCTGACTTTGGCCTAACCTACAATCTGAACAACAAAAGCCATTTGGAAAGGCCTTTGTTTGGCCATATCACAATTTGGCATCTGACATGAAAACATCTTGAATATTGACATTCATCCCAGATGGATTAAAAAAAAAAAAAAGGACAGATATCAAATCAAGGTGCTCCCAACTGCTGAAGTTCATAGGCTTGCTCTAGACTAATGAAAACTCACACTAATGAAACCGGGGCAAATGGAAATTTGGGGACCTTTTCCAGGGGAACTCTGTGGTACCTCCTTAGGTAAAGACTGCCTCCAGTATGGACTCTATGAGTTAGGAGAAGGAAATCCTTCCCCACCATTCACCAACACACTATTCCCATGATCTTCACACCAATCCAAACAAATAAATCTTTTAATATGCTTCTTCAGTGATTATTGATTGATTGGCACTAAAATCTTGAGCATAGCCAGTTGATTACTAAGAGATAGAACCCTCAATCATTATGGTTTTCCATTCACCAAAATAGAAAATGACATCACCCATGGATTGGTCAAATACATTTGTTGCAAGTCTGGAAAATACCCTTCAGGTGAAGGGCGAGTCCTACAGGAGGCTAACTCCATAGGTTATGAAGAGACAAGATGAAGATCAATCCACAAAGCACTTTCTTGATTCTGTCTGTTTGCCTGCCTTGGGAAGTAATGAGTTTTTCAGGAAGGGGAGCATCATATTGTAGAAGTAGCCAAGCATATGATGGGGTTTTAGGTACCCTGCCAGGCCAGAAAAACTGAGATTCAGTGTCTCTAAATTGTTCTGAAACATTTCTTGAGCTTTCTCTATATTCTAGGCACAGTGCTGGATGCTGGTAGCATAAAGACAAAGACAGTCTCATCAGAAGCACTCAGGATAGCTGGGGACAGAGACATATAGACAGACTATCTCCATCAGGCATGTAGGTGCTAGGTCAGAGTTCTGTTCAGGGCACTATGTGCGTACAATGCAGGGAACCACTTAGCCTAGGCTTGGGTGCAGGCAAGGGGAGAGGCTGAAAAGCATTTCCTGGGAATGATGTCTGAGCTGAGTCTTAAAGAGTGAGTTACAAGAGGACCAAATAGAGACAGAGAGGTGAGGGCACCATAGTGCAGTCTTGCCAGATCCTGAACTGGGAGCTGGGAAAAATGTGGAAATGAAGCCAGAAAGGCAGAGGTCTGGTAACAGAGAAGTGTGTGTGAAAGAGATGCCCTGTTCACCTGTCCACAGAGCACAGAAGTAAGGCTTCAAGAAGTTAGATCGAATGCCTGTGATTTGAAGCCAGCCAGTCCTAAATTCAAGTGTCAGTTCTGTGATCACTCATCAGGTGAACATCTAGCAAGTTGTTTGACTTCTGGGTCCCGGTTTCTTCATCTGTAAGCTGGAAATAATGACAATACCCACCTATTAGCGTTGTTGCGAGGATTGAATGAGGCAGTATGTGTAAAGTCCTTCATGTGGTCTCAGCACAATGTAAGCACTCGGTAATGATAGAAAGTAACTTTTAAAAAATATATTAATTTGCTCAGAATCTCACAGAAAAAGGCAGAGTGTGAGTCTGAAGCCATCTGCAGTGAACACCCAGGAAGACAGTGAGAGTGACCTGCCCTGAGTGCCAGCAAGAAGGGGGAAGAAGCTCAGTAGAGAATTTGAAACTGTAATAAAACTGAGCAAACGTTGGTCTGCTTTCTATTATTGTCAAGCATAGAAAATTCCAAACATTGTTAGTGTTAAAATACTCTTCTCCCTCCCAAATGTTTTGTCGGTTTAAGAATTTCTAAACAATTGCTGCGTGATTACTGTTGAGTCTAATGATATATAGGAAAGCCTCAGTGGCCTCTAACATACACTGTAAACTTGACAGCTTCCCCCGGAACACATTCAGTGGAGCATAATTTTCAAATGATCACTCCAGCTGCTTTGTTGCCCCCTTTTACATTTTAGACAGATAAACATTCCAAGTAATCACACAGGGTGACAGAATTGAAGTGACTCAAATTCTCTTTCTTCATTTTGCAAGAACTGGGCTATCATTCATATACTCTGAATACATTGTTTCAACAGGGGAATATGTACTTCCCTAAGATTAGAAACCTCACGTGCATCCAGAGTATGCTCACATGACTGAACTATTAGGAAACTATAAGGAGTTCTTGGAATTAATTTCCATGTAGATAAAATGTTTATTAAAGAATAAGGAATAAAAATGGGCTAATCTAAAGCCAGTTACTATTAATTTTTCATATAGAGGAGGATGTTGAAAAGTTATCTGCTCCATGTTTCCAATATGCTAGGGTACCCACACTTGCTGGTCTGTCAGGTGCTGCCCCACATCTCTCCTAATGCCTGCAGGGCTCCGACTGTTCCTATGTCTCTTCTTCTCCATGCTGGAACCCCAAAACTCCTATTAGCAGAGTCAGTTACTCAGCTGAAACTGTGTCCGTCTGAACTCTTCCTGAAGTGCAAACTCATCACTCAAGATGACAACATAGCAGGGATGGTGCCCTCTAAAGTAGAGAGTGCTAGATGAAGCATTAAAATAGAGGATGAGGTGCAGCCCTGGTGGCTCAGTGGTTTAGTGCCGCCTTCAGCTCAGGGCTTGATACTGGAGACCCAGGATCGAGTCCCACCTCAGGCTCCCTGCATGGGGCCTGCTTCTCCCTCTGCCTGTGTCTCTGCCTCTCTCTTATTCTCTCTGTGTGTTTCTCTCATGAATAAATAAATAAAAATAAAATCATTTTTAAAAAAAGAAGAAAAAACAAAATAGAGGATGAGGGGATCCCTGGGTAGCTCAGCAGTTTGGTGCTTGCCTTTGGCCCAGGGCATGATCGTGGGGTCCCGGGATCAAGTCCCACATTGGGCTCCCTGCATGGAGCCTGCTTCTCCCTCTGCCTGTGTCTCTGTCTCTCTGTGTCTCTCATGAATAAATAAATAAAATCTTTAAAAATAAATAAATAAAATAAAGGATGAGAAGAGAGGAGAGAGGTGGGGTTCAGAGTGGGGGCTCCAGTCACCAGGGTGACAGTGGAGAAGAAGACCCAAGTGAGAAGAGAGCCCAGAAAAGAGAGGTGGCTTACAGGGTGGGGTCAGGAGGCAGCATCAGTGCTGAAGTTTTTCGAAGTGGAAAACACTTCACAGTCTTGCCCAAGGCAGAGGAGTATAAATTTGCTCTTTGTGTTCTGTTGGTTTGGAGGAATTCCAAAAAAATCCCCAAAGCCTTGGAACTAATTACAGCAGATGATGGGCACTCTTGTAAATACATGAGGAAAAGACAGGAACAGCTTTCTTTTCAAAAGAGAATTTGAGTGAAGTAGCCAAAAACCTGACAGGGACAAGATTGTGGTATCTAGGCACAGAGACCCTATGAGCCCTTCTTGTGGGAAGCCTGTGTATGTGCCGAGTCTTCCAAGTAGCTGGATTTTAGGAAGACTTTTATTAATGAAAGATCACTGTGGAGTTTACAAAAGCGATCTACAGAATGACAATGTACTCTTGAGATGGCCAGTGCCACCAGCTCTTTTCACTGTCTTGAGACATTCATCCTGTATTTGTTGGGCATTTACTTTGTCTCAGCACTTTGCTTGACCCTGGAGATGCAATTGTGAATGAGAAAAACACAATCTCTATCCTTACTGGGATTAGAGTCTACCAGTGGTGACAGTAATTAGTAATACAATAAGTAAGCAAATTATTACCCATACAGTAACAAATTCAATGATTTCAAGTGGGCAAAGTGCTGTGAAGGTGAAGTATAGGGAGGGGGCTATGGAAGTAATGCGCTGGAGGAATTCAACCATGGCAGTTCTTAGTAGGAAATCAAGAGTCATATGAGGCTAGGAATTACATGGTGGCATCATATACTCACATCTGAGATCCCTGACATTTGCTAAGGGTAGCTATAGGAAGTTCTTTGGCACATAGACTGAGATATATTAGGAATGACTTATATACTCACATAACTTTATCTTGGGAAAATCAACATGTCCTGACAGAAAATACCCTTCCAGATTGCACACACAATGACAATTAACAGACAACGTCAGCAATGTGTATGGTGGAAGAGCCCACTATGGCCTAAGAACTTTCAGTGAGGACGAAGTAAAATTGGTGCCAGCCTGGGGGCCCTAGGACAGGCCAAATGCACTGATAGTGAAGAAAGACACAATGAAGAAAAAGACTTACAAAAGGGATGTCTTTCCAGGAGGAAGGGAAGCATGAAGCAACAATTTAACATTTGAAAAATGGACACAACAAACTCAAATAATTAAACGATATGCTAGAGGATAGAGATGGGCAAGAGTTTGTACCAGAGTCCAAGAAGTCTCATTTAAATGCAAACAGAGGGATCCCTGGGTGGTGCAGCGGTTTAGCGCCTGCCTTTGGCCCAGGGTGCGATCCTTGAGACCCGGGATCGAATCCCACGTCGGGCTCCCGGTGCATGGAGCCTGCTTCTCCATCTGCCTGTGTCTCTGCCCCTCTCTATCTCTCTCTCTGTCTCTCTGTGACTATCATAAATAAATAAAAATTAAAAAAAAATTTTAAATGCAAACAGAGGTACCTGAACAAAATTGGCCAGGATTTTGGCAACAGAAACAGGGAATAAATCTACAGGGAGCCTATGGTTTCCCTAATCTGTGGCAAATCACAAATAGTGAAGGTACTTTACAAAGGTGTTCTCTTACTATTCTCACTTAGACTCCTCATCTAAATAAAAGTAAGAGATATTCAACTGTACATTTGGAAGGGGGTATAGGAAATTTATTAAATTTAATGGAATATTGCCCCTAGATGGAAGATGGACCTTACTCAGAGAAGAGAATAGTTGTTTTGTTAGAGGGGCCAGTTAGTTAAGTTCTAACAGGATGCCTGGAGGCCAGCAAAGAGGAAGTCATGGCCAGCTATTGGGGAAGTCAGAGGACTGCCCTGGAAGCACTCCACAAGAAGTGGGATCAAATCAGGTAGGCCCAAGATGCAGATGCCATGACAGGAAACCCCAGAACAAATAAGGAAGAAAAAGCACAAAACCCTGCTTCGAAGAAATCTCCATCCCACATAATGAATATTCCATCCCCTAGTTAACAACTGTCAATGAAATATGGAAACCCAGGGACGCCTGGGTGGCTCAGTGGTTGAGCGGCTGCCTTTGGCTCAGGGTGTGATCTCAGGGTCCTGGGATAGAGTCCCCCATCAGAAACACCAGAATCCATTGTACTGACCATTTCTTCTTACTGCTTTTCATGGTCTGGAATGATTTTATTTACTTCTACTTTTAATTGTAGAAGTCTCCCTACTCTAGTGTATCTAGTTTATGAGGACCAGAACTTTGCTTGTTTAGTTCACAGATACAGTCCAGCTTCTCACAGTCCTTGGAGCAGAGTAGGCACTGAAATAAGTGTTCAAAGAATGAGTGGATGATATTATATCAAGACTAGGACATAAAGAATGAGCCAGATTTGGCCAAGAAATGAAGGAAGTACATTCCAGATAAGTGATACACAGGGGAGACCAGGACACACTGCTCCAAGTGGAGGAAACTCATATTGAATAAACCCCACATAGCAATTCTAAGGTTGAACAGAAAACGAATAAAACATGACAGATGTTCCATTCTTCCAGAACATAAATTGAGCCTCACAGAAAACTGAAGAAAAATCAGGAGTTTTACTTTTGACATCAAGAATTTGAGATCACCTATTCTCCATCCAGGTGGTATTAAAGTAGGCAGGTGGATATATAAGTCTGAAGTTCAGGAGAAAGATAGAGGCTGGATTTGAGATGATAGTGTTAAAAACAAAATTCAACTGAGTAAATTTGAAGATGTAATTGGCTTTCTTAAAAGACTCATCAAAGGGCAGCATCCCATCTAGCAAGGAGAGAGGTGCTCTGCAGAGCTGTACAAAACAGAAGGTTTTTGTAGGAAGGAGGATGGGGCAAGAAAGTTATAAGCAAAAGAAAAGAAAGCATTGTTCAGGCTAGATCACCTTCCATTAGGGGGAAGGGCAGGGAGTCTTACCAGGCAGATTACCTCATCTTCCTTTGGCGCAAGGAGAGGGCCGCTGTGACAGATTACCTCACTGGTGCTTATCAGAAAATTCCTTATTAATAGGTTAACACTGTCATTTCTAGGGGAGGTTGAAATTTCCATTAGGTTAACTATTAAGCCCTGATTCAGTGACTTGGCCTGATCCAAGTAACACCATTTTGGACCTTTTAATAACACATATTTTATTTAGGTAAACTGTAAAGTGTGAAGACAGCAGCAGTGGAAGATAGGGCTGAAAAGGCAGGTTGGAGATAACATGCTAAAGGATTTTGAAAAGAAAGATCCATTCTACGCCTTCATGAGGATGAGGATGAAGATGATAACTAACTTATCTGCTGGACCAGGGAAAATATGAGTGTTAGCACTTAGTGTTGGGAATAAGTGCTGGGCCTGTGGGCCTTCAGCGATGGCATGCTCACACAAGAGACCTCCTGGATGCCTATGTATTCCCAACTCCCCTCCACTGAGCCCCCTGAAGGGTAAAGGAAAGGGGCAAGAGGTAAAAATGATGCAGTGACCAGACAGACTCTTTCCACAGTCTATTTTCTGCTTGGAAGGAACCGAGTGTGGAATTAGTCATGTAAAAACACATAATAGGTGATCTTAACGGGAGTATTGTGACATTGTGATATATTGAGAAATATGTATTTGGTCTTCTTCCTTGGTTCCCTGTATAAAGCTCCTAAAATGGTTGAAAAGTGTTGGGGGTGAGAAGAGCATCTTTTGTCATTTATTGTTAAGCCCCTTTCAACCTTACCTGAATTTATGCTAATGAATGACTCTAGAGGATGGGGGCTGGTTGCCAGAGAAACTTTCAGCTCTAATCCTTCATCTCCTCTCCTGGCCTCACCAAAGGCCAATAATTTAATCAACCCTGTCTAGGTAATGGAACTTCCATAAAAACTCTGAAAGAAGAGGTTTGGAGATTGTGGGAGGGCTGCCCACCCAGAGAGAGAATGAAAGCTCTGTAACCCTTTCCACATTCTTTGCCCTATGCATCTCTTTCATTTGGCAGTTCCTAAATTATCTTTTATAATAAACTGGTGATAGTAAGTAAATAGTTTCTCTGAATTCTGTGAGGTCATTCTAGGAAATAATTGAAGCTGAGGAAGGTGTCATGGGAACCCCCAATTTATAGCCAGTTGGTCAGAAGTATGGTAGGCCCAGACTCATGATTGGCATGTAGAGTGGGAAACAGTTCCATGAGACTGAGTCCTTAATCTGTGGGATCTGTACTAACTTCTGGTAAGTAGTGTCAAAATAAATGGAATCATTGGACACTTAGTGTTCGTGTCCATAGAGTTGGAGAATTGGTTGCTGACATGGGAATAACCCACACATTTGGTGTCAGAAATGTGTGTGAGTAGAGAAATAGTTTTCCCTTTACATACATAAACCTGTTCTTTTGACTAGGTGTGAGTAGCTGCCCTGCTGCCATTTTGTGTATTTCCTACTATAACCAGACACCAAGAAGTATGAATAAATCAAGCACTGGCATTTAAGGATTCATTTGCTTTAGCCATGGTTCAGAGACTGTTGTGGGCAGCCAGGTCACCAAAAATCCTCTGCAGTAGTAGCCACACCTATATAAGCAGCAGCAATAAAGGATCCTGCTGCCTTAGAGGAGCTTGCTAACATGGCTCTATTTTAAGCCCTTCTGCATGCCAAAGCCTTGCTGAAAGCTTTATATACAGTATCCCATTTAAATCTGTAGGGATGGAGAGGTTTTCCCTTCTTTTCCTTTTAGGTTCTTTGGCTGATCTAATAATTGAGTTAATATAAGACAGATTAACAGGAGAAAAACAAGCAGAAATGTATAATATGTATGCCTCCTTGTATACATGGGAGAGACCCAGGAACCTGAAGTAATGTCTGAAATGTACAAATCCATCACCTTAAACACCATCTTCAGCCAAAATAAGGGTTAGGGGTGGGGAGTGAGTTAGGGGAAGTTAACAGGAAAGGCGGGGTGAACAACAGTAGGATTGTTAGGCAGATTGAAGTTCTTGCCTTCTCTACCAAACAGGTTTCTAGAGATCTGATCATCCTTCTCTTTAGGTAACACCTTTACAAATGGGGATTTCCCTTATATATATAAATGTCTCTTACAAAAGGATGGGTAACTTAGTTTTCAGAGCTTCACCTGTTTGTTTCTCAAAACAACCAGTATAAAATCATATGTCAAAGAGGCTAATTTTGGCCTAGCAAAATCTACTTTCCTTCAAATCTATAACAAACATTTTCTGGTGGCCCAGACAATAGATACATGTCAAATTATTGTTAGGACTCCATGATAGAAGCCAATGGGTACATTTTAAATGGAGGACTGAAAATTTTAACTTTTTGAAGACAAAATATTCCCATTTTAAAAACTTCTGTTTAAATTCAGTTGGCAAAATCTAATCCTCCTGCTGATTTGCAGCCTGATCCATAGCCTTAGAATTTGTTTAAATGGTCCCAAACACTATGGAACAAAGAAATAGGCATTTGAAAGCTTCAGTGAAATAATTAGTTGCAACCCCAAAGAAGCACAAATGTTATTTCATGATTCTTGGCCAGCTTCCTCTTCGTGTGTGGGGTAGGGAAGGACAGCATGTTTTCCTTTTTTCAATTACTTAGGAGTGATAATGAGTCTTTCTTTGACTCAATCTGTCATACCACTGAAAAACTGGTTCCTATTTTGGTTAACATTTGGGAGAAGTGGGTAAGCGGTATTTCTGCCAAAGAACTTTCTCCTCTCTGTCTTGCATATGACAGCATTATGTTAAGGAAAGAAGAGTCCCATTGCTTTGCCAGTTTAAGTTTCATGACAAGACAAGGGCATCTCAGTTGCAGGCTTTTGATATTCTAGAAAAATGTAGGAGTTTTAAGCTAGCCTCCATGAACCCCTAAAGTGGCAAGTGATATGTATTTGTCAGGTGCATGCATTTTTTTCTAGGATGGGACCATATCTTTCATCTGAGTCTCAGAGATGTTCTTGAGCTTACCAAATATTAAGATCAGTGCTGTATGACATTTCAGAGGCATAACTGACTAAATACATGGAATAATAGAGACTCTTTATAGCTGGATGTATCATAGTAATTTTATGTAAATGCAGTGTTGCAATGGAGTATGAAAGAGTTACATGGTTCACATTCATGATCCCCATGTTTTCCTCTCTCTGAGGTCCTCTAGGTCCAGCCCTTTGTTATCAGTATTCTATCTATGCCCTTGATATTGTATAAGAATGGTGTCTTCTGTTGCTGAGATATGGTGTAGAGGTGGAATTTTGATTTCTTCTAGTAGAGAGCATGGTATTGCTCCAACACACTCTCTCACCTGTGAGTTCCCCTGGAATATCAGAAGACATTTATTAACTAGTTGATTAGGCTAAATAATGTGTGTGTGCATGAAAGCATATCTGTGTATACACAATAGCTAATGTGGAAAATATGACTGCTCTTTAACATTTAATGTGTAACCCATGTAAGTTTCAACAGCCGAGTGACTCCATCTTTGTGTGGTTTCATGTTGAAAGAAATTTGGCCCTGCTTCCCAAATAATGGAGCAGAAGTTTAATTTTTTATCAGTTTCTCAGCAAATAATGCAAAATAAAAAATATATATATCTTCTTTTCCTGTTTCTTTTTTTTTAAGATTTTATTTATTTATTCATGAGAGACAGAGAGAGAGAGAAAGGCAGAGGGAGAGAAGCAGGCTCCATGCAGAGAGCCCGATGCGGGACTCGATCCCGGGTCTCCAGGATCAGGCCCCGGGCTAAAGGCGGTGCTAAACCGCTGAGCCACCGGGGCGCCCCGATATCTTCTTTTCCTATCTCATGTTCTCTTATCATTTCTTGTGCATGGGATCTGCTCTAAGTATTTCTTCTCCTCCACTGCATGCTCTCCAAAATCTCCCCAATTCAGTACATTTAAATTTGAACATCATTTCTCCCTTCACCGTCTTAATTCAGTGTTCTGTAGATCAGCTTAATCTCTTTGGTTTCTTTCTTTTGCCTGTTTCTCATAACCCTAATTCTTCCCTCTTGCTCCCTCCCCCAAAAAGCTGGTCCAGCAAGCAAGGTCTTTTCTAGAGGACAGCAGAAGGAAGGAGGGAAGATGAATTGCAGCTGCAACTTCAATCATTTATCTCTGACACCCATGTGAAAAAAAACCCACCACACTCATTTGAGACCAAAACATAACTTCAATTTGGGATCTCATCTATCTTAATTAACTTGTCTAATTAAACTGTTCACACCTGATTAATTTGATAAGAGAAACTGTTTATAGACATTAGTCCATACATAGCTGCTCTGTATCCTCAGTGATTTCATTCTGCATATGTAACACAGGCACACGCACGCGCACACCGCCCCCCCCCCATCGCCCTTTTCTTGTTTAGCTTTTCATTTAATTGAGCCAATCTTTCACTCTAAGGGCACTGGTCCAGGAAGGAAGAGCTTTAAGCTCCAAGCAAATGGAAAACTAATTTGCATAAAAGCGGCTTTGCACCAGTGAAAGTCTGGCACATTCTAAATGCTGTAAGGACTTAGCCTCTCATTGCTTTAACCATTAAAATCTGCAAAATAAACCTCCAGGGAAAACATCATGATGGGACTTGTAGAGTAAGACACACCGGTAACTGTAAGTATAAGGAGTCTTCCATCTTTGTTCTCATGGCAAAGGAGCCCTATATACCGCCTGATGTGAGGCTGTGCCCACACATGGATTTCAGAATGTGCCAGGCCTGAATCCCAGAAGCCAGTAATCCCAGGAATGATTGCTGCCGAAACCTGCCCGGGTTTCAAAAGCAAGAATAGCACTGGCGCATCAAACCTGAAAATATCCGTCAGAAAACTTCCATGAGTAGTAAAAACAACATGAACTCAAGAAGTCAACAAGTGGCCTTGGGGTGGCTGTGTTACAAATTTCCCATTAGGGGCAGCCGGGGTGGCTCAGCGGTTTAGTGCCACCTTCAGCCCAGAGCCTGATCCTGGAGACTGAGTCCCATGTCAGGCTCCCTGCATGGAGCCTGCTTCTCCCTCTGCCTGTGTCTCTGCCTCTCTCTCTCTCTCTCTCTCTCTCTCTCTCTCTCTCTCTGTATCTCTCATGAATAAATAAATAAAAATCTTAAAAAAAAAAAACAAATTTCCCAGTAGGAGCAAGAAGTTTCACCTGAAACAACACTTGTCACCCATCATAAAGAAATCCATAATCAATCAGTCAACTTGACATTGAACACCCACACAAAGAGCCTGGAGTTATGAAGGAAGCATCAGACTGGAGTTGGGAGACAGCTCCTTTCCTGGCTCTGTCACCAATTACTTGTGTTATTTGGGCCTTGAGAAGGCCTTCCAGGTCTAATATTCTCTGATATGAGCACCTTCATAATTCATGATTTGAAATCAATGTACATGTGAAACCACATAAGACGGTGAACAATAAAGACACTTTGGCTCTGGGCCTTGGGCTTATCATTTGTAAAATGAGTGGGGACAGAGCAGGGAAAGTAAACTTATCTCCTAAGAGGTAGTCCTGCTTAAATGCGTGTGCCTGTTTTTACAAAGTAAACACTGACAGAAGCTCTGTAAAGAAATGTAAACAAAAGAAAGCAAAACAAAAACCACCTCTGCCCACATAAGAGTTCCCATCTAGTTAATGTGAAAATATATCTTGTTAGCTAGATGGAAATTCTCCGTGTGTGTGTGTGTGTGTGTGTGTGTGTGTGGTGTGGTGTGGTGTGGTGTGTGTGTGTGTGTGTGTAAAACAATACCAAACAATTTATGAACAAGAATTTGAACATCTATGTCAATATTAGCAAGTATTTGTTGGGAACAGGCTGTTAGAAGTAATAGCAGTGTATTATCAGAAAGTGCTAATTGTGTCACATAGAAAGTAGTATGAAAGACGGTAATCCTGCATTCTTTGCCTGGCTCCCAGCTCCACTGTTCATTCAGCCCTGACTTTTACAGGTGAATCCCATACCCCTTGAACCCTTGCTTGCATGTAGCTCCAAGCAACACCATCAGTAGCCCTGGTTTGGAGAAATGTTAAGATGCCATGGCAGGGGCTCTAAGTCTCAGTAATGTGTCACTCCTGCTACTTGTCTTGAAGTTACCTTGGTCTTCTTGCCTGGACCCTCATCCATTCATTCATCAGAGAAGCTAAGCACTTTATTAGGCACTTTGGGTGCAAAAGAAAGTCTCAGCTTAAACACCACTCTCAGGAAAGCCAGACTAGCCAATCCCTCAGTGCAGGTACCCACAACCCCTATATCCCTCCAGAAGTCTGTCCAAGTTGTCACATATATCAGGAATTTGTTCTTTTTTGTTGCTGGGTAGTATTGCATGTATGAGAGTCCCAGGAAGTGTTAACTGTTCATTCTGAAAGACATTCAGGTTGTTTTCAGTTTTTTTATTATGAATAAAGCTGCTATGAACATTTGTGCACAGGCTTTTGTGTCAGTTTAAGTTTCTATTTCTCTAGGATTAAATGCCCGAGTATGATCACTAGGTTGTATGGCGAGTGCATGTTTACTTTTGTGAAAAAGTATCAAACTGTTTTCCCCAGACGCTGTACCATTTTACATTCCTACCACCAATGTATGAGAGATCCTGTTTCTCTGCATCCTTTCCAGCATTTGGTAGTATCACCACTTTTTATTTTAGCTGTCCTCATAGGTTTGTAGTAATATCTCCTAGTGGTTTAATTTGCATTTCATCAATGGCTAATGATGTTGAAAAATCTCTTCATGTGCTTCTTTTGCTATGTGTATCTCCTCTGTAATGAAATACCTGTTTATGTCTTTTCCCACTGTATAATTGGATTGTTTTTCTACTGTTGAGTTTTGAGTTTTTTGTATCTTGCAAATGTAAGACCTCTGTTAAGTTAGTGTTTTGCAAATATTCTTTTCCAGTTTTTAGCTTATCTTTTTTTTAAAAGATTTTATTTATTTATTCATGAAAGATACACACACACACACAGAGGCAGAGACACAGGCAGAGGGAGAAGCAGGCTCCATGAGGGAACCTGATATGGGACTCGATCCCGGGACTCCAGGTTCACGCCCTGAGCCAAAGGCAGGCGCTCAACTACTGAGCCACCCAGGCGTCCCTTTAGCTTATCTTTTTATCTTCTATTGAGAAGTTCTTTCACAGAATGAGTTTTTAATTTTGATGAAGTCTGATTTAGTAGCATTTTCCTTCATGGATTATGCTTTTGGTGTCATGTCTTATAACTTGTCACCTAATTCAAGATCTTGAATATGTTCTTCTAAATTTTTTTCTTAAAGTTTTACGGTTTTATATTTTACATTTAAATCCATGATCCAGGGGTGTCTGGTTGGCTCAGTTGGTTAAGCATCTGCATTCTGCCTCAGGGCTCCCTGCTCAGCAGGGAGTCTGCTTCTCCCTCTGCCTGCTATTTCTCCTGCCTGTACACACACTCTCTCTCTGTCAAATAAATAAAATCTTTAAAAAAAAAAATCCATGATCTACTTTTGAATGGTTATGTACGATGTAAATTTTAGTCGTTTCTTTTTTCGCTTCCTTCTGTCTTTTGCCTAGGGATAACAAGTTGTTTCTAAACAGTTAATGGAAAAGACTAGTCTTCCTCCAATGAGTTGTTTTGCACCAGTAGCAGATGTCTTCTTTAAATTGACTTTCACGAAAGCTGCCCGTGTCCTCATGGAGGTGACAATGTCCAGAGGGAAACAGCACCTTAAGAGAATCACAGCACCTTAAGAGAAAAGCTGGAATGGGTGCACACAGGATTCTGGGGAAGTAAGGAGCTGTGCCTGAGTGCCTGGCTTCCTCTCCATCTCTCTGCATCCACACTCTTCTGTAGCTGAGTGCCTGGGGCCTTGCCATCTGCAAGGTCTTATAGGTCTTATAGACCTTCCTAGATAAGAATAGTGAGGTCTAATCAGCTGCATTGGAACAATAGCCCCTGAACTATTCTCTAGGCGTTTCATCCTAGATCTCTGCTTGTTCCCTGAGCAAGTTGACTTGACTCATTCTAGGTCTACTTCAGTGTTGGCCATCATATATCACCTGAGATGCTGTATTCCCAAGTATGAAACCTACTGTATCTCCCTAGTCTTGTTTGAGGTTGCCCACCCAGACCAAGGATATCAGTATAGAGTAAAGCAGATTGCTGTGCATTCTCTGTGAATGAATCCTGCAGTGATGACCAGTCAGGTACACTCTGACTCCAGGTTAAGGAGATGGTGGACAGAGAGAAGAAAGAGGCATTTCTTGCTAGACTGACAACCTCCTCTGAGTTCATTGGCCCACAATGTGTAAAAAATAAGTTAATATCTATAATAACAGCAATAACAATAACTCACTGTGTGGCCCAAACTTTCTGGAGTATTGATGCCTGTGGTGAAAGAGATTTAGCTACAGAATTGCTCCACTCCATCCCTTTAGAGGATTTATTTGGCACTTACCACATTTAGTTATCTCCACTTAACAATTTATGGCCTAAACTGTGAATCAAAATTTTTGAAGAAAACTCATCCTTGCAAAAACAACTAGAAGGGATCCTAGCATGGGGGAATTTTCTCCCATGGCCACAGTGACTGCTAAACTTTAGGGTTATTTTTTTACTTGCTGGAAATGGGATTAATCAATTAAAGGCTGGAAACACTGGACTTTTTCATCACTTAAATGCCCAGGATGCTGATCAACCAGAGTCATCCTATTTCTGTAGAAGATTTGGTATGTAGTCAAATCTTAAAAGGAAAAATTCTAAACATGACCTGTTAGTAGTGAAAAACTTTCCTTTTTTATAAGATCTATTCATTCACGAAGTTCTCCTGCCTTAGGGTATGTGCTTAACCAAAGAGATAATCCTTTTTTCAGTAATGCTAACAGCTATAACACATAAACTCCAAATATTAGTAGCTTAATGAAATAGAAATATGCATCCTGCTCATTTAAAGTTCAAATGGATTTTCTTACTTAGCAGTGGGTTCTATTCCAAATAATAATTAAGGAACCCATGCTCCTTTCACCTTAAGGCTCCTTCATTCTCAATATGTGAGTTCTAAGATCATTGACTTGAGAGAAGGAGCACAGAGGATGGCCATTAGGTGATTTTAGGGGCCAAGCCTGCAAGTTGCTCAGATCATTTCTGTTCATATTTCATTGCCTAGAACCTGGTCTTATGGCCATACTAACTTCAAGGGTGCCTGGGAAATGTAATAAAACTGTGTCCAGGAGGAAGAAGAAACAGGTTTGGTGAACCTGCCATAGCATCTGCCATAGTCCCTAAAGTCACTGCACATCAGTGATCTAGAGCCAAGTAATTTGCAATAATTTGGAGATTTTCCAGGGCATATGGTCCCATACAGGCTAGCTTGCTGAATGTGATGATGATGATAGCAGTTAGGGTTGTTGATGCATCAAAGTTCCTGACAAGCCAGTTAGCTCACCACCAAAACTTGTTCAGTTGTCTTGATTATTTATTTTTTTAAAAGATTTTTCATTTATTTATTCATGAGAGACATAGAGAGGGAGAGAGAGAGAGAGAGAGGCAGAGACATAGGCAGAGGGAGAAGCAGACTCTCTGTGGGGCACCTGATGTGGGACTCAATTCCGGGACCCTGAGCCAAAAGCAAACTCTCAACCACTGAGTCGTCCAGGCATCCCTTTCTTGATTCTTTAAATCTGTGTATGAGTGGGTATGTAAATCAGTGAAATCCTTCCTTTGCCACTGAAATAAATTAACGTTAAAAAGTCGCTAGCATGATGCTCAGATCTTTACCCAGAATCAATACACTGCCCATGAATTAAGCAAGTCTTTGCATGGAGAAGCAATATCATGTAGTGGCTGTAAATGCAGACTGGAATTATGCCTGGGTTCAAAATCTGTTTTAGGCTAGCTGTACTAATCGATTCCTTAGTTACAAGTAACAGAGACAAATGAGCTATTTTATGTTGATAAGGGGAATTTGTCATAAGGATATAGGGGTATCTTCTGGAAATCAAGAGTAAGACTATAGCTAGAGCTCAAGAAGGGATGAAAGAAGGCTATCATGACTCTGTTTCTCATCTCTGCCTCACCCTTTGCAGCAGCTTTATCCTCATTTTCTCTGCTATCAATGCTTCTTTCACCATATTATTGCAATCTGCCTTCCCAAGGCTGTCTAGTCTATGTGTTCCATCCACAAGCAGGGACTTGAAGTCTCTGAATTCCAGTTTCAAAATTCTAGGAAAAATAATCTGATTGGTTCAGCCTAGATCACGTGTTTATGGGTGATCCCAATTAAAAATGACAAAGGAGGCAAGGTTCTGGCAAAAATAGCTTCCAGAGGCCAGGTCCTGATGTAGGCTCTGTTTCTTGGGGGTGTAAAAGAGGGAGAGAGAAAGAGGTTCTGTTCACAAATGTCTTATTTCTGAGACTCAGATTCCTCATCTGTAAAATGGAGATAATACCAGCCAACTCAAAGGGTTATTCTGAGGATTAAATGAGACACTATATACAAAGTCTTGAGTAGTACCTTGGATAACAAAGGTATTCAATAAATAATGAATGGATTGATGGATGCAAAGTAACAATATATCATTCCTTTCATCAGAGGCTGCAAGTATAAGGGACAAATTCCATCAAGTAGGTAAAAGTCTGATATAAAGGCCGGGTTTCAGTTTTATGCAACTACATTTTTCACACTGCAATTCTGAAAACCTGAAGTTGTTATGCATAAACAATGAAAATAAGAAGGATCTTGAACCCTAATGTAGGTATGCAGGCTTGCCAAATTCTACATCTGAGCTTTGAAAGAATTTATGGAAGAGCAAATAAGCCTATTACAATAGGAAATTGTTATTGCTAACTCATATGATTTAATGTGCAATGGGTTGAGCAGATGGAGGTTTTATAAAAACAATTCATTCCCTGGCTTCCAAACTGTCATTGAGCCTGCCCAGAGGCAGCTCTTACCAACATGTTTATTATTCCTACCTTCCACGCCAGCAAAACAGAGTGAGAGGCAAAACGCCTCCAAACCCTATGCTGAATCCTATTTGGCTAACGTGGTACAGGGCATAACATAGGTGTCAATCCCACTGCTGCTGTCACACACGGGTCTTCACCGTATTCCTCCCATAGGTCAGAGAAATGCTCCCATGCTTATCCTCTTCTCGCCCCACAGGCCCCACTGCTGCAGACCTTCCCAGGCTTGCCCCCCCACAGAACAAATAAACCTCAGACTCAGCTTGGCATTCTGACCCTTTAAGACCTCATCCCAGAATGTTTTCTAATGTTATTTCTCATTATTCTTCAGTCAATTCTAATGGCCTCCTTTCTGTCTTCTAAACACTCTTCAGTGTTCGCACTTGATTGCTCTGCTCATGCTTTTATCTCTAACTGGAATATTCTATCTCCTTCTCTGTTTACTGAGGTCTTGCCCCTATCAACTCAAACCTCAACCTCTCCACAAAGCTTTCTATAATCTCGTTAGGTAGCAATTGCTCTCCTCTCCTGTCCAGACACTCATTACCTACTATGGCATGTTAGTTGTTTGCATCAGTTAACAATAGCAATAAATAATTTATCTTTTAAAAATGTATAATCAATTCTAAGTAAGTCTGGTAAACTCTGGGAGCTGAGAGGAGGATCCTTGACACACACAAAAAAGCATCTCTAAGGAAAACTTTATTTGTAACCTTGAAACAAATTGTAATTTATTTCAAGAAAATTTAACTCTTGTGGGATAGAGAGCTTATGAGATGGGGAAATAAAATGCATAGTCCGGGTTTCATTTTAGTTAAGGAAAGGGGAGTGACAGTAGAGAAGCTAATGCATAGAAACAGTCTACTTTTGGTTGGGATTGTATTTTTATATCAGTAAAGAAATATGGGTTTAATATGACTCTATTATCAGCAAAAAACAGTGTAACTCCAAATAACAGAAGAAAGGGAAATTTTTAAATCTTGATCAAAAGAGCAAAAAAAAAAAAAAGAAAACAAAGAATGGACAGTAGAATGTGATAAATAATACTTGTAAAATATGTTGAAAGGAATAAAATGAAGCATATCAATAATAATAATAATAATAAGTGTAATAAATTAAATTATCCCATCGAATGACAAAGGGTCACAAATTGGGAGAAAAGTAAAAATAAAGAAAACAAAAATGCCCCCAAAATTATTTTCAAAATAGTTAACTAATAATGGCATAGGAGCTAACCAGTCAGAACAAATGTTGGTTAGAAACAACTGACACTGGCGTGTCAGTGAATACCAGCTCCCTGTTAGCCCTGTCAGAGACACCTCAAAAAGTATAAAAGACAGAAACACCTACTGATTAACAGGAGATCTTTGTATACTAGTCAGTGATGAGGATGTAAACTGCTATAACTGAGAAAAGGAATTGGCCAATATCTGTTAAAATTTTAAATGTGGACATATTTTAAATTGACACCTCTACTTCTAGGACTTTTGTCTTTCATCAATAAAAGCATGAGAACACGGTGGTTTGGTTTATAGTAGAAACAATGAAAACTCTCTTACTCACTCATTGATGGTAGAATGGAGAAATAAATTACATCCAACTTTACTCGAGAATACTGTGCAACTATGAGAGGAAAGAGATAGGTCTATATGTATCGTCTGGAGAATTTCATATGGTATATTGCTAAGCAAGTCAGAGAGCAATATTGATGATATGATCCTGTTGGCAGGAATGACCTTCATGGGCTACAAACTCAGATGTGCAAAATATATATAATAATTGTCTTTATTTTTCTATTGGTGAACTTAAGTTCTATCTTGAGTCCCCATTCTGCCTCATGATGTAAACTGAGTCCCAGCCAATGTGAGATTTCTATCTCCCTCTCTTCTCTCTTTCCCTGGGAATAAAGGTCATCATCTGTCACTGTGTCCTTCCCTCTAGATGATCAGGTCCCTTGGGTCTGCCAGCAACTGGTGTCACCCAGTTGATCACAGATCACAGCACAAGGGAAAACATTCTGCTGCTCACTGAGGAACGCTGAGGGCCATAAAGACTCTGTGTACGTGCCATAGTCCTTTTCACACTGATTTTCCTTTGAGATATTTACTCATTCAAAAGCAATGAAGTGTGATAAAGGGTAAACAGAAAACAAGCAGAAAGCAGCAGCTGAGCAGACCCTGGGCAGTCTTACAGAGAGAGGATGCAAAAAGAGTCTAAGGTTATCAGATGCTAGGGACTGCACGATTGTATTCCCCAAAACCCACAGGTTGAAACTAATCTCCAATGTGATGATATTTGGAGTTGGGGCTTTGGGGATGTAATCAGTTCAGATGGGAAGAGCCCTCATGATGGGATTAATACCCTAATAGGAAGAGACTGAGAGGGTGTGTTCCTTTTCCTCCCTTCCATGAAGGGATACAACAAGAAGATGGCTATCTGTAAATGGAGAAAATGGCCTTCACCAAGAACCCAACCATGCCAGCTTCAAGCCTCCAGAGCTGTAAGAAGCAAATGTTTGTTATTTAAACCCACCCAGTCTATGGGATATTTGTTATAGCAGCCTGAACAAAAACACCAAGGCATGCAGGATTTGAGGGGCCGAGAACCTTGAGGGAAGGAGAGCGCAGAGAGTGAGTCCGAGATGCATTTATTTGCAAGGTTCTAAGCAGCCTCAAACAAAAGCAGCTAATAGGAGGCTGAGAAGCCTAGTTGAGCTTGCCCTACTGTCTTATGCGAGAAGAGACAATAATGGATATTCCAGGTCCTCAACTGGAACCCCAAAGGGCTATCCTCTAGACACAGGGATGAACCAGAACTAGCAAAGGTCTTTTTGAAAAGGATGAAACTAGGAATTCGTTGTCATTGTGACCCTCTTCAAAGACCCTCAACCCAAAAAGTTTGTATCTTTCTGCTACAGCCAAAATTCACCTTGAAAATGTTCTTCCAAGTCTGTTGTTTAGACTCCTTAGACAAGTATTCTTTTGGTTCTCTCTTCATTTCCTGTAAAATAACTTGTGGATAACCAGTGACTTGGAACAAAGGAAGGCACCAGTTTTAAAGAGGAAAAAAA
This sequence comes from Nyctereutes procyonoides, assembly GCF_905146905.1. Taxonomy (NCBI): domain Eukaryota; kingdom Metazoa; phylum Chordata; class Mammalia; order Carnivora; family Canidae; genus Nyctereutes; species Nyctereutes procyonoides. The sequence continues at coordinate 14,355,259 of NW_026575041.1, read as the reverse complement.
TAATTGCACAAAAATATAAATTCATATGTATTAGATGGAGACAATAAAACCTACTGTGTAGGGATCCCTGGGTGGCACAGCGGTTTGGCGCCTGCCTTTGGCCCAGGGCGCGGTCTGGAGACTCCGGATCGAATCCCACGTCGGGCTCCCGGTGTATGGAGCCTGCTTCTCCCTCTGCCTGTGTCTCTGCCTCTCTCTCTCTCTGTGTGTGTGTGACTATCATAAAATAAATAAAAATTAAAAAAAAATAAAATAAAACCTACTGTGTAAAGCTTTTTGTGGGATAGAAATAATGACAGTGTGCTGTCTAAATCAGTGTCTAGCACATAGTAGGACTGCAATAAATTATAACTCTTATCATTCATTCTTTAAAAATGGTCTCATTGAGACTGAAGAGAAGAAATGTTTATTGCAAGCTCAGCTAAGTATGTGTTTGGAAAGGCAGGACACTATAGTTGACTCTCACAGTTTACCTTTAATAGCTACTATCTGACATTTTGGACAGTTGTCTATGATCAGTGTTTTTCTGGAAGCAGACCTTTGAGGTTACAGCAGTGTTGAGTACAGCTGTGGTTTGGTGAAAGAATCAGAGAGGATTAAAATAAAGCCTCCTCATTCTCAGTTCTGCTTCCCCAGAACCTCAGGGGCTTTAGAAAGTCAAATGAGGGGCACCTCAGTGGCTTAGTCAGTTAAGCATCTGTCTTAGGTGCAAGTCATGATCTCAGTCAGGGTCCTGAGATTGAGCCTGGTGTCAGGCTCCCTGCTCAGCAGGGAGTCTGCTTCTTCCTATCTCTCTGCCCACCCCCCTTTGCTTGTTCTCTCTCTCAGATAAATAAATAAAATTTTAAAAAAGAAAAGGAACTAAGGCTGAAGGTTCAAAAGTTATTTTCAGCATTAAATAAAGCCTTGCAGAAACCAAAAGTTTGTCACACCAGCTAAAATAAAAGGTCAACTTTCTTCAGGCCGAAATACACCAACTCTGTGTTAACACTGCTTAGCTTGTGCTCATCAGTAACTTTGATGGCTTGTTGATGACGTTGGAACTTCTAGGATGCAATCAGTGGGTGACATGTTTTTATAGACACACATTTGGAACATGTCTGGAGCAAGCATGGCATTGGACACAAGTATAATAGCACAACAGCTGATGTTAGGCCACTAACTGTTGACTTAACTTTTCCCTCATTATTATGATTAGTACCACAACCATGACGATGACTCATGTGATTATGCAATTCATCATACTAAGTAAAAATGACATTATTGATAGTTACACAATAACTGCCCAAGCAAAACCACTAATTGAATGGCTACACTTTTTCTTAATAAATTCTGTTTACCTGGGAGTTGCACCTTTGAAGACATGGAATTCATAGAAGAGAGAATAATAGGTCTCGGGGATCAAGATTTGGGAAACGACCTGCTTGAAGCATAAACCAAGACCTTGAATGGTGGTAGTTCCAAGAGGAAAGATGTGCTAAGCAAAGCTGAAAGGGTGGGGTAACTACTACAGAAGTAAAGAGGAGCAAGGTGAGAGCACTTGCAGGAAAACGTAGAGCAGCATGCTTAGTTACTGAGTGGAGGAAGCCAGCATCAATGCATTCCTGGTCTTCCTGTCTCAGAGAAGAAAGTCCATGAAATATATTTTCAATATACCCTTTCCTGATGAATGAAATTGCAGACATCTTGAAAGATAACTATGAGATTGTTAAGGTCAAGGCAAGTAAAGGAGTATATTTCTTATTCTGCACTTGATACTTATTTCTAAGGCACCTTTTACCTTGGGCTGTTAATAACAGAACCCATAAAGCTATAATAAAATCAGTAAAAAGGTAATAGAAATAATATATAATGTGTTGATATGTCATTTATTAGTAGACATATTACATACACCCTCCTACACACACACTTAATTAAAACTTGTTGATTAAAACTCTGTCATCAACACTAATGTTTATATTTACTCTAAGAAATACACAGAATGTAATCCCTATGCAATTCCATAAATTTGGGTCAAATACATTCAATGGTAATATTTGGTTTCAGTCTTTCTTCCTAAGCGTTTAAAATATCCCAAGAACAAAGTAGCTGTTTTAATCTTATAAAAAAGATCACTGTTGTCCACAGTTTTTAAGTATAGAACATACACTGTGTTCCATTGTGGCAACCAAAGAGTTTAGGGTTGAGAGTCATTATGGGCTCATCTTTTCTGCTTTACCAATTTTGGTATTTGGGTGGTTTTGCTTGTTGGGACTCACCATGTACTGTCCCTATGAGTCAGAGAGGGTTATGAGCAAATCTACTTTGGGATCCCCAAGGAATCAAGACTGTCTGGAAAAAGCTATGTGGTATAGGATCCCAGGCACTGCCAGGACATCCAGGGCAGAGACACCCAGAGGTTTTTATGTGTCTGCATGACATTTCACTAATAACAATAGTGAGTCAAGAGGATCCACGCCTGGCACAGATTATTGAATCAGATTCAAATATGAGTCATATTTGCTTAATGCAAATCTATGTTTCCTATACTCAGTAATCCTTAATGTATCATGATGTAGTCTTAATATAATTAAGCCCAAACACCTCAAAATTTGATAATAGCATTCATTCACTTTCTTCCTAATGATTAATAAATTGACCCAAGTCCTCTGGGTAACACCTCTACCTCTACACAATGGGAGTCAGACACGTAGTTATAGAACTAGGGCTTTCTAGTTTTTTTATTTTTTTATTTTTTTTTGGCTAAAGTTCTTCATCACAGTGATGGTATCTGCTCCATGAGCTACAACCTAAATGCTGGTGCCGCCAGCAAATCACTTCATCTCTGAACTTCATGCATCACTCATGTCTCTTGTCAGTTCTTCTTATTAAATTCTCCCTCTAACCCCTTTTTCATTATAACCCTAACCATCATTTAAGGTAAAGAAAAGGAGAATAGTTTACTTAGAACAAAAATCAGAGAACAGTAGTAACTAGACAACTGATTTTTCCAGTTAACTCAGAATTAAATGGGTTTTGTTTTTTTTGTTTTGTTTTGTTTTCACACCTTGTTGAAAGTGAATTAATCCAATTTTTTTGTTGTTTTTGCCTTGAAATTATGGAAAGTTTTTAAGCGGAACATGAATTCTCACTTTGCAGGCTTGTAACTATAGGGATAGAAGGGAAAGGCTATTGGGCAAAGTGAGGCTGACTCTAGCCTTACCATGCAATTTTTTAATTTTACTGACTTTGATATTATTTCGTTTTGCTGGTGTTTCTCTAAAAACTCCAATCCTGCAAAATATAACTAAGAGCTTCTGAATGTTGACTTCTTTAACTGACCAAATACAAGATCAGTGGCCTCTGCTGGCTCAGAGCTCAGTTCCATCCCAAAGTTCCTGTTAATGCAGTCTCAGAATGCCAACTTACCAAATGTGTGGATGACGCAAAACTCTAAGCAAGAGCTAACACATTGGAAAGAAAAGTCAACACTATGAAGATGGTGACAAGCAGAAATATCTGAACATGAACAAACATGAACAAAATTACAATTAAAAAGCATGAACGAACAAAGGTCTGAAATTTTCTGTAATCTCAAAAAAATCAATTGTTCAAGTAGATAGTTGTCTCTTCAGCAGTTCATTTGACTTTGGGACTTCCATTAATAAAAACTCAATCTATCCTGTAGGTGACAGAACTCTTGCACATTTCAAGTGATCTGAGGCTCCATTATTGGAATTTTGATAGATTGGGATTACTAATGGTCCCACTGGACTTTCCTTATCAGTCCATATCTGGAGCTGGGGGTAAGGGAGATGGTTGAGAAATCTGCTATTCAGAGAACTGCTTGTTTTCACCCTCCCTGCTTTAGTGATTGACATTTAATACAATTTTGTAGTTTAGATTTCCAATGGTTATTTATCCCAAACAGCTAGTCCTTTCTTCATATGATGGTCCCTGAAAATATATAATATCATGCTTTACCTCAAAATTGTACTTTTCTTCTTAGAAAAAAATCCAACTCTTATGTTAGAAAAGCATAAACTATTAACTATTATCAGTATAATTAATTTATTGAATGTACTTAACCCAGGACAATACAGCAGAAATGCCTATTTTATCCCTTTCCATCATGGCCTTTGGTTATGCTTGGTCCAATCTCCCCTTCATGACTCCAGAAAATTATCAGGCAGATCTCAAAACTTCAGAGTTACTTGAGGTGTTATAAGTTTAGTGAGGTACAATTTAAAATTTTAATCCTGCATTCATTTCAAAGATTCTTCTCTAAGCTAGGCCTGTTTCACATGCAATGGGATCTCTCTTGGGGAGAGAAGGGTGTGTTTACTCTGTTGCTTCCCTCCTCTTCCTCTTTATCCTATATGGTCCCTTGGAAGTTCCTTTCTTTGTCTACTAACAACAAAAGAGCCCTGGGCTCCAGTCTTCTGCCCTTAAGGGTGAAAGTAACCCTAGAAGCCATGCCTGATGGCTCCTTCCTTCCTTTATAGAATGTGGGGTACCATTTATTGTCTCAGCTTGGGGATATAGCTGAAATCCTGAGATAATAAGAAAAATCCCATTCAATATAGTACATAGGTCAGTAAACAAGATTTAAGAAATGCAAACGTATTGTTCTAATTTGATAGCGTCTCTACTGATTCTAATCTATTATCAATCACTTCTTATTCTGTCCAGGATTTTCATCTTGGCTTGGTAAGAGCCAATAACTTAGAGTTCATTAACTCTATGCTAGCTCCAGTGCTCTCAAGATCATTTATCTAGTCTCTCACTTTTTTTTTTTAAGATTTTTATTTATTTACTTGAGAGAGTGTGTATAGGTATATAGGAGCAGGAGTGGGGGAGGGGTAGAAGGAGAGGGAGAAGCAGACTCCCTGCTGAGCAGGGAGCCCAACTCAATTCAGGGCTTACACCAGGACCCTGGAATCATGACCTGAGCCAAAGGCAGACGCCTGATTCAGCCACCCAAATGCTCCTCTCACTTTTTTCTTATAAAGGAAAAAATGTCTTTCTGCAGCATAAGGCTTGATGAAAGCTGAAAAATAGGGGGAAAAATAAGGCAGCTGAGTGTGATCATTCTTTTTTAATCACAAGGAATGGTTTTCTTCCTCAAAGGAGAGGATTTCCATCATTTCATTAGAAACTCCACTGCTGTGTGGATGCTAAGTGTCTTCCTGCTTAGAAAGTTCTTTCCAGGGAGCAAAGTTTCTGTTCTTGGCACCATCACTGATTTGTTATAAAACCTGGATGAGGGGATCCCTGGGTGGCGCAGCGGTTTGGCGCCTGCCTTTGGCCCAGGGCGCAATCCTGGAGACCTGGGATCAAATCCCACGTCGGGCTCCCGGTGCATGGAGCCTGCTTCTCCCTCTGCCTGTGTCTCTGCCTCTCTCTCTCTCTGTGTGTGTGACTATCATGAATAAATAAATAAAATCTTAAAAAAAAAACCTGGATGATCTCTAAGGTCCTTTCCAACATTAGAATTATGTAATTTTGTATACTCTGTAATTGCTGGAAGTTTTAGAAAGTCCCCAACTCAACTTCAATATTTCTCCTGGTTTATAAAGAAACTCTATTTCTCTCTTCATTTCTGTCACACTCATCTTGTTAAAACAAAGGTTTTTAAAGATAGGTGTCAGGGCATCTCAATATTGAGTAAGAGCTGAGGTTTGGATACTGTTCTGTAGAGTTACACAGCTTCTATTGGAGGTCTTCTGGTGCTCTAGGTACAGATGTCTTCAATGTGACAGGGTGCTTAGGCATTTAAGTCCCTGTCTGGGCACATCTCTGATTCATATAAGGCCTTGGAGACTCATGAAGAGAAACTTGAGCCTCTTTATAATTGACTGATATATTTATCTATTGAATCTAGTAGGCCAGCCGAAGGTTGAATTTAGACAGGGAAAATACCTCTCCTTCAGAGAAACCATATTGGACAGAGAATGTTGGAAGGGTAGGCAAAACTAAAAGCTGTGACAGGAGGAAGTAGAGATTCAGAGTGTGGCATAAGGTTGTCCTGGAATCCACCGTGGCCCCATCTTTTCCCCCAGGAATATTTGTGTGCTCTGAGAAGCGGAGATCTGTAATAAATGATTCCCTAGAGGCCCATGCCAGTCTGCCAGGTGAATCTGAAAGAATCATGTTGGGAGGAATCCTAGACCTCATCTCTACCTTCCTGTGCCACCACCGAGAGAACTAAACTCTTTGAGAGTCTGGCAAGAGAGAAAAAGTGGGGAACCACAGAAATTCAGAGACAGGAAGAAATAGCAAAGATGTTCAGGCTTCCCTGCCTAAGAAGGCAGTGACCCTGAGGACTTCAGAAGCTGCGGTGGCCAGTGCCGCTAAGTGGGAATCTGAGCAGTTTTACCAGTGCTGGGGACTGGAACAGGGGCCACAGGCCCAGGGAACAGAGGGAGGCAGAAGAGTCGTGAGTGTAGTTCAGATGACAAAACCTGCCTCTCAGGATGCCTGGGTGGCTCAGCGGTTGAGTGTCTGTCTGCCTTTGGCTCAGGGGATGATCCTAGGGTCCTGGGATCAAGGTCCACATCAGGATCCCCATGGGGAGCCTGCTTCTCCCTCTGCCTGTGTCTCTGCCTCTCTCTGTGTCTCTCATGAATAAAATCTAAAAACAAAACATCTGCCTCCCTTCTGGGCAGACTCCTAGATACAAAGTTTGTGTGAGCTTAGATCCTGGCATTTGACAGGTGGAAGGAAATAGATTTTGCCAACTAAAGACCAGTGGTGCAAGTGAACTTCCCTGCAACACCAGACGGGTGGGGTCTGGGGGACAGTCACATGGCTCCCATTTTAATAGTACCTGACAGTATCTAAAAGGTTTACACTTGTGTGTCCATATGTATGTGTGTGTTCGTTCTATGATAATTAAAATATAGCTAAAACTGACTGAATGTTCAGTTTCTATGGTTATCTGCCTTAGAGCTATGCCAATATTCAATACTGAACCTTTGAAAACTGAACCTTTGAAAATTCAGTTAAATGCAATTTAACCAATGTCTATTCAGTAATTATTATATGCCTAGGATTGTTCTGTGGGAATACAGAGGAAGTATTGAAAGAGTAATAGTTAATATTTATTAACTGGTACCAGATGTACCAGATACATCATGAGGTACCAGATACCATGTACCAGATACCTCATCCTCACAACCGCCTTATGAATTAAGTACTGTTATTATCATCCTAATTTTATAGAGATGAAAACTGAGATTCAGGAAGATCAAGCAAATCCCCCAGGATCACACAGCTAATTACTGGCAGAACAGGAATCCAAACCTGGATGTATCTGACTGCAAAGAGAAAGCTCCCAGCTACTTTACAAAGAACTTGAAATTTATATTGGCAAAACTCTGAGATGAAGACCCCAAATGGTGACCTTGGTTTATATCCCTTATTTTATTGTGCAAAGTAAGGTTTTAATAACATGTTAGTGGAGCTCAATCTGAAAACCTGCCTTGAACATCAGGATCAAGCCTGTAAAAAAAATAAAAAGGTGTGTAGCTAATTCTGATGCCTAAAGAGCAAAAAGGCATCTTTCCAGTCCCTATCACCTGAATGCTGCTTGATCAGTCTCCACCTTTATTTATCCTTTGTAAGCCAGTCTTATAGATTTGAAACCAAGCCTCAAATTCAAGCTAAGGAGAATTAAATGCACCTGCTCTGAGAAGCACAAATTCCTGAAAAATAGCAGCCTCCATGAAACAATTGGTGGGACCTGGGATGAGAAACACTGGCCTTTTGGTCAGAATCCACATTCAGTTTCACAGCCCAGTGAATGCTTGCTCTGTGGGCTGCCTGATGACACAGATAAGTCCAGTGCAGTAATAAACTATGCAAGCTGAAGCACTAATGGTGAATCCACAGAGGAAACAAATTACTTCTCTTTGGGGCAAGGCTCAGTGAATCAGTCAGGGTGTATCTGAGGCTGAATTTGAGCTAAGGGGAGGGGTCGAGTGGTTAAATTTCATGAGAAGGGAAAACAAAAACCACTAGAAGTGATAAGGAGCTGAATAGAACCCAAGTTCACTGGTCATGGCCTGTCAATCTCACCAGTTACACTTCATAGAAAATGTACTTTAATCTGAAAACAAAAAATAACCCAAACTCTAGTGCAGTCCTCAAGATTCCTCCAGAAAACTAATGAATTTGGTCCCATAGAAGAATAATACTGTCAAGAGAGAAGAATACCACCCCCCCCCCCCGCCCCTTATGGAAGTGGGTTGGGACTGTTGCAAAGTCAATGAGGAAGCGGCAGGACATGCTCATTATAGTCTAACAAGCTTGGAGCCGAAGAAGCGCAGGAGCCGGAGAAGCAGGGGTCAGCGGGTGCAGGGGATGCTGAATGGGCCAGATGGGTGAATCACACCCCAACAAAGAGCCCTTCCCTTACCCTGCTGGGCCACTGCCCTGACCTCCAAACAAACACCCAGAGCACAAATTTGTTCCCCCTTATCAGCTGCTTAGCTCAGCAGCTGCTGCCACGAATTTCTGTTTCCGCATCTTGCCTTTTTCGAACAGTTGCCTTTTTGTCTAACTTTTGTGCAAGGAGGGAGGAGGCCCAAGGGCTGGGAGCAGAATGGAGGAATGGTGTGGTGGCTGTCAGAGGACGGCGTGCTTGAATAGAGTGTTTCAAGAGGAACGGAAAATAGATTTTTTTTAAACAACCTCTGGGAAATCCGGAGGCCTAGAGAATATATATGAAGTGCTGGTTATTCATTCTTTACCCGGTCATTCTGGTCAAGGGCATTTTCTTCTGGGGCTTTCTGTTGTAGGGCAGAAGCGCTACAGGCATGTATGAAATGGATTAGATTGTGCCTAAAACAGCCATGAAAATAAGAGCTGGCCCATAGGCCAGGCCAGAAAGGGGAGCGAACCTGTGAAGGACTCATGCAGAAGGAAATACGAATCAGGCAGGGAGTCTGATGAGAAAGAAATGCAATATTCTCTACCCTTCTATCTGGAAGCAATTACATGTGATACCACAACAATTTGAGTAGAAGCCTGAACGGGTTCATAAACAAGGTTTTCAAAGTGATTTTGTGATAACAACATGCAGGGTAAGCAGTCTGGTGGCCACCTCTATTAGAAATGTGGTTACTTCAAAGATACCTTTCCTCATTAAAATTAGGTATTAAACATTATGGTGATGCAACAGAAGAATAGGGAAACAGCATGCAGTGAAATAGAAAAATAGGAAACATGTTTTCTTCTGTTACTCAGCAAAATTACTGTTTCATTTCCCCTTGTAGCATTTTCAGAACATCAGAGAACTGTTTATTCACATTTGATCGGAGGGTGGCAGGGTGGTGGAGAGAGGGAAAAGAAGAGAGGGAGAATCGGTTACCCTGGAAATAATTCCAAAGGAGGGATCGGAGGCTCCAGGGGCCCCTTTTCACTCCTCCATGTCCATTTCTAACCCATGCCCTCTATGCCACTTTGCCCTCCCCTATTCAGGTGAATCAAATTCAGTCCAGTGGGCATTTATTGCAAACAACCCTGTTCTGGGTGTGGTGTAAGATACAAGGCTGATGAGTTAACAATGATAACTGGGGATCAGATGAGCACGGTGCATTTAGAGCTCACCCATACCAGGCCTCCCTAAGTACTTCCCGAACATAAGCCCTTAGTGTCCTGGTGAGCGCCACAGCCTCTGGAGCCTGGGCTAAATCCTGGTCCACATCAGTGAGTTATCTGACTTCTCCAGGTTTCATTTCATCAGCTGTGAAATGGAGATGATAATTGTACTAGTATCAGGCAGGGTCCAGTCAGGAGGACCAGACTCCAGTAAGTGTAGCTCAACAGAAAGAATTTAACAGAAAGAACTGACTTCACAGGTGCTAGAGGTTGAATGAGAAGGAATGGAGATTTGAGGCAACCACAGAGTGTAACCCACCTCTAAGGCTGGAGGAACAAAGCTAAGAGGCCAGGACCACCAAGAAGCTGGATCCATGGAGGAAAAGACTCGCTAGTTTATGGGGGCCTGTGAGGCTTGTTCCTGTGAGGATCAGCCGCTGATGCTGGGTGGTTGAGGAGGGGTGGGGAATACTGAAAGGGCAAAAAAAGGCAAGTACAGGGAAAGGAGGAAATCCCCCTCTCTGGCCTCCTAGCTCCCTTGAGTGCCCCCTATTGGCAGAAATTAACAGGAAACCTGCCAAAGAGGAACTGGTTTGCAGAGTCTGTCCAAGCACCAGCCGTAAACCAGAATATTAAAGGGTAGATCTGGAACTGAGAGAAATAAGTAACAAACTCAGCATTTCATAAAAATATGATGACAAAAAATATGATGACATTATATGAGTTTATATTTATAAACCACAGAAGAATGCCTGGCATGTGGGAAGTGCATTTATAATATGCTTTTAAAAAACAAATAAATAGGGGATCCCTGGGTGACTCAGCGGTTTGGCACCGGCCTTTGGCCCAGGGCATGATCCTGGAGTCCCGGGATCGAGTCCTGGGATTGAGTCCCAGGATCGAGTCCTGTGTCGGGCTCCCTGTATGGAGCCTGCTTCTCCCTCTGCCTGTGTCTCTGCCCAGCACCCCCTCTGTGTCTATCATGAATAAATAAATAAAATCTTTAAAAATAATAGTAAATAAATAAAAAACAAATAAATATATTAATCCACCAAAAATCAATGTAGGAAGTAATATTAGAATCACTCTTTTATTCACGAAGATGATGGAGCTGTAGGGAGAGGTCACATAAAATGCCCAAGGTGATACAAGCTCGTCAGTGGTGAAGGTCAAGACTGTCTGAATCCAAAGCTGTTGTTTTTCCTTCTGTGAGCCCCTGTGAGGCCCAGAGAAGACAGGCATATAAGTAAATTATTTCACAGAGAGACAGACTATAAAAGTGCAATAGGACAGACAGACGCAAATAACAGAGTTTGGGGAATACGCAGGAGATGGGGCAAGCTGCTGCAGCCTGGGTAATCTGGGTAATCTGACTGACCTGCTGGAGGATGTGGTGTTTGAGTAGAGCTGGGGAGGAAGATTTAGCTGGCAAGTGCTAGAAGCAGAGGAAACTACTTGAGCGAAGTCCCAAAGTGCAGGGCGTGTGTGCAAAGTCTGAGCACAAGGACATAAATGTTCCTCACCACTCTCCTTTGGCATAAACAGTAGAGTTGAAGTATCTCCAAATATTACTAGCAGCAATGTGAATTAAAGAGTGCTTCTAGGGCAATCAGGAATGTGAAATGTGTAGAATATTACGCATTTATGAAGCAATAGGATTAGCCAAAAATTAATGAATTTTTAATGTCCCTCCATTTTTTAAAACCCATATGTGGAGACATTAAAATCTGTTTACAAAAGACAAATGATCTCATTTCAAGATAGCTGACTGAACTAAAACTCTAACTTGAAGCTATTATGATGCCCTTTTAACAATGTACCAAGTTCGATTTCAATCATGTCCACTCCTTGGAAGGTTATGCACAAATTTGATTCGCATCAATTTTATTTAATTCAACAATCCGAGTGCATTCTCGGTGCCAGGCACTGTGTCAGGTATTGGACATGCAAAGAGTTGCAAATGGTGGTTCCAGTCTTCAAGGAACTCAGTCTAGCAGGGGAACGGATAGCTATGCACATCTCTGTAATCAAAATGGAAAAGTAAAGGTACTAAGTGCACTGGGAATATGGAAACTGGCCAGGAAGGATGGGAATGGGATTCCTTTCCAGCCACCCCAGGAAGCAGCATCACATCCATGACAGAAGTCAGTAAATGGGCTGTAGAGGGAGAGGGGCCAAGACAAATTATGGAGATTCATTAGTTCTCTCTAGTGCTGGACCAGATCACAAGGCTGGCCAGCTAAGGAAGTCAGAGTTGTAGGAGTTTGGAAGAAGTTCTGGAAAGTTCCTATGGCTCTGAACCTGGTGTCCATAATCCCGTGTTCAGCTGTAAAAGTAAAGATGTTTTCATGAAACCAGAGATGGAAACCATGCATGCCAATTATAGGAGCTAACAGTTTCTGAGTATCCACTCCACGCCAAACACTTTAATATAAAATGAGTACTATATCTAGACTTGGGGTTTTTGGTCCCCAGGAAACCATTTTTCCCTTCTTCCTTATAGTTAGAGATGTGCCTTTCCCACTACAGACAATTTTCCAAGCTTCCCTGTAGCTTACTGTGACCGCGACTTAGTTTTCGTCAATAGAATGTGAGTAGGGCAGCCCTGATGGCTCAGCCGTATAGCGCCGCCTTCGGCTCAGGGTGTGAGACCCAGGATCGAGTCCGAGTCCCATGTGGGGCTCCCTGCGTGGAGCCTCCTTCGATCAGGAGACCCAGGATCGAGTCCGAGTCCCATGTGGGGCTCCCTGCGTGGAGCCTGCTTCTCCCTCTGCCTGTGTCTCTGCCTCTCTCTCTCTGAATTTCTCATGAATAAATAAATAAAATCTTTAAAAAAAAAAAAAAGAATGTGAGTAGAATGTGAGCAACTTCCACATCATTTCCCTAGAGGGCCCTTCACTTCCTCTCCCCCCACCCCTTGTCACTGCCTGGGAAGCCCATGTACCGTCAGTGCTCCTGGGCAGAGTAGGACAACACCTGGAGAAAGACCCTGGGCCCCCAGACAGTTCTGTAGAGCAGAGCCCGCATCCCCTCTTGCTACGACCTCCTGCTGCTAGCACCTCTCCTTTCCTGTGACCAAAGATCAAACACACAAGAAAAACAATATTGCTAGAATGATGTCTGAGTTAAGAAAAGAGAGGCCACAGGTGGGGACATGTGAGAGACGCCCATATGTAACTGCACACACTTTAGTGAATAGATGATATAAAAATAATATTGGCTTGTTTGGAAACCTTTGTTGTTTCTGTCCTGGCTTCCAGGATAGTTTCAAATAACTGAGGTTTACCTATTAAATGTCCTCAGGTGAGAGAAAGGTCATTGTGTCAAGCAAGGGCGGACTCTTTCAACAAACCGGTTTTGATGATTCAGTCCGTGTCAGGAACCAAAGACAGACAAACAGTCACACAATCTCCCCCCTCGAGATGTTTATTGACTGGTAGGAAGATATGCAGATATAAAAAAACAGTTTTGAAACATTAACATCAGTTAAAAAAACATTAACATCAGTTAATGTTCTTTATCACAAGCAACCAAAAATCTGACTCAAATGTTTTTTTTTTTTAATCATTTTTCGGCTTATGTAAATGTCCAGTTCAAGAGTTTATGGTGTTTGGTGTTGCCTCTGCTGAGAAGAGAGGATCCTCTCCTGCAGGAATAATCTCCTTCTGGGATGCCTGGGTGGCTCAGTGGTTGAGCATCTGCCTTTGGCTCAGGGCGTGATCCCAGAGTCCTGGGATTGAGTCCCACATCCGGCTCCCTGTGTAGAGCCTGCTTCTCCCTTTGTCTATGTCTCTGCCCCACCCCCCCTGCGTCTCTGTCTCTTTCTCATGGATAAACAGCAAAACCTTTTCTAAGAAAGGAATAATCTCCTCATTCAATCTCCTTTCCAGTCCAATCTTTTTTTTTTTTTTTAAATTTTATTTATGACAGGCACACAGTGAGAGAGAGAGAGAGGCAGAGGGAGAAGCAGGCTCCATGCACCGGGAGCCCGATGTGGGATTCGATCCCGGGTCTCCAGGATCGCGCCCTGGGCCAAAGGCAGGCGCCAAACCGCTGCGCCACCCAGGGATCCCTCCAGTCCAATCTTTATGAAAGTATCTGTCTCTTTCCTTCATTTACCTATTTATTGTGCGATTATATATCACATCCTGAGCTGGGCAGTAAAGATACAGGGGTTTACAGGCAAAGAGCCTTTCCACATGAAGCTTACATTCTAGGTGGAGATGGATAATAAACAATTAGAGAAACGAGCTAATTACTGACTGTGGCAAGTTCTGTGAAGGGAAAAATCCTTCACTATGTGGTCCTTCGTGGAGGCTGACATTGCATGAAGTAAGTGGAAGGCAGGCCTTAAGTGGCTAATTTTGTGGACATGAGAGAAAATGAACACTGTAAGTAGAAGTGATAGCGAGTACAAAGGCCCTGAGGTGGAAGGAATTGGATGGGGCAGAAGCACAAGGCAGGAGCAAAGTGTGGCTACCGCGCAGTGAGAGATGAGAGAGTGGGAATAGGATGAGCCAGAAGAAGTTGGCAGGAGCCAGGCTGTGGGATAACCCATAGGCATCAAAAAGACTTTGGATTTTATTCTACACACGACGAAATGTTTGCTTTAAAAGAAATCTACCATGTGGATCAAATGTAAAGTCAGGTTCAGGTCTAGACGGACCCCAAGGTCCCTGTCTGTCCACAGCAATCTGTGAGCTGCTCCACCGGGTACCCCGGAGCGCGGTGAGCCCTGCACCAGTGACGTCCCATAGAACTACCTGCCAAGATGCAGATGCCCCATACCTGTGCTATCCAATCCCACAGCTGCTATGTGCCAGTGGCTCTTGGGCACATGAAACGAGGCCAGTGCGACTGAGGAACTGGATTTTTTATTTTGTTCCATTTAAATCAATTCATTTAAATGCACAGAGCCACACGCGGCCAATGGCTACGGAGCTGCACAGGGCAGAGCAACACCGAGCCCCGGATGTCCGAGCACCTCTACTTTGACCCCAAAGCCGGGGCCTTCCCGTCCGGGTGAGTAGAGCCAGTGCTACCCCGCGTGCGTGCGCTCGGCTTGTCACGATGGGGCCGCTCGGGGGCTCCGAGCCTCACTCGGGCGGCGGCGAGGCGCGCGCGCACGGGTCCGGGGCGCTCCGCACGCGTCCCCGGGGCAAGTCCCGCGCTGCGGACCGGGGCGCGGGGACCCCTCTTTCCAGAAGGCTCCCGCGGGCGCCGGTGCGGGGCAGCCATTGGCGGAGGGGAACTCCGCACCGCGGCGGCTCGGGGCGCAGCACAGGTGGGCTGGGGGAGGATCCGGGCGAGCCACCGGGCGAGGTGGGAGGTGCGGGGGCGGGGGCGGGGCGGGGGCGGGGGGGTGGCGCGGGCGGTCGCCGCCGCGGATCGGCTTCCTGGGCCCGCTTTCGCTTTGCCGGGGCTTGGCCAGGCCTGCGCGCCGCCAGCCAGCCGGGAGCCGCGCAGGTGCCGCCGCGGACGGGCGGGGGGCGGGGCGGGGGCCTCGCGCCCTCAGGACCCCCGTCCTCTCCCTGAAGACGCGCCCCGGCTCGGGCTCGGTGCCCTGCGGCGCGCCCCTGACCTTGGTCTCTCCCCGGTGCCAGGTCTGCGCAAGGACCATGGGCGCCGCGCTGGGCAGGGGCGCGCGGCCGGGGCTCCTGCGGGGCCAGGCCTGCGGCGCCGTCCCCCGCTGGACGCCCTCGGCGCCGGGCCGCGGCTGCCACTCCAGGGCCGGCCCGGCCCGCCCCGTGCCCCTGAAGAAGCGCGGGTACGATGTCACCAGGAACCCGCATCTCAACAAGGTAACGGGCCCGGGCCCGCGGCGGGGCGGGGGGGGGGGGCGCCCCGCCCCCTGGGCCGGGCGGGATCCTCCCAGGCGCCCTAACAGCGGTTTTCCGTTTTTGCCTGGCAGAGGCTTGGTGTAAGCCGGTTTGGCTTTTTTTTTTTTTCCTCCCCCCACCCCTGTTCTGCGTGGAAAGAGGTGCCTGGTGATGCAGGAGCCTTCTTTCTCCCACGGGGGCAGTGATGCCGGGGTTCAGGCCCTCGTGGCCAGCCCGCCGCGCGGTCAGGGCTCCCCGTGAAGCTCACTAAGTCGGGGTAGTTCATGTGACCTCTGTCAAGTCCATGCTTTCTTATCTGTAAATGAGAGACAGGTGTATCCAGCGTGTTGTGAGATTTAAAGAGAAAATGGGGGCTCCCTGGGTGGCGCAGCGGTTTGGCGCCTGCCTTTGGCCCAGGGCGCGATCCTGGAGACCCGGGATCGAATCCCACATCGGGCTCCCGGTGCATGGGGCCTGCTTCTCCCTCTGCCTGTGTCTCTGCCTCTCTCTCTCTCTCTCTCTCTCTCTCTCTCTCTCTCTCTCTCTCTCTGTGACTATCATAAATAAATAAAAATTTAAAAAAAAATAAAGAGAAAATGGAGGCGCAGTCCTTAGCACAGTACCTGACACCCGGGAGGACGGATGTCAGCTAAGGTCATACTTTTAGTATTCCCAAGAAAAGATTATTTTGAGAGGGGGAGGAAAGGCTGGCGTTAGATGACTTTTGGACCTGGATGGGGGCATCAGAGATCCTAATTCTCTTTTTACAGATGAGAATACAAAACAAAGGGAACTCGCTCAAGGTCACCAGCTAGTTAGCTCTGGCCCTGCCGCTGGAATCCAGATCCCGGTGCTTAAGAGCACACACGTTCGAGCCCGGGAGTAGAGTTTAGTATTACTGGTGTTAAAACCCTGGAAGCAAGGGACCTGGATTTAAGGCCTGTCTCCCAACATCTCCTCAGATTAACTTAGGCATCTCATTTAATGCCTCCTTTCAGGTAGATATTCAGGTTCAACTCTCTCCCGCCTAAAATGGAATTTATGACAGAACTACTATTCCTACCTTAGTTGGTTATTGTGACGATCAACTGAATGACTGAGTTTGGAACAGTATTTTAAACTATACAGAGTGCTTGATAATTACTTGGCAATTACTACAAAATAAAAAATTTTTTTTCAAAATAAAAATTTTTATTGATCCCTTTGACTCAGGGTTGTGAAATTCAAGTGAGGAAATACATGTGGAGGACGTGTTTTTTACAAATAGGAACGATTATACAGATGCTAAGTATTTGGATTATTTGCTACAGAATTAATAGAAGAAACTAAGAAAAAAAATCTTTCAACCTCTGCCTATCACACTACTTACTCCTTGCTCCCTCAAAAGAGACTCTAAGTCCTTTGTATATTACTACTTTGGGAAATTTAAGGTGTTTTATGAATTTTAATTGCTTTGGTAGCAAATGTTAGAAAACTCAAACTGGCTTAGGCAAACAAAACCTTTCTTTAACTAAATATCTAGAGGAAGGGTTGCAGGCAAGGCTTGACCCAGCAGTCCAGATGGCACGTCCAAGGATGCCAAGGATTCTCTCTGGCTGTCTGTTCTGCTTTTGAAATGTTAGCTTCGTCCTCAGGCTCCAGCCCGTGGAGTCTTTCATCTCAATGCTGGCATAATCTCCTATTTCCTTTTCTCACACCACAACTGTGCAAGAATAGAAAGACACTTGCTTTGGGTAGAGAAGGATACTTTCCCTGAAGCCTCAGAAAGAGATTCCTTCCATCTCATCAACTCTGATTGAATTCTCTTCCTATTCTCAAACCAATTATAACTTAAGCCAGCCAGGGCTCACCCCTGGAATTCAAGATAAAGTTTAAAGTAGGGCCACTCCAAATGGTTTAGAGTAAGGGGATGTGGCTTCTCCCCAGCAAATCTATACACTGTCATCAGACAAAGAAGGAACCGGCACTGGAAAGCAGAACAATAAATTCCCAGTACAGACTCCAGTCTTTTTGACAATATTTGCCTTAGCAGTACTGGCATATTATCAATCAGCACCTACTGCTTTGTAAATAGCTAAAAATAAATAAACAAACAAACAAACAAACAAATAAATAAATAAAAAGTGCTTGAATGTCTTCTTTTTTAGTCCTAGGTTTATGGCTCCCTAAAAATACTCTTCCCTTGTGCCCGATATGCTTTTTTACACCTAAATAATATCAATAGGCTGTTGTCCATAAATCTAGGTAACCTGACCCTTTCATAATGTTCAAAGTTTTTTGCTTATCCCTGAAGTCAGTTGATGCTGGTGTGGGGTGAGGAGGGCATCTGGGGTGATGCAGAGAGGGAGCCTGCTGACATTCTCCTCCCCTTGGGGAGGGCAGGAGGAGGAGCAGTGGGGAGAGCAGCAGTGCAGGAAGGCTGCCAACAACCTTCACTTCCCTCTGGAGTGTCCCTCTCTTCCTGTCCCGCTGACCCCCAGCACTCTGAGAGTCTCCAGGGAGGGCTTGAAGCTTGGCACTTTCCATTGGCCAGATGGGGAGACTTGCTGAGTTAAACAGAACAACTGGGGTTATCACTGAGAAAATAAGAGAAAGGCAACTTGGAAGGGAACTGCACTTAGTGTGCAGATCTGTGGGTGGGCTTTTTTCTGCTAGACTGTGAGCTTCTCCAGGGCAAGAGCTGAGTTTCTTGCATTGGTGGTTGGCATAGGATAGTTCCTGAAGGATCTAGCAAGGCCATGAATGTGAAAATTAACATTACATTCTTGGAATGTGTTTACTAGATTCTTTTTAATTTTAATTTTTAACTTTATTTTTTTTTAACTGGCATATAGTTGACGTACAGTATATTAGTTTCAGGTGTGGTTGCTGCCAGAGGCGTGGGAGGTAGGAAAGTGGGTGAAATAGGTGAGGGAAATAAAGAAGTGCAAACTTCCAGTTATGAAATAAATAAGACACGGGGAGGTAAAGTATAGCATAGGGAATGTGTTCACTAGACTTGTATTCCACTTTGAGTATTCTTTCATGATGTTTTTGAAAATTTTTAATTTAAATTCAATTTATTTAACATATACTGTATTATTAGTCAGAGGTAGAATTTAGTGATTCATTAATTGTATATAACACCCAGTGCTCATTACATCATGTGCCCTCCTTAATGCCCATTACCCAGTAACCCCTCCCCCAACCCCTCCCTTCCTGCAACCCTCAGTTTGTTCCCTAGAGTTAAGAGTCTCCTATGGTTTGCATCCCTCTCTGTTTTCATCTTATTTTATTTTTTCCCTTCCCCTGTGTTCATCTATTTTGTTTCTTAAATTCCAAATGAGTGAAATCATATGGTATTTGTCTCTGACTTATTTCACTTCATAATACTCTCTAGTTCCATCCATGTCATTGCAAATGGCAAGATTTCATTCTTTTTGATGGATGAGTAATATTCCATTATAGTGTGTGTATGTGCACACACACGCACCTCTTCTTTATCCATTCATCTGTCAATGGACATCTGGGCATCCCACTTTAGATAGGTCAGGAGAGGTGTTTAAGGAGCTAGAAGGCAGAGTGTTAAAAGGTGGAATTCTCCTGGAGTAGAGGAGCTGCTGAACAAGCCAAGCATCACTGCTGTTCTATAATGACTGGGTCTGGTTCTGACTCTGTCATAATCTTGCCATGTGATCTGTGATGAGCACAGCAGCCCCTCTGTCCATGTCACACCACTGCTGTGAGGATCTTAGGAGATGCCTGTGAAATCATTTTGAAAACTGCATCATGTGGACACTTCCCGGAGTTGGGGCTGGAGCGGCCCTTAGAGAAGATTATAGGTCACAAATTGTGGGACATGAGGTTAGCTTAAAGGGTCTAATCAGTTTTTTAATTTAAAAAATGGGTTAGGATAGAATTTAAAAACTGCAAAAGTAGTATGTCACCATGTGAAATACCAATTTTCACTGTGGATTTGTGTAAAAAGAAAAAGCTTTTGAAAATCATTGTTCTCATTCAACACCTCAGTTTCAGATGAAGGGACAGGCTGAGAAAGTCAAGTAACCCCACAGAGACTGTCAATGCTTGCAGAATTGGGCAGAAGCAGCCTGCCTCCTGATCTTCAGGCCAGCAAACAGCCTCCTGATCTTCAGGCCAGCAAACAGCGACGATGTTTCCCATTTACATCTGCTGTGGCTGACGTAGAACATCCTCATAATAATGACGAGATTGGGATGAGAGGATTCTGAGTTCCCTGCAGGAGTCTGTATTTTCTAAGTGATGAGAATGCACCAGCACATCAATTTCTGTTTCCTTTTTCTCTAACGTTATACCTTTCTTCTCAGATTTACATAGGACCTTTTCTATTATCCATGTTGACTGTGGCAACAGAGCAGATCTTTGATTACATATTATAAGGTACCAGCCATATTTTACTGACATTACGTAGGCAACTTCAACCCCATTTTTGGGGGGGCTATCTTCATAGGCAGGTATCATCCCCATTCTATTCAGGTAGCAAGTGGGCCTTCAAAACATTTCTGGCCTCAACTTACCTATAGCCTTTTTTGGGAAAGGCTGTCCTATTCCCAGCTTCCAAAACAAGGTTTGAGTCCCCCCCCACACCCTAATTTGTCTTATCGCTCTGTTTGTTTCCTTTTGGCCCTGAGCACCCTGTTCTGAGGGCTGGTTGCTGTATCTTCCACACTAGACTCTGAGCACCTGCAGACAGACTCTGTTTCGACATCTGATATTCCTTCTGTCTGACTTGAGATGTTCAATGAATATTTGCTTTTTAAATGACCTCAATCGAGTCATGACCTCTTTGCTCTCAATTTTATCAAACTTAGTGCCACTCCTTTACAGTTAGCCTGATGCTCTCATTGTCTAGAGAAATGCCCAGCAATGGCCTGTTTGGAGGAAATATACCTCCCCAGACTTAAGGGCATTTTACTGAAGAAGTAAAAGGATTATCTTTTCAAAATACAGCAACGTCCTCCTTTGACCCACATGCCAACAATCATCTTTGCCATAAACTTCCACCACCGTTCCACCACCTGCTTTTCTGCAATTTTTTCTCTTGAGCTTGGTAGTCAGGGAAAGAATGAATGAGAAGCGTGCTTAGTGATTGTGCATGATTATGCATCAGTGCTTTTCATGCAGTGGGGCCTCAGAGCTGCAGGGCCCTGTGAATGACCACCTTCCTGTGTGGACTTAGGGCATGTAAGTTACTGAGCGCACAAAGGTCCAGTGGCCAGTGCTGCCACATTGGCCGCACACCTGAGGTGGCACAGGTTTCAGTTCCATCTCTTCTGTAATTCAATGGTTAGTCATTAGATTGTCACACAGCGGGGATTTGCTTTTGGTTAAAGTATATGTTTTTATTTGGTGCCGGCTTTGAACTTGATCCTGCCTCCTTTGCATGAGGGGAGACTATCCCATGCTTGGCTCATCCATCAAGCAGGAGATGGTGGCTGAGTGGTACAGAGATTTAGAAGTTTGTTGGGGATGCTACTTTCTGCCCCCAAAGCAGACAGCATAATATGTCTTCGTGAGACCTCTGCTTCAGACAGGATGTTGAATTAGGCCCCCCGACTGACAGAGAAGCAGTGGGTTACTAAGTCAATACTATTTCCATAAGCAGCGGTTCACTCTCTGCTGAAGCCTCTTGTACAATGACTTAGGGCATTGAAGCTCAAATATTGTTGCAATATTTTAAGAACAAACAAACAGAGGCAGGTTAAAATTAAATCCTACCTTGTTGAATACTATTCTGGTTTCATGAGATGGATAGCACTTGGTGTTAGGGCTACGTGCTTGGAATGGCTAATAACTTGTATTAGTTTAGGCAGCTGTAATGAAGCAAACCAATGCAGAGGCTTAAACAAGATGAAGCGTGTTTCTTTCTTATCAACAGTTCTGGGTAGACAATTGCAGGTCGATGTGTGGCTTTATTTTATTGCTTTCCATCCTCAGTATGCATCTTACATTTCATGGCCCAAGATGACTGCTCTAGCTTCTCTCTCTTTTTTTTTTTTTTTTTTGACTGCTCTAGCTTCTGCCATCAATTCCTCACAGAAGCCAGAGGGAAGGGTAAATGCCTTGTAAGAGCACAGTTTGAACATTGCAGATATTATTTCCACTCATGGTCAACTGGCCAGCACTTGGTCACAGGCTACAGCTAGCTGCAAGAGAACCTGGGCAATGTAATCTCTAGCCAGTGATCCATATGTGCAGCTAAAATTTCTTTACCATTAAGGAAAGAGATAGTGGATATTGGGGAAACTTCCACAAAATGCTTATCTGAAACTTTAACCTTTTTACTGTCAATTTTACCCCAAACTGTAAGACCCATCCATTTCTGTACATCCATGCTACCACCAGCCCTGTTCACTCCATCATCTATCTCATGTGTAGATTTTGCAGGAGCCTCATTGGTCTACCCCCCTTCCAGTTGTCTTCCTTCTGATTCTCCTAACCACATCGTGGGAGGCTAAAACCTTGCACACATCCTCAGCCACTCTGTTCCTTCAGATCCCATACCCAGTCCACCAAATAGTTCTGTCACTATTTTTGGACTAGGTCTGGCATCCAGCCTCTGCTCACCATGGGTCCCACCCAGACCTAAGCCACCAACAGTCCTTGGCTGGATACCTGCTGCTGCCTCCTAGCTGCTGTCCTTGCATCCACCTGAGCTCCTTTTGTTTATTCTGCATACAACAGCCAGTGTGATTCTTTTTTAAACTCTTTGATCATCTCACTCTTCTGCTCACACCCCGCAAAGTCAAAGTCCTTAGAATGCCTTGCCTGGTTTGACCTTCTCCAACCTCGTCTTTGCTACACCTCAGCCTCACTTGCTGCCCTCACCTGGCCTCCTCCCTGTTCCTTACACATTTGAAACATGCGCCTACCTCAAGTCTTCACACTGGCTGTTTCCCCTTCCCTGAGCACAGGTACCTCAATAGCCACATGGTTAACTCCCTCACCTTCTTCAAGGCTTCACCCTTTCTCATCGAGACCCACCAGATGCATTTATGAATGTCTTTCAATTTTCTTGGTCCTCCTTTGTGTGGTATAATTTCCCCCCAGAGTATGTGATTCTTCCTAATGTACTATCTAATTACCTTACTAAATGTATCTCCTGTTTATTGTTTGTGTTTCCCCACTGTAAAGTAGGCTTCATTTGGGCTGGCGTTTTTGTCTTATTTGTTCATTGACGTATCCAAGGTATGCAGAACAGTGCCTGGCCCATGTTTGGTGCTCAGTAAACAGTTATGGAATGAGCGAGTCATTCAGAGACATGTCTGCTAGGCTCCTTCCTCTCATTCCTTTACCTCCCTTTTCACCAAAGCCCCCCATCTTTCATCCTGATGCCTCTCCTCCCCTCAGGGCCCCCCTCAGTAGTGTTGATATGCCCACGATCACCTCTACCTGGATTGTAGATTACTAGGGCCAAGTAAATAACATTCAGACCAACTTTTGGAAGTTGACCCATCTCTGCCACAGGGGTGGCATTCTTATTCTGTGGAAACCCAGTAAAACAGTCTTCTTTCAAGGTTTTCCTGCATGTCATTAGTTATCTTCTAGAGGCAATATGTTGAGTTTCATGTAATAAAATGTTAACACAGGAATGCTGCCACCTGTTCTAAAAATGATTGTAAACAGTAATATCTAGATCATGGAAATAGTGACACTGGAGGGCACATCCCATACAGAAATACATGTTGTCTGGCTCAGACTTGGGCCAGCTGGCGTCTAAGGCAGTCTCACTCTGAGCTGTCAATATGGAGTGTCTGTGGATCCTTTTTTGGGCTCATCCCCATTTCCAGTTTCTCTTGATCCTCTTGGACCTTTGTAGGCTCTGGGGTTCTGGCTTTATTTTACTTTGCGTTTTTGTCATTTCCACCAAAGGTTTCTTTTACCATCCACTCTCTTCTTTCCGAATGCCAGTTCTGTAGTGAGAAGGGAGAAAAAGGCCTTTCATTCGTATGGCCATCACAAAGGGATCAGTAATGTGCTGTACCTTTGTTTGCAAAGACATGGACTTATAGTCCACTTCCAAACCTTCACTTTGATGTGTACAAAGTACATTGGGAAATCCTTTGGGGTGGTGTCTGACTACCTCTCTGATGCAGAGCACAAAAGATGCTCTATGACGGTGTGATGAAAATCTGAGGAATATCCTACTGTTGGGGTGCTGAGGTCAGCGGTTAAAAGCACGCATTCATTCTGTACCCAAATGGTTGCCTGGCAGCCTGATTACAGCACAGTTCTGACCAAAAGGACACAGTAAATACCCAGTCATTTGAGGAGAGAGATTTTTTTGATGGAAAGATCCTCAGCTTTGAGGAACTTGAATAAGAGAAAATCAAAGCTCCATTTGCTTTTAAAGGTTTTATTGAAAGCTAGAGGGACTATAGAATTGAATTGAATGATTAGCAACTTGAGAATATTTTTTTTTTTTAAGCATTTTGTCTGGATTCCGCACTGTTGTTGGGTAGTAGATCTACATGAAGCCCGTGGCACAATTGGTCCTGAAACATACTCCCCCAAGGTGTGGAACTCTGGAGGGGGCAGGCTCAGCTAGTTCCTTTGTTTTGTTTTGCCCTTTCAGAAAACAGAAGGAGGGAGTCACCCTTGAGTTACTGAGGTGTTCCATGACTTTCCCAACAGGAGAAAGGAAGCCAAGTGCCTTCGTGTCTAAAGTGGAACTTGGTCTCCACTCACAGTAGACTGTCTCTGTTCCCTCTTTCTCTGGTTTCTGAAGGGGGTGTTGAGTTTTCCAAGGCAGATACCTACGATACCAAATCTCCTTCCCTAGTGGAATGCCTTGTGGGGGGAATTCAAGTAATATGAGCTAGCACTTTTTTTTTTAAGACATACAATGTGCCCAGAATTGTTTCAAGCAATTTCTATGCATTAACTCATTTCATATCATACCACAGCGTTCTGAATTACACTGCTATATTACAGATGAGGAAACTGAGGCACAAGGAGGTTAGTTAGGTTAGCTAACTTGCCCAAGGTAATGCAGGTTACAGTGGCAGAGCTGGATCTTGAACCCAGGCCATCTGGTCATAGGTCCACATCTTCCCCTACTATGACGCACAGACACTTCCAGGCTGCAAGTGCCCTCTCACTTGACACTGGTGCATGGAATCTGATGCTCCTGTTGTGGGCTTTTGATGGACTGCTATCACTTCCATTGGCTCTGTTAGGTCAGACCCAGAGAGTTGGAGAGAACTTTAAGGATCACTAGATGCCTTCTCTTCACCCTTTAAATGTGTGCAATTCTCTCAAGACTCATTTGTTCATCAAATTTATTCGATTGACATTTGCTCATGATTTATTATTTTTTAGGCAGTGGAAACCCAGTGGTCAATACAACACTTCTTTTGCCTTCAAGGAGCCTATGGTGTCAGAGGGGTGCTGGTGGAACCAGTTAGTAAGCAGGTGGATCCATTCAGTAGGTCAGTGTAATGAGAGGCACATAGGGACTAGTGCTCCCCAGGGCCGCCTCTGTCATACTGCTTTCCTTAAAATGCCACATAGAAGTGGCTCATTCATTCTTTACACCCCTTTGGCACTTAGCTTATGTAGTCACGGCTCTTTTCCACATTTGGTCTCAGTATACATTTATAGTATTCATGAGTGTCTCCATCTTGATGTCATCTTCAGAGCCAGGACCACGTTTGAGGCATTGCATGGCCGGCTGCTACGATGGCTTCTTCGTAGTGTACCCTCTGGAGCACTTGGTTCCATGTATCACTTTCACCTTTCCTCTTGGACAGATCAGAAACCACTATGGTGAAGACTGATAATATATAACTCCATCTCTTCTAAAAAGATGGTGACAATAGAAATTATATTCTGATTCTCCTTGGGAGTTGGAAGATTTTGAAAGCTATGAGAAATCTTTTATTCTGGTCATAAAATTCTCAGGAATCCATTGCTTTAAGAGAGTCTTCTATGATTCTCTGTCAGATGCACTTCATCTAAAGAACAGCACCTTTGTGGTGAGATTATTTATTCTTGTCCTTGAGACTGCTTTTATGACATTAGGTTTAGGCCTGCTGTAACTAACAACAGCTTAAAGGGTTTTGGAGGTTGAAGGAAAGTAGTCAGTTCAAATCAATTGTGTGTGGCCTCCTAGGGGCATGGCTTGTGACCAGGTTGTACACAGCAGAGCACACCGGCTATGATCTAGGGATTCGGAGTCAGAAAAACCCAAGGTTCCAGTGCCAGCTCTGTCACTCACTAGATTTGGGACCTTGGAAGGCTACTTAATTTCTTGAAGCCTCAGTTTTTCATCGGGGAATAGACATGATAATAAAATATACCTACTTCAGAAGGTGCTCTGATGATGAAATGAAATAATGTATGTCAAGCACATTGTAAGTACTTGATTAATTCTCAGTCAGTCCATGTCTCTGAAGCCTCTGCTCCATTCCTAACACAAGGTATCACACTGGAGGGTGTGGACCTGCCCTTTTAGAGCATCCAGTCCCAAGGAGAAGGGATGATCGAGAGATCCAAACCATTTTCCATTGGCATGGATGCATCCAGTTTTGGCAGAGGTTTGATAAGAGGGGAATGAGTCAGGGAGGAGGCACGTTGGGTGGAGACTTTATGATAATTTCCCTTTACTTGATGGAACTTAGGCTGGACGATCTAGATGTTTGTTCAAAAGAAACTTGAATAAAAATGTCTGTAGCAGCAGAAAACTCAAGGGTCCATTTTAAGAGCTGGTACTTACGGAAGTTGAAACTAGAGTCAAAGGGAGTGGCCACCGTCATCCCATGCAGGAATCTCAAGATTTTGTCCCAACATTTTGGCACATTCTAACCAAGGATTCAAAAACTGACTTTCAAAAACAAATCCAAATTTAGCTGATCTGTTTATCTGCCAGTCTGTGTATCATGTCTCTGTCTATCAGTATAGCACTCCCAGTCTCATGAGATTATGGTACCAAGACAGCAAGACAAGAGAATGTTGGCTAGGGGAGTTGAATATAAAAGTTAAAATGTTCCTTCAAATCTGGCTAAATTGGGCATGGTGCAGTTCACCGAGCTGGCAGCCAGACTGGGCAGGCAATGTCAGAGAGTCCTATAGTCCACATACACTCTGCTGTGGGTGATTAAGAAATACTTGCATAAAAAATATTTTAAATGAGCATCCTCCTTCTGTTAGACTCAGGATGAGCATTTCTCAAAAGATTATTAATAGGTCATCTTGTCCAGCCTTCCCTCTTTGAGCAGATAAGATCCTAACACGTTACCATAATTTTACAGGTAAGTCTTCAGAGGCCCAGATGCCCTGCCCACAAAGTGATTGGGAGGGTGACTCTGGCCCTTGTTGGATGGTGTCCATCCCTTAGGCTTGCTGCCTTTGAAAGGTAGCACTTTGCCTGCCCTCCTAAAATAGTGCCTAAATCAGCCTCTTCAACTTACGTGGTGTGCCTTCGAGTCTCTCCATGGAAAGGAGATGCTTTAATATTAAACATTGTCATATGTTGCAAATCTAACCATCTGTTTACACAGCTCCTGCTGTCATTCCTCTGGTGTCCATTTCTGAAGGCTAGACTTGCTCTTGACTCCCACCTTCATTTCAGATTTTGTGTTTTTCACTGCAGGAACATGATTGTGAAGACAAAGCATTTGACAGAAAGCTTACCCTCACATTGTGCTCTCCCTTCTTATCTCTTTTATTTTTGGTCTTTGCCACCCTGTGATTATTTGTTTTGACTAGTAAAATCTCTTCAGGCCTCAGGACAGTGAATAGCAATGTTGTTGCCACCTGATAAGGCAGGCACAGATATAGATGGTGTGGAAAAAAACCTATTAACAGCCATTTTTAGAAACAGGCTTTGAAATCCGCCCATCAGAGCTGAAAGATTTCCACTGTTGCCACACTCCAGAAGCTGGCAGCAGCTTCTCCTCCCATATCAGGAGCCTCGGGAGCTGCCTGGCTATGCCTGTGGGAGATGATGGCATGGGTGCAGGCTGGGCTGCCTGCCAGGGGGCGATGGGAGGGAGGGCCTGCCGAGCAGAGGGACAGTCTTGCCTCCAGGAACCAGCCTGGCCTGGAGGGCTTAAGCATCCTCAGCTGTTCCTTTGCTGACCTTCTAACAAACAGTCCACTGGACACTGAGTCAGCTGCCTCCTCTGGGACTCATAATTGTTAGAATATCAATATTAGAAATAAGAACAATAAACACTTACATAATGCCTACTCTGCCAGGAACTCCTTTAGATGCTTTGCATATATTATTGCCAAGCAGGGAAGAAATTGTGAAGAAGGTAAACTTTTCGTGTAGCTCTCTAATGAGAAAGATCACAAGGAAACAAAAGTATACAGGTGGTTATTAGTGGTAGAGATGAAATGAACAGGGTACAGTATGAGGAAACAACAGAGGGTTGACTTAAGTGAAGGGATAATATTTGAGAAGGTATCCAAGAGAGAGGAGGCAGTCGGAGGGGAAACCAGGGTAAGAGTGTTTTGGCAGAGGGCACAGCACTTGCAGAGTCTAGAGTCCGCAAGCAGCTTGGCCTGGCAGGTTCTGAGCGCTGACAACATGCACTCCAGTGGGAGTGTGATGAGTAAGAGCAGAGATCGGGGGGAGGTTGCCTAAAATCAGGGTGAAGAGGCCTTGGGGGCCAGAGCATGCAGGGCCATGAAGTCTGTGTGCCAAGTTTCGTTCCCTGTACAGCAGGACACTCTTCAATGGTTCTAAGCAAGGAAGTGATATGATTGGATTTATGTTAATGAAAGCTTTCTCTGTGGAGAACAGGTTGGAGGGCCAGAGTAGAAGCAGGAAGACCAGTCGGGGCTATCGAAGCAATGGGAGCTGGGAAGGATGGGGCTGGCACATGGGGGGTGGCAGGGCACAGGAGAGAAGTGGCTGGATTGGAAATTGAGTTTGTAGGTGCAATGGATGGGACATGACCCTGTCTGTGTTCTTCTCCGTCAGCTTCTCCAGGACTCGATCCTGCCCTTTTCCCTGGCTTGCCACCTACCCTCCATGTAGCTACTACCACTGTTTACTGCATTACCTCCTATCCTTCCTCAGCATGCCTCGTGGTAATAAGGAAATAGAAGGTTGATATTTTACCTTTGGAGCTTATGAGGTGCTTCCTGG
This sequence comes from Nyctereutes procyonoides, assembly GCF_905146905.1. Taxonomy (NCBI): domain Eukaryota; kingdom Metazoa; phylum Chordata; class Mammalia; order Carnivora; family Canidae; genus Nyctereutes; species Nyctereutes procyonoides. The sequence continues at coordinate 14,326,741 of NW_026575041.1, read as the reverse complement.
TGGGTCATCTCTTTGTATTCCCACAAAAACCTTCTAAGGCAGGCATTTGTTTTATAGCGGGGAGACCAGGGCACAGAGAACCCAAGTGAGTTGCCCATGGCCTCTTAGACAATGAAGGGCAGCAATGAAGGGATCAGTCTAGATCCTTTGAGACTGTTCACCGGTTTATTAAAAACAAACAAACAAACAAACAAACAACACCTATTGAGCACCTTTTGTGTTCCAGGTACTGTGTTGGGTTTGAAAAATAATGAGCTGACTCAGTCGTGATCCTTGCACTCAAGGAACTGAGAGTTCAGAGGAAGAAACAGACTTGTAGACTCATAAATGTAATGCAGTATAGTAGGTTTTATTAAAATATGTTATTAGTAATGTCCAAGTAATTTTTACCTTGGTAGGGAGAAAGAAGGGTGAAGTTTCTTAAAATGGATGACTTTTCATCCTTATATTAGATTACATAAATAATGTGTTACATGAAGTAAAAAGGGAAATCTGCTCTGACCTCTCTCCTGAGGTAACTACTTAATTTTTCCTGGTGTCTCAGTGCGAATATCTAAAAGATATTCTAATCTAAAAGCATATCTAAAAGATAATGCCTATAAATAGGGATGCCTGGTGGACATAGTGAGGGAACAGTGTCCCAAGAAAATATGGCAAAATGGCAGCGTGGCATGTGAAGAAGTGCAGGTGATTCTGAAAGACAGAGTGTGTGGGGTGTTGAGGCTGGAGAGCAAGGCAGAGGTCAGCCATGGATGGAGGTCTGAGGCTGCTCCTTGCCTGTCTGAAGAGTTTGACCTTAGTTCTGAAGGGAAGGGGACACTGGAATGTGACACTGTGGGATTCGAGCCGTAGGCAGATCACTGGTGACATGGAGGGCACAAGAGCAGAGTTAGGGAGACTAGTTAAGAAGGAATTCATTCCCAGATGGGAGAATAGGAGAGTCTGATAGGGTGATGGTGAGGTGGCCACAGATGTGAGATATGCCAAGGAAGCAGAAGACTGGATCCGTTCCAGAATTCCTTGAGTTCCATAATAGCAGTAGGAGTCCAAGATTTATTGTTGGTATCCCAGAAAAACAAATGGAAACTTAATATTTATCCATCATGAATTTACATAGCTTAATCAGAATATTATAGTCCTTTGTCTTTGCCTAGAATTAAACAGAGTAAAATTATTAATACTAGTTATCTTATACCAGGATCAGAAATTCTGCTTGGCTTAAACGTTGTATGTCTTAAGAGTTGGAAAATTATTCTAAGTACGAGATTTCTCAAAACATGAAATTCTTTAAGGAGTACTTTGGCACCGGGGAAAACGTGAGGAATTACTGACTTGAGCTTGCTTTATTTTAAGTGTTGTGTTCTGAATATTGGTGTGACTGACCTTTATCTAACTAACCGTCCTTGCTCTGATTCTGTTCTCACAAAGCAATATTTTGGTTATAATCTTATCTCCCAAAGTGGAGAGAAGATACTGACTTGCTGAGAACATTGTCACCTTAGCTGGCATTTTTATCATTACAGTTAATCCCATGCAGTAACTGGCATCGCTGTCCTCCCCCCACAACAAAGACTAGGCGAGACTCTATTTTAATACCTACAGAAGTTTTTAATAGGCATTTAATACCTACAGGAGGGCCTTCTTTTTTCTTCCATGTTTTCCTTCAGTCCCCTGGAAAAACAACAACTCCTTACATTGAAAGTGGAAAGAATATTCATAGTTTGGAAAGTGTATTTTCTAGATGAGAATTTCCTTCCTCTGTTTTGTTTTTGTTTTTGTTTGTTTTTGAGAAGACTTAGGTGGAATAGAAATAAGGATTTGAGGTCATGCAATATGAACCTTTCATAAGTTTGGCCCTCCCTGGGGAAAATGTTGTCACATTTTCCATTGGAATGAATTTTAGCTTGTCTTTCCCTTTGCTGAGTCCTGGTTTGTCTTTATGGACCATGATTCCTGGAGAAGGAAAATAGAAAGTCAGAAGTTTATAGGAATGATTTTTTGTTTTTTTGGTCTAATTCCACCCTGTATCAGTCACTTGTCTAGGTAGAAAGCTATTTAAAGATTTTTAAGGAGGTGAAGTGTTAGAAGAATCAGCAGCACGGATACCACAGCGAACCAACTCTTGTTTTTCCTACATTCTTTGGTGTCATCTGGGCAAAGCCATCTGTCACATGCTATGACTGTAAGCTCGAAACTAATGAACATCATAGAAAGCCCAATGATGAAAACAGGCTTTCCAGAATGAAAATTCCTGGGAGGCTAATGGTCTGACAGTTCTCGCAAAATTGTAAAAGATCTTTGGTTTTACACCATGGGTTCCCCAGACTTTGATCTTGAGCAACTCACTGGGTAGTATCACTGCAGTGGCTGTCTTTAATTCACTTCCTCTTCAAAGGGGTGAATTTTTATAATGGGGCCTAACACTGTAAACATTTCATAATATTGTAGCTTCAAAGAAGGAAGGCTGTAAACACATTTGCATCCACTTAGCTGATGGTTTATAGATCTGAGGGACTCTTGGTTCTCTGCGTTCCACAGGGGAAGCATTCATCTCATTGGTTTTGCCTCTGAAGTGGAGTTCCCATCAACCCACTCAGAGAGGAAGTGCTACATTAGCATCTTTGGTAGAACAATGCCTTCTGATGTACTTTTCTTGGGTGTTTGTGTTATAATTCTATTTCTGCCTTAAACCGTTTTGTTAATTTTACTGTTGCTTTCTTGTTTTCCATACAAAGTAAGACTTTTCTCTTTCTTTCCTTGGTGTCAGGACATGGTATTCAGCTCATTAGAGTTGCCTAAGGGTTACTAAAAATTATACTTAATTTAGATACATATTTGTTCATTCTCTTGAGATGTACTAACATGCCTTTCATTAACCTCGGTGAAACAGAGATCAGGTTATGTGTGCCTGATTGACTCCCCGAATGTTGAGCATGATGGTGTTAGCCTCTGGGAGTCAGAAATCCTCTCTTCTCGGTTTCTTCCCTTCAGAACTAAGTGCTCAAGTGGGGAGGCCCTTATTTTGGAGGTGAGATCCTAGGGCTGAGGTGAAAGGGAGGGATGTATCCCCAAGTATCAGCAGGAGAGACATCAAACCAGGAAGGAGAGAAAAGAACCCCAGTGAGGAGGTTGGCCAGTGGTGGAGGCCAAGGAGAATTGAGTCGTGGGTCTTGTTGAAGACCATAATTGAAGGAAGAATATGACAGACAGGAAGAGAAGTGAAGAGAGAAAAATGAGGATCGAGGTCCCCGATAGATGAGGTGGGATAGTTCAAGGTTGGAATGAGTGACTGCTGGCTGCCTCTGAAGCATTACCATTTTGGTGAGTCTGGAAACCTCTGAAGAGATGAGGCAGCTTCTTAAGAAAGCCAGATGGGACTGGATGGCTGCAGAGGGCCCAGTGAGTGGGTGCAGGAAGCCTGAGGTCCCAGGAGGTGTCCTTTGAGCACATGGTAGTCACAGGCTAACACTGTTGCCCCAGTACTGGGCTCACAGCCACTTACCCCTGCATACCATGGCAGTTGCCCTGCACAGCTGCAGCTTGAAGGATGTCAGCCCTCCCCACCCCCCAAGGTTCAAGAAATAAGACCCAGAGGCCCTCTAGTTTTGGGAAATCCCATACTCTGCTCTCTTTGGTTTCCATACCATGGTTGCCTTTAGTACCAGAAGCTAATATGCTCTGTGGAGCTCTGCCAAGCCTGAATTCCCCAGTTGCAGGAGCCAGTGTACCAGAGCTGTCCTTGCAAGAGTCTTGTCTAAGCACCAGAAGGCTGTCCCTCAGTTTTGTTTTTGTTGTCTCTTCTTCCATTAGCAAGGACCTCTCAAATTGTTATCATTTCACTGTACCCCCTTCTTACTAGTAAGGGAATGGTAGAAACTAGGGCAGAAAGCTATAGGGGGCTGTGCTTTGACCTTGAGGCCAAAGGTCAGTTCTGGCCTCACATCCACTCTCTCTGCCCAGTGGTAGATGTTCAGATCACACACCCAGAGGTGGGGTCTGACTCCATCAGGTCCACTTACCTGCTTCTCCACCTCCACTAACCCACCTGCCTCCTGTCACCCACCAGCACCCAGTGTGATCAAAGGACTATATTGCCACTCTCTGCCTATCGTGGAGACTTTGAATCACATGACTCTTAGAGCAAAGCTGTGTTTATAGCTTAATTTGAAAGAATGTTCACATTTCTTTCACCTTGGGGTTCATGCTTTAATGTGGAACTTCGTTCTCGTGCTCTTGAGTGTTTTAGGCAGTAGAAAATAGAGGGGATTTCTGTGCAAGACATCATTGAGATCAGCATGACAGAGTTTACAAGTTCTTTTTTTCCTTTGAGGAAAGATCAGCTTTGAGTCCAGACACAATGGAAAGCTCAAGTCTAGGATTCTAGGATTTGAACACCACACAAGGGTGTCCTGTGTGTCCTTCTTATGGAAGTCACCATTTACATCCAGGATACGGGAGCTTAGATGTATGCTTGTGTCCCAGCAGGGTTTGATTATGGCAACATGTGGAGAAGATGTTTATCCTTGGGACAAATATTTGGGTGGGAGGTTTGTGTTTCAAGACACTGAGCGATGATTGTAAATTAAACCATTTTGCTGTGATTTAATCATTTCTTACTCATTCTCTTGTAGGCTCTTGTGGAAGGAGATTATGTACTTGGGGAAGACTCAGGTCATGCCTTCCCATTGAGTAGATCTTCTAGAGGAAAAGGCATTGTTCCCTCCCCAGCTCCTTTTTAGACTTAAATGAGAATAGAAATCTCATTATTAAAAAAACAAATACAAGAATAACAAACGTTTGTGGGAAAGCACTGACTCCTGAGACAGGAAACCTCAGGCCGAAACAGCAAGGTGAATGCTGGTTAGGGGGAGAAGTGCCTCAAGCTGTGAACCCCAAAGTACCTGAGCAGCTGTGGGGCCTGGGGACATGATCCACACCCAGCTCCAGCTTCTGTTTCTGGAGGTCAGGAACTGATTGCTTCCAAGGCTCCTTCCAAGCTGACATTCTGTAGAGATAGGAAAGGGCACCATGAGGGTGACTTCCTCAGGAGCTTTCCAGCCAGCTGGGGAGGCAGAGCCATTCACATCTCCGTGAGGAGGTAAGCAGCGGAGAGAGCAATAGGAGGAACTCAGGCTTTAGAGTTTGCAGAGGGACATAGGCTTGTATCCTGCCCTCGCCTTGTGTGATCTTAGATAGGCTACTTGATCTCTCTCTCCCCAAATTTCCTTTCTGCAAGCCAAAGCTAACAATTCCAACCTTCTAAGATCATTTTCAGCATTAAAAAAGAGGTAACATAAATCTAAAGTGCAAGCTTGCTTACCCAGCATCTGATGCATGGTAGGTACCCAGTGTATGCTAGTTAGCTCCTTTACCCTTTTACTAATGTTGACATCATATTACATGTAAGAGTTCGAGAAATTTGAAAAATAATGTATCATCCACCCACACCCTGCACTCCACAGGAGCTTCCACCTTCTTTCCAACAGGAGCTTTTCATTTTAACAAAGTGGATACTGCCTATTACCTTCAGTGCATGCTGTGGGTTGTGATTTTTTTCCCTGCATTTGTTTATAAAAATCAGTAGTAAATGCTGATTTCTCTTAACCTTGGAAGCTGTAATTGCCGTGTTCCCTGAAAGGTCTGATTGCAGAAACGAGTGCAGCTGTGGTGTTCTCCATCTGCACTGCCCAGCTGTGCTGTGTGTGTGTGTGTGTGTGTGTGTGTGTGTGTGTCCAGCCCCACACACGCTTCTGGTACTTGCATCATTCGGAAGGAGGTTTCCAGTACCACAGCCTCACAGGCAGGACTGAATCACCTCAGACCTTGGGCTTGAGATTAGTCTGGAAGTGAAAAGCCATTTGGGCTGACCACTGAGGGGAAGTAAGAGGATGTGAGGGGTCTAGCAAGTAATCCCTGGGGAGGCAGAGCCAGGCCTACGGGGGACGACTCTGTGGGAACAAGAAGCCAGGTGCGATTCATGCCAAAGTGTGTCAGTGAAAGCAGAACCTGCTGTGTGTGTGTGTGCACCCACACACACACATAGTTCAGGATCTCATCTTTTCTCACCTCTGTGTGTCTGTGGCTTCCTTCATTGCCTCATCTCCAGTTTCTCCTGCCTTCAGTCCAGATTCTACTTTGGCTTCCACCAGATGAGATTTTTGAAACATGGACACTCCCCTTCTTAAAACTTCCTGTGGCTTCTCCTGCTCCCCAATACTGCAGAGTTCCAACTCCGAGGCACAGTGTCCAAGGAGGGGCCTCACAGTCTCCCCTCCTCACCTCCCCTCCTCAGTGTGCGCCCTGTGCCTGCCCACACCAGCCTCGCTGATGTTCTCACATGCACACCAGGCCACCAGGCTGTCTGTCCTTCAGGTCTTGGTGCCTGCCGGTCCCTTGCCCCTCTTTGTTCTGACAGCCCCAGTGTTACGTCCTCTGGAAATCCTGCCTGCCCACTCCAGACCAAACACAGGCTTTACCCTGAGTGGCTGTGTGGCAGTTACCACACTCCTGTGATGATTTAGTTACTCTCTTACCCACGGGGATGGGGGTCCCCCCAGATAGTGACTGTTCCATTGGTGTTAGTGGCCCCAGGAGCCTGCCTTGGTGCATCACACACGTAGCTGATACTTTTCCAGTATTTGTTAGCTGATGAGCTCATGAGTCTATGTGCTAAATGTGTATGTGGAGACATTAGCTGTGGGGGAGACCCAGTCAGTGTTGGTCTTGAAACCCTTTGGGGATTCTGGATACAGACCTCTCTAATGCTTTGCTTATCTCAGATTGCATTTTATACTTCTTTTATTCCTTGTGAAGATGCAAGAATAGTGGTGGGCAAATGGCAAATTCTTGCCACACACATCGTTAGCTTCTCATTTCCTTCATGGATCCACTCCCATGGCCTCATGGCATCTGAAAACCTAAATGTTAGACCTCATGCTGCTGCTTGCCAGCTGCTCTGTAACTATAAGCAAGGCACTTAAGATGAAACAGTCACTACATTTTTAGGGGACACTGCAGCATGCCTTTCTCTTTCAAACCCCACAACACCCTTTGAGGCAGTTTTTTATTAAGTCATTTTGGGGTTTTTTTTTTGGATCAAGAGAGTGAGAATTGGAAAAGTTAAGTCACTTGCCAAAGACTACATACAAAGCAAACAAAAGTACATGCTGTTCTGATTCCCAAAGTTGTGCATGTTCTGCACGACTGCTTTATCCCTCTCCAAATCTCAGTTTCCCCATCTGTTGCCACACTGGCTGTTGGGGGAGTGAGGAAGGATTGGTGGCTGTGCATGTGCTCTGCAGGTGGCACATGTCTGCTGGTGTGGGGGGTGTTGTCACCGTGGCCTCTCGTCCACACAGTGGTCCTCCTGAACCAGTGCTGGCTGCGGTGCTCAAGCACTGCTCAGCCACCACTCTCCAATCCAGACCATGATCTTGATCCCTCCTCTTTCTGAGTGTTTACTAAAAGAGATAAATACCATAATACCAGAATCAGGCCCATTTTATAGGTGAGAAAAACTGAGGCACAGAGAGTATAATAGGTGTCACTAAGGCCTCACAGGGAATTAAACCTAGAAAATCTGAGGCCAGACCTCCCAACACATAACCACGCCACAGAACGGCCTCCTGTTCTCTCATCCTTCAGAAGCATCAGGCTTCTGCAAGGGCCCATTGAGGCTTCCCCTCTGTGACCCTAATGGCTGGTAAATGGTCTCTGCCCCCTCTGCCTGACATGGTGGGAACTTTAGCCCTGAGCCTTCCTGAGACATGGGGACTTGGTTAAACAAAGGTGCCCCAGAAGAGCCTGGAAGGGAAGTAAGCAAGTCAAAAGATTAGAGTTCCAGGGCACCTGAGTGGCTCAGTGGTTGAGCGTCTGCCTTCGGATCAGGGCGTGATCCCAGGGTCCTGGGATCGAGCCCCACATCGGGCTCCCTGCATGGAGCCTGCTTCTCCCTCTGCCTGTGTCTCTGCCTCTCTCTCTTTGTTTCTCATGAGTAAATAAATAGCATTTTTAAAAGAAAAAAAGAAGATCAGAGTTCCAATCCTGCCTCTGCTCTTTAACTAGCTTGCACTGCTCCCTTGACTTCTGTAAGTCTGTTTCTTTATCTATGAAATGAGGTTAACATCACTGAGTTGTTCTAGGAAATGGCATAGGTTCTCTGAAATTTATAAAGCTCTTGTCTTAGCTTGGGCTGCCCTAACAAAACACCATAGACTTAGTGGCTTAACCAACAAACATTTTATTTTTTGTAGTCCTGGAGGCCAAAAGTCTGAGATCAGGAGCATGGCCAGGCTCTGGTGAGGGCTATCTTCCTGGCTTGCAGATAGTAGCCTGCTCACTGTGTGCTCACACCGCCTTTCCTATGCGCATGCACCTGTGAAGAGGAGAGCTCTGTGGAGTCTCTTCCTCCCAGCATGAGAGCCCCACCCTCACCACTTTATCTTAACCTCTTTACCTGCCAAAGGCCCACCCCCAGTGGCACTAGGGACTAGGTTTCAACATATGGATTCGAGGAGGGGAGCACAAATATTCAGCAACCCTCAACCCTCAATGTTTATCATTGTGATGTTAATAAGGAGAAGGAAAGGGACCCTACAACTGAGTCACCAAGACCTTCTAGTTTGGGGAACATACTGAGGGCACCTGCAAAGCTTTCATGCCTCAAGTCCATGGCAGTTCCTACATTTTTAATAGTGCCTGGTGACATCCACAATGGGGCAAAGATAGTCTCACCCTTGAGGAACTGCCATGGAGAGGTCTGTCTCCATTAATTCGCATTGTTCCTTAGCATTGGTTAGAGTTTCAGTTTGTCCCTGGGGAACCAGCCAAGGCTAGTGTTCAAAGGGACCTGCCAAAAAGTTACCCAGAAAGACAACAAGGGACGCACACACTGCTATCTTTGACTTTTTTTTTAAACCGAGAAAACAAACACGCAAAACGCACAACCATTTTCCCAGCCCGTAGGTGCGACTCTCTCTTACCTGAGCCTTCGTGCATAGTAAACAGCCTCAGGTATGGAACTAAAATGCTGCCAGCACCCTTTGTTGCTTGGACAATTTTCTTTAGGATACACAGGTCATCTATTTCAAGCCAAAAGCTACAGCTTTCCTGAGACAGGTGAGCAGTGGATCCGATTGTGAGCGAGAACACTGAGAAGCCTGGTGTTTAAGGTGCCCTTCCGGAGGTCACACCACCTGCCGGTTAGCCCCACGCTACCAGCTGACCAGATGTCCCCAGCAGAATGCAGGTGCAGAACCTCGTGGCTGCTCAGGCTGCTGGGGGCTTAAGAGTAAGCTCAGCAGGGGTGAACGTGGCTCACACACACACAGAGGCTGTGGTCCCCACACCCCCTGGTTCTTTGGGGAGAAGGATTTTTTTTGGGGGGGGATATAAATCAGGGCCTCCACCTCTGCCTGACCAGGTAGAGATGTCCCTGAACACTTGTCTCAAGTCTCCCACCTTCTTCCTCTCTCTTCCTCCTCCTTTCCTTTCTCATGCCCCAAATGGCTGTGTGTTGGAATGGAAGAAGAGAGGTATATTTTGGGTAGGAATTGGGGACTGAATTAATGGAACATATCAGGGTCAATGGAGAATAAGTGCAAGAAGGAAATTCTGGCTCCTTGTCCTTGCTCCCATCTGGACTCCAAAGGCAGCGTGGTAGCAGAGTGGGCACAGTGCTATGAGCTGGTGGCCCTGCGCTCATGTCAGCTCACCTGCTAAAGGTGGGCCAGTCATTTAACTGCTCTGAGTCCCGAGGGTCTCCATCTAGATGGTGAGATGTAACCTTACAGCATCACCATGATGACCCAGTGAGATAGCAAATGTAAAATGTCTTAGGAAAGGCATAGAGTACTATTTATGTTAACACTTGCATTAACTGTAACATTAACTACCTGTCATAGCACTTTCTGTGTGCCAAGTACTGAACTAAGTACTATATATTAACTTTTTAAAAATATATTTTGTATCTCCTAATAACTTTCGGAAGTAGGTGCTATTACTATGCCCATTTTACAGAATTTGTAACTGAGGTACAGAATCAAGAAACTTGCTCAGGATCACAGAGCAAGTGAGTGGCGAAGCTGGGATTCAAATCAGAGCATACTAGCTCCAAACTCTGTGCTCTTAACCTTCTGTAAACATTAGCTCCAGTCTTGCAAGGAGAAAGATGCGTGGGTCCCGATAGAGTAGATGTTGTCTGCACTGTTCCATGGCTTCCCCTCGTCCAGGGGCTTCAGTCCCCTCTACTGGGAGCCACCATCCTCTGTGCGGCCCACCTTGCCTGCCACCTCTCTGGGTCTGCTCCATCTCCAAGATTCTAAAACTGTCTCAGATGAATCCACCTTCCCACCTATTCCACCAGATACTCAGGGCAGGTGCCTCTAGGCTGTTGAATTCTTCTATGCCTTCTCCTCACCCTCATACAACTCCTGTCCTGAAGTCCTATTGATTCTTCCTTCCCAGAGTGTCTCTCACTTTTGGATTCCTGGTGCCAAGTCTCACTGCATGCTGCCTTTCTGTCACAGCATCCTTTTAACTGCTTGCTGCTCTCCTCTGGCTTCAGTTGACCACACGTCTTGCCTCAAGACAGCTTCCAAGGGCTTTGCTCTGCCCTGTACTGACTTGTTTGGAAAGACTCAGCTACTGCTGCCTGACAACTAGAACCCAACCTGCTTCGCCTGTTGCTTAAGATCTCCTATGTTGAGACCTCTCCAAACTGGCTCTCCCCATTACTTCCCTTCACACATACTGCTGTCCAGGAAAACTCTTCCTTCTTCCTGAAAGTGCCTTGATTTTCCTGTCTCTTTGCCTTTGCTCCAGCCATTCCACCACTGGAAAGGACCTCCCCCGACCACAACCGCCCCACCTTCATTTGTGCCAAAGAAACCCTAATGCCCATAGCAGATACGTCTTTTTTAAAATTAATTAATTAATTAATTAATTTGAGAGAGAGAGTGAGAGAGAGAGAGCAGGGGAGGGCCAGAGGAGCAGAGGGAGAGAATCTAAACCCGACACCCCACTGAGCATGGAGTATGATGCAGGGCTCAATTTCATGACCCTGAGATCATAACCTCAGCCAAAATCAAAAGTTGGTTGCTTAACCAACTGAGCCACCCAGGGTGCCCCCATGCAGATACTTGTTTATGAACATTTTCATGATGTTCTTGACCTCCTCAGAGTCCTTCTCGCACTGTTCTGTTGCCCTCTGGCCTGGGGAGAACAAACATTTGGATTTCAGATCAACCTGGATTTATATCCCAGGTATCTGGACAGACACATTCTTCTCCCTCACTTCCACCTCTCCCATAGCAGTGGAGTCCCAATGTCCTGTCTGGTTCCCTTTTACTTCTCTTATTCTGTTTCTCCTCTCTACCCTTATTTTCTAGTTACTTAATGTAGACGGTAGAACATAACATTTAACAAGAAGGGCTCTAGAACCAGCATAACATGAGTTTGAATTCTGACTTTGCCTCCCTTAACTATGTGACTCTGGACAAATCATCTAAGTGTGTTTTGTTCAGGCTCATAATCTATAAAATGGGGCTAGCAGGAGTACCCCTCATGTCATCGTTAATGGAAACGAAGTGGGCTAATGCCATAAAGCTTTCGGCACTGTATCTGGTTCACAGTAAGTAACCAAATGTCCATCTGTCCTTGGTCACATCTCTCCTGTGTGTCAACAAGTTGACTGGAAACCATAAAGCCACTTTATACTTTGCAAAGAGGAGTTGCTGTAGCCAAAGATTAAGAAACCAAACCCCCAGCCAGGCCACACAGTGCTCAGTGGTGACTCAGTGGTCACTACTGGAATGCATATTGGAGACCCACAGCATTTTTCTGTGGGAACCCTCAACATCCTGACTCCACGTCCCTGGGTGCTGTGGCTCGTGTGGTGCTGGGGAGGAGTGTGACTAAGAGAGCCATTTGGCTGTGGTGACTGACTCATGAATGAGGGGGTTGAGCAGTGGGGATTCGGAAAGCCCACACCCCTCTGTGTGTTTCCTGTCAATACAAGCCCTGTGCCATGGCCTGGGGCTCCCATGGAGGGGTAGGTGTAAGTACACCACACCACGGGTCTCCCTGAAGGAAACCACCTGCCTGGACCACCACTCACACCTCCTATGGCCACCCAAGGCCCTGGGAGGGCAGTTCTGTCCATGGTCTCCTCAACAACCCTCTTCCCAGTGGGTTAGCAGGTTGTCACAGAGAATCGAAGCCTACAGGGCTGGGAAGAGCCTTGGGAATGGGGCACAGGGCAGCTCCCTATTTTGCAATTATGAAGACTGATGTCCCACAGGAAGCAGGATAGTTAGCAGTGCAGTCAGGATTGGAACCTGAGAACTGGTCCCCAAGCCTGTGCTCTTTCTGGGAAACCCTGTTCAAGTGGAAGAATGAATCCACGTGGCGGTGGAGCGAATGAATGAATACACTTGTGAAGTGTAGGCAGAATCACGTCCTGGTGAGCAAGCCCCAGGTACACAGCTTAGCAGAGCCCGAGCTACCTGGCTCTACCCAGCTGTCTGCTTTTGCTTCTTCGCTCCTCTGTTTACAGCTCTGTCCCCAGCAAGCTGTGAGGTCCCGGTGAAGCAGCCCTGCCAGAAAGAGGCTCTACTCAGGCTGCACAATCTGCCCCCAGCCTCTCTCGAACACACTTCCGTTCGTTACCCCCTCCATATTACCATGACCTTGGCATCAGGCCCACTGTGGGGCTGTGGACAAAGTACTTAGCCTCCAGGAGCCTCCGTTCCTTCTTCTGCAATCTTCTGCGCTAAATTAAATGAATGTTTGTAGCCAGTCCTGAGAACAGTGTCTGGCATAGAGTAGGCATATACTGTGCAGTGCCTATTATTTATTGTTAACTATTAGTTTTAAGACCTTCTCTCAGATTGTTTTTATTATGCCACTGGTTCCAGATGCCTCAGGATCGCCTGAGGAGCCCTGTAGAGGACACAGCCTGATTTAGTAGGTCTGGAATGGGGTTGGGAATGTTCTTTCACTTTCGTCAAAGATATTCTGATGTGTGTTTGGATTTGGGAACACAGAGCCCCCACCTTGCCCGTTATTTTCCTATCACGAGGGTTGCTCTAGATCTTTCACATTTCTTCATTCTCTACAAAGTAAAAGCAGTTTTGTGGGTGGGCTGGCCTTAGCTTTGGAAAATTCTGACTGAGGCCTCTAATTTGTATCCAACTTAATGAGCTATGTCCCACCAAGACTCAGACGTGCAGAGAGGGGGGGCTCCATCCTCTCAGGAGGCAGGAGAGCACAGGGGTTGAAAACACCAGGCTTCAGGATTGGAAATCCCTGTGTTCAAATCCAAGGTGTGTCATTTACTGGCTGTGTGACCTTCAGCAAGTTTCCTTATCTCCCCAGGCAAGCTGCAGGACCCCCATATTCTAAGTGTTTATTGCACATTTTGTTCTCCTTGTGATCCAGTACATAGCACCTGCTCCCATGCCCCCTGTTCTGTAGTCTCTTGGCACCCCTACACAGTGATCTGGGCTTGTGGGTGACCTTGCCAGTGCATCATCTCCAGTGTCTTTTCCATTCACACCCTTCCTGCCAGCCTTGCCTGCCCCTTCCCAGGGTCTACACAGACCCAGACCTGTTGCCCCCAGGGGCTCCTGGTGAACTATCCCTTCCTTGCAGCACCCCCACGGCCTCCCGACTACCGACAGACCCAGACAGCACTGTACAGGCACAAACCTCAGCCTGAAAAGCCCTTCGAAAATCCTGCCACAGTCCTCTAACAGCTCACTCACGCTTATTAACATGATTATTCAGGAAGTACCTAGTTTTTGGAGGAGAAATGCTGGAGGTTGGTATTCTGAGAAGATGCCAAAGAGTGTGCTTTGTCCAAGCCGAAGGCCTCATTTGATCAAATCTGTTTCATCCTGTTGATTTTTCTTGGCATTTTGATGTGTTTGAGGTAAACACCATGGGAGGTTTGGTTTTTTACCTAAAATTATAATGTTGCTTTTGGGCTCGGAAGCTTAAGTTGCTGCTTAATCTCAGTAGCAAAGAAAAGGCCAGAAACACATGCCTAGTGGTCTGTTTCATGGAACCCCAGAAGCAGTGCAATCCACAGCATGATGAGGGACATAGGAGAGTCACTGGGGACAAAATCCACTGAGGTGTCCAGCTCAGGCAGCTGGAATGGGAGGCCAAAGCCTCCAGAGTCCATCGGCGTTTATAAAACTCTTCGAGCAAGTGTTTTCAGTCAGGGTCTCATGATCAGAAATCCATACTTCTGCTTACCCTTTTTCCTTTATTAATACAAGCGGTAAGTCTAGGTGGCTCAGGTCTTTTGTTTATATGTTAGCACGCCCTCGAGCTCTCTTCGTTGGAAGAACTTTGTTGGGAAACCCTGTACAGAAAACACATAAAAGCAGTACAAGGTTCCTCAGGGGATTTAGATCTTTACTGTAAGTCATTGTTTGCAGAACCCCTGAAGCTTCCTGGGTTCTGGGGCTCAGAGACAAGCACCCGTGTAGGCGTGATTCAGACACAGTTCCCTGCTCCATGTGTTTCATACAGCTTCATTGTTGTAGTGCAGGTTTAGCATTAAACTTCAACAGTTTAAATTTGGCTGTTCACATCCAACTTCGATTGCAGTTCCTTGCCCATCAAAGCTGACTAGGGAGGAGCCTGGCAGTAGTGGGTAGGTGGTAAGCACAGCAAGCAGGGTGATTTCTGCAAGCTGCCTTATTAGGTAAGAATGATTGCTTTGCTTAAAACCTCAGACACCCTGGGCCAGTATCAGGTGGGCCATGTTTGACTTCTGGAAGCATCATCAGAAACCCAGGGCTCAGCAGATACCCAGGATGGTCAGAACTGACTTTAGGATTGGAAGACAGTGTAGACTAGCCAACATTGTTTCTATCAGAGAGGGAAGCCAAAGCTTTAAGTGATTGATCTTCATACAGTGCCTACAGCTCCCTGTGATGAAGGAACTTGTAGCCAGTCTCAGTGTACCAGTTCCTGGTAAATAATAGGAAATCTGATGTGGAAAAAGAGCATCTCGTCTAAAGCTTGGCATTTGGTCAACCTTCTTTCTTCAGCTTAAGAGAGTGTTCCCAAGTTTTTAAAAACTGTTTTCTAAAGCTAAGGGCTTCTTTAAGAAAACAAATGATTACGAGCATGGCATCTTTCTCCAGTGTGTTTTGAAGCTCCATAGATAGAGCCGTACCTCTGGGAATAGTCCAGCTGCTCTAAGTGTTGTAACAAAGGAATACAAGTCCAGGGACGTGAACCCGAAATGCTAGACATTCTCATGACCCCTGTGAGAAAGATAGTAGGGCTCCAGTTTCCAAGCCTGGGTTTTCTTTCCCCAAAAGACAAATCATCACTCAGGCCCATTGAATTCTCTGTATAACCAGTCAGCTTTTGTAGGAGCAAGGGGCGTGCATGTGGCTCACGGGCTTCTGTCTATGAGGACTGTTGGGTGTGTCAGTGGAGAACATCAGGGAAGAAAAGTGGACTGGCTCCATGCTCGGGCTAATCAGATGACAGCCATAGTCACCTTCCTTGTTTGAGTTTTTCCATCCCATATTTGCCAATGGGAAATACTAGATTTGGAGGCTTCTCTAAATCTAGTGAAGTTTTTCCTTTGTAGGAAGGACTATAGACTTTTCTATAGGTAACACTGTGAGCCTGGAGGCACAGAAGCCCATAATTTAGTCAAGGCCCATGTAGTGGAGGGGTTGGAACACCGGTCTACATAAATCCAAAGTCTGTATTCCCACCTTCTGTCTTGTTTACCTAACCCATTACCTAAAAAGGACCTGGGATCCTAGACAGGCAACCAGAACAAAAGCATTATGAAAGTTTCAGGGAGGACTAATGTCTGAATCAAATTGTAGGCCCTACTCTCAAATCATTTACAAGATCAAGGGCAGACATGCTACAGGATGTTGGTTCTCAACCTTGACTACACTGAATTATTTGAATTTCAAATAGTACTAATGACTATTTGGTCCCACCTCCAGAGATTTTGATACAATTTGTCTGGGATATGACCTGGGCACCAGAATTTTTAAATTTTAAATTTTAATTTTACATTTTAAAAGTTCCCCAGACGATTCAGATTTGCAGCCAAAATTGAGAACCACTGCTTAGGAAAGAACAGAAATGGTATCTTAGAATGTAAGGCTGGAGCTGTTTAAATATCTACTGCACCAAAGATAGGATCCAGAAGGGTTTCTAGCGGTCCCAGGAGGGCTGGGGAGGAGGTTGGACACAGGGACAGGGGCAGGCAACAGAGCTTGGCCAAGGCTGGAAACCAAACTATCATACTAACTACCTATGGTAATCATCGTGGGAGCCAAAAGGTTGACTCTTATGTACAAGCTTGTAATTATTTTGTGTACTTAAACCTTGACTCTCCAAATGGATTGCAAGCCCCCTCAGAGTTTGAGATGCTAATACCCAAAGGACGTCTATCATCTTTGCCATTATCCCCAAACTCTGTTATCTGGAGGACAGGACCGATGATTATTCTTCTTAATCTCCTGGGCTTGCAAAGCCCAAGGCCTAGCACATGATGCCTGGACGTGGGGAGGATGGGGCTTCTTCAGCTAGGGACATGGCCATCCCTGGAAAGGGTAATATCTTCATGTTAATTTACTCCAGAAACCATTCTGGTTTTGTGTCTGAAATGGGGAATGTGTTTGTGTAAGCTGTAACTGAAGCTACTACCCTTTTCTGGCAAGTCCATGGGTGTCTTGCCAGAAGGTCAGACTCCCTACTTTCCCTTTGGTGCAGGTACACAGGCTTCTAGAGCACAGGAAATCTGCTGGGGAGGATAGCCTTGGCAGAGAAGATGTAAGGAGATTCATGGGGTCCTGCAGGCTGTGATTTAGAGGTTGAGTGAGGAGAAAGAGGCAGACTCCACAAGTCAGCAAAAAAGCTGCCAAGAATGTGCTTGCCAAATGGCTGTGTGCATGATCCTCGGAGCCTTGGTCATTTCACTGTGTGTCTGATTGAAAATTATATTTGTGGTCTCGGGCAAGGCAAGAATAAAAGAAATAACATACTTAATATTTGTATGCTTCTGGGCTGAGAAAATGTTAGTTTGGAAAAGCTGTTCTTCCAAAGTTGAAAATCACAAAGGACAAGCAAATTCGGTTAGAATTTTGTCAGAAGTCCAGCAACAGTCCTCGTAGCCATGATACAGAAGGGGATAGAAGAAGGAAATTGAAATTTGTTGAGCAAGTACTCGATTTACAAGTTGTTTTATAAAGAGTAAATCATTTGATACTTGCCACACTCTGTTACCCATGAAGATATTTTCAAAATACAAATACGAGACTATAACCTATCTGCTTGAAGCCCTTCAGTGGCTTTCCAGGACTTTTTGGAAGAGAAAACCAATCCTTGACATGGCCTACAGGGTCTATGCTATCCATGGTCTGTCTGCTCCAACCACAGCAGTTCTCAGGTGAGCCCTGCTCCTTCCCACTGCAAGGCACTTCTAGGCATGCCTCTCTCTCCCACAACTCACAACCAAAGCCTCTTGTCACCCTTCGGCTGGTTGGTTCTAACTCTTCCTACAGATCCCAAGGGAAGTGTATCGGCGAGGGTCTAGGCAGAAGACTGAAATCACACTTATCTGAACTGAGGGGCTATCCTCTAACAAGCCATTGAATAAGTGCAAAATTATTAACTAGATAAATAAAAAGAATGAAAAGAAGACTCTAAGGTGGGGCTGGGAGACTATGGCCCATTGGCTAAATCCATCTCATGTCAGACTTTGGTGCACTAAGAATGATTTTTCCATTTGTAAAAAGTTGTATGGGAGTTGTAAAAAGAAGAAGAGAATACAACAGAGATAGCATGTGGCCCACAGAGTTTGAAGTATTTGCTGACCGTTTACAGAGAAAGTATGACCACCTCTGCTCTAAGTCATCAAGGAGGTATAACAACTGGCAGATGCAGCTATCATCCCTGGGTCTGTAGCAGCAGAAGTGGGAATTATTACAACTCAGAAACTTAAAGAGGGGGCCCAGAGGCCTCTGACCCAGACCTCTGAGGAGGGGCCACCAACCGGCTGGTGCTGCTTTGTCAGCAGTGGGGTGTGGTGGAGCTGGTGTCTCAAGAAGTGGAAGACTTCTGCTTTGTCCACCGAGCCACTGCCCTGGAAGGACCATGGCTGCAGAGTGAAGAAGCTTTGCAAGTACAGGTGCCACTTGCAGGTACGGGAAGCCCACAGAAGCGCCTCAGAATGTGGACAGGAAGGAGCAGTTTCCTTGTCTCCCTTCCAGGTTTTCAGTCCACCTCCCTAGCACCCTCTCAGCAGAGCCCTGCGTGAAGACAGTTTGCAAGACGAAATGTGGGGTGCAGAATCCCACCCCCCAGATGACAACACGAGACCATAGGGGGATAGGTTGGGAGCATAATCACTCAATACTTGGTGCGGGAAGCCTTCCCTGAACTTCACGATGTGCTCAGCACCCTCTGTCGTATCTTTATTTCACTCTGTATCTTTTGTCCACAGCTCTTCCTATAGTTATGATTGATAACAGCAAGCACTTACACAGTACTCACTGTGTGCCAGCACCGTTCTACTTTCCAAGATTAAATCTTCACAACCACCAGAGGTGGATACTCCGTCATCCCCATTTTACAGATATTGAAACTGAGGCATACAGAAATGAAAGAACTTACTTGAGGTTCTACTCTGCTGGCAGGTAGAAGAACCAGCCTTTGAACTTCAGATGGTTTTCCAACTACCCTATGGTGCCCCTTAGTTCCAGTTTTATGTTTGTGAATTTTGATTCAGTGTGTGTCTCCCTCCTAGACTAGCTTCATGAGGGCAGACATCAGATCTCTTTCTGCTGACCGTTTAGTTCCGTGTGCCTTCCACAAGGTCTGGCACACAGAAGGCTCTCAATAAATATTTGTTGAATGGATGAATAAGTGGATGAGGACTGGGAGTCACAGAAAATTTAAGCCAATGTTAACGGTCAGAGCTGAGATTCCAACACAGATCTATTTGCCTCTGGAGCCCATATTCTTCCCAGCCATGAGCTGGCACATGAGTCCTTGCCAGCCAGTGATGCATGACGTTCCTGAGGATGCCCTTGAGGCACTGTAAATTCACCACTGTTCTCTGTATTTTGGACAAATGATAGTGTTCCTTGCGGTCTTTGGGTTATCCAGAATGTGTGACCAGCTATAATTCTGCATTCCCTAATCATGCTGCATGAGAGAAATCACTGTACTCTGTAAATACAGTCACCAAACCCAGGTAGCTGGGCCTTCCAGAAAAGCTTTCTCAGACACACACTGTGTTAACTAACTCTAGTTATGTCTGATGAAGTGTTTAGCAATGGGGGCGGGGATTCTTATACTTTTTATTCCACATGCTGTTCACATATTTGGACTCTGTGTTCAATGAGCATCCTAAAGAAAATATTTTATTTAAAATATTGAAAAATAGTGTTCTTTTAGCAAATTGGAACAAAATTAAATGGTGCTCATGACTTCAAGACCACTTTCTTGCCCATTAGCATTTCCTCTGCTGGTTCCCAGGAGTCTGCCTCTCTGGTCTCACCTTCTCTCTACTGAGACAGCTCAAATACTTGCTAGGCTCTGCATGCTGCATTTTATCTTTTCTTGGAATCTTTTGCAATATCATTCTACTTAGAGCAAAGCCAACATCCCCACAACAGTATATAAGGCACTCTGTGTTCTGGCCCTCAGAGCAGCCCATTTGCCGTGCCTTTTTTCATCGATCTGGTGCCAGAGTAGAAGCTCAGAGGAACTGGAGAGAAAAACCAGAGAAAGGCAGAAGAGTGGTAGGTTTTACCAACCTTCGTTCATTGATAACCTTTCAACTAATAAAATGTAATCAGTAAAATAGGGCCAGTTTCTACATGGGCTATTTTAAAACCAAGGAAATTGATCTTAGTTTCCCATACTGGTTGTCTCAGATATTCCTATGAACAATAGCAGCTCCAGAAACTCTGTATTAGGTGTGACCTAAGGGCAATCATCTCATTGGATGAGGCATCCACCATAGAGGAGTGGTCTCAAAGCCATATTTGTATGGTAAGCATGTTGTTTTTAGTTGATTCCGTCTTTATTCGGTTGGCGAGACCTGTCAGAGAATTCACAGGTTTCAAAGTCACTGCTAGTGAAAGCAGGTACTGGATCTCTTCTGGTTAAATCAAGCTTGATCTAGATTAAGTAAAATAGAGAATCAAAGGCTATAGGGGTGTGGGATAGATCCAGTCAGTGGAATTCAGGCAGGCCTTGGGGAATACTGAAACCAGGGCCTGGGAGGCCCTCAGAATGTTCCAGCTTTTCTCTTCTCTTATTGCCAATAAGCCAATTTCTTCTACTTCTCAGTTTCTCGTTGTGGGAAATGTGGCTGCTCCACAGCTCCCAAGTTTACATTAAATTGCCAGTTTCAAAGAGATACTAAGTCAGCCATCTCTTGGTCCCAATACTAAATTATGAGAGAAAGAATGGATTGGTCTAGCCTGAATCGGGTGGCACTCCCTGAGTCACTGGCTGGAGGGAAGAGGTCGCACTGCACATCATGGCTGCTGGAGGGCATGTGGGGTAGTGGTGGTGATGTTGAGCTGGGCAAACACTTCAAAGGTCTCTACTATTTTAAGGAAAAGGCATTTATAATCACCATACGGAAACATGTGGATACCAGAGTGTTGATAACTGTGTGCTATTGAACTGGAAGTACCCTGGGAAATTCTCTATTGATTGAGCTGTGGATGAAGCTGTTATATCTAGAGCAGTGCCTTGGTTATTTGACTCTTGACTGTCTGGTAGCTTCAAACACAGTATGAAACAAAATAATAAAAATAGTAGTAGTTAATAGTAATAATAATAGCAGCAAAGACTTACATTGTACCTTAATAAACCAGACCGTGTTCTAAGCACTTTGCTCTTTGTTCATCCATCTAAATTAATCCTTACAACAATGGCATCAGGTAGATACCTGATTATTATTTTCATTTTAGAGATGTGGTCACTGAGGCACAGAGGGGTGAAGTCATTTACTCAAGCTCACAGTGTCATCAAGAGGTGGAGCCAGGATTCAAATCTAACAGCCTAGCTCCAGAGTCCATGCTTCCAGGGGGAATGGTTGGGAATGGCTGAAAGGCTCCAGAGACAGAAATACCATGTTGACTCAATTCACCAAATAACCAAGAGAGGGACTCTTGTTGGCTGATGATGGCAGCTAGAGCCGGGAACAAGAGCAGCTGCATTGAAAATTGAAGACGCAAACAACCATCAAAAAAATATGGGGATACCTGGGTGGCTTGGTGGTTGAGCATATGCCTTTGGCTTGGGTTGTGATCCCAGGGTCCTGGGATCAAGTCCGGAATTGGGCTCCCTAAGGGGAGCCTGCTTCTCCCTCTACCTGTGTCTCTCTCATGAATAAATAAATAAAATCTTTAAAAATATATGGATGGAAGGAGAAAGAGACCAGGCAAAAGACCTGCTGTGAAGGCAACATGAAGTTGGCAAACCATGGAACAGAACTGGCAGAAAGAAGAGAAATACCATCTCAGTGTCTTTCAAATTTTGGTCCATAGACCTCAGAGCTCTCGATAAAAATGCAGTTGCCTAGCCCCGACTCTGGACTGAATCAGACACCTGTCAGATCTCCCAGAAAGCCACATGGTTTAGCAGACACTGTTAGGCACTCTCATTTCATGATTGCCCTGAGTGCACAAGCAGACAGCCTTGTGCACCCCCATGACCCTGTAGGCATCACTGGGTATGGCAGTGTCTTCCTTTAATCTAGCTACCATGGCAGGGAAGTGTGTAGTACGTTTTTTTAATGACTTCAATTGATAGGATGATCCCAAATGAGAACCCTAACTGCTAAGCTTTGATTCTAGCTCTCTCACAAACTAGCTGAGTGACCAGTGACAGACACTTAATGGCTCTGCAGCTTAAGATTTCTTTTGTTAAGGTTATATATAGGTTAGACTGGATCAACCAGTGGTCTCTGGAATATGTCCTTCCACACATGTCCTTCTGTGTGTCCTTCAGCCTGTCCCATCCTCCTCTGGCTATGGCAAAACATTAATCAGTCATATACTTCTGGGTCGCCTGGGTGGCTCACTGGTTGAGCATCTGCCTTTGGCTCGAGGTGTGATCCTGGGATCCTCAGATTGAGTCCCTCATCGGAGTCCCTGCGGGGAGCCTGCTTCTCCCTCTGCCTATGTCTCTGCCTCTCTCTCTGTGTCTCATGAATAAATAAATAAAATCTAAAAAAAAAAATCATATACTCCTCACTATGCTCACTTCCCAGCATTAATCACAGTGCCCCAGGTGCCCAAATTGCTTTAAGTTGGCCTTCCAGTTTAAACTTGTTATCTCTAGAATAGATGATCACAAAGTTCCTGTAAACTCTGAAAATTCATAGCTCTCGGAAAGGAGAAACAAGTAATTTCATTTTTTGCCTTAAAGGTTTCATTTTAATTTATATAAAAATTCATTCAACAAATGTTTTCATATTTTGGTTCTTTTTCTTAAAAGATTTTATTTATTTGACAGAGAGAGAGAGAATGAGCCGGAGAGTAGAGGGAGAGGGAGAAGCAGGCTCCCTGCCGACTAGGGAGCCTGATGAAGGACTTGATCCCAGGACCCTGGGATCATGACCTAGGCCAAAGGCAGACACTCAACCAACTAAGACACCCAGATGCCGCTGTTTTCATATTTTGATCTTCTTAATTTTCTCCCTCTCTCCCATTATTCCAGTCTGGATTATAATTATGATTTGAATGTTTGTACTGAAAACCCTGTAAATCTTCATTATTCAATTATGCTAAGAGGTTGGATTAACTTGACTTTAAACTTATGTTTTAGGTCAGCTTAAATTTGAATACAGCTTTATTTATAAAGACAAGTTTAAACTTTGAGGATTTGCTATTTTAAAAATAAAAAAAGGAGGGTCGCCTGGGTGGCTCAGTTGGTGAAGTATCTGGGTAAGCCTCTGCTTCGGCTCATGTCATGATCTGGGGGTCCTGGGATCCAGCCGCATGTCAGCCTCCCTGCTCAGTGGGGAGTCTGCATCTTCTTTTCCCTCTACCCCACAGCTGTGCTCACACGCGCTCTCTCTAATAAATAAATCTTTTAAAAGAGGGGAAAAAAAAACCCTGAATTTTAAGGTATTTTAGGAAAAACATATAAATAAAACCTTTCTGAAGTGTTGAAACCAGGCCTGGCCTGTTAATTACTTAAGAGAAATTCTTAGACCAGTTGTAAATAATTCAAAGTTTTGCATTTTTGTTTAAGAATTCTAAGGATGATGCTTACAAATTAGCAAGTCTAAGGAGAAAAAAAATACAGTACAGTTGACCTTTATTTTTCTTAAGTTCCACGAATTCTGTGCCAGTAAAAACATTGTTTTTTTTCTTCCATTGGCACTGGGTTGAAATTGTTGAAAATAGTGATTTTGCCCCTTTTATTAACCTCAAAGAACATTGTGTCGGGATGGGAAATGAATATTTTAAGCAGGCAAACAATCTTCCCAAAGCAATTATGGAGAAATTTGGAACTGGCATGAGTAGGTGGGTTTTGATATTCTGATCTGGACTTAAAACAGAAACATTTTGGTTCTGGACACTTCTTTGTGAGGTCTGGAAGAGTTCCCTTGACATCCAACTATGTCCTGGATCCAAACCCAGACCTTATTTCCAAGGAGGCCTAGTCAGGGGCTTAGGCTGTGTTTCATTATTTAACCAATCACAAGGCCTGAGAAACCTCACACTCTGATGGGAAAATGTACTAAGACAAGTGGCCCTGGGTCAGATGGAGCCCATTATGTAAAACCTCAGGAAATTGGCCTAAGGCCCTGGAGGGCAGAAAGATTGGCTGAATTAGTAAAATGTCTGAATTATAAAATATTTGACCAGAAAAAGATGTATTATGTGAAGGTACACAAGTAGCTGAAACTAACTCCTCAATCTGTGTTACCTGGTAGAGATGCCTAGAAGGTGACCCTTTCCTTTGTATTCAGTAAAATCAATATGCAAATAAATCATGTGATCAACTTCCTTAAACATTTGTTCACTTACATGTGATTGACACTCCCACTGCAACTGTATGGCATGATGGCAGGAGGAGTGCATTTATAATCCAACAATCAGAGTTCAGATACTAGCTCTGAAACCTCTTGCATAAAGCTTGATGTATTAGAAAAGAGAAGACATATATCCTAATATCCTAGAAAGGAGAAGACCCTGTAAGGAGACAATATGATGAGACCTAACAGTGGTCACTGATGCCATAAACTGATACTTAAACTCTCAGATACTTAAACAACTTAGATGAGTGGTCTCATCCATAATGGAACCATGGCCTCTGCCTCACAAAGAAAATCCAGTGGCCTATGAGGCCCTACCTGCTTGTCCTCTCCACAGACCGGTCTCATTTCCTCTTTGTCTTCTTGCTCATGCTACCTGGTTACCGATCTCCTTGCTTCTCTATTCTGGCTTTATGGGCTTTGCTGTGCTTTGTCCTCAGCCTGAAACCTGGCTCCTCCAGATAACTGCGTGGCAACCTCCCTTCTCTCCTTTAAGTCCACCTTCTCAGAGGCCAACTTTGACCAATCTTTTTAATACCATGACCTGCTCTACCTGCCATGTCTCACTCCAGATCTTCCATATCACATTTGACTTTTTTTTTCTTAGCACTCATTGCTAATAAAAGTTTTTGTTAACTTAGTATGTTTATTGCTTATTGTTTCTCTCCCAACTGAAATATCCTTTAAAAGGAGTAGAAACTTTTGTATCAGTTTTTTGTTGTTGTTGATGTTGCACCTAGAAGTGACTGGCACAGAAAAAGGGCACTCAATTTCTTTTTTTTAATGAATAAATGAAAGCTAAGCATCCAAGCAACCAGAAGACCCCATGCAACACAACACTTGTGATTTATTCTGAAGACAGCCCTAGAGTCCCTTAGAGCATAGTGGCCCTTAGTTTTAGATATCATTCCAACAAATAGGCTCTCTGTTTTCCCAGTTTATGACTTTTTAGAAAGGGAAGATTCTAAAAGGTGGCAACGTGACAGCAGCTAGCAATATTCACTGATACCTTGACAACAAGAGAGGAGATGGAAAGCTTAAAAAAAAGCTGGAAAAATTAGATCACATGTCTGAGACCATTTTATGAGGGTAAATAGCCCCAGACGACTTCACTCACATGAAATGTTATACATTTATTGCATTTGGTATGATGATTGTGGTCATAAAGATAAGGTTGAATCATGTTCATCAAACACTACTTAAGAAGATAAGAATATATATCATAAGCTGTAGTTCAGCAGGAACTGTTTATTGCACACCTAGTAGGTGGTGGGCACTGTGCTTAGTGCTAGAGCTTTAAAGGAATGATACGTGTTTGTAGCCTGGAGTGTGAAACAATGTACACAATTTTAATTTTCTTCAGAAATATTGAAGTTTTAGCATTTAAAAAGGCATAATTAGTTAGACTGGAAAATTTACTTACATGGAAGAGCTCCTTCCCTGGAAATGTTGCTATGAATTACTGCAAATCCCAAAGTTGGAAGAGTATTAGTGAGCCAATTAGGCTTACACCAAACCCCTAATTAATGTATGGTATTTGATCCAAATTCTTACTTCTCTCCACTTTTCAAAGGTGCCGTGTTGACAAGTAAGGTCAAATTTGGCAGCCAAAAGAAAGCTGACATTGGTTGGTACCATATTTCCAACACTGAAATTAACCCTCTAGCATGCAGTTTCAATATTATTCTGTGATTTTTCATATGAATAGTTTTTTTTCACCAACAAAATTGCAGATTCCTTAACATTAGAAACAAGGGTATAAATGTGACCAGCTCGGTGTTGTATATGTTCAAATTTAGATCTAGGTAGTGTTTATTCTTTGTCTCCTGTATGTGAGCTCTGTGCAAGGCATTTTTCACGCTCTCTCACTCAATCCTTATATTGTCTCTTAAAGAATCTTATGTTGTAGATATGCTTATCACAATTTCTGGAATTGAGGAAACTGAGGCTATTTATGACTCTACCTCTTGGAAATGGATTTGAATTCAGGTGCTAGACTTCAGGTTAGGACCAGCGGTGTTGAATAATGGGCTTTGGTCACACCCAAACATAGTCTTTGACTGAAGTTTAATGACATCTCAGAATATTTTTTAGATCTTGGATTATTTATTTTCTTTTTGTCATTTGGACCCTACCTTGTAGATCAAGTTTCACATCTGTGCTGCAGTTTAGCACCCAAAAAAGAAATTTTATATATGATAGAGACAAAGTGTATTTTTCTTTATCCTTTGGTTATTTTTCCTTTCCTACTCACATAGCTTGTGGTTAAATTATTTTCCTTAGACTTTCATACTAAAATAATTTGCCTTTGGGTAGAGGCCAAGCGCAGACCATTTTCAATTCGCTACAAGATTGTTTTTCTAAGCAGTTTAAATGAAAGAATTCCATGTCTCACAATGGGCATTTGTAAGTTGGTTATTTTGGGTAATTGGTGCGAGAATGTAGTCTCCTTTCAAAACCTTGCATCTTCTCACTACACCTACCTTAGGAAACAACCCAATAGCTACACAGAAAACAAGAGCAGTGACCCAAAAGCCCACACCAATTACTGTTTCCAGATTCACAAAAGTTGTCTCCTTTGTGTTGAGTTTGAAATTTTAATGAGGCTATTTAATTTTCCACTTTTTATGTAGCTTTGCATAAAAATTCCTTCTTACCTTAGAGGGAACTAAGATTTGGAGAGAAGAATCCTCGGATGAATTAAAATAATCATATGGCTTACATTTATCAAGCACTTACCTCGTACCAGGAATAATGCTAAGTGCTTTATCTCCATTATTATAGCTAAGACCTGCAGCCAGCCCCCTATGGTAGATCATTTTCTTCATATAATGTAGATGAACCACCATTCAAAGAAAGAATTTGTCCAGGGTCACTCGGCTGTAACAAATGCCAGATCCAGGACTCAAAACCAAATCAGACTGGCTCCAGAACCCTTGTACTTCATCTTTAAAAGAACAAAAACAAAAAAAACTTATTTTGAAATATTTTTTATATATAAAAAATTTACAAAGATAGTATAGAGAGTTCATGGATACCCTTCATCCAGTTTTCCCCAGGTTAGCATCATACATATCTGGGGTAATTTATTAAAACTAAGAAACTGGGATCCCTGGGTGGCGCAGCGGTTTGGCGCCTGCCTTTGGCCCAGGGCGCGATCCTGGAGACCCGGGATCGAATCTCACGTCGGGCTCCTGGTGCATGGAGCCTGCTTCTCCCTCTGCCTGTGTCTCTGCCTCTCTGTCTCTCTCTGTGTGATTATCATGAATAAATAAATAAAATCTTAAAAAAAACCTAAGAAACTGATGTTGATACATTGCTATTAACTAAACTCCAGTATTTGGATTTCATCAGTTTTTCCATTAAAGCCTCTTTTCTATTCCAGGATGCAATCCAAGGGAACCATGTTGCGTTTGGTTGCCATGTCTTCCTAATCTGTCTGCTCTGGATAGTTTCTCAGTCTTTGCTTTTACGACCTTGGCAGTCCTGAGAAATACTACCCAGGTATCCTGTAGAATTACCCCCCCCCCAACTGGGTTTGTTTAATATTTTCTCATGCTTAGACTGAGGTTATGAGTTTTTTGAAAGCATATCAGAGAGATAGGATCCTTGTGCTTAAACACTTCCTGATACTGGTCTCTTTCAGCCATGCCTATGTTATAGATAAGGATCATGTTTCTGTTTGCCCGTTTTACCTGAGAATGAACTACTGCTAGCGTGGTTTGGAAAAACACAAAAGGCAGAGGTTCATTTAAGTCTGTAACATAATTAGAAATCCCATGATGACTTACTTATTTCCATATTGACAGTTGACAGCTCAATAATTAATGTCAGCACAGAGAAATTCCTAATGAATTCCTAATGTTCAGGTGAAGAGAAGTTCCAATATTTTCATGTTGGAAATTCTTCCAAGAGAAGTATGCCTAAATATGGTAAAAGTTTTATTTAAAAAAAAGTTCTTTAGTGCTACTTAAAATAATAAAACTTTAAAAAAATAACATAAATGCCTGACAACAGAGGAATATTTACATAAATTGTAGCACATCCCCATAATGGTATGACATATAACATTTTATATGCATATATTATATATGTTTTAAAATGATGTTTATAAAAGGTAAATATTAGTATAGATAATATTTAGTGCAAAAGCAAGATACAACATTATATTCGTCACCGTCCCGGCTAACAATGTGTGCATTGCCCAAAAATGACTGCAGGAAAATATACCAAAATGTCAACAATAGTTGTTGGGTGGTAGGATTATGAGTAAATTTTACTTCCTTCTACTTTTCCATACATGCATGCAATTCGGATGTTTACATTTTGCTTTGTTTTAAAAAACAATATTTTCAAGGAAAGAGTCCTTGAGAACAAGACACGTGAATTAGACCTCATTCTGTAGCTAATCCCCAAGCCACAGCACGCCCAAGATTGGAATGCTAACATTCTCTGAGTGTGGGGGGTTGGGAAGAGGAAGGAGATGGTCGGCCACTACCCACCTCACACCACTGTCAGCACTCCCCTACACACACTCCCATACCTTGACAGACCTCCAAAGGCAGAGTGCAACCCTGTAGCCACTTGACTCCAGACTGAGGCTGAGGTGAACACTTAGTAGCTCTGTGATCTTGAATCAGGAGATAAAGGAGTGGTCAAGGAAGTCCCACAGCCTGGATTTGATCCTTGGACAGATGATTTTACTCTCTGCGCATCTCTCTGTTCCATCTCCTATAAAATGGGAATAATAGCAGGATCTACCTTATGAGATTTGGGAGAGGACAAAATGAGTTATACCTATAAAGTGCTTAGAACTGCGTCCCATGGGGTGCCTGGCTGGCTCAGTCAGTAGAGCATGCGACTCTTGATCTCGGGGTTGTGAGTTAAGCCCCATGTTGAGTGTAGAGATTACTCTAAAATTTTTTTTTAATTAAAAAAAAAAAAAGGACAGTGCATGGCACATAGCAGGTACCCAATGAATGGTCTTTAATATAATGGATTGTGATCGAACCATTAGTTTTTATTCACCAGGAATCTGAGAATGCTCTGCTAAATGATTTCTTGGGCAACCTCCAACTCTAAAACACTGTGATTCCAATTGTCCAGAGGCTATAAGCTTCTGAAACTATGACTGAAAAATATGTGTAGTGTCTAAATGTGGCCAGAAGCTCAACAGTCTATGAATTCCAGCTTGGGTTTCTGAAAGTCAGAAAAACATGTCCCAAAAGGACCTCCAGCTGAAGGCCATAGCTCTTGATTTTTCAAGCTGGATCACATAAAAAGAAGAATGTGGCTCTGCCAGAGTGGATGTATTCTTCTGGTCAAAAATCCTAAAAGTTCTCTTGGGTCACATGTGACATGATTTAATATTTCAGACTTTATATGAAGAAGTAGCTCATTAATTTATCTGAAGTGGCAAGCGCTATAGAACTCAACACTGAACATTTAATATTTGATACAATATTAAGAATAATACCAGTATAATAATACCAGTATAATACCAGTAGCTTGAACTGTTCCTAGGTTAGGGGATACAGAGAAGCTATTGAAAAGCTTAATTTCCAGAGAACTTAATTCAGGGAAGTGTTTGGCAAGTGAAGAGAATGTTTGGGTTTGAGGACTTAGCTTTGAGAGACTGCAAAATAAATTCTTAGGCACCTCGTTGGTAACCATTGCCAAGAAGCTGTGAAGACAAAAAATTGAGGTCCAAGGTAAGAGCAGCACTCTGGAGATTGGGAGACCCACGTTCCCCCAGGAAGGTTGTTCTTGTTCTTGCTTTGGGGAGCCCTTCATGTCCAGCCTGGCACACTGAGTGCCCCGACAGAAAGGAAAACAGATCTTCAGACTGCTCATATGGAGCAAAAGGGGGCTTGGACTCACAGCAAGGATGTAATCCAGCCTGCGTTTATTTTTTTTTAAAGATTTGTTTATTTATTTATGATAGAGAGAGAGAGAGAGAGAGAGAGAGAGAGGCAGAGACACAGGCAGAGGGAGAAGCAGGCTCCATGCCGGGAGCCTGACGGGACTGGATCCCGGGTCTCCAGGATAGCGCCCTGAGCCAAAGGCAGGTGCCAAACCGCTGAGCCACCCAGGAATCCCCCAGCCTGCGTATTTTGGATCTAAATTAATCCCTAATCAGGCCAGTTCAAGAAAGGATGTTTTAACCTAGTTGAGATGAGTTCGCAACTTCTTCATGAGTAGTAGAAATAACATTTTCAAAGCACTTTGCAGCTGCTAGTGCTATATGTCTTTGGAGCCAGGCAGACCTGGCTTTGAATCCCAGATCCACAATTTGATGAGCTGTAGGGCTGGGACAAATTACGTATGCCCTCTGTTCCCCAGGTCCTTCTCAGAGGTGCTGAGAAGTTTATATGAGATTCTGTCTCAAAATCTCAAGCACAGAACTAGGCACAGAGTGAACAGCCAATGGCCACTATTGTCTTTGCTCCTCATGATGGCCTTTTAGGTGATGGTTGTTGTGGCTTCTGTTTTACAGATGAGAAAACTGAGGTTAGGAGAAGCTGAGTACTTGTCTAAGATCAAATGTGTAGAAGCAGAGGAAGAGCCAACATTCACGACCATGTCTTCAGACTTAATTTCCAGATCTTCCCATTGCATGACAAGGCAGTGCCTTCCTTTATTTGAATGCAGCACCAGCCAGATACTCATTTCTATCAGTCAAACAAGTGTTTTTTTGAGAAGCTACTTCTCTGTGTATTTGGGAAACCAGCTTTTGCCCCCAGAGACTCTGGCAAAGTGGTCTAAGGCTCGAAGTTATGCTGTCTTGGATTTTCTGATCCAGAACCCAAGCAGTTAACAACCAGTGAGAACAGGTCAGCAGGGTGAGTCCCTGTAGGTACTACAGGTGCTGGAAGGGTAGGTGGAGGCAAGGGTGGAGCTGGGAGTGGGGGGTGAAGAGTCTGAAGCCCAAGTTCAGGACAGTGTCATCTGGCTTGGGGTGATATCTGGACTTTGAGGCTGTCCAGACCCAGAGCCACATCCACCTTAGAATGAATTGTCAAAGGTCTTCCAGTGTGCGCTGGCCTTTCTGTCCAATGGTTGGTTCAGTTCTGGTATATAAAGTGCTTATCCCTTACTGTCAGCTAGTCACTCTCTGGGTTTTGAGTTGCAGCGAGTCCCCATCATGTCTTCCCAAAGTCAAAAGCAGACACTCAGCTCAGTCGTTACTCATGCCTATAAACACAGACTTGCACATTCCAGCCAGTCTGCTTTGGGGTAGCAGACAAGCCCCACTGCCCCCCAGGACACACACAATCTGAGAGAGAGCCACAAGATATCCAATTCAAGCATTCCCACTGCTCCCGCCTCCCCCACCCCCCACCATCCACCCTGGAAGGAGACGCTGCTGCCTCCCAGTTCACCACTTCTCCAGCCACAGAAATGAGGCCACGTAGAAAGTGGAGCCACCAAGTCCAGGGGCTGAGTCCTTCAGACTGGGCCTCCCAGGGGTCTTGGAATGGAAAGAAGAATGTCTTTCTGAGTTTGCTACACCTTCCACTTTTGTGCATGGCATTCCTTGCCTGGCGTACACTCTGATTTCGACATTTGCTAGTCCAGTTTAAATGCTTCTTTTGCAGGCCTCTGGGTAAACCAGTCAGTTAAGCCTCCATCTGTTGGTTTCAGCTCAGATCTTGATATCAGGGTGATGATCTCAGGGTCGTGAGATTGAGCTCTGCGTCCAGCCCCATGTCAGCCTCCATGGTCAGCATGGAGTCTGCTTAAGATTCTTTCTCCTCTGCCCCTTCCCTTTTCTCTCTCTCTCAAATAAATTAATTAATTTTAATAAATATTATATTTTATATATAAATCTTATAAGATAGACATGTTAATATATATATATACACATATATTTTAATATTATTCAATATCAGGAATAATGTTTCCTTACCTTGAGCCTATTTAATATTTAGGTATTTAGTTTCTGCTTATTGATCTTTTTTTATTATGAAATATTTCAGACATAGGAAGAGTATAAATATAAAGAATATGTAGCAGCCATTACATGAAGCATTGTAAATACATTTGAGGTCCTCTCTATTCCCCTCCTAGATCACAGCTCCCTCCCTTTCACCATCCCTAAGGCAATACCATGATAAATTTGGTATTTAATGATTCACATGCATGTTTTATTTTTTGAAGATTTTATTTATTTATTCATGAGAGACACACACACACAGAGAGAGAGAGGCAGAGACAAAGGCAGAGGGAGAAGCAGGTTCCATGCAGGGATCCCGATGTGGGACTTGATCCCGGGACTCCAGGATCTTGCCCTGGGCCCAAGGCAGATGCTCAAAAGCTGAGCCACCCAGGGATCCCCCTCCCATGCATGTTTTAATATGTATGGGTATATTCTTAAATTATGGTCTTTTTGCATATCTTCAAACATCTTAGCAATTATGTCAAATGTAGGTATCATTCTTCAACTTCCTCATTTCTAAGATGGGTTTGGTGATAATATCTACCTTTTAAGGGTTCATTGTGAGGATGAAATCAGTTAATACATGCAAAGCACATAAAATTCTACCTGACAATTAAGAAGTGTTAAATGTTAACTGTTATCATTATATTTTCTACTTATTGTGTTTAAGACTTACCCATGTAATACAGTTTCATACCATTTATTTTAATCACCATGCATAATATTCCATTATATCAGCAAACTGAAATGTACTTTTCCAGGCCTCTGTTGAGGACTGTTTAGTTCCCAATTTTTGCTATGAGCAACAGTTTTGCAGTCAAGATTCTGGGATATGTCTCCTTGTATAGGGCAAGTTTTCCTGGCTTCATGTAAATGAAGAATATGAAATTGCTGGCATATAACTTTAATATATTTTAACTCACTTTTGACTAATATAATTATACTGGGCTGTGTGTGTGTGTGTGTGTGTGTATGCACAAATCTTAAACATTCCTAGCAGATTATAAGCTCTTAGAAGACAGCCAATGTCATTTAATCATTCTTTGATCCATGCACCCAGTATAGGGAGCATACAGGTCTAGGTGACAGGATATAAAGATCAAATTGCATGGACTTCCTCTCAGGGGTCTCTGTGCCTGGAAGGACACACTCAGGACACAGGTAGTCAGATTGGTGGTCAGTTTAGAGGGGAGAATTTTCAGTGAAAATTCACCATTGGCCAGGCATCATATGTAACACACTCAATCATACCTCTCATTAATGGTGCCACTTGCATATTAGGTGGTCAGAACTACTCATTAATCTTGCAGAGTCCAGTTTCCTCTGATGAGAAAGCATTGTTTTGTTGTGTTTAGAAGCAGATCAGAATTCAAGTCCTAACATCAGCACATATGAACTCGATGAACTTGCAGAAAGGATTTAATTCCTTTGAGTCCCTGCTTCCTAGTCTATAAATGGTGCTAATAATAGTAATAGCAGCCTTGCTTTATTTGGAGCATGGAGAAGTTTTGTTTTGTTCCCTAATTTTTTTTTTTCCAACCAACAGATGTGGCTCTAATTAACAGGAAAAATGATAACTTCTTGTATGTCTCTTGATTCCCCTCTGGACATTAGGGCAGGCTTCCAGGCCCAGGAGCTCTGCTGGTAGCTGCACACTTGAACCTCTAGAGGGAGCTTTCAGGGTGTGTGAGGCCACTGCTTTGCCTCTGGGCAAAACTGCATTTAAACCATACCTGAGAATATGTCTATAGTGAGTAGATTCTTGGAGGAAAATACCGGGATCATTTTCCAAAATAGATCCAGACTGTGCCCAGCCTGCTTCCATCACATGCATACTTAATTTTCTGGAATTAGGTTTCCTTTCAGAGTGGTCTCCAGCTCCCCACAGTGGCCCCTCCTAGGAATTTCCTAAATTAAGCAAGCGTGTGTGAACTCCAAGAGACACACAGGCTTTATCTTTTGGCTGCCTCATTGTCCTTTTTCTAGAAGCAGGCATAGCGTTTCACAAATAATGAGCTGCCGCTAAACTTAATCTGCTAGATTTATCACAGAATGTATGGAGCTTTTCCTGTCTCTAAGAAATACCTCCTGTTATTTTTATTTTTTATTTTCTTAATTTGTAACCTTATATTTAAGGGAATGTACTACTTCTGCTTAAATTAACCAACTCTAGAGTAAAATGTATTTCTTTTCTCCCCAAGTAATAGCCTGATGCCGAGCACTTGGAAAATAACACAACAGTGGTACATTTGGGTTATGTGTCAGGGCAGGATCTTCTTGTGAACGTGCCTGAAAGGATGATTTTGGAATTCCAGTCTTTCTGAAGGAGAGAAGGCAGAGGAGCACTCTCCTCAAATACCTGAAGGGCCATCAAGCAGAATGGGGAGTAGACGTATTCTGTGTCTCCAGAAGGCAGACCAAGGACATACAAGTAGAGTACGAGGTCAACTTTTGCTCAATATAAAGAAAACTTTCTAAAAAACACTGACTGCTCCATCTCGGGAAGTGCTTGATTGGAAGTTGAAAAAACATCTATCAGTGATTTTGCAGAAGGGAGTAGGGAGGACCCTTGATCTCTTCTGATGCTGAGATTCTGTGACTCTCTTATGGGAAGGACATACTTTCCTAGTTTGCTTTTTGGTGATGGTATTAACTTGACTCTTTGGGATGTTTTTCCCCTGAAGTGAAAAAAATGTGTTTCTTTTTATTTTTAATTTAAATTCAATTTTCCAACATATGGTATAACACTCAGTGCTCATCCCATCAAGTGCCCTACTTAGTGCCTGTCACCCAGTCACCCCATCCCCCCCACCTCGCCTTCTGCAACCCTTTGTTTCCCAGAGTTAAGAGCCCCTCATAGTTTGTCTTCTTCTCTTATTTTCCCCCACTTGTCTTCCCTCCTTTCCTTTATAGTCCCTTTCACTATTTCTTATATTCCACATATGAGTAAAAACATGATGATTGTCTTTCTCCAATTGACTTATTTCACTCTGCAGAATACCCTCCAGTTCCATCCACATTGAAGCAATTGATGGATATTCATCCTTTCTGGGCTGAGTAATATTCTATTGTGTATATATACCACATTTTCTTTTGAATGGATAAAAAGCTGTGTTTCTTAAGTCACTAGTGTTATACAGTCATTGGTGTTGTATATATGAGTGTCACTGGTATTATGGAATCCAAGAGGACAGAATGGCAGTGTGTGAGATAGGAAAGGGACCGAGGAAGGGGTGAGGGAAGACCTCACAGACTTGAGGTCAATGAAGGATGAGAGGAATTGGGGAAGGCTGGGGTTCTCCAAGGCAAAGTTATAAGAAGATAAGAGATCTTGGTTTGTTCAAGGTATGAGGTGTTTTCTGGAATAGCTTGACTTAGTGCCATCCCGGTAAGGGTAGAAGTAAAGGTTGATAAGTAGGTGTGATATTCAAAATATTTAACGACCTATATGGTTTGGATCTAAACCAATCAAAACAGTGGCCAGCTATCTCGCAGTGCTGCTGGAATACCCAATAAATATCAATCCAGTCATTAAGTCTGCAAAGTAACTTTTTACCAGACTATCCCAAATGAGGATGGCCCAATCACATTTGCAATTTAGAAAGATCACTCTGAGAGGATAAAGGATTGCTAAAATCCTTAATGGCTGTGAGTGTAAGCTGAATAGAATGTACTCAGCAAGCTTCAAGAAGCAATACTACATTAAGCCATAAAACCAGCAATGAAAAATAAGCCTATCCCTCAGCCCAGAACAACAACGATAACAACCAAAGCCACGATGTGCCAAAATGAAAATCAAGCTGTTGGTTTACAAGAAATGTAACTCTATCTCCTTCTGTTGTTCTCGGTACCAGACTGGTTTTCAGGCAAAGCCTGGTTTGGCATTGATTCCTGATGAATTTGCTGAAAACCGCAACCTCACATGTTTACACTTCTTTCTCCTGGTGACACATGGATTAGAAAAAGAAATAGGGGTGATTAAGACAGGAAGGGTAAGCATCAGATAATCCAAAGCCAGACAAATGACCTCCAAATCAAAACCAGTCAACCAACCAAAGTCTCCACATCACTCCATTGAAATTCCTCCACTTTTCCAGACAGGGAGAGTCATCAGCATTGTGAACTATTGGTAAGTTCCCAATGGGTACTGGTGTGTTTTTTCTCTCATCCCCATGTAAGAACGTGAGGCCAAGCAGCATCTGGTGAGCATCGGTCACTGAAGTTGTCAGAGGTATTCTGAGGTACTGTAAAGCTCATTGGACACAGGAGGAAACTTTTGTAATGGAATATGAGAGCACTGATGGGGGACCTGAAAACAGCATCACCAAAGGCCGGCCACCAATTGATTCTTTAGGGTCAAGTCCAGGGTTCCATTTGAGTGACACTTGGGTGTGTAGCTATTAGTGGCCAGAGACACCCCTTTCTCTTTGCTGAACACGAGGAGAAACTTAGTTAAGGCATATCCCTGAGAGATTTTCCCAAACTCTAGCTCAATATGGTGTGTCAAAGACTCAGGAGGGAAGCGATGTACTTGGAGCCAAGTATGTAATCATGGGCAGGGAAACTCCTGAGCCTCAGTCTCCTCATCCATAAAATCAGTCCTCACTTTACTTATGGGATTCCTGTGATGAGTTCATAAGATAAGATACAGCAATGGATAAATTGTTCATTGTTAGTTAAGTGTCATATGATATTGCTATTATAGCTCTTCTCAGATGAGCTCAGATAGCTGTGGGGGTGAGGGGTGGGGAGGTGGAATCTTCTCTCGGCAATGTGCAGTGGACTCCCAGATCCTTCTCTGGGAGGGACACCCATAAGCTCTGGAAGCTTTTAGAAAGTTGGCATGGAGAAATAGTCCATTGTTTCTGGGCCAATAGGTTGGGGCGTGGAGGCAAACTTAGGGAGGAGAAAATCATTGAAAGAGTCCTGGAGGAAGAGACTTGAAGTGAAAAACTTTGAGCTTTGGAGTCAGACTGTCTGGGTTTGAAGCCTAACCAGCTCCGCCCTCCCTGGCTATATGACTCAGGGACACTGCTTGTCCATTCCATCTGTAAAAGCAGGCATTATTTTTATAAATCTCTTTTTAAAGGGTTGTTACAAAGATTTTAAATAATGTAGTTGAGGGGCACCTGGGTAGCAGTCGGTTGAGTGTCCAATTCTTGATTTTAGCTCATGTCATGATCTCAGGGTCATGAGATCGAGCTCCACACTGGACTCTGTGCTCAGGGGGAGTCTCCTTGAGATTCTCTCTCTCTCCTTCTGCCTCTGCCCCTCCCTTTTACCTCCCCCCCCCACACACACACAGAGTCTCTCTCTCTCTCTCAAATAAATAAATGAATCTTAAAAAAATGATGTAGTCAAAATAGAGCCTAAAATCATAAATATAAATGAATAATGGTTATTATTATGTATCACTGATTTCAGGGTACAGCTGGCCCTTGAACAAACAAACTGGTAGTTAGGGACACCAACCCCCAAGCAGTTGAAAATCCATGTTTAATCTTTCATTTCCTAGAGCTTAACTACCAATGGCCTACTGTTGACTGGAAGCCTTACCAATAATATGAACAGTTGATTAATGCATATTTTGTATGTTATATGTATTACATATATGCTATATTATTATAATACACTAGAGAAAAGAAAAGGTTATGAAGCAATCATAGGAAAACACATTTACAGTACTGTATTGTATTTATTTTTTAAAAATCCACATAGAAGTGGACTCACTCAGTTCATACCTGTGTTGTTCAAGGGTCAACCATAATTCAACAAAAAATACTTACTTGTTCATGAAATTCTACATGGTATCACTTACATGTGGAATCTTAAAAAAAAAAAAAAGGTGAACCCACAGAAACAAAGTAGAGTGGTGGTTGCCTAGGGGTGGGGAAGATAGAAATTAGTAAAAGAAGACAAACTTTCAGTTACAAGGATCTGATCTAATGTATAACATGGTGACTGTAGTTGATGACACTGTGTTCTATAACTGAAATTTGCTAAGAGAGCAGAACTCAAGTGTTCACACACACACACGCATACACACAAAGGAGAAATATGTGAAGTGATGGTTACATTAATTAATTTGGTGAAGAGAATCCTTCCACAGTGTGTACATATATGGAATCATCGTGCTGTATACTTTAAATATAGTATAGTTTTATTTGTCAATTAGACTCCAGTAAAGCTAAAAATAAATACTTGTTCATAGAGGAAATGCAAGGTCCTGGACTGAAAGGGACTCTTAACTCCCTGATGAATCATAGATGAGGAAGCTGAGGCTGAGAGAGGCTGGCCCAAGGTCACATAGGCACTGGTGACAGAGTCGAGTCATCAACCCTAGTCTTCAGAAGCCAGAGTGGTTTCCTGTCCATCATGCATCTGAGATGGAAGCACCTGCTTACAGGTGTCAGATGCCATGACTCAGAAGCACATCCAGCCTTCTGAGGGCCTGTGGACCAGCAGGTGCAGGTGCTTTGAGGGGTCACAGAGGGCAGTGCAGACTGGAAACCAGGTTGGCACAGCCGGGCTTGGGGCCCTGGGCATCAGAAGCAAAGGAGAAGTTGAAAGTCACATCTCCAAGTCTCTCTTTGAAGAGAGGGAGCCACTATGGGGCTTTAGATGACAGAGTAACATAGACTCGTGTTTTAGAAAACACTCCAGGACTGCTGTGAAGACACCATCTGACCTGGTTTGTCCAAGACGACATCAGTACAGTGGATGAAGTTTAGGAAGTGCTTTCTTGTGTGTGCGTGTGTAGTTGGGGTGGTCAGGGGTATCCCACAGAGCTCTCCAATTCCTTAGTGCAGATTCTCATTCCTCTATCTGATCCTTAACAACAGCCCTAGGAGGGAGGCAAAGCAGTTACTACCAGCCCTGTCCTACAGACAAGTAAAACCGAAGGGCAGAAGTAAAGCACCTTGTCTGGGCTTAACTCACCATTAAGCTGGACTCTCATTCAAGCATTTTACACCATACTGGATTGTGTATGCTATAACCATGTCAGTGGTAAAAGTCTTTTGCTCCAAAGTAAATTAAAATACATTGAGGGCAAGAGACATAGTAGATGCTTAGTAAATATTTGTTTATTTTTCCTACTGCAAACTACAAAGTTTAATCACAAATTTTGATAACAGATTTTGACAAATGTAGTTTTCCATAGCAAACATCTATAGTGTCAAGGGTATGAGATAACAGTATTTATAAATATTAAAACAAACTTTTTAATATCATAGGAAGTTTCTTTGAGGAAGAGATTTAGAAACTCAGATGCAGAATGGGAGAAAATGTTCACAACTCATATACCTAGTATCCAGAATATATATAAATAACTTTAAAATGAGCAGAGTTACTTGAATAGACATTTCTTCAGAGAAGATAGACAAATGGCCAATGGCACAGGAAAAGATACTCCACATCACTAATCATCAGAGAAACGCATATCAAAATCACAGTGAGATGCCACTTCACATCCACCAAGATGGTAATACTAAAAAAAAAAAAAAAAAACAAGAAAAAAAAACACTGGGAAATAACAAGTGTTTCGGTTAAGATATGGAGAAACTGGAACCTTTGTACATTGGTGTTGAGAATGTAAAATGAAAAACAGACACGCCAACAAATGCACGTGTAAGAGTATCCCTAGCAGCACTCCTCATAGCAGTGAAAGGTGAAAGGGCACAGATGTCCATCAGTAGATGAAGGGTTAAACAAATACTAGTGTGTATTTACAATGAGTATAAGTCAGTCATTCCAGGGAATGAAGCACTGGTCCATGCTACAAGATGGATGAACCTCAGAAATGCACTATAGTGAAAGAAGGCCGACCCAAAAGGTCACTGATTGTACAATTCCATTTAGATTAAATATCTAGAATAAATATATCAAAATAGTGAGATCTATAGAAACAGAAAATAGCCGAGTGGTTGCTTAGGTCTGGGGGATGGAGGAAAAGGAATATGGAGAGTATCTGCTTAATGGTGAGGACATTTCTTTTTGAAGTGCTAAAAATGTTTAAAACTACATAACAGTGTTGGTTGCACAACTTGTGAATGTACTGAATACATTTTTAATGGTTAATTTAATTTTAAAAATATATAAAATACCGGGGCACCTGGGTGGCTCAGTTGGTTACATGTCTGACTCTTGATTTCGGGGATGTGGGTTCAAGCCCCACCTTGGGCTCTATGCTGGGCATGAAGCTTACTTTATGTGTATACACATACACATTCAAATTATGGTAATAGGTGTATTAATATTCAATAGTAACTTTATTAATGATTAAAATGTCATTTCTGATGTGCTGGTTTTTCTTTATCTTTTTGTTTTAAGAGTTCGGCTTTTCACTGAACAGGTTACAGAATAGGTTTAGTCAGAAAGACCAAAGCCCATGTCATCATCAGACATCATCAGTCTTCTTTGCTTCCACCTCCTTCTCCCCTGCTGGGGCAGCCATGGTGCAGGTGGTGGGAGCTGCTCCTGATACAGGACCGGCTGCTTGGGCAGGTCCACCAGCCCCCACATTGCAGATGGGGCTCTCGATGATGACATTGGCCAGGGTCTTTGCAAACAAGCCTGGCCCAAAAGATCCAACATTTATACCCGCTGCAGTGCTCTTATGCTCTGTGACCGTCACGTCATCGTGGAGCAGGTTAAGGGCAGAGTAGATGCAGGCAAGTCCCGAGAAGGAGGCTGCGGGGAGCAAGTGCTGAGCAGATACTGCTGGGCGCAGTGCTAGTCACAGGTTGAAGTGAGGGCCTCACTGCCGCATGGCCTTAGCTTCCTCTAACATAATGGATTTTCTACTCAAGGGTTAACTGTCTCCCAGATGACTTACAGAAATTGTGCCACAGTTTCCAAATCTATAAAATGGGAAAAATAATTGCACCTGCCTCATTTAATTGTTGAGAGGATTAAATGAGTTAGGAGATGTAAATCTATACCTATGTACATCTACTTACATCCACGTAAGTCAATTTACATTATGTGGTTTTGATATATTTGTATATGTTTATATTGATATCATATACAAATTCCCTACTTTTATTGAGTTCTCCATTGTTTCTCAACAACACAAGAAGTTAAAATGTGCAGAGAACATTGGTTTTTTGAGGGGAAACTTCTTTGCTCTTTTTCTTCTAGGAGACTGTGCCTTTGCAGCAAGGCAGACTCTCTTGCTCCAAGGTATTTCCCAGGTAGACATTACATCCTCATGTTGGAAGGTCCACCAATTGCTGTGTCCACCCATACTTCACAGAGTTGAATGGGTAGACAAGGAGCCACAATAAGCCTGTGCTCAATAGGTGTCCAGTGGGCCTCCCCCTCTCCAGCAACAAGATGTGTGGTTTCCATTGTCTCTACTTCCCCTCACAGTCTTTCGGCCAGAAATAGTCTATGGTCCCAGTCCAGCTACCAAGGAGGCTAGATTTGTGAAGGTACATGGCCTGTTTGATCAGCTACTAACTGTTTCTACTACACTGGTTTGGAAGAATCTAAGAACTCTGGGCAGCAGTTCACTGCTGGTTCTGACCTGGTCTTGTAAACATGTTCCTGGATACGGAATTCCAGATTCTGGTTCCAGTTGCCAGTACTAGAACCCCTGCGGTTGCATTCCTGCCTTGGTACCCTACCTCGGGTCTTATGAATGCAAGTCCGTATCACTGAAAGGCAATTCATACTCTGGATCCCTGCTACCTGCTGGTTATCTAATGTACTTATACATTTATGTGTATTGTCTAATGTTGAATTCCCAGCATTACACAGACCATCTATCACAGAGCCTCTACCTTATGCTGGACCTGTCACCCAAACTTTTTCAGCTGCCTGTTGCCAGAACCTTTCTTCTGTTGCCTGTTGCACCTTGCTGTGGCTGTTCTTCACAACCCAATCCACTCTGGTTTGGCCCACCTCATCATCATCCTAGACCTGGTTCTGACAGGGGAAATGGAAAGCATAACAAGAAAAGGAGAGAAAGTACAGAAAAGGAAAGCAGAAGAGAGAGGCAAGGTGACATAACAAATGAACATTACATGTAGAATGTGGTTGAAGTCTACACTCTGCCACTTACTGTGCAATGTGACCTTAGCCAAGTCCAGAACCTTCCTAAAACCTATTCCCTCAGTTACAACAGGAGAGAGGTAGACCAGATGATCGTTAAGGTCCCCTCTGACTGATATTTTATGATTCTGTGTGTAGATAAGAAAGCTCCTGAAAGTCTCTTGGACTCTCCTGAGAGTGATGAAGGTGGCCAGAGCTTACACACTGACCGGACGTGTCACGGGCTGAATTTGGAGTGAGAACTACTTTGGAGTATCCAGTCCTTCTGGTTAAACATTTTCTTGGACTTTACTGAGTAAAAATCAAAACCTGTACTTTCACAGATGGAGAAGGGGGAGAGTTGGCTTTAAATATATTTCATCTGACTATGATGAAAGTATTAAAATTGCACAAGTAGGAAATTTATAGGGCACTTTACATTCTGCTCATTTTTGCACTAGTCAGAAAAGCTGAAATTCAGTATGTTCTCAAATTAGCTGAAGAAACCCCTTGTCAAAGACCCCTCAATCCATCTGGTTACCATTATTAAGGCATTATGGGGTGTGTGTGCTTTCCATAGGAAAAAAAATGAATAATCCCTTCAAATATGTAATTTCATAGGTTTTGAAATATGAAGGCAACCATTAAGGGAGCTATCAAAGCAGTCTGAGGTACAGTACAAGTTGTCAGGGGAAAAATATAAGAGAATTTTCAATAACTGAAGGTTCAACTGATTTTAATGCCAAGGCCTAGGATTGTAACAACACTTCTTGGAATTCCTAGAGATTGTTGTT
This sequence comes from Nyctereutes procyonoides, assembly GCF_905146905.1. NCBI lineage: Eukaryota > Metazoa > Chordata > Mammalia > Carnivora > Canidae > Nyctereutes > Nyctereutes procyonoides. Next base: position 14,283,909 of record NW_026575041.1, on the reverse strand, counting down.
CATTGCGTAGAGGATTCTGAACCAAGAAGATAAATTCTGAATCACCTGGACTGTATTAAAGTGACTGGGGACTTGAAGGGCTCGGCAGGAGGGGGGTCTCCCCCATATGAACCTCATAGCATAGCTGCCCTCCCAAAGCACAGCACAGCTGAGAGCTGCTGTTCTTCTAGCTCTGGCATTTTGTTCCAAGAGCACTGTGCCCTGAGCCAGCATCGCCTCTTAGACATCAACCCAAACAAGACAACATTTTTCCCTTAAGCAAGACATAGTAGAAAGAGTGAGAGCCTGGATTCAGACAGATCTTGAGCCAGACCCAGGCTCTGAGCCTCCCACTCATAAGCTTTGTAACCCTGGGCCAGCACAATGCCTCATTCATAGAAGATACTCAGAAAACCCCTCCTGACCTAAACTGTTTTTTCATCCACCAAATGAAGATGGTAATATCTATAACATAAGCAGGTTTGATGATTATATGGGTAAAAGTTCTCAAATCAGTGCCTGATACACTGTAACCCCTATATATGTATTTATTGTAAAAAGAGCATTCTGAAAATTTCTAAGATATGATAAAACACTTCTAAAATATTATATCTAATATTTTCATTTTCCTTATTTTTATTTTATTCACTATTTTTTAAAAAATATATTTCCATACGTATTATAAGAGCCTATCAAAGTCTTCAACATCCCCCACAGATCTCCCTTCTACCATTCAGTGCTGTATAGCTTACCAAGTGCTTCAGTGAAAGAACTGATCTGACTCTGATCTCAGGCCTGCTCTGCAGAGATCTCACCTGTCTTGTCCTGCCTGGTCCCCCAAGGAGACCTGGCATTTGGCTGGAGAAACTTGATGCTGACTCAGCTCTCAGACACATCAAGCCCTAACAGGACATAGTTGTTATCATCATTCCCTGCTACCGTCAAGGGCTACCTTGCAAAATATAGGAAGTGATTTCACTGTTGCCATCCTTGATCTGGGGCTGGGATTGTTTACTCACTGGAGGAAAAACAATGACTTTGAGACTTGCCATTTGGTTGGGAATCTAAATGTCTCTTTAATCTACTTATATTTTGTGGAGTTGGCAAATGCACGAGGGCAGAGAGGAAAGTGGGGAAGTCCTTAAAGAATGCAACACTGCCATTAGCTGTAATGAAATTGTCAAAAAATTTAAACTCAGTGCTGGTAAAAATGCAAAAGGATGGCTACTTATATGCTGATTTGGCAATATTCCTAAAGAGTCTTAAAGTTGCTTGACTTCTTTAGAATGTAAGTTTCTTTTTTTTTTTTTAAGATTTAATTTATTTATTCATGAGAGACACACAGAGAGAGAGGCAGAGACTCAGGCAGAGGGAGAAGCAGGCTCCCTGCAAGGAGCCCGATGTGGTACTTGAGCCAAAGGCAGATGCTCAACTGCTGAGCCACTCAGTCTTCCCTAGAATGTAAGTTTCATGAAGACGAGGATATTTTGTCAGTTTTAATTTTTTTAATTATTGCTTACTACTGTACTACCAATTTAAAATGTTGTCCAGCACCTAGCAGATACTCATTAAATATTTGTTGAATGAATGAATAAGAGTTATCAGTCTCTAAAGGCCTATAGTAGTTTAGTCTAAAAAGCAGTCAGAAAAAAATCAAATCAAATAAATAAGAAAAAAAACCAGAAATGCGAATGAATTATGTGCTTATCACAGCATAATTTATAATCATGAAAACTGAGAAACAATGATACAAAATAGGAATTATTAGATAATCAGTTGGAGTGTTTTTCAGATTTTTAAAAATGCTTTAAGTTGAAGTTTTAGTATATTTAGTAAAATTATATAAAATTATATAATTTTAAGTGAGAAACGGATTTGGAAATTTTTTATATAGTATGATCTCAACCTTGTTTAAACAAGTTTTTTTCTTAAGCGTAGAAAAGATATTAGAAGAGGGGCACCTGGGTGGCTCAGTGGTTGAGCGTCTGCCTTTGGCTCAGAGCATGATCTCAGTCCTGGGATCGAGTCCCACATCATGGTCCCCGCATGGAGCCTGCTTCTCCCTCTGCCTGTGTCTCTGCCTCTCTCTGTGTCTCTCATGAATAAATAAATACAATCTTAAAAAAAAAAAGAAAAGATATTAGAAGAAAACAGACTAAACAATTCAGTGTTTATCTCTGAGTGATGAGATTAGGTGTAATTTTTATTTAATTTTTCTTAACTTTTTAGTGTATAATAAGCACATATTACCTTTGGATTTAGGGAAAAGATACATGATAAATACCCATTGAACTCAGAGTCAGATGGAGATCAGGCTTGTGGCCCCGCTCAGCCAACTCGCTGGTTCATGTTCCAGAGACTTTGTGTAACTAATGTATGTAAAACTTGTCTGCATGTCTCACAAAATATTAAGCATAAGACCAAAGTAGGTGATGATAATTGTTACTGTTTTGACTCCTGTGGTAGCAAAGTTACTGTTTTGACTCCTGTGGACCTTCTGAGAAAGCGGTCCAGCGCATCCTAAGATCCTTTTGTGATGGGTGGTAAAATTCCCAACTGATTGGGAATGACATTGTCAGTTCCCAGAGGAGGTACCTGCTAACTTTCGCCGTGCGAGTAGAAAGCTTGAGGAATTGCTGGTCCGCTGCATTAATTTACCAGGGTGACGGGGCACTGCAGCATAGGTATGCAGAAGTGAGTTATCTTCCCGGCAGTGAGCCTGGTCCACAGACATCACCTCCATGTCACTTCTTTGTTATCTTTTCATACATGGTCACACTGAATCCTCCTCATAACCCTGTGCAAAGGGGTCTGTGTCAGCTTTTAGATGAGGAAGCAGAGGCTAATGGACCGGTAAATAAATCGCCTGAAGTCACATACTTAGTGACCAGTGGAGCCAGGATTCAAACCAGCTGTCCTTGACTCCAAAGTTCTGGGCTCTTCCACCTCAACTGGCCCTCTTTCTAGAAGAGTGACCAGGCAGTTTGTTCTGCAGGTCTCGCTGAATTTGAGGACTTCTATGGATGTTCCAGATGGCATCATTCTAACCCTTTTTGTGGTTTCTAGCCAGAAACAAAAAAAACTCAACATCTCAAAATCTGGATAGGAATTGGGTGAAAATGCTCCTTTGTTGCTTGTTTCAGTAACAATCCTTAGATAAGTTGCTTATCTCAGATGCAGAGATGCTAGCTACATCCAGCAATTGTCTATGAAAACCATGGCTTCCCATTGGTTACAATGAGATGCCCTATATTTCTCCACTTAAGGCCAGAGGCCTCACACTTCTTCTCCTTGGATTTAGGGAAGTCACCACAGCTAGGGAAGTGTTCCTTGACCTCTCTGATAGCCTTTGCCTCTTAAAGGTGGATTCTGTTTTTTTTTTTTTTATTTTTTATAAATTAATTTTTATTGGTGTTCAATTTGCCAACATACAGAATAACACCCAGTGCTCATCCCGTCAAGTGTACCCCTCAGTGCCCGTCACCCATTCACCCCCACCCCTCGCCCTCCTCCCCCTCCACCACCCCTAGTTCATTTCCCAGAGTTAGAAGTCTTTATGTTCTGTCTCCCTTTCTGATATTTCTCACACATTTCTTCTCCCTTCCCTTATATTCCCTTTCACTATTATTCATATTCCCCAAATGAATGAGAACATACACTGTTTGTCCTTCTCCGGTTACTGTGGCCAAGTTCAAAAAGGGTGTTGCCTGAGTTCTCCTCTGGGATTTTGATGGAATCTTGTCTCACATTTAGATCTTTCATCTATTTTGAGTTTATCTTTGTGTATGGTGCAAGAGAGTGGTCCAGTTTCATTCTTCTGCATGTGGATGTCCAATTTTCCCAGCACCATTTATTGAAGAGACTGTCTTTCTTCCAGTGGATCGTCTTTCCTCCTTTATCATATATTAGTTGACCATAAAGTTCAGGGTCCACTTCTGGGTTCTCTATTCTGTTCCATTGATCTATGTGTCTGTTTTTGTGCCAGTACCACACTGTCTTGATGAACACAGCTTTGTAGTACAACCTGAAATCTGGCATTGTGATGCCCCCAGATATGGTTTTCTTTTTTTAAAATTCCCCTGGCTGTTTGGGGTCTTTTCTGATTCCACACAAATCTTAAAATAATTTGTTCTAAGTCTCTGAAGAAAGTCCATGGTATTTTGATAGGGATTTCATTATACGTGTAAATTGCCCTGGGTAACATTGACATTTTCACAATATTAATTCTGCCAATCCATGAGCATGGAATATTTTTCCATCTCTTTGTGTCTTCCTCAATTTCTTTCAGAAGTGTTCTATAGTTTTTAGGGTATATTTTGAGAACCATTTGAATGGTAAATGGTTCTCCAACCTTTTATTTTCAGGTTGTAGGTGTCCTTCTGTCTAAAATGAGTCTCTTGTAGACAGCAAATAGATGGGTCCTGCTTTTTTATCCAGTCTGAAACCCTGCGCCTTTTGATGGGGTCATTAAGCCCATTCACGTTCAGAGTTACTATTGACAGATATGAGTTTAGTGTCATCATGATATCTATTTAGTCCTTGTTTTTGTGGATTGTTCCACTGAACTTCTTCTTAAAGGGGAGTTTTAAGAGTCCCCCTTAAAATTTCTTGCAGAGCTGGTTTGGAGGTCACATATTCTTTCAGTTCCTGCCTGTCTTGGAAGCTCTTTATCTCTCCTTCCATTTTGAATGAGAGCCTTGCTGGATAAAGTATTCTTGGTTGCATGTTCTTCTCATTTAGGACCCTGAATATATCCTGCCAGCCCTTTCTGGCCTGCCACGTCTCTGTGGAGAGGTCTGCTGTTACCCTAATATTCCTCCCCATGAAAGTCAGGGACTTCTTGTCTCTTGCTGCTTTAAGGATCTTCTCTTTATCTTTGGAATTTGCAAGCTTCACTATTAAATGTCGAGGTGTTGAACGGTTTTTATTGATTTTAGGGGGGGATCTCTCTATTTCCTGGATCTGAATGCCTGTTTCCCTTCCCAGATTGGGAAAGTTTTCAGCTAGGATTTGTTCAAATACATATTCTGGCCCTCTGTCCCTTTCGGCGCCCTCGGGAACCCCAGTTAAACGTAGGTTTTTCTTCCTTAGACTGTCATTTATTTGCCTTAATCTGTCTTCATGGTCCCTTAATTGATTGTCTCTTTTTTCCTCAGTTTCCCTCTTTGCCATTAACTTGTCTTCTATGTCACTCACTCGTTCTTCCACCTCGTTAACCCTCGTCGTTAGGACTTCTAGTTTGGATTGCATCTCATTCAATTGATTTTTAATTTCTGCCTGATTGGATCTAAATTCTGCAGTCATGAAGTCTCGTGAGTCCTTAATGCTTTTTTCTAGAGCCACCAGTAGCTGTATAATGGTGCTTCTGAATTGGCTTTCTGACATTGAAGTGTAATCCAGATTTTGTAACTCTGTGGGAGCGAGGGCTGTTTCTGATTCTTTCTTTTGAGGTGAGGTTTTCCTTCTAGTCATTTTGCTCAGTGCAGAGTGACCAAAAACAAGTTGTATTGGAACACGGGGGAGTATCACTGGTCCGTCCCCTGGTCTTCTGGGGGAGGGGCCTGCTGTGCTGATTTTCAGGTGTTAGCACTTGGGGGAGCTGCTCTGCCCCTGCCTGCTGCAGGGCTCAGCGGGGGTTGTTTACCCCGTGGGGCCCCAGGAGGAACAGCAGCAGTTTCTATGGCAACTCTGGAAGCCTGGATTCAGCCTCCGCAGGAACTATGGGCTCGGGGCTCTCGGTTCTCCGGTTCTCCGTCTGCAGGGCCTGGAGGCTCCGGGGCGGGGCCGCTGATCTGCTCAGCTCGGGGCAGGAGCGTCCTCGCTGTCCTGGGCCCTCCCGGCCTCTGCCTGTCCCGGGGGAGGCCGGATCCTGGGCTGTGTCCCGGCGCCCTGTGCTCCGGGGCCTGCGCTGGTGGATTCGCGCTCCCGCCCCGCAGCCCCCTCCGCGGAGCCGCCGCCCGAGCCCCTCCGAGCTGCTCCGGCCCCGCCGTGCGCGCTGCAGCCCTTAGGGAGCTCGGAGCACTCTCCCGGGGCGCAGGTGTCTGTTAGTGTCCCCGGGAGCCCGAGGGCATCCCCGCCCTCCTGGGTCCTGCTCCAACTCCCTGCGAGCCCCTTTCCCCGCCGGGAAGGTTGGTGCAGCTCCTGCTCCTCCGGGACGGGGCTCTCCTGTCCTGGGGACACTCGCCCCGGCCTCAGCCCGGCTCCTCGCGGGCCCCTCCCCCTCGGAGGCCTTTTGTTCCTTTATTTCTTTTTCCCCGTCTTCCTACCTTGATAGAAGCGCGAACTCTTCTCACTGTAGCATTCCAGCTGGTCTCTCTTTACATCTCAGGCCGAATTCGTAAATTTTCAGGATGGTTTGAAGGTTATCTAGGTAATTTGGTGGGGACAGGTGATTTGGGGACCCTGCTCTTCCGCCATCTTGCCCCTCCCCCCGGATTCTGTTTATATTGTTCTTCCAAGTGGTATTTTTTTCAACAAAACTCAATAGTTATTGTGGTATATATGGAACATTCTCCCTCCCAATGCCTATGAAACTGGCTCTAAGCATGTGCTGAGAGTTAGGTTATTGTCAGTTTGGTGAACCAACTGGGGGACTCTAGAAAAAAGAACCAGTCCACTGCTGGTAACAACCCAGTGGCATTCTTGTTACAGTGATTGAATTCTTTGGACTTACCTGCCTATCTGTGGTCATGGTGCTGTGAATACAATAGCAAAACAGGCCAGTGGAGAAGCTGGACTGGCCGGAGAAATAAAAGGAAGGAGCATGGCCCCAGTTCCCAGTCCTTGCTTATTCTGATTTCAGGTAGACTTGGACTGTAGATGAGATTTTGTCCACAGGTGTATTACTTTGCTGGGGCGTCTTAACAGAATACCAGACTGTGTGGCTTAAACAACAGAAATTAATTTTCTTACAGTCTGAAGGTTAGAAGTCCAAGATCAAGGTGTTAGCAGTTTGGGGTTCTTCCAAGGCCTCTTTCCTTGGGTTGTACCTGGCTGTGTTCTCCCTGTGTCTTCACATGGTCTTCCCTCTGTCTGTATTGTCTGTGTCCTAATCTCTTCTTCTTTAAAGACACCAGTCATAATGGATTAGGATCCACTGGAACAATCCAATTTTAGCTTAATTACCTCTTTTAAAAAGCCCCAGCTCCAGATACAATCGTGCTCTACAGAACTAAGGGTTAGGACTGCAGCACATGCATTTTGGGGGGTGGGGAGGGGATACAATTCACCCCATAACAGGATCTCTGTAGAGAATCAGAATAGAACAACTGATCAGTCACTTGCCACATTCTAAACCATGAAGGCTGATATCAGTAACTCCTCCAATGCTGGGATGGCTAATCAGACCCAGGAAAGGAAGAGTGTCAAGCAGACTGTAAAGACTCCAGCACAGATACTTAAGCAGTGCTGAAAAATAAAAATGGTGACTGGCCTCAGTTTCCCTGGCTTGAAACATCCAAGGCCTGCACGTTTTCTACCTTTCCCAAATAACTCAGTACACAAGAAGGCATCATATCATGCTTTCTCTCCCTCTGAAATGTACCTTGAAACTATCCCTTTTCTTCCACTCTGTCCTCTGCCCTGCGCTGGTGTAGAGCATCTTCCTCCTTCCCCAGGGCAGTGGGGCGGGGCCTGTCACAGCCTTATAGCCTCCAGGCTCCGCCAAACGGCTGCCAGAGGGCTCTTCAATGTGAAGACTGTATCAGTACCTGAGTGCTCAGTGCTTGTGCTTGAGGGCCTTCCCCGTTGCCTACGGGATAATTAGCATTCCTTAGCATGGCACATGAAGACAGTGCTTTCAAACCTGTTAGGAGCTCCCTGCGGCCTCCAGAGAACTATAATTAGCAAAGCTTGCAGGCTCAGGCCTGCGTTTCAATCTGATCAGACCTGACCCTGGATCCAGCTGCCTGACATACCACTGCCCTTCAGCCCTTCCCCCCATACTGGATCACCCCAGTATGATCCAGCTCCCCAGATGTCTTCTCCTTCCTCCCTAATAAAGCCTGCCCGCCTTTTCCTCTCCTGCCTCTAGGCTTGAAGGCATGTCCAAAGTTAACGTCTAATTTAAATGTGACTTTTCTGTGAAGCTTTTCCCACTGCTCACCCCAGCCCTCAAGAAGAATCATTCTCTCCCTCCTCTCTGCCTCCAGAGTGCTTGACACATTCCTCTGTGTGCTTAACGTCTTGAACGGTTTCCTTTTCTTTGTATCCATCACTGGGATGTGAGCTTCTTAACCAAATGGACTTTCTCTAATTCATCTCTTTATCCCACTGCCCCACACAGCCCCAGGCACAGAACGTGCTTACTAGACAGGCTCTAGGTGAGTAAAGAGGTAAAGTCACAGGAGTCTCTCCGTAACAGTGTTGATGTGTCCTGTGAGGTTGCCAGCCCATGGTATCCTCTTCAAACTTGAATGATGAGCTCTTCTTCGATAGCGTTCGTGACCATTCTGCCTGCAGCAGCAATGCAATCCTGTGTGGGCCGAGCCCCTCGCAGTTTGGGACAGGCCACAGAAGTGCTGTAGTCCCTCATGCTGTCACTATGATGGGACAGCACACTCGTAAGAACAGGGCATGTGGAGGGCAGGGGGCAGCGGCTTAGCTGCTGGAGCTCTGGCCCAAGCAGAACACACCGTGGCTATTTGACAGGTGAATTCCCTTACTCATGCCATTCATCCTGTGGCCTTCCAGAAGTAAGATGCAGAAAAATATTCTCACAGTATGGTCAGAAGCAGGAGGTGCAGGTGCTTGCCCACCATGGAAAACAGCAAACCCGGAAGGGACCTAAGGGAAATAAAACAATCTAGCCCAGTATCTTTCCAGATACTTCGCTTTGCCACAGAACCTTCTTTCAAACAAAATCTTGAGTAAGGAAGCCCAGTGAATATCATAAAAGTTGGGTTAAGCTGTAGTAGAGGAAGCAGGACACACCCCCATTCCCACGACACTCCCTTCTTGGCACCCCTATGGAAACCCTGAAGACCCAGCAGAGTCCCTAAAGTCCAGATTGGCATCTCTTCATCTAGTTGTTCAATCCTGAAGACCTATATTTGTTCATTCATTCAAGTATATTCATTCATTCATTCATTCATTCTCCCTCTCCCCCTACCCCCAAACATTTGTGCTAAGGTACAAATAAGAACGACACAGTACTTGCCATAAGGAAACCTATGAGTCTAAATGGGGAGTCACACTTTATTTTTATTTTTTTTTATTTTTTTTTGGGGGGGGGAGTCACACTTTAAACAAACATTTGCAGTAAATCTGACAGATATTTTTAAAGCTCCAGGGCCGTGCAGGTGACGGTGAGGTCAGCACCGAGAAAGGAGAGAGCATTTGAGTCTCCAGTCAGTGTCCGAAATAAAGTGGCTGGAATTCCCAAGCCAGTGAGATTTATTCCCTACCACTTGCTGTTAAAGGAATAAAAGAGAGAGCTTTCCTATTAGGAGGCTGTGTGCCTTCCCAGGTCCCCCCCCCCTCAGGTGGCCTCCCCCTCGGGCAGCCTCCTCCACCTCAGGCGGCCTCCACCCCCCACCCCTAGGGTGGCCTCCCCAGATTTGAGGATGCCCAGTGCACAGAGCAGGTTCTGGTTGATGAGGGAGGGCAGAAGAGGAAATCTCTCTCCAGCGCCTCAGGATGCACAGCTGCTACCTCACAGAGAGCAGGGTCAGTGCCTTGGCCTGATTCTTTTGTCCTAGGGCACGAGGGAGTTAAGGAAGCCTTTGTGCCCAGAGATCTTTCATCACATGGTCACTCCTGAGTAAACCTGAGGGAAACCGGGACTTTCTTCCACCAGAAATGGCTTGAGCCCATTAGTAAAGGGCCCTCCCCCACCCTTCATATTCTAATGGACCAATGAGCTGAGGAGAGGGCTGTAGCAGCATTCCCAGGCCCCTCTGAGGCTGCCATTTTCACCCTCAACACCCAAGGCCTGGCACCAGGCCTAACCCCACTGGTTGATGCCTTTGCCCTTTCTGTTCTAGGAAGCCAAAGGTTTTTGGAAGTTGAGCTATGTGACTTGATGTGGTCGTTTCCTCGAGGCTCCTTTGACTTTGGAGCCTGGAGAGAACATGAATGACCCCTTGCAGGGGTCTCGTCAGTGCCCCATCTGTGTCTGGGAGGGCCTGACCTGGTACCCGGTTACAGTGAGAGCCCCAGAATACCTCTAAAAGAAGGAACTGGCATGTACTCACAAACAGCATGTGTTACATCCCTTGGGGAGAAGTTAATAAAGTGAGGGAACTAACTTAATGTGTATGAGGGGTGTGCATTCTGAACCGGGCACGGAGCTTGGTGCCTGGCGCCCTGGATTATGACACTGGTAATTACTGTGATATTATTTATGTCACGTCTCTCCCTCTGATCTGCAGGCTTCAGGAAAGCAAGGATGATGCCTATGTTGTGCACTGCCATAGCTCAGCTACTGGCACAATGCCTGGCATGTAGTAAGGCACACAGTAAATATGTTGAATGAATACACAAATGATTTTATGTGACCTTCTGATGACCTTGTAGAATTGATATTATGACCCCACTTACAGATTAATAAATTGAGGTTCTGAGAAGTTAAGTAACTTGCTTATGGCTACATGGCCATGCAACAGTATTAACCCATGACTTAACAAGTGGAGCTCTTGCTTATACTTGAACCCAAAAGCATTCTTTTTTTTTTTTTGATAGTTAAAAAGAAAAAAAAAAGGAACCCTTTTTTTCCAATTCTCTAGACCTTCTTTTTAGATGAGCAACAGGTTACTTTCTCATAATTACAATTTTATGTCCTGCCAGGCCTCTGGTAGTTAAAGAGGATGCTTGCTAACACAAATGCTAAAGAATGGCCTTTTCCACTGTCTTTCTTTTGGGGTGTGATTCTGACTTTCAGAATGGAAAACATTTTGGGAAATGGAGGGAAGTGTGAATGAGAGTAGCTATGAAGGGCTTTATTCCAGGGCTAAGACTTGAGTCAGACTTGGGATGAATAGGATTTATCAGAGGGTTGAGGCTGTTTGCATCTATCAGACTTTATGTCTGTACATTCTTACCCCTGACCCAGCCTTCCATTCCTGGCTCCATTCACTTCCACTTGGGTTACAGGAAAAACAACCTTCCCTAATATCTTCAGTCTCTTCCAGAATATTCTCTCCAGCTCCGTCTATTAACATCTATAACTCTCACCTTGAGTTGACTTCTTGTTAACCCCTCTCACACTTCTTTTCACACTCCCGAGCACTCCAAGTCAGGACACAGGTAAGCATCATTTCATTTCCTCTTATTTTAGAACTGCCTTCTCTCATCCTCCTATTTAAACAGACAAGTAGGGTACCTGGGTGGCTCAACCGGTTAAGCATTTGCCTTTGGCTCAGGTCATGATCTCAGGGTCCTTGGATAGAACCCCACATCAGGCTCTCAGCTCAGCAGAGAGTCTGCTTCTCCTTCTCCCTCTACCCTCCCCCCTCCTTATGCTCACACTCCTGCTTGCTCTCTTAAATAAATAAATAAATAAATAAATAAACAAACAAATAAATAAATAATAAAATAATAAAATCTTTAAAGGAAATAACTTTCACAGCAACCAAGTCTGCTTCCCTGCTCCTTCTCTAAGAGTTGTGCCATTTAGAGATACTGACCTTTCCTCTGTTTGGTTGCTGTCACTTCCACTTTCATTCCTTGAGGGCTTTGGCACCAGGTTATAGACGTTCTCTACCCCAGTCCTGCCATCATCTTGGATTACTTGAGCATCAGTATGGCTGGCTCCTCCAACACCCTGCCTCTCCAACTGAGAAATGTTTCCTCTCCATTCCCCCACAGCTGCTCCCAGAGTCACACCCTGGACCTTGGCATTGAGCGAAATTCCTCTATGTGAATCACAGAAATCCTAGAATCCTAGAAATCAATGATTATAATGACACACTCAAACCAGAGACACTGCCTGGTTGGCCAACCCACTGAGCTCCCCACAGTCTCCTGTCTCCATAGTGATCCGCCTTGCTCACCCACCTACCTGTCCTGGTCATTGTTCCTGGCCACCAGCCTGATCCAGTCCAACCTGGAAGCCACTAGTCCCACTCCTCCTGGCAGTACCCCATATTTTATATGCCTCTATCTTTCACTGTACTCTTGAGAGAAATCACAACCCTGGATAAACTGAGCACTCACTTTCTCTGTGCCTGTGGCAGGCAGTCAAGCTGCACCCGAGGAAAAGGTGCAACAGAAGAAAGTGATCACCAGCATCAACAGAGATCTTTGTAGGGCTCAGAAATCTCATGTTTCTCTGATCACCTTATACTCAAACTCTTCATAACCTCTCTTTTAAAACTTTTCCTCTGACATCACCAGCCCTCCCTCCCAGCAGATGCTTTCTGCATGGTGCATGGAAGTACACAGCACCTCCATGTGTCCATGCTTCCTTCTGTACTGTTAACAGCAGCTGAGGGGACCTCCCCTCACCTCTCCACCTGGGCTCTGGTTCCCATTCTCTCCCTTCTTGAGGAATTCCCCCCATCAGCATTTCAACATGCTCCAGCCTCTCTACCTGAAACCACTCCCCTTTAGTAGCTAAACTCTTGAGAGTTGTGTGTGTTTGCTCTTTGTTTCCCCACCCCCTGCTCTCTCTTCCAATGCTTCGGTCTTCCTGGGGCCAACCTTCACTGGCTTATAGGGGACCTCCTCTTTGCTGAATCCAGTGGATGGTTTTCAGTCCTCATGTTACTCAACCTTTCAGAGAAATTCAGCAGTGTTGACCGTCCTTTCCTGAAATGCTCTTCCTTGGCCAACTTGTGACAACCCAACTTGCGGTTCCCCTTCTGCCTCTCAGCCTCCTCCAGTGCCATATCTTCCTTTATCCAGCCTTTAAATGCTGAAGTTCCTCCAGGCTCACACCTAGGCTCTTCCCCCGTTCTCAAGTCTCTCTATGGAGTCTCAGTTACCACCTGTTTGCTAACAGTTTCACAGTTTCAGATTCATTCTCTAGTCCTGTCTCTATGACCCAGACTTACAGATGGACTTAACAATCCAACTGCCTACATGACATCTTCAGGTGGCTGTCTCACAGGCTGTCATACACAGTGTGTGTCAAGTACAATTTGAGATGTGCTCCTCTACTTCCACCCCCTGCCCCAAATATCCTGGGCTCCTTTGTTTGGTGTCCCACCTCAGGGATGCCACCACAGTCATCCATCCAGTTATGTTTGCAGTGATTGTTGCCCTCTCCCTCCCACTCAACCCCTAATCTCCTTGGTCACTAGCTCCTGTGCATCTTATCTCCTCCATACAGCTCTTATCCTTCCAGTTCTCACCATCTGCATCCACCATTCTAGTCCAAGCTGCTGTCACCTTTCACCTGTCCTATTGCAGGAATTTCCCAAGTTATTAGCACATTCTTAGTCCCTCCAAAAATTTTCCTCACTGTAGCCAAAGCAATCATGAGCAAAACAAACAAAAACACATGAAGTTAATGATACCTCTTATATTTCAAATCTTTTTGTGCTTTCCCAGTGCCCTGAGGCTGAAAACCCAAGTCCTTGGCAAAGTCACCCACAGGCTGCACCATCTTGGTCCTGCCTGGGCTCCTTTCCCTTTCTAAGCTTCTGAACATGCTGCTTCTTCTCCACTTAGAGTGTTTTTCTGATCAGCTCTGCCTTGACACTTGGCCTATTTAACTCTTCATTCATCTTTCATATCTCATCTCGAATGTTGCTTCCTTAGGGAAGGCTTTCCTAATCATCTTCCCCCCATCTACATCAGGGCTCCCAGCTCCTCCCATGCTTTAATAGTGTCCTCTGCATCTGCTCTGTGGTATTTCTTATCATAAAAGGATTCCTTGTATAATCATTTATTTAGTAAGTGTCTTCCCTGCTGACATGTGAACTTCTCTTTTTCACAGTTGTATCCTCAGCCTAGCACACTGCCTTACACAGAGTAAGTACTCAACAAATTTTTGTCAAATGAAGGTCATTGCTTTGTTTTGTAACTTTGTTTGAATGACAAATAACTTAGTCTTTTATCCTCTGTGTTGATTTCTCCTACTGGAACATGAGATTTAGGCTTTTTCATCTCTCTTTAAACCTGTATCTAGAATTGTGTGTGTCACACAGTATGTGCAAGTTGAATGAATGAATGAATGATGAGTAGATTGAATAAGAAGAATGGGACAGATGGTAGACATCTCAACAGAGACAGCAATGAGCAAAGAATTCTAAGGTCCTTATCTTAATGCCTTGGGTTATCTGTTTTGCATTAACTTTCAGCCATAAAACTACTTCAGAGATTTGTTCCGTATAAAAAGCCAGCCTCTGATCCTGGTTTCTTACCAAGGCTTAATTGTCTCAAAAGCTCGGATACTTAACTTGAAGCTTCTGTTCCCTTTTCTTTTCTTTTTTTTAATGGGAAAATAACAGAGAAATCCTTTTGTTTCAGACTCAGTAGAAACAACTTGGCTTCTGTCTTCTCCATAGGCAGGGCAGCTGAAGTTCTTTCTCTGTTATAAGCCTACCCAGTGCCAGGACTCTCAAGATTTTCCACTAGGGTCAGAGAGAGATCTTGCTACAACAGTGTATAATGATTAGTGCTATTGTTGTGCTTTTTCACTATGCAGTCTTCATATTTTAAGGCAGTAACATTATTAGAGAATTATATTAAAAAGCAGTATTTTTCCTTCTCGTCATTGCTGCCCATTTAAAAAGATGTATCTTTACTAATAAGTCAGCATCCACCCAGCCCCCTTCTTTAAGAAATTGTCCTAAATGAATCTCTATTGAGGTAACTCCCAAGGACAAGACACTCCCCTTTACTCTTGAATCTATGTGTTGTGGATTAGAATTTGTGCAAAACATTTATCTCTGGTGTAGTTTCTCATAATCTCAGAGGTACAAGGGAAAAGCCCTGGCTCTGCTATAATCAACATTTACAGGTAGAGGCCTAGGGCTTGAAATTTTAAACCAGCAAGCCAGGTACTCCTGATGTACAGTGAACTTTGAGATTCAGAGCACTTAATTATAAGTTTAAGTCAATGACCTTTCATCCTTCAGTGCACTTTAGTGATTGGCAGAGAGGCATAGAAGGCTGCTCATAGCAGAGAACCCAACATGTGCATATACAGAGGCCTTTGCCTGGAATGATAAGAGAGTTTGCTGTATTGAAAGCCACCACGTAGAGGTTGGTGGAGATGAAGCCAGAAACGATGCATAATTCATGAAAAACCTTACAGACTTTGATAAAGATGTTTTGGTTAGGAAGTGAAATTGTCTGATTTGGTTTTTGGAAAACATCTGGTAGAAGTTCTAAAAGGTGCATTCCAGAAGCAGGACAATGAGAGCTTGAGTGAGAGTAGCTGACACCAGTGTTCAGCTGTTGAATAGCCATTAATGTATTAGAGACCAGGGATGACAATGAAGAGAACAAGAGGATGAGAATGAGCAAGTTGGGCAAGAGAAGAAGAATGAGAACTATTCAAGAGATAAAACTATCTGGACGCTTGGCCTAATTAACTCTTCATTCATTAATTCTGCTACATTCATTGTATGTAGCAATGACTACATACATGGGTTGAGTTGTGAGGAGCACAGGATGCCTCTAAAGTTTCTTCTAGGCTCATGGGTGGTTCCCTTGTTGAGGAGAGAATGCAGGATGGAGGTCTGGCAAGGAAGATGAGGTTGGTTTGGGGCATGTGGTGTTTGACAGGTTTATGAGACATGTAGGTGGGGATTCCCACAGAGCAGATGGATGAATGCATCTGGAATTTAAATGATTCTGGGGATGGGATGCAGAGCATTGCCCTTGCTTGCCATCCACTGATTGCCCAAAGTGCTGTATTTACAATAGCTGGCATTTAGTTAGTGAGTCCTTACTAGGTGTCAGACACATTGCTGCACATGACACATGTCATGGAATAGGTACTGTTACCATCCTTGCTTCACAGAGGAGCCTGAAACTTGAAGCCAGGTAAGGTACCTAGGCCATGCACCTCGTAAGGGTCAGAGCCGGGATTCAGATTGGCAGTTTGAGTCCCTCACTGGTAAGCACCCTCCTGTGCCACAGTGTTTCTCAGATGTTTAAGCCACACCTGCACCTAAAAGTACACTTTCCATCACAAGTGTACCCACAAATGTGCTTTGCACATGGGTGCACACTCACACAGGCAGCTAAGTGAATAGTGAGCAAAATAGTACCTACCCTTCCTAAACGTGATGCAGCCTGATATTTTCAACTCAAGTCTTTGTCATTTTTTTTCTTTTTTCTTTTTTTTTTCTTTTTTTTGGCATGGAGCCCAATGCAGGGGTTGAACTCACGACCCTGAAATTATGACCTAAGCTGAGATAAAGAGCCAGACAACCAACTGAGCCACCCAGGTGCCCCATCATCTTTTAAAATGGTGGTTTCTCCCTACTAAATTGATTTCACAGCCAGAGTTTGATTGTGTTTGACAAACCTTGCTCTGTTTTGCTCTCCTGGGGAGCATATTTAATTTCTGTTCCCAGTCCTTGTCATTCCCCCAACCTTTGTGGGGAGAACACTAGGTGTTGCTCATGTGTCCCCCATTTCTCTCTCTTGAGAAGGTATTAAAGGTAAAAGGCAGGAGTGTAGTGGAATGAGGCCAGCCGGGAAACACTCACTTCAGTAGATGGATCAAACCTTTTCTTTGATGTGGCTGACAAAGGTTATTGCAGAATGCAGTGTAAAGCTGTGTGAGCAGAAGAGAGATCGCTAATATGAACCTCAGTGGCCCATAGGCCTGAGTTTCTAGTCCAGCTCTACAGCTTATCAACTGTATCATGTTGGGTGGATGTGTTACTTCATAGGGTATTGTGGAAGCAGAAACTTGAAATAGGGAGTTGGCTTGTTCCACACCTACTATGAACCTGCCCCTTGGTAGGCACTGAGGAAATCATATTAATAGCTTTATTAATTTATGTTTTAATGTATAGACTAACTTACAGTCTGAACATTCATCTGTGAAAGCAGACAAAAATTTCCAGACTATTCAGTAATGACCCAGTCAATAAACCAATCATGTAATTAGTCAGCAAGCTATTAGTAGGTCATTCAAAGTAGACTTTAAATACTGGTTTTACTTAGCATAGGATGTAGATCTTAGAAGAGGCCAGTAGCTTGATGGCACTAAATATGGCCTTGGGCACAGAGTTGTTTATTTTGAGACATCTGGAGGAGAGGTCACCCTGCGGGTCCTTCAGAGTAGATAGTGTCACTCTAGAACAGCCATGACCCATTTACAGGACTTCCAGTGCCCTCTCCAGAAACATCAGTGGGAAAGAGCTATTTGATTAATACGTGTAATCCCCTGAACATACAGATCCCAGAGCTAATAATGTTTATGAAATGAGAACTTTTTTAGAAGACTTTCAGGTTCATTAAGTGCAAAAAATTAGATTCTATCTCACGGGGGAATAAAGCATCAATTCAATGTTGATTATAGAAATGAAGCTCCAGTAGAAAAGAAAAACTCACATGGCTTGAGGTTCTACATTTCCTTTCCCTTTCTTTTAATATAAATCTAATTTTAAAATGGAAATACAGGATAGCATTCCTGGTACTTGAACTTTTAACTTATAGTCTAGTCCCTTTTGACTTTCTCTCATTAATTTTAGATTTGCATCAGGTCCTCATTAGCAGTTAAAATGTATCAGGTGCTTACTCTTAAATTCCAGGATTTACTCTGGAATGTAGGTGCCCTAACTGTAAGGACAAAGGAAGATGAATGCAGTGGATTGAGGATAGAGGTTAGAGAGGGAAGAATGAACAGGAGGAGAAAATTCTAAGGACACTCGAGGTTGCTGTGCCTCTCAGGAACATGACGTTCATGCAGCTTTGTGTCCTTTGCCACACTCAGCATCTAGTAAGGACTCTATCACAGCTCTGTTGACTGAGTGCCTCCATTATCTGGGCATGCCATTCAGGGGGGTTCAGGCAGTTCTCACGGCAATTTGTGAAACTTGTATTACTAATCTTCATTCCATAAATGAGGAAACTAAAGATTAGAGAGGTTAAGAAAGCTGTCCAGGATCACACAGCTGGTGGGGGCACAGCCACAGTTTGAATCCAGGGCCAGTGACTTCAAAGCCAGATCACCCTCCTCTTTGTGGCCTCTCATGGGCAGATCTGTGCCTGAAGTCCAATGAAAATACCACTAGTGCTATTTTGCTGAGCATCCTAGCCTGCCAGGCACTCAACTAGTCTCCATAATTACAGATTATTTCCAAAATACAAAGGGTTTGTATTCATTCACTAGTTTGAATGAAAAGATCACTAGACTGAAATTCCATGGAAGCAGAGGCCATATGTATTTGGCCTCTCACTTTATATCGGGTGCCTCATATGTGGCTAGTCTTCAAAACATACTTGTCAAATGAAAGGTTATTTAAAAAAATTAATGAGGGCACCTGGGTGGCTCAGCGGTTGAGCGTCTGCCTTTGGCTCAGGTCATGATCCCAGGGTCCTAGGATCGAGTCCCACATCAGGCTCCCCACAGGGAGCCTGCTTCTTCTTCTGCCTATGTCTCTGCCTCTCTCTCTGTGTCACTCATGAATAAATAAGCAAAATCTTTTTAAAAAATTAATGAACCCACCATTTGAAATGGAATTCCGAGTTCAAGTTCCATTTCTGCAATTTGCTAGGGTCTTGATTTTAGGCTAATCATTTCATTCTCTTAGCCTTGGTGTTACCATCTACAGAATGGGCATAACCCTTTCATAGCCTGCCTTACAGGGCAATGTGGTTCCCAAACTGTACTGTACCTTGGAGCAATCCACGGACCTTTAAAAACTCTTCATCCGGATGTCCATGTCCAGAATTCTGACTTGATGGTGGGGGGGGGGAGGGGATGTGATCTGGGCATTTAAAAGCTCTCTAGGTGGTTCTAATGGGTAGCAAAGTTTGGAACCACTGTCATGGGGATATTCTTTTCCTTTCAGGGGATTGTCAAACATAGCAAAGGCAATAAAACTGTGCTATAAAATCTAAAGAGGCAGTTAAATAGAAATAGTTGTTATAAACTGTTAACAGTGCAGAATGACTCTGCGCCTAGAACTTCTGCTTCCTGATGTCATGACAGAGAAAGAGGTTGGTCATTCTGATGAAACTGAGTGCCACATCAGTCATCTGTCCCCAGGACAAAATAACCGCCATCCTGGTTCACCTGACCAGCTGGCAGAGTTGAAGCAGTGGAGGAGGATTTGGTTGGCCTCAGGGCTGGAACAGGTTAACAGTGACCTCCTGGACAATTGCCCTGTCAGATGAACTTGTCCTTGGGCAGTCTCACGTGCAGTTTGGGCACCCCTGCCCACTCACCCGCTTGCACTGGGCATACGTGGACAAAGCTTATTCAGAGACTCTCCCAAATGTGTCTGTTTGATTCTTTATGGTCATAGTTCACTTTTTGACCCAGTCCTCCCAAGCTTGGCCTGTGTCACTGGAGGAAGGAAACGGTCCTCCCTTGTCCTCAGCAGCTCCCGTCAGTCACCTTCCTCTACTGCTACCCTTTGGAGGGTCAGCTGAGTAAGAGGTCCATCAGGGTGCCAAGAACAATATTATTTAAATTTTAAATAATAGTCTCTTGGGAAGAAAGGGTCATGAGGCATTCAAACTGCCAGAGGGAATTTTGCCAAGAGAATGATTCATAAGCTTTCCAACTATCTACCTCTCTCCCCTTGTTTGGTTGGGACAAAAATCCTAAAGTCACCAAGTATTTCAGGAGCCGATTCTTCCATTTCTCTTGCATGTTGGTCCTGATCCAACAATTGTGATAAACTAGTCTTCCAATGGCAAAATAATTGAAATAGCCATTATTGTCACATGCTTTTTGAGTAGTGCACGTTAGCCATCTGCCCTCAGCGTGTCGTTGACCCAGCTGAGCCACAATTTCCTCTTCTATAAATGGAGATAATTACACCTGCCCTGTCTAGGACCAAATAACCTGAACCCTTGGAGACCATTTCAGAAATAATAAAGCAATAAAAATATGCAAGTCGTGCTAGGCAAAGGGGACACACAGATCATATAGTCATAATCCCTGTCCACAAGGAACTTACTGTCTTGAAGGAAAAAGAGATGAGAAAGTAAATAAATGCCATCAAGGACATTGCTAAATTGCTTATAATCTTGAATACAAAGGGGTTTGAAACTGAAATAGTCACAGCCTTTTTTTTTTTTTTTTTGGCCTTTCTGTCACTTTTTTGAATTTAGGAGCTCTAAACATCCACGTTCTCATTTGGCTCACACAACCACCTGGTGAAGGCAGCAGATTCAGAGAGGTGAAGTAACCTCCCCAGGATCACACAGCCCGAAAGTAGAGGAACTGAGTTTAGATCCTTTGCCTATAGCTTCCTTCTCATTCACCCATACTGATAGTGTGAGTGCAGCACTTCCACGTCCTGGTCCTTTCTTTACCCATGGGAGGAAAATGGAATTGTATTTCCCACCAGAACAAGAACTCCTCTCTATATCATAGATGGGAAGGTCACAGGCAGCCTATGTGCATTTGCAGCTCACAGCACCAAAGCCTACTCTTTGAGCCCGAAACTGGGTTAGGGTTAGTTCTGGGCATGAATGAGCAGTGTATCATTTCATGTAAATTCAGTTTCAGGAATTTACAGTATGTTCCTGGATCTGTAATTTTGCACCTGATCACAGAAATATGTTTAGGAGGAAGGCCATTCTCAGGTCTGTGTCTGCTAAGACTTCCCAATGCGTGCATTTCTCAGACCCCCAAATATCCATCCCAGGAGTGTGCTCAGGGCCCCTCATAAACCTAGGGGGTTCAGCGAAAGAACAGCAGTCTCAGTAACCCCACATCCTACCTCCGGGAGTCCATGTCACCCTAACTCATAAAAACCCAAATGGATAGAGCCATGAAGTACTATGCAGAAGGAGGAGGAAATGCCTTCTGGTTCTCTAGCAGCTCACCAGCTTTCACTGTACAGTTTGGGAGCTGGTGGCACACAGCCCTGCCCACCTGTAGCTCCTCTCTGCTGCCGCAGCTGCTGGATAAAAAAGTGGGTTATGACAGAAGCAGTCTGCTCCAAGCATGATGTAATGATGGTGGAACAGAGCACCTTTACTGTTACACATATGTCTGCTATCCTCCCTTCCATAATCCTGGTTAGGGGAATCATGGCTGTGCGTGTGTCACAGGCCACGTATGTGCTCTCAGAGGTACAAGCACACCTGTTTGCAGATGGGCTGACAGGCGCAGAGCTGATACAGAGGATCACTCGGCAGTAGCTGAACTCTTAAGGTAACTGACTCTACTTGAAGAAGCAGAATAATTTTATCCCTATTCAAATAAAAGCCAACTCGATCCACACCCAGTTTAATCTGTTAACTCTCAGGAGCAGTTGCTTGGCTCAGAGGAGAAAAGATTGTGATGTCTGGAAACAGATGGATCTGGGTTCTGTTCCCAGTTCTTCCATCAACTTGCTGTGTGACTTTGGGCAAATACTTAATACTTATCCCTCCAGCCTCAGTTTCTTGGTCCACACATGAGGATAATAATCATAAGACTCTTCACCCAGGGTTGCTGTGAGGATTAGAGATGCTAAGTATAAGGTGCCTCTCTCAGTGCCTGACCCAGCCCAGTGGGTGCTCAGTAAAGGAAATGGTTGCTGTTGTTATTAACAATGATATTATTGTGCTACAGCCCTGTGTGAGCTGCTTTGAAGTGTCTGCTTCTAACCAACCCAAGTTTATGACCGAGTAGCTAATGCTTAAGAAATCAAACAAAAAAATGCATTTCACATACTAAACTGTATGACACTGATACTGAGGGAAGGAGAGAGCTGTGTGAAATGGGGTGTCCAGGACAGCCTCCTGGAGAGGGGCCCCTGACTGTGGATTGGGAGACAGAGGAGGAAAGCCATCAGGGCATAGTGGGCAAGGTACTGATGTGAGTTAGCATGTGGGAGCCAGAAAGGGCATGGCAGGACATGGGCAGGAGCCTTGCAGAGCCATGGGCGGGCAGTTGCATTGGATGCAGTGACATCACTTCAGTCCCTACTCCCGCAGACTCCTCTGCCAGACTAGCTCCTGACCACCTCTCAGGGTTTCCATCCAGCATCTGCCAGTGAGCTCTCCTGTGCCACCCTGCCTCATGAACAAAATAGTAATGGTTATAAGGAGAACCTAACACTCATCTAGCATTTCCTGTGCTCCAGGGTCTACACTGAGCATTTCACAGGCATTGCTTCATTGAATCTCATAACACATGAAAGAGATCAGAGAAGTGCCTTGCCCAAGGCAGAGGCCCAGAATCTCTGTCATCTGTTAATCCACAGGACCCCTCTGATAGACTCACAAGGGCAGTGACCAGCACCTAATTCCTTTGGGACTCCCCAGTGTCTAGCGTGGTTGTCGTGGCACAAAGTAGGAACTCATAAATGCTTGTGGAATGAGTGAGAAGAGACTGTCAAGTGTACAGCAAGGTTCTGGATCCAGAGCCACTAGGCAAATCACCAAGTGGACAGGGAGGCCTCCCCTCAGAAAAGCTAAATCCTGAGGAACCAGGCACTGAGCAGCTTGGATCTCTGAACGGCAGGAAGCTGGGTCTGGGGCACAGCCCGATGGGGCTTGCTGCCTCTCAGCCCTGCCATTTGATGGTGGAGTCTATTCAAAAATCTTTTCTCTGATGTCAGAAAGTTTTGTCCTGGGAAATTGGGTGATGCTGAGCCCATGGGAAAAGTTCAGTAGCTGTGCCAGAGATGATCATTCAGAGAAGATGATAAAGTAGGTAAAGTAGGGGTGACAGTTAAAAGATTCACATGGGTATACCCTAGGCACTGACCAATCAAAAAAGTCCTGGGCCTTCAGTTCTAGAATAGGGTCTGGAGGCCACCCACTCTGCCAGACTTTAACCCCTTAGTCATCGGATCTTGGGGAGGTCCAGAAGTTCCCTGAGAGAAGCCAGAGCCTTGGGAGGTATACTTGGCTGAGGGAGTAGGTCAGAGCAGTGGCTCTTTAACAACTGAAACATTTCAAGAGTAACAACTGTAGGTCCCTATTGGTATGTGTGGCATACCACAAGGTTGACCTATGACTAAAAGAGTTGGCCACTTTCCAAAATCCACTTGTTCTATTTTGAGAGCTTTGTTAAAACTAGATAATAGAATGCATGACTTCTATTTAACCAGGCACACGGAAACTATAATTTCTCAGTGTGATAAGAATGAATAAGGGCTCCACTGTCAACTCCTCCGTGTCGTACAAGCACGTCTTCTGCCTTAGGGTTCCTGGTACACCTTATGAGAATTATGTGACTTCTTGACATACAGACGAAGAGTCTTGAATATCAATTGACAAAGTTTGTTTCTTTTGTAGAGAAATACAAATTCTAATACTTCTCTTCTACATGCTAGTGAGTTGTCTTGTGCCAATCCTATTTTGGAGGCTATGGTACAGCTAAAGTGCCTGCATTTCTGCTCTATGAACTTGTAAATTTGATGTTGCCTTAATATTAGCTTTAGGATGAAAAGAAGCTTCTAGAAGTATTTTTTTTTAATCCCTGAAATTACCAGTTGCTAAACAGCCACGACTTTTTCCTCAAATACAAAAGAAGTTGGTGGCAGTCAGCCAAGAGAAACACTAGCCTTGTAGAGAGAAGCAGGCTGTTATTAAAAGCCACAGTGGTCATTAACAAAGATGATGTCATAATTCAGTGCCTGGGCCTCTCTGGGATCCCCAGGGCCAAGAGCAGACGATCACAGTCTTTACCAAGTCAGTGAACAGTTGCCTGCCTAATGGTGTTTGGTGAAAGTGCTCCGTCTCCAGGGCTGGTGGTTTCCTGCAAAATGATCAGGGACCTCAGTTGTACCAGCTTGCAGAGCTGGTGGCCAGCGCAGGGGATTTATGAACTGGTGACTTGGGGCTTTGATGAAGTAAAAGTTTGGGATTTTATGTGTGAAGAGTACTTAGAGAATTCTCTGTGAGTCATACTTTCAAACAGAGTGGAGCCTATCTTAGGATAGATCTTTCTTACAGTTCCAGCACTTCTTCTGAGAGGAAGTACAACTCTTCAGGATTTTCATGAATTTGAGGTGTCATTATTGCTTTTTAAAAACACTAGAGGAGTCCAGTAATTATAGTTTCAGAGAATTCAATTTCAAAACATAAATCAATTTCAAAACAAAGAAAAAATTGGGACTAAGGAGTCTAGCTTTTATTCACTTCTTTTCTTTATTTTTCTTTCTTTCCACTCCTCCCTTACCACCCCCACCCCAACTCACATTTTCTGAGGTCCTTGTCACCAAGGTCCTGACAGGGAAATACTGTAGTGGCAAGAATGCTGCCTGTGATCAACTCTTGGTTCTGTCACATGCCTCTAGTCAAGGAAATGATCACAAGAAAATGATCACACCAAATGGACTTACTGATTATAAGATGCATCCTGGTTAAGAGCAATAAAATATGGGGAATAGCTATGCAACTTCCAGAGCATGACATAACCTCTCTTGCTTATTAGCTTTCTCATCTACAAAGTAGAGGTTGTAAAACTTCCTCACAGTGTGGTTATAAGGAGACAGTAAGATTGGATATTTGTTAGAGTCTCTTCTTTGGAGCTGATAATAGCAACAGCCCTAAGGTATAGATAATCAACATATGGTCTCCCTGTCATTACTGAACCCTCTCTAGAAGAGCTTGTAGTAATTATAGTAGATGAGGTCTTCTTCAGCTGGCAGAGCAATGCGGGCAGCTCTGGTGCTCCCTACCTTCTCAAGCTTACCCTCCCCAGGAGGTCTGGGGGAAGCTAGACTGCCCTCCACACAGTCTAGGTCTCAATCATCATGCACCCAGTGTTCTGCACTTTTAGGAGGGACTAGCATTCATTACCTGGGGCTCATTAGGAATAGAAGGCTTAACCAAAGTTGTCGCAGGTATCATCAGCTTTGGATACAAAGAAGGTCGTATTAACAATATTAATTATTAATTAAGAGCTGTTCCAGTCCCCCATGGGGATTCTGGTCACTCCCTTGTAGATGTCCTACACGCATGACAGCCACTCAAGCGCTCATTACTGTCGTCACTGCTAGGACCCTTCATGAGAAAGCCATTGGGCAGAGGAAGCCAGGAGCTTGTAGGTCCTGCTGCCTGAGTTCTACATAGAAAAGATCTCTTTTGGGAGATCTTTTGCCACCCATGGGTAGCACCTTATCATGTTGGGATAAAGGTAGAATGTCCCTGGTCCCCATGCCTCACAGTGTCCCTTAGAGAACAGTCCCTGAACTCCTGCCAGCAGTCTCTACAGGGCTTAATGGGGCCAGGGAGCAGATAGATCCCATACCGTCCCACTCATTCTCCATCTCCCTGCCAATACTCAAACCAGAAAAGGCTTGTTTGTGAAAGACTTTGGTTAAGAGAATGAAAAGACAAGCCACATACTCAGAGAAATATTTACAAAATGCATGTCAGATACTAGACTTATATCCAAAACATGCAAAGAATTCTTTTAAGAAAGTTTTATGGACTTATAATTCACCCATTTAAAGTGTACGACTCAGTGGTTTGAGGGTATAATACATTATTCATGTTTTAAAGTTGTGGGAAAGTATAACAGAATTTGCCTTCTTAACCATTTTTAAGTGTACAATTAAGTGGCATTAAGTGTAATCACAGTGTTGTGCAACCATCACTATCATCATCCCAATATGTTCATCATCCCAAACAGAAACTGTATCCATTAAGCAATAACTCAGTGCCCCTCAGCCCTTAGAGATCGCTAATCTCCTTTCTAGGGGTGCTTGGCTGGCTCTGTTGGTGGTGCTTGCAACTCACAATCTCAGGGTTGTGAGTTCAAGCCCCACGTTGAGTAGAGCGATTACTTAAAAAATATAAGAATAAAAATTTCTAATCTACTTTCTGTCTGTTTTAGGTATTTGCCTGTTTTAGGTATTTCATGTAAGTGGAATCATGTATTTGTCCTTTCATATCTGGTTTATTTCACTTAGCATGATGTTTTCAGGGTCCATCCACATAGTAGCATGTATCAGAACTTCATTCCCTTTTATGTTTGAATAAATCTTCACTGTACACATACGCATCTTGTTTACTTCTATGTTGGGTTGATTCCACCTTGTAGCTATTGTGAATAGTGCTGCATTGGATGTTGACGTACAATTGTCTGTTCAAGTCCTTGCTTTCAATTCCTTCAGAATTATACCCAGGTGTGGAATTGCTGGGGTCATATTGGTAATTCTAGGTTTGGTTTTTTGAGGGACTGATAAACTGTTTTTCCATAGAGGCTGCAATGTGTACAATGTGTACAAAGCGTACAAAGGTTTTAATTTTTCCACTTCCTCACCAACACTTGTTATTTACTGTTGTTTTTATTCCAGCCATCCTAGTGGGTGTAAAATGGTATCTCATTGTAGTTTTGATTTGCATTTTCCTGATGATTAATGATGCTGACATTTTTTTTTCATGTACTGTTGGCCATTTATAAATCTTCTTTGGAGAAATGTATATTCAAGTTATTTATTTGCCCATTTTTAAGTTGGGTTGCTTTCTGTTGATTGTTCTGTTGTAGAAATTATTTATAGATCATAGGTATTAGACGCCTTATGTTATTTCCAAATATTTCTCCCATTCTGTAGGTTGTCTGCTCACTTTCTTAATAGTGTCCTTTTTGCACAAAAATGTTTGAATGAAGTCTATTTACCTAATTTTCCCTTTGTTATTAGTGCTTATACATCTAAGAACTCATGGCTAACTCCAAGGTCATGAAGATTTACCTCTATGTTTTCTTCCAAGAGTTTTATTATTTTAGCGCTTATATTTTAGGTTATTGATCCATTTTAACGCTCGTATTGGGTGTGAGGAGTCCAAGTTAATATTCTTTTGCAGGTGGAAATGCAGTTGTCCCAGCACCATCTCTTTAAGAGATTGTTCTTTCCCCAATTGAATGGACTTGGTGTCCATTTCTGAACTCTTGATTCTATTTTGTCACTCTGTTTATCTGTCCTATGACAGTACCATACTGTTTTATTTTATTGTGAAAATACCATACTGTTTTGATTACTGTAGCTTGTGCTACATTTCAAAATCTTTTTTTAAAAAAGATTTTTAATCTTTGGTTGTTCAGGGCCCCTTGCTATTACATATGAATTTGAGGATTGGCTTTCCTATTTCTGCAGAAGAGGCCATTTGAATTTTGATAAGGATTGCCTTGAGACTGTAGATCAAAGACTTCTTAAAACTCAACAATAAGAAAAACAAAAAATGGGCAAAAAATCTGAACAGATACCTCACTAAAAGATATACAGATGGAAAATAAGCATACGAAAAAATGTTCAACGTCAACATGTCAAAAGGGAATTGCAAATTAAAACAATGATAATATGCCACTACATATCTATTCCAGTGACCAAAATTTTAAAAACTGACACTACCAAATGCTAGAGACAGTGTGGAGCAGTAGAAACTCATTCGCTGCTGGTGGGAATGCAAAATAGTGCAACCATTTTAGAAAACACTTTGGCAGTTTCTTTAAAAGGCTAAACATAGTCCTACCATATGATCTAGCAATTGCACTCCTACATATTTACTCAACTGATTTGAAAACTTATGTCCACACAAAAACCTGTACATGAATATTTACAGCAACTTTATTTATATTCACCAAGAACTAGAAGCGATGAATAGATAATCAGAGAAACAAACTACAGTACAGCCAGACAGTGTAATGTCATCCCATGATGAAAAGTTATAGGGACACGTGGGTGGCTCTGTCGGTTAAGCACTAACCTAAGCCTTTGGCTCAGGTCACTATCCAATCCCTGAGTTCTGGGCACCAGGCCTGGCTCCCTGCTCAGTGGGGTATCTGCTTCTCATTCTCCCTCTGCTCTTCCCATCACCCTGCTTATGTTCTCTCTCTCAAATAGATAAAATCTTTTTTTAAAAATGAGTTATAAAGCCACAGAAATGGATAGATGAACCTTATGTGCTTATGGCTAAGTGAAAGAAGCTAGTCTGAAAAGGCTACATACTCTGTGATTCTAATTGACATTCTGGAAAAGGCAAACCTGTACAGACAGTAAAAAAAAAAAAAAGTAGTTGCCAGAGGTCCAGGGGAGGAAGGAAGAAGAGGTAAAGCACATGGGGTATTTAGAACAGTGAGACTATTTTGTATGATACTGTAGTTATGGATTTGTGATATTATGCATTTGTCGAAACTCTTAGAACTTAACAAAGAATGGGTCTTAATGTATTCAGATTTTTTCAAATCATCTAATAGGTTGCTGAATCCCAGGAAGGAATAAAGATTGTGACACAAGACTGTAACTGTGTATTATAAGCATATGATTCAATCTCAGTGAAGGAAGTGGAAGGAAAAGTGTTGACCTAAGTAACTCTAGAAATAAGTGGAGTTTGTAAAACTGAAGGCAAAAGGAATAGCTCATAAGCACTATACTCTGTGTATTGTTGTTTCCCATTGTGGCGTAAGTTAACATTTCTGATACTGCTATGTGTATATACTGGAATCAAGTAAGTATACAGATGGCAGATGGCGGGAGCTAAATCTCTCATGGGTGGAGTGAGAACTTACAAATTAGCAAAGTGATGAGGCTAGAATGATCCATGTGGTAATAATGGATTAGAGACATTAGTATGAAGTTGTGTTTAGCTTAATATAGATTCATTTCCTTTCTCTTTCAGCTGAGAGGAATTAGAAACAATAAAACCCCAGTAGGAAGTATCACATGTATTAAGAGCCCAGATCCTGGTTCTAGTGTCATGCTTCAAAGAAGGAATCAGGCCTCATTGGAAAAAAAAAAAAAAGATTGATTCTAGGATTGGGGCAGGCACTATACAAGATGAGCCTGGAGAATCCTGTGCCAGAAAGTAAGAAGTAGATGAAAGAGAGAAAAAAAAGAAAAGGGAAGGGCAGGGAAGGGAAGGGGAGGGAAGAAAGGAGGGAAGGGTAAAGAAAGAAGGGAGGGGAGGAGGGAAGAAGGAATTAAGGGAATATGTCAAAGGGACATGGCAGCCAACTGAAAGAGTTCCCAGTGGCCAAATCTGGAACAACTTGAGTAACAAAATAAATAAAGCAGTATTAGATTATAATCCAAATCTAAAATAAATACCAATAAGTCCATTCTAATATAAAGAAGTGATTGAATAAAAATATAGGAGGGAGAAAAGATAAATCTCCCATGCAGAAGAATTCCAAAGAAGAAGTCACTTTACGATGGAAAACCCTGACAAGCACTACCCAGCCAGGTGATCAGGGTTATCTCAACAGTGATAAATCGTGTTGAGAGTATCTTGATCTGATGTGATCAAAATGGCACTTCAGCCTATAGTCTTCCTTCTAAAAACCCATAACCCCTACAGAGCCATGATTAAAATATGAGACAAATGCCAGTAGAAGGGTACTGTATAAAATACGTGACTGATACTCCTTAGAATTGTCATGATCATCAAAAATAAGGAAAGTCTGAGAAACTATCAGACAGAGGAGCCCAAGGAGACATGGTAACTAAATGTAATGTGGGGTCGTGCAGAAACAACAACAAAAAGGGCCTTAGGTAAAAACTAAGGAAGTCTGAATAAATCATGACATTTACTTAATAATCACGTGTCACTTTAAATTTGTTAGCTCTCACAAATGTGCTGAACCAATATAAGATATTAATAAGAGGGTAAATTACGTGAGGGGATATATGGGAGCTCTCTGTACTATCTTCTCATTTTTTCTATTAATTAAAAACTGTTCTAAAAAATAAAATATATTTTAAAAAACAAAAACTAACACCAAAACCCTGACAATGTAGACATTTTTCCCATTTTTTCCAGGAAGAAGCTGAAGCTCAGGAGAGTCAAAGTAACTGGCACATGATTGCATAGCTGTTATGGCAGAGGTGGGATTTGAATACAGAGCCCACTGTTGAATCAGTGACTTTTGCCCATCTGCTGATGGAACCTCTCTGTTTCTTAGTTTCACTCATATCCCTTCATGTGTGTGTGTTTCTTTCTTGTTCTCTCAGGGGATGGCCTTTACACTTGAAGAAAGGCTGCAGCTTGGAATCCATGGCCTGATCCCTCCCTGCTTCCTGAGCCAGGACGTCCAGCTTCTCCGGATCATGAGATACTATGAGCGGCAGCAGAGTGACCTGGACAAGTCAGTGCCTAAAGTCACCTCTCTCTACCCAAGTCCCGGTCTGAGCTGTTCCCTGTGGCACACAGGTTTTCTGGTACTCTCCAGAAGGAAAGGCTGAGATCCCTGAGAGATCCCAGCCCCAGCCACGCCTTCCAAACGGTGGTGGTCTCCCTGAGGGACAGGGCTTGTTATGACAGAGGCCTTCCCACTCAGAACTGGGAAGGGAGATGAACTTCTAACAGGTGGAATTTGGTTGGGCCCCTGGGAAGTGGTGGTATCCCAGTCAGCCCAGGAAGCTCTGATAGGGCTTCAGCAGACTGTGGTGGGGTTCATGGAAGGCATTTCACTCAGCGGGAAGAAGGGGAGCAGGCATGACAAATGTGTCAAGAAAGTGGTACATGGCCCATGTCCCTGGAATAAGGGGAATGTTGGGGAGCAGAGCAGGAAATGCACAGTGATGCCTTGAAAAGGACCTAGGATGTCCTATGTTAGAGGTTTATGGGAACCGTTAATAACCCACCTGCCCCTCTGGGTTCTTCCAGTGAGGATAATACATGAAGAACCAACTGAGGGATCACAGGGTCAGCTTTGTCAGTTTTACTAAAGAAGGTAATGACCTCCTGGGTCACATGGCTATGAATTGGTACAGCCAGGATTCGAACAGAGATAATTGGCTCCAGAGTCTGCTTGTACCTGCTTTGCTGTGCCATAAGCTAAGAGGCATTGGAGCTTGGTGGCTACAAGACCAGACTCTAGTATTAGACTTAGTTCAAATCCTCATTCTACCACTTCATAGCAAAAATCACACAGCATCTCTAGGTCAGTCCTCATTTGCACCATAAGTATACCAGTGGTATCTAATTCATGTGCTTATGATGAGTTACAGTTAAATGCATTCGTATTATAACGTGCTCAGAACACTTATCTAGGAACTGTAACTTATAACAGCAGGCACTGTACGAAAGCTTGTAAAATAAAAATGGAACCTTGCTATGGGCCCCAGCAGAAATTTAGGGGGAGAATATAGGCTCCCTACATATCCATAGAGCTTAATGGCCAAGACTTGGGGTCATTGACGGTGTGGCTGTCCCCCTAGCGGCAGAGCTCAGCAGCACGTCTGGGTGATCCTGCACCCACCTTCCCGTGTGCTTCCCCCACAGTAGCCATTGCTTCCAAATGTGGTGGATAAGGAAACATCTGCTTACCCCCCGCTCCCTCTATTCCTGAAGGGCTGAACTCTATGGATATCACTCCCATTAACTCTAAGGCCATATGCAGCCCTGGTCAAATACTCTCTCCCTCTTGTTTTTTCTGCTCATACTAGGTCTAGCTATGTCACCCTGAAGAGCAAACCAGAAAAGTACACAATGAATTCAACCAACAACATGACACATGCTCTAACTTTGAGCAACCTGAACTTCCCTCTTTTGTTAAATTTGCAAAGAATTAAAGTCTAATGTGAAATCCTCTTTCCTAAAAATCAGAAGTCCCAAATCCTTACCCCTCTGTGTTTTGTTTTGCTTTTTTTTTTTCCAGCTAGATAGACCCTACTAATATGCCGAGGAAGACATGGCAGGGCCAGGGCAGCAGGGGACATGCCTAATCCTAGGAACCCCAGAGAGCTTACTCCTGAGGCTCTGCTGACTACTCTGACCCACTTATTCCCAGAATTCCTTATTCCAGCAGGTACTCAGGGAAATGCTAAGGAAGCTCCCCAGCTTCTTTTGGATAAGAGTAATGGTATACTGGTAAATGTTTACTAACTGGTTCTGGGGAACTGAGAGAGCCCTAATTTGAAGCATTTGCCAGTTTCCATGATGTGAACACTCCCAACCATGACCAATTTTAAGTTACCAACTAGACGTCACTGAATGTAGAATTGAGAAGAGACATGTATAAATGGCTACTGAGTAAGGAAAGCTCACGTTAGTAATGAGCTGAGATGCTGGCTATTCTAAGCAGAAATCCTCGCTTCCTTCTAAAACACTATTTTTCGTTCTGAACTACTGCCTTTGGGGAGGAAGAAGAGGCCCCAAGAAGTCTGACTTCCCCACTGTCACAAAGCTAGTAAACAGCAGAGCTGGGATTCGAACCCAGGACCCTGATACCACACCCAGGGATCATTCCCCTATTGGAATACCTCTTCCACCCTATTCCATGCCAGGGCTCAAGTGCCTCCAGGCTGTCCTAAACTGTTGTCCAGAAAGGGCATGATTATCGGTAGTCACCTATACCCCATCATGAATTTCAGCCCCTGGGTTTTTTTCTCTCAGAACTGTGAGGGGTTTTTTTGCTTTATCAGGACTGTGAATGAAAGGGTCTTTTTCTGGCTTAGTGATTTTAGGCTTCAGGGAATAGGTGAGAAAGAGAGTTTTTTTAGAGTATGCCCCCTGAGATCAAGCAGTACTCAGCCACTTATGAGCTTTGTTTCCAGTCCTGTGTGGTGGGAAAGTCCAATTCATATACCACTGGTGTGTTTGGGGTTTTCCTTGACGCTTCTCCACCCTAGCATGTTATTATTCTGTTGTCATTCATCAATGTCCACACAGTAATAGCACAACTAACCATCTTGCACCATGGTTGAGATTCTAGAGTCAGATTGCTTAGGTTCAAATCCTTACTCTGCCTTGAGACCTCAGGTGAGTTATTTCATTTCTCTGTGCCTTTGTCTCTCCTTATCTTAAAATAGTCAGCATTTTAATACCTACTTCACAAGTCTTTGGGAGTTTTAAATGAGTTAATGTAAAATATTTAGAATAGTGCCTATACCATAAATAAGTAAGCACATAATATTCTCCTTATTTCATAGAAAACAAGACCCATCCTTAGGGGAGATGGGGATTTGCCCATGAACGTGCCATTGTAACCAGCCACATGGGAGCCCTGGGTCTTTGCATCAAGGGCCCTCTGTGCTGCCACCTATGGTGCTCATGTGACCAGCTTGGTTCTTGTCTCCCTTTCCAAGGTACATCATTCTCATGACGCTGCAAGACCGGAATGAGAAGCTCTTCTACCGAGTGCTGACGTCAGATGTGGAGAAATTCATGCCCATCGTATACACTCCCACTGTGGGGCTGGCCTGTCAGCAGTATGGCCTGACCTTCCGCAGGCCCCGGTGAGCTGTCCTGGGGCATGGGCTCAGGGAGGGGCTGTCTCATAAAGGGGAATCAATTCTGTCTTCTGGCCTTGCTTAATGGGACTCTGGAGGCTCTTCCTGACTGAGCCAAAGGCTCGACAAGACATTTGATTTTAAGCACTTGCTCAGGAAATTACCCCATACACAGAGAAATGAGCCTAGAGAGTATCTAGCCAGGGATAGTGGAGCTCCTCCACCTCCGGATGATGAATGCCCAATATGTTGTTCAAAGTTGGCCTGAGAGGTATTTCAGATTGTTTTTCTCTCATTATCCACCTACCACCCACCCCCACCCCCGCTTTTCTGGTCATCTCTACAGTGCCGACAGCTCTCTTGCCAATTCAGGCCAATGAATAATGGAGTGTTGGATACCAAACACTGAATTCTTTTGCTGACTCAAAGAACCAGTATTCATTCCTTCATTTGGGCTTGACTCAGATTCCACTTAAAATGTCATTTTATTAGGCAAAAATCTGGCATTATGGTTTCTTTCAGAGCCAAAGAATTTGGGGCAATTTTCTAAAAAGATTGCTTTTTTTTTTCCATGATGTTCAGAACATATATATATTTAAAATATATAGAAAAGGAAAATGGGGGAGTATTTTTTTAAAATTCCTCAGTGTAAGGTGCCTGGTAATTATCAATACATATTTCTAGTGCTGACGATAAAAAAAGTTGCCTGAGTTTACTGTATATAATGGAATCACTGTTTTGGTCTGTGTTAGAATATGTAAAGGTATAATGTACTGTGCAGAGATGCATAATTTGTGTTTACATAAAATTTATAAATCTGTTTATAAATCATTTGGTATATGAGGAACGTGTAACCATAGATCTAGAACTTCTTTTGTTAATTTGGAAACACAGTCTTCTGGTTCTGAAGCCAGCACTTGGGGTGACCTGGCAGGCCAAGCACAGGGCCTGACACTGGTTCTCTTCCTTTTCTCATCCTGCCATCACTCTTGGCCAAGGGCAATGTGTCAGATCGCATCTCCTGGGGGATGTGCAGCCGTGGAAGCCCACATGTCCTCATCACTCAGAATAGCCATGCTCCTGCAGTCCTACGGGGAGTGCTGCACCGAGGCCCCAGAGCATTCTGGTCTTCAATCTACCTCTTTCAATAGGAAAGAGACTCCTTTTCTCTTATTCTCATTCTAAAACCAGTCTGGGCAGAAACCTTGGAAGCTGACAATACATTTCTAAAGGATGCAGGACTCAATTTACTTCCCAGTTCCTACTCAGAAAGGATCTTCCAGGCCCTCCTTCCTGCACAGTGCAGGTCAGCTCACTTCCCTCCTCCAAGGCCAACAGCAAATTCCAAGGCTTAAAGATACAAGCCCAGCACTTTGACAAAAGTAAGTGTGTCACCTCCCAGCTTCCTACTCAGAAATCCCATGCCCTAGCTACAGTGGTCTATTCCCCATGCCCAAAGATGTCTGGCATTCTGGCTCTCCATCCCTTCACATGTGGTCCTCTCTGCCTCCAAAATCTGCATAATCTCCTCTCCTCATTCTCTGTCCA
This sequence comes from Nyctereutes procyonoides, assembly GCF_905146905.1. Taxonomy (NCBI): domain Eukaryota; kingdom Metazoa; phylum Chordata; class Mammalia; order Carnivora; family Canidae; genus Nyctereutes; species Nyctereutes procyonoides. The sequence continues at coordinate 14,249,179 of NW_026575041.1, read as the reverse complement.
TTGGAATTGAGGCTAGCCTTCAAAGTCACCCAAGACTAGGCTTCTCTGCCTTCCCTCATCCACATGGGCTGTACAGCTCACTCAGCAGCCCCCCTCAATTCATCACACATACTTCTAATCCATAGTTACACTTTTTGGGCTTCATGGTTTTAATTATTTGCATATCAGCCTCCTCTACCAGAACACACATTTCTTGAGGAGGCTGGATACATGTCAGATCCATTTGTGTGAACTAGACCAGTGCTTGGAAAGCACTTGACACTCTAATGGGAAAGTAGCACTGTATATGGACTAGAAAGAGCTAGGTCTTTGCAGTCATCCCTGAGTTTTAGTTTCCTTGATGTTGGGTGCATTCCTTATCCTCTCTCAGCCATTTCCACATCTATGAAATGAAGGTAATAATACTACCTACCTCACATAGTCATTGTGAGGGGAAAATGTGAGGTGGGGAGGTAAGGGACCTGGCATAAATGTGTCAATTTGCCTTCCGTGACTGTTACAGGAAGAAGAAAGAATTGCTAAATGTTGAGTAATGTTATACATACACGCTTTTAAATTTTTACAAAGAAAATTGAATTATTGAACATTTAATGAACTCACATGTTTAGTAACTACAGACACAATTTGGCTCTTCCAGAACCCACTTGTTCCTCAAGTCCTTTAGCCATAGACTTGCAGCTGAGATCCTGTGAAATGCAAGGCCATCCCACTTCCAGGCTGTATGGGGGCCCTTCTCCACAGACTCCATGGGCTAGATTGTAGATTCCATTGTATTACTGTATTATTCCACCAGTAATAGGGTCAGGATCCTGCATATACAGAAGGCTAGTGAAGGTAAAATTTGCCTCCAGAACCCACTCCAGAATCCAGAGAACACACAAAACTGTACTTGAGTTAATGGACATTTATGGAACAGCTACTAGACAACAGCTGGGCATCATGTTACATACTGTGAAATTACCCCCAAAGAACAAAATATGGTTCTTGACCTCAAGGAAATCCCTAGCACAGTGAGGGGACAGGCAATAATTATGTAAGTTAAATATGATAAAAGTTTTTAAAAGTAAGAGATTTAATAGAGGCAAAGAAGTACAGGAGTTTTTGGGAGAGACAAATTTATTTTACCTGGGGGCAGTAGGAATGCTTCACAGAAGAGATGACATTTGAGCTAGTCCTGGAAGACTGATTAGGTATTCCATGGGTAAAGAAGGAAGAATGGCCATTCCAGAAAAGGGCATGATTTTATAGGCTTCATAGACACCTGTGTAGCCAGCTCACTTGGGTATCTCCCCATCTCCTGTGCCTGGCAAGGAACATAAGGGAAGGGGAGGTAGGCTTTACATCCATTGGCTTATAATGGATCCTCCCATGTCCTGTAAGGTTAGCAGCATCTCTATTTCACAGATGGAGAAGCTAAGGTGGCCAGAGGAAAGAAACTTGTCCAAGATCAGAGTTGAGCAACTGATGAAGTTTGAATTCTGACCTTGAGAATCAGGAAAAGCCACAACAAAGACGTGACATTTGAGCTGAGCCATAAAAGACAAAAGCAAAGAATCAACACAAAAGTATTTGCTTACAGTGATCCAGACACACCCACCTCCCCCTTGCTAGAATATAAGGCCTCAGACCTCATGTGGATGAAACAGGAGAATATAGAGATAGAAGAATTGGCCAGGGGCTCTGCCCAAAAAGAGGAAACTGCTTGGAGTCCTTCCCACCAGCCGAGGGGGTTGGAGTCATGGGGAGCCATGTCCTTTGGGTCCAGGCCCCATTGGCAGTTCTCCAGTGGGTCAGCAGTGGAGAAGGATGTGGTGGCTGAGTGGAAGACTCACATGGGTGGAAACAGGGCCCTGCCAAGGAGTAGAGCCCAGAGAACCAGGTCAGCCCTGAGTGGGTACAGTTGGGGTGCTATAGAAGCTGGACACATAGTGTGGAAAATAAGCATGCCATCATTCCAGCAGGAGACCTGCAGTTGACCTGGAGCAGGAGAAAAGGGTGATAATCAGGATGCTTAAGTGTTTACTAAAGGCCAAGTACTATCCTAAAATCTTTATATATATTAACTCATTTAATTATCACAATTCCCTAAAAGGTAGGTACTACTCTCATCACATCTACACGTGGGAAAACAGAGACACAGAGAAATAGCTTGCCCAAAATCACTCAGCTCATAACCAGCAAAGCCAGCACTCAAACCCACACAGTCTGAACCAGAGTGTGGAAAGGTTCCACTGCACACACTGCCTGCTGCAGTTTGGGACTTTGGTGGACATTTGGGGCTGGGTGTGCTTGCAGCTCCAAGAATGCTTGATTCCCCACGGCTCTTAACATGGGGATTGCTAGGTATCATTTCCCAAGCCTCTCCTGGGAGAGAATAATCCAGCCAGGTTCTGGGCCTGAGGCTGTGCGGGGCCGAGGCAGACATGGGCAAACTGAACTGGGTTCTTAGATCCTTCCCTCACACTCTTGGTACGGACTTCCCGCATATGTTTTGCACAAACCCTTCTTCAGATGATTACCCAATTAAACTATTTGACATGTGTCATTCTGAGCTGTTGCTCCAGATTTCCATTTGGCTGCGTTCCAGGTGTCGATTCCACACCTGCCTTGCTCCTGAAGGTAGTGAGAGTTTGGTCTCCACCCTAGCCCTGAGCTTCGTCTGAGGCCTGGCTTGGAATGGTTTTATGGATTAGCATCTGAAGGCAGGACAGCCCCAAGGCCAAGAGGGAGAGAGCCAGCTCCTTCTCAGTTTCTGAAATGATAAACATTCCTGCTGGGTTCCCAGGAACAATGAAGTCTTCTGTGAAAGGGCCTGCTCCCCCCTCCGAACCTAATTAGGTCCAGCTGATGCTAAAATTGAACTTCCAACATGCTTGTGACTCTACATCACCTCACGACCTTGACGGAGATGCTAGACTATTCAGGGGCACCTGAGTATCTCTGGGCAGAAGGTTCTGGGCTCCGTGGAGCCTCCCCTGCCTCTTCCTGCCTCTCCCTTGGCACACCCTCTGCATGTGCCTCCATGGGCCATAGAGCCTGCATAGCCTGGCTTGAAGGAATGGCCTTGAATGTTATTAACATATGACTCTGAAGAGATGCAAGCCCAGGGGGAGGCCAGACAGGAGTCCAAAATGCAGCTCAGCAAAGGAGGGGCTGCGAGGGGAAAGCCATTATGGTGTAGACTGTTGTCCAGTGTGAGCAAATACCCTCCATGCACCGCCATCTTGACTAACCTTGTCTTCACCTTCATCTTCTTGGGCTCTGGGAGGATGCACATCCCTGTAACCCTAACATTTCCCAACCTCTATGTGGGGTCCCACCCATGTGCATGGTAAAGGCTGTGTTGCAGGTAGTGGAAGGAGCACAGACTCTGAAGCCAGGCAGACTTGGCCTTGCATCCCAGCTCCTGATGACTTCTGACGATCTGGCACCGCCTCAGTCTCCTTGTGTGTAAAATGGGAGTGATGCCCCTTCGTGTAGCTGCTTGTGAGGATTCAGTGAGATTCCACCTGCCCGAGCCACCCTCAGGCTCTGTCATCTGACTCTGAGTCACCCTCCCCAACAGTCTCAACTGTGAACTGGCTGAGGGCAGCTCTGTCCTCTGAAGGGCTGTCTTGCTCTGCTGTTGGACACAGTCCTGAAATGATCTGTACTTGTGCGTAACGAGCACACCTGTTAGCAGGTGCAGGTGAAGACCTAGAGGCTGCGGCGAGCAGGAGAGGGGAGGGGAGGGAGTGGGCCTTGGCTTCACTGGGCGGAGGTTCTGTGGAATACACCTGAAGTCAGGTTTGGATTTGGACAAGGTCAGTAGCCCTGGGCGTTGAGCCAGGCTGTTGTCCTCCTTATCTGCAAACAGGTGGGGTTCTGCACCCAGGCCAGTAGCATGTTTACAGGACAGTAACGGCTACCATTTATTGCATGCTGACGATGCTCATGGTGGGCCCAAGGTTAGGTACTTCAGGTGCTTTATCCCTGAGCCCTACACAACCCCAAAAGGGGCTCGTTACTTCACTCATGTAAAAACTAAGGCTAACTTGTCTAAAACACCACAGCTGACCCAGAGCCAGTTTTCTGTGTTTCTCCTGCAATCACAGCTACTTGTGGCCCTGGCAAACATGGTACCTCAGAGATAAAAAATATTTGCATGCTTGCCTTCATGTAAGTTCCCTTGCATGACTGGCCTGCACACACAACAGACACACGCACACACACACTATATACCACGGTGGGCAGAGCACCGGGGCTGGAGTGCAGAGGGGATGGGTCAGTTCTCCCATTAACCATGTGGCCTTGGAGCCCAGCTACTCCCCCTCTCCAAGCCTGGATCACAGGGACTGTCCATCTTGTGGGGATCAGATGAGCTAAATGTGTGTGAATGTGCTTTATCCATTGTCCAGTTCCTCACAAGCTTCCAGGGACATTACCTTTTTCACTGCTTCTTCTTCACCCCAGCTCCCAAAAAGGGGTGATCAAGGCTCATACTCACCTCCTTGGGCTTCCTACTTCTCCCTCACTATGTCACACTGTTGTCTCATTTTGTTTTTGAATCCCTGTATGCTTGTTTTTACATTGGAACCTTTTTATCTTCAGCCATCTCTACCACTTCCATCACCTCCACCACACACACACACACACATACACAAGGGCCCCAGGGCACATGCTCTGCTTCCCAGATGCCAGCTGAAGCCATTTCCAGCCATACACTGGACCAGTGGACACCGACATCTTGACTTAAAGCCACTCCGGAAAACAAAGACAGCCTTACCTCAGCAAATGTCAGAAGACCCTTGATACCCAGGGACAGCCTCTGAGCCTGTCATAATCCGGACCCCACCCCAGCTGGCAGTTGATCAGGAGCAGACACATACACCCCCAGCACAACTGGAAGGCAGGCAGAAAGCAAGGATTAGCACCATCAGACTGGTTGCCTCCTCCCCATCCTTAGGGCACCAAATCCTGATTCCTTTGGCCGAGCTCACTTGACATCGAGTTACACCAGGTTTCTCTGCCAAGCTGTTTCAGCTGTGCTGCTGGAAAAGCTCCCTGGAGCAGAGCAAGCACAAGGTCTGCAGCTGGGTCTGCTTAGCTTCACATCCTGCAGCCTTGGTGAGGAGGAGTCGAGAGACGTGGTTTGGAGCCCTCACCCCCCACTTCCCGATGACCCTGTAGGCAAGTCACTTAGCTCCTTAGTCTCGAGTCAGAGTGTAGGGCTGGACTATATGGCTTCTGTGATCTCTTCCAGCTCTAACCACTTATGATCTAATAACCCAAACTCTATAACCAAGTGAGGAAGGAGATATTTAAATGAGCCACAGTCACATTATATAGCTGAGCCAGTTTCCCCGCTGGTAAAATTAAGAGGGTCAAGTTAGAGCCATAGTTCTCAGTGATAACTGTGCATTAAAAGCATGTGGGAGCTTTAAGTCAGAATCCCTGAGGCAGGTCCCAGGCAGCTTTCCTTTTCAAAAGTTTGCCTGGGATTCTCATGGGCAGCCAGGGCCACAAACCACTGAGCTGGGTGACCTCTACAGTTCTTCCAGCTTGGATCTTCTGTGACTTTTGGGGAGTCAACCAGCAGTCCCTATTTTCCAGGCCACCCTAGCCTGGCAGTATATTGAAGATTAAGGTCATGATAATATAATGGAACCTCCATCTCCAACTCAGCCTTCAGCCAGCCTAACTGTTGAACCTGCTGCCAGATTCCCTCATGTCTCATTCACGGGATCGGTGGAGGGGGAGGCAGGGAGGAGTCTCCTGTGTGCTTCCTTCCTCCTCCCCCTGTTTCCTCCTGAAGCCTCCATCACTGCACAGCAGTCTTCCCTCTCCCAAACTGCACACTTCTCCGATATCAGTGGTTGATTAGACAGGAAAATGCATCAGACCAAAGATGATCAAGCATTTGACTGAGCATGTGACCAGCACATCATGGCCTGGCTCAAAAGATGGGCTGGCCCAGTTGGAGTCCTTTTAGAGAATGTGAACAAGAAATGGGAAAAGGTACGTAGGGAGAATTTTGTGGTTAGGAAGAGAAATGAAGGCGAAAAAGATGCTATGGTGTAGACTTCAGAGTTGGGTTGTGGTAAACCAAAAGCAAATGCCAGCCATGAGGGAACAGAAGAGAAGGAAGTAAAGGAACATCTGTGGAGAGAGGAAAACAGGGCATATGGGAGAGAGAGGAAGAAGTAGGCAGAGCCAGTGCTGGTCTCTAGCTTTCCACTCCAGCTCCTGTTCACAAATTTACCATAAATTTTTCCCCGATGGTAACTTAAGCAAACCTCCACCTTAGATCAGGAGAGCCAGACCAAACAGACTCTGTGGAATTGGATCCAATTAGTGCCCTGAAGCCCTTGTTAATTGGGTGGGTGGAGTGAACCACTTAAGGGAGGGCATCACAGATTTAACATGCTTTAGAGTCACCCGAGGAGGCTCGAGGAGGCTCGGTAAAACACAGATTCAGGGGGACCCTGAGGCTGTGGGGGGCAGGGACCACACTTTGAAAACCACTGGATGAAAAGCTGGCAAAAAAAAAAGTTGCTCATTGAAACCTGGTTGGAGACCATGTGAGGGAAGCAGAAGGAGTGGGTACTTCCAGGCTCTGCTGTGTGTTAGTCACGAAACCCAGGAGTCCTGAGATATAGGCTTTGGCCCCAGTTTTTGTAGTGTGACTGTCAGTACACTCTTCCCCCTTCTGGACCTCAGTGTGCTCACCTATAAAACAAGAGAATTTTATTAGGTGATCTCAGAGACTCCTTTCAGGTCCAGCCCTTATAGTCTGTAAATTGTGAGCAGATGACAACACTGTAGCTCTGCATCTGCCCCTAAGGTTTCTGGCATTGAAGGGAGGAAGATGTAAAAGTAGATGAAAACACATACTTTACATTTTCTGACAAGAAAAGACTTGCAGGCTTATCTGCAGAAGTGTCATTTTGCTGAGAGTTCTGACTCACACATGGGCACCTTCCCAGGCAGACCAGCTGGGCAGCCCATGGTCTCTGTCGCAGGTTGTTCCTCACTTGGGAATTGATGCTGGAAAAGATCTAAGGATGGTGGCACAAGGGATCCTCCCAGAGCACGAGGCTGTTTGGCTCTTATTTGACACGAGGGTCACGTGGAGCAGGTTAGATTGTGTCTGGATCCCACTTCACTGAAACACTCGAGCGGAGAGATACAGAGAAGGATCATTTATTCTTGTGTCTGAATCACACTGCTTTCAATCCCTGAAGATATGGGCTTTTTCTTTTTGTAGAGGAAGTTTGGAGATTGACATACAGAAAAATGAGTTTGTTCTTAACAGTCTGGGACCCGCCTGGGACTTTAGCATCCCAAAGGAGCATCTGCTGTCTGGGGAGGACAGAGGAACCCCCACCCCACACCAGCCATCCAGGAGTTTGGGTGTAAGATCTACGAGCGAAGGTGGGAAAGGTTGAGCTGCCCCCTCACAGATGCAGAGAGTGTATTTTTCTGCTCAAGCTGGAAGCAAATGAGCTTTATTAACTAGAACAGGATGTTCTGGGTTTGACTTCCTTTACCCAAAGGCAGATTTCCCTGGCAATTTAAACAAACTGATTTTTGTTTCTTTTTTATGTGACTCTGTCCCTTTCCTCCTTTGTCCCTGGCAATCCCAGCCGTGGTGATCAAAAGGATAGGGGTGGGAGAACTTCCTTGCTGAGAAGGAAATACGTACATGCAGGCGGCAGTTGAGTAGCCCTTTCCTCAAATAACCTTGATCTCTCATTAACCTGTAAATTGCACGGCAGCTTGTGTTTGCTCACGCCAAGTTAATCCAAAAGGAGTGGCTTCTTAAGAGATGCTGTGAACAGTGCAAATATTTTGAAAGGTCCTGAACTAGAGGAAGAATAAAGGATCATTGTTGTAGAATTTCTTGAAGAAAGGTGAATTTCTGCTTTGCCAGAAAAGAACTCCACCACTAGTTGGCAAATCCCTAAAAATCCACTATTATAGTCAGGTCCTTGGATTGGTTCATTGCACCCCCAGGAGTCCCCTCAGATTTTCCATGGGCCCTGCAGGGGTAACATTGAAAACTTCATCCATGAACTGGTTTCTTAAAGACCAATCTTAAACCAGAATTTCCTAAAACCATAGAGATTGCAGTGGCTCAGTGGGTTAAGTATCTCTTGGTTTCTGCTCAGGTCATGATCTCAGGGTCCTGGAATCAAGCCCTACGTCAGGCTCTGTGCTCAGTGGGGAGTCTGCTTAAGGATTCCTCTCACCCTCTCACTCTGCCTCTGCCTCTACCCTTACTCTCTAGCACATTCACTCTCTCTCTCACAAATTAATTTAAAAAAAAAGAAAGTAAAACCTAGAGATTGGGAGTTAGGAAGGATAGGTTTTGTGTGAGTGGGAGAGGGTTGGGAAGGAATAGGTCAAGAAGATTCCATCTGGGATGCTGCAGAAGGAAACAAGGCTCCAGCAGGGTGCCCCAGTGTGGCCTCAACATTGTCCAGAGGTTACTGGAGGGCAACAAGTGAAAAAGCCAAAAGAACAAAAATCAGTGTGAGTGGTGGAAGACGGACTTCTCCACCTTCACAGCACTATGAGCTTGTCTTCTGGACCACAAGCTTCAGGAGGGAAATTAACTGTGTTTGGTTTTTCTTTGTGTCTCCCATGACACTGAACACAGTACCTTCAGGCACCTTCCGGAGAGAATACTTAAAGACTGTCTTCTGATTAGGTTCAACAAACATTGATTAAACACCATCTTCGTGGTTGACCACCGTCAAGTACATGCAGGATCCGAATGGAATAAGATAGTCTATTCAAGGTCTCTGACTCTGAGGAATTTACAGGCCAACTGAGAAAAAGAGCATCTCTGAAGAAATATTAGCCAATTAGTAAAGTGTGGTGTGCATTGCCTACTTTACTTTGAAAGTGTGCAGGTAATTCATTGTGGTAAAAACTTCCTGATCTAAACCTTGAAAAAAGGATTTTGATTCCCATCAGGAGGTAGTCCAGCACAGTCCCTGACATACAGAGATTTAGTGGATGAGTTCCTAGCAGGAAGAACTGCATAAGCATGACATGTGGCTGGAACAAGCCAGAAATGAGACTCTTGGTGCTGGGAATACAGAAGACACTTTGGTTGCCCCATCCTCTCCTTAACAAAAACCCTGGTTGTCTTTTGTTTTGGTTTGGTTTTCAGTTATCTTTCTTTCCCCCAAATGGTCATATGCTTTGAAGAAGTCTTGGTCTTTCCCAGCACCAAGCAGTGGGTCCTGACTAATCCCCACCAATCACAGTAGAGTCAGTGACAGTTCTGGCCCAAAGACATGTGAGGGTATTCTGCTGAGGACTTCTAGTAAAATTTTTCTTGTCACAAGAGAGCTCCTTCTTCCCGGGACATTTTCATGTCTGTGTGGGATGCATGGAACTGTAATGATCATCGTACAGTCACAAAAAAAAACAGCCCAGAGACCAGGCCAACAAAATGCCCCAAATGGTCATGTGGGGAAACTGTGTCCTTGGTGACACTGTTGAGCCACTAAATAAACAAATCCTGGAGTTGCCTTCCCCTGGACTTCTTGTTATGTGAAATGAATTTCCTTTTTCCAGTCAGTTGAGTCAGTTTTGTGTTGCTTGCAGCTGAAAGCAATGCCCCTTCCTGAGGGGATGCTTGAGTCACCTCTGTCCCATAGCAGCAGCTCAGGTTGGTTTAGTCAGCACTTCCGATGCACCAGGCACTCTTCTTGGTGGTTTACCCATTGAGGGCCCACAGTATCTCTCTGTGGTAAGTAATACTATTGGGCCCATTTTCATGAAAAGGGACACTGAGGCACCACATATGAAAGTAACCAAAAAAGGTTACCCATCTAGTACACGGGAGAGCCACCCAGGCTCCAGAGCATACACCTTCACTGCTGCCTGCACACCTTCACAAGCCTCTTCGCTCTGTGGACTGAGCATGTCCAGGATGGAGGGCTCACCACAGAGCAGAGGGTGTGAGGAATTCACTCCACTGATGCTGATGGGGTGGGGAAGGGAGGGCTGACATGAGGTGGAGTGCGGGCTCTCCATCTCATTAGTTGGAGATCACAGCATCCTGTTGAGTGGGGAAGTGTCACAAAAGGATTTCTCAAGAAGGGTAATTCTTGAGGACTAAAGAGGAAAGGCCACAGGGGACCATTGTATTTACTGAAATGCTAGGAGAGAAGAGCCAGAGACGGTCCTAGACATGGAGATGAAGGTGAAAATCAAGGGCACTGAGGAAGAGGACCCTGCAGCACTCAGACCCTGGTGTGATGTGGAGGTGAAGGGAGAAGGACTGGCAGACCCGAAAGTGGCGTGGCATGGTGACAGTCATGGAAAGTTGAGATGGGCTCCAGACATGCAACCTTGAGCTGGATCACCACCACCACCACTACCACTGCCTTTCATTGAGTGGCCAGGATGATGATGATCATGGTACTATTATTATCTCTGACTCTCACAACAACCTTGAGAGATCAGAAAGCATGATCATGATTGTCCCCATGTCACAGAGGAGACATTCAGAGGTGATAGGGGCCTTGCCTAGAGCCATTGGGCTAGTGAGTGACAGAGTTCAAACCCAAGTCTGTCCTGTTCCAATGCCTCCCCCTCCTTTCTCATTGGAACTCTCTCTAGTCCTGCATCGTCAAAACTCAGCATTTCTTTTTTTTTTTTAACTCAGCATTTCTGAATCACATGTTCACAAATATGTGCACCCCCTCACCCAAACAACATGGGCAAAGCAAGCACATTCCTTAGATTGAATGGTGTTGGCAGCAGGTATCTGCAGGAGTCCACATGCATCAGCTTGGCTGGAGTCCCCTGGGGAAAGATGAGGTAAAGTGAGGCTGGGAACAGGGGTGCCATGTCAGGGTACCTTGTTAGAGCATATCAGGAAGAGAGCCAGGGCTTGTACCTTGGCAGTCCCTGCATACCTTTTAGGCATGTAGCAAGGACATACCAATCACCTCATGGCTCCTGCCACCATAAAACTCCCTTGAGCTGGTGTCAGGATATTAGATGGCCTCCAATTTTAGAAGCACCCTGCACAACCAACGCAGACATTACCCCTGTGGCCCATTCCCCAAAACTCTGAGATAGCACTCTACTCTGGGTTCCAAGATCAGCTGAGGCATTGGCCTCCTCAGAGGATTTTGAAAAGAATCCTCAGGTGGAGCCCTGTCTGTGAGGAGATGAAATTGATTAGCTCTGAAGACACCGTGGGCTCCATCTGCATGTCTGTAGGTTCACCTCCCTTTGCAGCACATGGTGACAGGATCCTGCAGCTGTAAATCAACCAGTTCAAAAGCCAAGAGGGGACATGATAGCCTGCCCACCAGGGGTACAAGTCCATAGAAATAGAAGGACTGGAACTCCGGTCTCCCACCTCTTTACTCCTTTCCACTGTGTAGAGAGATAGATGTCTCCCAATCATTTGAATCAAGCTTAATTCACAATTATTACTTACATGTATAAAGTAGTTTGAAGTTTTAGAATGAATACAAATATAGTCCTGTCAGCCGCTCTGTGAAACAGACCACATAGCCCCTTTCACTTGAGGAAATGGAGGATTCCTGAGGTTGACTCCCCTAGGCTGTACAAATAGTAAGAGGTAAAACTGAACTGTTTCTGTTTGCCATCCAGGACTCTTCCCAATACTGGACTATAAGCTTGTGATGGGCAGGAGCCATATTTATTTAGCTCACCATTGGACACCCAGCACTACCCAACACAGGCCCTGGCATATGGGCCTTGTTGGATAGAAGGAAAGTGTATTGAAGGATTAATAGTTAGAATAGGAGCCTTGATAGAAAAAAACTTGGAGTCTCATTTTCCTGACAACTTCTTTTAAAAAAAAAAAAAAAAGATCTTATTTATTCATGAGAGGCACAGAGAGAGGCAGGCTCCCCTATAGGGATCTTGAATACCCAGTCCCAGGATCACAACCCGAGCCAAAGGCAAATGCTCAACCACTGAGCCACCTAGGTGCCCCTTTCCTGTTGACTTCTAATAGAATCCTAGATGAGGGGCGCCTGGGTAGCTCAGTCAGTTAAGGATCCAACCCTTGGTTTTGGCTTAGGTCATGATCTCAGGGTGGTGGGATCGAACCCTGTGTCATCGGGCTCCATGCTCAGCTCAGAGTCTGCTTGTCTCCCTCTCCCTCTGCCCCCTGCCCCCCGTCAAGCACGCATACGTGCTCTCTCTCTTAAACAAATCTTTAAAAAAAATAAAGAATCCTAGATGAGTGAGATTCTGTTATTAGTAACTTCTTTATGACTTTTGTTTAAAATGCATAGCGTCTTAAATTTTTGTTAACATTAATGTAAAAGATTATTTGATTCCTTTAAGAATCTTCAGCAGGTAGACCGTCCAGGACGTGGAACAGAGTAGCGCTCAGTAAGTGCCAGGATAAGTGTTTCTGGAATTTACTAGGATGTAAAAGATAAGCTGGGGAGATGAAAGCAATTGCAGAGTTTCTATGTTACTGAGATAATTAAAGAATTGAATTTATCCCACCTTTGCAAAATAACTTTATCCACAAATCCAGGTTTATCAGTTGGGAAGAAATCAATAGCTAGAGTGGAATGCAATTATGACCTGCATTTCCAGAACCTTGTTCCAGAGGATTAATAACCGTGTCCAGTCCTCATTACGAACGAGATGCAGTAGGTTGTGCTTGCTGGCCAGGGCAGGGCGGGCCCTGCAGGAGCCAGTCAGTGCTTCTCGCCTACAGCCAGGTAGGGGGTAGGGATGTTGGTGTCGGGTTGTCATGGTAACTTTTTTACTGACTGGAAGAATAGATGAAGCCAGAGTGAACTTCTTTGATCAAATAGGGATAGGAGTGGGAGTCACCAGTGGTGAGGAACAGAGAGACTTCTCTCTTTCTAGACAAAGGCAGTGCAGGAAATTTGAATTTGAGTAATAGTAGAACACACTCAGATAAGGTGCTAGCTAGAATAATTAAGATAAATATACAGTTAAATTATCCGATTATCAGACTGGGAGGTAAAACCTCTACGGAGGCCAGTGGTTTTAGACTTCCATAAAAGTCCATTTGTTACAAATCACAGCCTCCAATGTTCTTTTCCAAGACTGATTCACTGTGTCAGGAGTGGGGCCCAAGATCTCCATCCTAAAACTGCCCACAGCTCGTTGTTCCCCCAGGAGGTATTATGTATTATGAACTACACGGGCATCACATGAGCCATGTTTTTATAAACTCTGCTCTGGGTAAACACAGCATCAGAGATCAAGCTGGAGCCGACTCAGCTCTTCTCACCTGATGGGAAAACTTAGGAAAAATCACTACCCCTTTCCACTTAGTCCTAGTTAAAAAAAAAAAAAAAAAAAAAAAAAAAAAAAAAAAACCAATAATAAACCACTTTAGTTAATACAGTGTACTTTCAATCTTACATTCTGCCAAATGCTTCATTAATTGACCGAAACCAGCAGTTTTTGCTTTGCCTGATGCCCTCAGCCCACGTCCCCCAGCCTTTAAAATCCAGCCACCATGTCTTCTTCCCCTACCACCTCCTTCATCTCCGTCCTCCTTCCCTCACGGCAGAAGATTTTGCCCCTCCCTCTATCTGCACAGGGGCCTCTGCTAATACTTTGTTAATGAACTTACTACATTATGATCCAGTGGTTATTTACAGATCTGCTTTATCAGTCAGGAAGCCTATCAGACCAGGTGTCTTATTCATCTTTTTATCTTTGTCCTTTCCTTTCTAGTCACTCCTGGCATGGCAGTTCCCATATACTAGAATCAGTGAATGAGTATGAGCCCCATAAAGGCAGGAATGTTTGTCTATTCTGTCAACTGAAATAAATATCCCAAGTGCCTAGAACAGCACTTGTTGCATAGAAGGCTCTAATAAGTAATTGTTGAAATTGATCATGAATGAGTGCTTTACCTCATACAAGCCAATAGGGAAGAAAGACTGGAGCTACAGTGTTTTTCAGTGTAACAGTAAAAATTATCCACAGTGGCACCAATATTATCACAGCCTCTTGAACAGATTAAGATCTCCATTTGATATTTCTGTCATCTGATAGTTTGGGGTTAGCTGTACAGACCCAAGGTATTCCAATAGAGAAAAAGCAGTAAGACTGCAATAGTATAGCTCATATCTACATCAATCAGATAAAGTCAACTTTTCTTAGCCTTACTTATTACTTTTTTTAAAAAAGATTTTATCTATTTATTCATGAGAGATGCAGAGAGAGAGGCAGAGACATAAGCAGAGGGAGAAGTAGGCTCCCTGTGGGGAACCTGATGTGGGACTCCATCCCAGGACCCGGGGATCACAACCTGAGCCAAAGGTAGATGCTCAACCCCTGAGCCACCCAGGTGCCCCTACTTATTACATTCTTCTACTAATAGTAAGCCTGGAAAGTGAAGGATTTTCCGGGATAGTTTACGTGGATTAATAGGAAAAATAGCTTCCATCGAGCACTGACTAAATGGGCCAGGCATTGCATTGTTTTCCATATATGATTTCTTTTAATTGTCACATACAACTTTATTAAAAATGTTTCATTATCCCTATTTTACAGATGAGGAAACTGAGGCTCAAATGTACTCATTTGTCAAGGTCATTGACAAATGACTTGAGATGGAAGTCTATGTCTCTCTGAGCCTCTGCTCTTGAGCTTCACAATAACACCAATGTTTTGAATTGAGTGAATCCAGGTGGGACTTACTTCTAACCAGAGAAGCACACATCTTTCCCCAGGCATTTCAGAGTAAATACTTTTTGTCCTTGAACATTCCTAATCTTGAGTTTTTTGAGACTTCTTCTTTTAAAGACATTTGTAGTTGGGAGGCTACCCTCTGTCAGAATGACAAGTTAAGTCAAATTCTCCCTGCCCCCCACTACTGCTGATGAGTGGCCCTTCCAGGCATTTGATTCCAGGCACTTAACTGTCTCTTACATGTGCTTCCAGGGATCAGGGTCCCTGAGGTTTGTACATACGTTTTCCCAGTGAACTTTTGTCCTCTTTGAAAACTGCATTCTGTTCTCCTTTATTAAATTCCAGCTTTCATGACTAATATGCGCTGATAGCTCCAGAAATGTTTATATAATAAATTAAAGTGGGCAGAGTCTTCCGCTTACAAATTGCTTCAAGATAGGATGCAGATGCCTACCCATAGAATTGTCTCATAAATGCGAGCATAAAATGGATTCGAGCTTTTACAATTTCAGCTTGTCCTTGGCCTAGGGGCCTGTTATTTCAGTGAGTCTTGATAGAGTTCTGCACTCCTAGCCCAGAGGCCACAGAAATTTATGACTCAGTGGGAAAAACTTTGTGTGACTACTCAAATCTGCTTTGGAAAAACAAACAGGATGTTTTTTGCCTTCCTATCTTGCACATACCTGAAAACAAGCAACACACTGGCAGGGCCTCTGAGTCACAATTTCAGAGCCTCTGGTTTGAGGATTATTTGCTTGGATAAATCAGAAGTTCATGTTAGAAGAGAGCCACCTTCCAAAAAACTTATTGCCCAGAGACCCAGATTAACTAGAGTTCTATTAGACGGCAGGAAGGTGTTTGTTTGTTTTGCAAAGTGGAGGCCTGTGTGGGTCTGTGCCATGTTCACAACCATAAAAGAAAATGAAGAGTGTTAAGTGTGACTTCTCAGGAAAAAGGGGGCCTGAAGCCTCTCTGATTATTATTTTTGGAGGAGTAAATATTTCGGTAGAAAAAGAAACTCCTTTGTACCAACTCTGTCTGGGTTTTCTTGGCACATTTTAATATTTTCAAGTAACAGCTGAAACCACATTAACCTTCCCTGTTCTAATTGGAAGCATCTGTGAATTGTAAAATTAGAAATTTTTGATTCTGCACTGATTTGCTATTTGGACAGGGTGTCCGTTTCAGCTGAAATTTCCATCTATGGGACCTTTTTTTTCCTCTCCTGATTATAAACTCCAGTCAGCCAATGATGTGATGGAGACACAAGGCACTCTTCATCAGCTTTTCCATGTATGCGTGCTTTTTAAATGAAAACCACACTTTCTTCTTTGGCTATTTATATACCTTATCAGGATCCTTTTGATTCAAAGGGAACAGATGGAGAAATTCCCCAACCCTTGGAATACAACTCGAACAATTTTCTCCTGCCAAGAAGCATTCATAACCAATGACACCAGAGCAGTATCTGAGATTTGCAAATTCTGGAAAGAAAAAAATAGAAAAATAATTTAAAGTTACTCCAATTTTTCTCTTTGCTAATAGATGTCTATATCCTAAAGGGCTTCATGTTTTACAAATATCTCCTAAAACTTCAATAAGAGACCTGAAGGTACAATGCCTTCTCACCTGCTTGCCTGTACTACTTAGGCTAATTCCTGTCTCCATGATCTTACCTCATTTCATCCAGCCTCAGTATTCTCCAGTATAAATGGGAACCATACCTGCCTCCCAGATCTGTAGCTATGAGTAAATGGTGTAGTATTTGTAAAATGTTCCCAATGGGAGTGTGAGTCCATTCAGTCTGCTCTCACAAAATACCACAGACTGGGTGGCTGATAAACAATAGAGACTTATCTCTCACCGTTCTGGAGGCTAAAAGCCTGAGATCAGGGCACTGGAATGATTGGGTGAGCCCCCTCCACCCCTCCATGGCAGATATCCTTATCCCCACTAGCAGAAGTGGCTAGGGGGTGCTCCACGACATTTTGTAAGACAGTAATCCCATTTCTGGTGCTTTGTGTTGTTAGTAAAGTTAAAATTTATGACAACACAGGGAAAGGATTCAAAACAAGGGCAACAGAAAGATGAGCTCGGCTTTTCATAGTAGACACCCCATAAATGTCTGCAGGAGTGAATTTAATAGACTGGACCTGCAGATCACTGTGTTTTTGAAAGTGAAAAGGAAAACAAATAATAGTTGTGCCAGGACAGAGGCAAACCAGAACATATAGCCACCCTGTCTGTGAACCATCATACAAAATTCAGTGTCTTTTGGAGGAGAACTGACACTCATTTCTCTGGTAAACATTTATTAAGTTCCAACTTGAGATTTAATTGAGAGACTACTTTGCGAGTAACATTTTCTTTAATGTTCACACAAACCTAGTGAGACAGATTTAATTGTTAAATTAATGATTAATTAGAGCTCCATTTAAATAATAAGCAACTAATGCTGAGATTAAGTAATTTGCCAAAGTTGCCCAGCAAGTAAGAGTTGGTTAGAGCTGGGATTTGAACTGGGGTCTGTCTGGCTACAAATCCATGGCCTTGCTACTATTCCATAGATTGATTTCCTCCTCCTACTCCTCCTCCTCCTCCTCCTCCTCCTCTTCCTTCTACTTTTTTCTTCATCTTCTTGCTTATGCTACAAATACTTATGAAAGCTTCATCTTGGTTTTATTTTGTGTTTTTATTACTTCATTTCTCCTTTTGTACCTATTTGTTCTGAACTGCAGTGTTGGTGTCACTGATTCTTTGGCTTTCCTCATGTCTTGATGTCCTTGCAGATAACAACCTAGAAAGTGCGATCTTGCTTGATTCTCTTGTGGAATACTAGATTTTTAGAGGCCATCTTATCTACCTTCTACATTTTTCAGAGGGGGAAACAGACTCAGAGAAGTCTAGTAACTTTCTCAAATTCACATAGCTAGATAATCATAGTAGAAATACTAGCACCCTTGTCCTGACCGCTCCATTCCCACATTCAGGGAAGGAGAGAAAGGAAGAGACTATCTTTTTGGAAATCCCTTTCAGAAGGAGATACAGTGTCCATAGGGCTGTATTAGGGGATCCATGGAAATCAATGAAAAATGGTGTATTTGCTCCCTGCCCTTCTGGGGCTTCAAGTCTGCTTGGGGAAAATCATCTCACAGCAGCAAGTGGGGGTGGGGGGGGTGGGGAGGGTGAAATGGGGCAGCAGAACCCAAGGGCCCTAGACTGGGGGTTTCAGGCCCAGCTCTGCAGCTGTCCCTCTCAGCCTTCCTGGGCCTGCTTGTTCTGTGGTTCTCCTCATCTCCCCACAATGTCTCTGGTATACCCCAATGTGCTGCTTGGGTCTTTTTGGGGTTTTTGTTTGTTTGTTTGTTTGTTTTTTGTTTTGGCTGGTCTGCCTCCATCAGAAAACCCTACTGAGTCAGAGATAAATTCTCATTCATTCTTAGTTCCCATGTGCCCGGTACAATACTTGGCACAAAGCAGAATGCCTGGAGCCTGTGCAGGGAGCAAGACAGTGTTAACCTCAAGCAGAAGGGATCCAGGAAGCCCGGCCCATTCCGAGGTTCCCCTGAAGGAGTCACAGGGACAGATGTTTCAGCCCTCACCTTTGTGCCTCACTCCAAGGACAGGAACACTCCCCATCACTTGTTATCTGGGAAGGTCAGGAATAAAGGGGGCCTCCACAAGGGTGGGAGGGAGCATAGGCTCCTCCCTTTGTAACATCCCACCTAGAGGGAGATAAAAATGCAAACAGGATGGGCTGTTCAAGATACAGGAAATTAGCAGTGGTTGATCAGTGGGTTAAAATAATCAGATGTTCCTCAAGATAAAAAAATAAAACCAAAGAAGGATTGTAAGTGGCCTACACGACCTCATCCCTTACTTTAGCCACGCTCCCAGAGGAAACTTGACAGAAGCAGGGTCGAATATGATTTTTAGGTTCCTCTGAGACAGGGCTGGCTTCTTCACCTTGGCCTCAGGCTGGGCCTCACCAGCTGCTGGGCTGCAGAGGCCCTTGGGACTTCTCAGCCCTACCTCTCCCGCTGTGCTGTTGACTCCATGAGACTGCTACTGGACCCAACACCTAGCTTCTCGCTGTATTTCAGAGTATAACTTCCCGCGCCCACCCCCCGCCCCCCCCCCATAACACGTCCATCATGGCAAAAACGTGTGGAATAGTGGTTTTGTGGCAATAAGGAGCCTTTGTTCCGGAGATGAACGTATCCATCCCTCCTCCTGAGCCTGGCCTTGGTGGTTTGCCTACTGTCACTAGCCTTTTTTAATTAAGTCTTCCTTTTGTGTTGGACTCGGTGCCAAGAAGCCTAAATGAATGTTGTCTATTTGAGTGGACTTTCCTAGGGTTTTTTTTCCCCCAGTTCTATTTCAGGAAACTTCTGAGGGTCACTCCTCTGCAGGCAGAGATAAGGGTTAAGAATCTTTTTCTCAAGAAATAACATTCGCCTAAGTGAACGTTATCTTTGTTTTTCTTTCTCTTTCGTGTAACTGAGTTCTAAAATTCAAGAGGATTTTTCTGGCTCCTGATGGAAATTGGAGATAGTGATGTGATTGACAGGCCTTTGTCGGGTGGAGGAAGCTTCACCTGCCCTTGCCCTTGCAACATTCCAACAGAGTAGAGTTTTCAGAGATGTACGGGAAAGGAATCGTGGTTGCCACTGCTCATGGCTACTGCACAGAAGGTGGAGAGTTGGTGCATTCACTTCTTGAGGCTGCTGTACAAACAGCACACACTGGGGCCTTAAAACAACAGGAATTTCTTGTCTCACAGTTCTGGAGGCCAGAAGTGTGAAACCAAGGTGTCAACAGATTTGTGGTCTCTGTGAAATCAGTAGGGGAGAATCCTTCCTTGCCTCTCCTAGCTCCTGTTTTTTGCCAGCAATCCTTGGCTTGCCTCACTTATAGATGCATCAGTGCTGTCTCCCCTCGGCCACCACCACAGGTCATTGTCTCCCTGTGTGTCCTCACCTCCTGTTATAAGGACACTAGTCATACTGGATCAGGGTCCCCCTGTGACCTCAACTTAATGATGCCTGCCAACGCCCTATTTCTAAATAAGGTCACAAGTACCATGGCCTAGGATTTCAATATATCTTTCAGGGGAAACCCAAGTCAACCTGTAACAAAGGACTTGGAGTTTTTCTCACCCAGAAAATACCTGGCTATGTTCCCATCCTTTAGCATGAGCAATCATAATCAATATCAACTGCCACTGACAGAGCCCTTCTCACAGACCAAGCACTATGCAGCATAACTGTTACATTCTATTTCATTTAATCCTCAGAAGCACTTTCAGGCAGGTATTACTAGATGCCCCATTTATAACTGAGAAAATAAAGGCCCTGATATGTCTCATTTCAGCACCCACATTCTGAGCCACTCAGTAGACACAACGCCTATCTTGTTTTTTGAGGTAACTGTTGGGTGCTTGGTGCTGTGCTAGGCCCCATCTGCACGTTCATCCCAAAATTCCATGCAGGAGGGGGCCGCCCCACTTCTCTGGCTGCTTTCTCTCAGCCTGGTCAGTGGATCCTGCTGTCCCAACATCAGCTAAGGGAGAATCTGGGTTCTGTTTCTAGAAACTGAAGAAGGAAAGTCTAGCTTTGTGAAAACCAGAAATCAGGGGACAGTGAACAATTGTTCGCAAACAATTCTCAGCCCCTTAAACAGCAATCTCCCAAGTGCACATACAATATGATTTTAAGTATAGATATTTTATTTACTCACAACTTTTCAAGAATATGTGGTATGTTCTATAAAGCAGGGCATGTGTTCATTTAAGCCCTGGATTCCAGAGGTTGGCAGCTGGCCATATTCACTATAGGTATTTTATCTCCCCTCAAGTTCCAAAATTGTTTCCCTGAACTAAACAGGAAAAACTTGGGGAAGTAATCAACAGCCAAAGTTATTTTTGCTTTTTTCCTGTTCCACTTACTGGCTATTAACAGTGAGAGAGTCCCAGGAGTGCCTCTGTCCCAGAAGGCTGTCTCTGCAGCAGCAGGAGCAGCGACAGACGCTCTGTTCCAATTACTCAGAGGAGTCATTAGTCTTGATGAATGTTCAGGTTACATTAGCTCACAGCAGGATGTTCAGTGCCTTGGAATCCCCCAGGATGGCCTATAACTCACTCAAAAGCTGGAAATGCCTCTCTGTCTCAACCTGGAGCTTCCTGGAACTTCCCACCTTCCTGCCTGCCTTTGTGCCTCGGAGCAGGGTGATACCATCACTCCAGCTGTCAAAGGCAGCACTTCCCAGGGCATCACTCATTTCGGGGGTTTCAGGCTCCTTCTTATGGCAAGAAAATTGAAACAAACACAGCTGTGGACACAGACAGCCCCTTGGCACCTAAGTTACTGCCCCACTCATCCATTAAGGGCTACCAGGAAACTGGAGAGATTGGAGAAAATGGCATTCTCTTGGAGAGCTTCACATCAGCCTCCTCTCAGACTCACCCTGTTGAACAAGGTCAAACACCAAGATTCGCATGTCTGTAGGGCTTTCCAATGTGCAGAGCTTTTGTGAACTTGCCTTGTTTCACCCTCAGTCACTCCATTATGGAGAAGTCATTGCTCCCATGTTATTGAAGAGGAAACTAAGGCACAGAGAGTTGAAGTGACTTGCCCCAAATCACACACGAAAGGAGCCACATTTCTGAGATCCAAGAGACCCGTGCTTTGATCTCACCTCCACCTTCACATCTGTACTTCTTAATCTCTTCTATGGAACGGTGGGGATACCCAGCTCATAGTCTTGTGTGAGAATTAAGATATGGACATAAAGGGCCTAACAGGGCTCCTGGAACAGAGATACTCAAAAAAAAAAAAAAAAAACAGTGGACAGACGGATGGATGGATGGATGGATAGATGGTTGGATAGATGGTTGGATGGATAGCTGGACAGACAAGTTAATGAGTGAACAAATGGTGAATGAGTAAATGAATGAATGAATGAATATTGCCCATTTGTGCCCTGATTTTCCTTTCAGTTGGCCCTTGATAGCAATCTCATTGAATATTCGCACTTACAGGAAACATGGAAAATGTTTAGCTCTGACTGTGTATCACCACAATGTTTTGCCCTCACTCAGTGACCCCCATAATGAAAGATTTTCCACCAAACTTTATGACTGTCTCCCTGTTTCACCAAAAGCACATAAAACAGTCAGTCATGGCTCCTCACAAACATGCACATTGACTTGGAATCATTCTAGTCAAAATACAAATTCAGGGCAGCCCGGGTGGCTCAGCGGTTTAGCGTCTGCCTTCGTCCCGGGACATGATCCTGGGGACCTGGGATCAAGTCCCATGTCGGGGTCCCTGGGTGGAGCCTGCTTCTCCCTCTGCCTGTCTCTCTGCCTGTCTCTCTGCCTCTCTCTCTCTCTCTCTCTATCAATTGCTCTTTCTGTCTCTCATGAATAAATAAATAAAATAAAATCTTTAATAAATAAATAAAATAAAATACAAATTCATAATTAGCCACTAACATCTACTGAGCATTTATTATGAGCCAGGTACTGCACTGGCATTTTGGCAAAATCTGAACCCAGACAGTCTGACTCCTGAGTCTAGACTCTTAACCTCTACACTAGCCCAGCAACACTAAGAGCTGTCACTTGTTCAGTGCCAGCAGATACTATAATAAACTTTTTTTAAAAGATTTTATTTATCCATGAGATACACAGAGAGAGGCGGAGACATAGGCAGAGGGAGAAGCTGGCTCCCTGCAGGGAGCCTGATGTGACTTGATCCTAGGACCCCAGGATCACGACCTGAGCCAAACGCAGATCCTCAACCACTGAGCTACCCAGGGTGCCCCAATAAACTCTTTTCATTAGTCCTTATAGCAAAGGTATGAAGCAGCCGGTGTCATGTTCTCATGAGGAACTGAAGCTTGAGGAAGGGAAGTAACTTGTCCATAAGCACAGCGCTAGTGAGTAGCAGAGACTGGCATTGAACCCCGGTGCTATAGTTGTAAAGCACATACCTTTAACCCCTGGTCTGTGCCACCTTCCATCTGCCATTTCCCCAAAACCTCACTTGAGTCACTTGCAGCCCCATCGTTTTCAGTGCTTTGGCTTTTTAGAAGTGGTTTTTTTTTTTTTAAGATTTTATTTATTTATTCATAGAGACACACACAGAGAGAGAGGCAGAGACACAGGCAGAGGGAGAAGCAGGCTCCATGCAGAGAGCCTGACGTGGGCCTCGATCCAGGGTCTCCAGGATCACACCCTGGGCTGCTTGCGGCGCCAAACCGCTGTGCCACTGGGGCTGCCCGGCTTTTTAGAAGTTAGTTGAAAATCCCCATTCTAGCCTCAGGGACTCCTGTCGGTCTGAGGTCTCAGGGTGAGACTAAGCAGGTGTCGGAAGGAGCACCTCCCATGGCACTTATGTACTCTCTCTGAAGTCACTAAGAAGGAATGTCGAGGAGTGACTGCCTGCAATTATGACTTGATGAGAACCTCAGGGAAACAGAGATAACAACCAATTCCATCACAAAGTACTGCTGGGCAAGATAGTGGCCCCGGAGTGGAAGGTGGCTAAAGCTGCAAACAGGTTGCTGAGGGCATTGAAGAGTTTTCTTCCCTGGGGGTGTCTTCTTTCTGAGCTGGTCTAGATGCAGTTCTGCCTGGAAATGGGTGGATGGGCCAGAGACCCCCCCTTGTAGGGTCCTGCTGGAACCTGCAACCCATTTGTTTTATCATCAGAATTCCTCACTCTGCACATTTTACTTCCTCACCACATACACCAAAGAAAAATGTTCCATTAGTGGGTCCAGTAAGCATCTGTTTGTTACACCCCATAACTCTAGCTGTGTGTGGGAACAGAAAGTCTGAGTCAATGGAGAGAGCCTTGGACTCAGGACCTGGATTCAACCAGGTTCTACTGCTTATGAGCTATCTGACCTTGAACAAGTCACTCCACCTCTCTGAATGTCAATGTCCTCTTTTATAAAATGAGGTCTTGGACTAGATATTTCAAAATCCCGACCCAGTCAATCTATTTGCGATCATTTGTAGCTACAATTTAGATAATAGATGGAAAAGCGCTTTGAGAAGTGATTTAAACCTCTTAATTCATTTCAGAAGGTGTTTTTTTGCACCATGATCTCTGCCAAGCATAAAATTATATATGCAAAAAAATGAGAGTAAAAGGGTCTTTTGAAATTTTAGTAGCTCGCATTTAAATGTAAAAGCCTTCATTTTAAGTGTCTCTCCTCCCTCTCCTTATCTTCAACAAAGAGGGACTGTTTTAAATGTATCAGGATTTCTGTAATCAAACTTTTCCTGTATTTAGATTTAATTACACAAGAGCTTTGCTAAGATCTAGAATAGTGCAAGGATCGTACCCTTTAATATGTGAGTTTTTTGTTAAGTATCACTACTAAGCCTCTATCTTATCAGGGGAATGTTGAGAACCAGAATTGTTTGGGTGAGGGACATTTCCAGAACAGGGTCAAGTTAAGAGTTCCAAGGGGCCAGGAATGCGTCACTGGGATTAATTAACATGGGTAAATGACTTCCCCAAGGTCACTCAGTGAGTCATTAGTGAGCCTGGGGCTGGAACTCAGTTCTTCCAGCTTGAAAGAATTGGCATCCTGTTGGTATTATTGTTCCATGTGACTAGCTCTACACAACCTTGGAGGGAAATCACTTATGGACATTAGAATTGCAGCTGTGGGAAAGTAAAAACTGGCAGAAATACACCCCTGACAGGGCCTCAGAGTAATGGCTGGTTTGGGAGGTGGAGAAGGTGGTTCTTTAAAAGTTTCAGACTTAGAGACTCCCCTGGACCAATTTACCTTTCTACTGCCACCAAGGCAAATATCCCTATCTTTTTTTTTTTTTTAAAGATTTTATCTTTAAAGAGAGGCAGAGACACAGGCAGAGGGAAAAGCAGGCTCTCTGCAGGGAGCTTGATGCAGGACTCGATCCCAGGACCCTGGGGATCACGACCTGAGCAGAAGGCAGACACTTAACCACTGAGACACCAAGCTGCCCTGGCAAATACCCTTATTTAAACTTCAGGAAGCCTGTGTGTGGCTGCTTTTCTCATCCAGGGCAGTACTTGAAGTTCATTATTACCGACAGAGTGCAATTCTCCAAACTCAAATTTCCTAAAGGTGATTCTTAAAAACAAATTCCAAGAAGCTAATCGGTGCTTTGTTTTTGTCTTGATCAATACAACAGAGCGCCCCTTGGTCATTTCAGAATGGGACAGCAAATGCCTGGAACTGTTCTCAAACCTTATAAATAAGGTAATTCAAACACCGGGTTGCCCTCCATTAGTGTGATGGAAAGAGCCCTGCATCCCCCAAGACTTAGGCTCTGGGATTTTCTTCTTCCCAGGCCTGTCCACCTGCCTTCGTATGTGCATTTCCCTGGTCTAAGTCACAAGACAAAGTCTAACTCAGCCCAGCGCCACCCAGTCTAGATGACCCCTTGAGCATTTACAACGTCACACTTCACTCCAACTTTATTCAACACCTTTCATCCTCATCCCTCAACCTTCAGCCATCATCAAGTTCACGTGCTCACTTCTGCATTTATTAAAAAAAGTAGATATTGAGGGGTGCCTGGGTGGCTCAGTCAGTTAAGCATCTGGCTTTGGCTTAGGTCATGATCCCAGGGTTCCAGATCAAGCTCTGCATCAGGCTCCCTGTTCATCAGGGAGTCTGCTTCTCCCTCTCCCTCTGTCCCTCCCCACTGCTCTCACTCTCTCTCTCTGTCAAATAAGCAAAATCTTAAAAAAAAAAAAAAAAGAGGAAGGAGGTAGAATTGAAGAACTTGTCATTGGGTTATATTAAAGGAGAGAGGGTTGATTCCAAGGTTTTGGTCTTGTTAAACTAGATGTATGGACTAAATAGGAATGTGGAGTGGGGGATAACAGTCACTGAGAGAAGGAGGAAGGGAAGAGAATCAAGTTTGTCGTGGGTCTCTGAGTCATGGTGGTGGATTAGGATCACAGACTTGGTTTAGGACCTGTTGTGTCTGACATGCCTTTGAGACATGCAAAGGGAAATGTCAGGTAGGCAGTTAAATATAAAGGTTGAGAAAAATGGCTCTAAAAGCAGGGGTGGTGCCTCCCAGAAGACATTTACCAACGTCTGGAGATATTTTTGGTTGTCGCAAAAATAGGGTGCTATTGGTATAGTCGGTAGAGAACACATATACTGCCAAATGTCCTGCAAGGCACAGGACCTCACTTCTCACAGCAAAAAAATCAACCCAAATGTCAGCACCAAAGGTAAGAAACTCTGGTCTGCTGATATTTGAGAGTTACCCAAAGCCTGGGACCCTGATGAGATAACAGAGGGAAAGGAAAGTGGAATGGTACAAGTTTTTGAGGAACTCTAACACCTAACAACAGGACGACCCTGCGTAAAAGACAAAGAACTTCAAGCAGCCAGAAGAGGAAAACTCAGGAGCAGAGTCACAGAGGCTGAAGGTTGGGGCGGAAGTATGTAGAAGTGGCACAGGCTACTGACAAGCCAAACTCAGTGAAGACTAAAAATCCCTATTGTATTTGGGACGTGGAAGTCATTGTTAGCCTTCGCAAGTGCAGCTTCGGCAGCCTGACCCTGAGAGAAGGCGTCCTGCAGGGGGAGTCAAAACTGGAGGTATCTAGTGTAGACACAGTATCTAAGAAGTTTGGCTATGGAAGGGAGGAGAGAGAAGGAACAGTATTGTCAAGGAATGTGGAAGCCAAGAATAGTTGGGGGTTCTGTGGTGGGTTTTGTTGGTTTATTTTGTTTAATTTTTTTTATTATGGAACATGTCTAGCATGCATGGAGTAAGTAGAATGTTATAAAGGACCTCTGTGTACAACCCTCTCTCTCCCGATGGGCAGCAACTGAAATCTCTGTTCAGTGTTTGCAGCTGCCAGCCGCTGCTTCTTTATCAGGCCCTCATCTGTGCACAGGTGATGGTCAGCAGGTCAATAATGTGGGCTTTTATACACAGACCTGAGAGTTCATTCTTTCTGCAGCTTCTTCCCTTCCAGAATGCCCCCTTTCACTTCCTGGCTGTTCTTTCAGCCCCAGCTCCCTTCTCTGGCACCTCAAGCTAGTAAGGCTTTGGCTCCCTGCTGCTCTAAGTTACTTGCAGGTTAGACTCCCCTCAGACAAAGAGCTGCAAATTCATAAATCCCCAGAGGTATAATTCCTGCTTTCAAAGGTAAATTCCCCTTCAGTTTCTGCCTGCTTTTGGCCAACCTCCATTAAAACATATGTGTGTTTTATATACTCTAAATGTTGTGACAGTAATGTAATTGTTTTTTAAAAAAATAACAGTTCAGAGTTGAGGTAAGATGGCAGAGGAATAGGGGCTCCTGGTTTCATCTGGTCCCTGGAAATCAGCTGGATAGTTATCGAATCATTCTGAGCACCTGCAAAATCAGCCTGGTGATAGGAGAAAAGAATTGCTAAAAGCAACCACGTTCTGCAAGGCAGGAGGTGCGGAGCCCTGAATCTGAGGGGATGCATGGGGGAAACCGCCCGCTGGGGAGGGAGCCCCCTAAGCCTGGTGTGGGGAAAGTGATAGAGCAGCGGAGCGCAAAATAGGAACTTTGAGAGGTTTGAGAGGTCTGCACAGGGAAGGGACGTCCTTGCCTGAAAAGCACTCAGGAGGCAAAGCAGGGCATGGTCTCGGGTGGTCTGGGGACCCCCGGGGTCACAGAAGGCACTGCGGTGCTGCCCTAAACCGTGAACCCAGGCCCGGTGTGGCCAGGGCTCCTGAGTGGGCCCAGCGGGAGGCAGAACCAGGAACCAGGGCAAGACCCCGCCGCCCCGCAGGGAGGAGTGGCACAGTCGCAGGCCACCCGGGCCTGTACAGTTTGGAGAGTGGGAAACGGGCCGCGTGTCCAGGATAAAATGCTCAGCCACGGGCTGGGTGAGCGCAGCGCAGACGGCAAGCCGGAGCCCCGAGGGACTCACTGTTTTCCATGAGCGCTCAGAAGAGAGCTCCGGGCTGGAGAGCTGGGCACAGCCATCTTCATCCCCCACCCGCCGGGGTACCACCAGCACCCGGGGCCCCCACCCACCCCCCACCCACCCCCGCAAGGCCGGTGCACGCTCCCCGAACCGCACCTGGACCAGCGCAGAGGTTACACATCACTCAGAACTGTAGAACTCCAGCTCTTGGAGAAAGAAGTACATAGCATTCGTAGTTTTTCTTATTCTTCAGTCCTTCAGTTTCCTATTTTATTATCCTTTTCAGTTATTTTCTTGTTATATCAATTCTTAAGTCTTTTTTCATTTTCATTTTTTCACTTATGGTTTACATATATATATATTTAATTTTTGGCTCCCTTTCATTCTGTTCAGCTTCATTTTTGTATATATGTAAGTTTTTCTTTCTTACCTATTTTGGGATATAGTATCCTCTGACAACCCAAAATATACCTAGAATCTAATTTATTGTCTGTTCAACTTCTTGTCTGATATTATTCTCATTTTTCCCTTTTTCTGTTTGGTTTCTGTTCTCTTCTGATTAGAGTAGTATATATTTTTCTGATATAGTTATTATTCTTTAGTCCTTCAGTTTTCTATTTTATTATCCTTTTCAACTGTTATCAATTTTTTTTGTCTTTTTAAATTTTCATTTTTTCACTTACAGTTTGTAGTTTTCATTTTTTGTTTCCTTTCATTGTATTCAACTGCATTTTTTTTACATATATAAGGTTCTGTTTCTTGTCTATTCTGAGGTCTGGTTTCTTCTAACAGACCAAAATACACTCAGACTCCAGTTTATTGTTCTCTTCTGTTCTACTTCTTATTTGATTTTGTTCTCATTTTTTTTCTTTTCTTTTTGGTTTCTGTTCTGATCTGTGTAGTGTATATTTTTCTGGTGTTGTTATATTTGTATTTTCCTTCTTTTTCATCTATTCTTTTCTGGACATAATGAGAAGACAGAAGAACTCACCCCAAAAAAGAGAACAAGAGGCAGTACTCACAGCCAGGGATCTAATAAATATGGATGTAAGTAAGATTAAGAACAAGAATTCAAAACATTGATTATAAAGATACTAGGTGGCCTTGAAAAAAGCATAAAAGACACTAGCAAATCTCTTACTGGAGAAATAAAAGAACTATAATCAGGTCAAAATTAAAAAGGCTATTTCTGAGATGCAATAAAAAATGGAGCCTCTAAGTGCTGAGATAAATAAGGCAAAAGAGAGCGATATAGAAGATAAAATGATGGAAAATAAGTTAAGAAAAAGATAACTTACTGGATCATGAGGGGAGGAATCAAGAGATCAGCAATACCATAAAGTGAAACAATATGAGAATAATTGGGGTCCCAGAGGAAGAGGAAAAAGAAAGAGAGAGTGGCAGAAGGATTATTTGAACAAATTATAGCTGGGAACTTCCCTAGTCTGGGAAAGGAAACAGGTATTCAAGTTCAGGAGACATAGAAGCCCCCTCAAAATCCATAAAAATAGGTCAGCACCTTGAAGCTTGCAAGTTTCAGAGATAAAGAGAAAATCCTGAAAGCAGCTTGGGACAAGAGGTCCTTAACCTTAAAGTATAGAAACATAAGGCTGGAAGCAGACCTGTCCACAGAGACTTGGCAGGCCAGAAAGGACAGGCATGATATATTCAAGGTACTAAATGGGAAATATATGCATCCAAGAATACTATATATCCAGCAAGGATATAATTCAAAATAGAAGGAGAGATAGCTTCCAGGACAAACAGAAACTAAGAGAATTTGTGATCACTAGACCAGCCCTGCTGCTTTATAAGAAATATTATATAATAATATTTAAGAAATACAATCTTTAAGAATATATAGAACTATAATAAGAAGAAATATTAAATATTAAAGGGGATCTGCTAAGTGAAAAGAGAGCCCAAAAGTAACAAAGACCAGTTAGAAACAGAAACAGTGAATTTACAGGTAATACAATGGCACTAAACTCTTATCTTTCAGTAATTACTCTAAAATATAAATGGGCTAAGTGCTCCGATCAAAAGACACAGATTGGATAAAAAAACAAGATCCATTGATATGCTGTCTACAAGAGACTCATTTTAGACCCAAAGACATCTCCAGATTTATAGTGAGGGCTTGGAGAACCATTTTATTGCTAATTGACATCAAAAGAAAGCTGAGGTAGCAATCCTTATATCAGACAAACTAAATTTTAAACCAAAGACTATAAGAAGAGATGAAGAGGAACACTATATCAGGGTCTACCCAACAAGATCTAACAATTGTAGATATTTCTGCCCCTAACTTGGGAGCACGCAATTATGTAAACCAATTAATAACAAAATTAAGGAAACACATCGATAATAATACAATAATAGTAGAGGACTTTAACACCCTACTCACAGCAATAGAGAAATAATCTAAGCAGCAGATCAACAAGAAAACAAGGGTTTGGGGGCAACCCCGGTAGCGCAGCGGTTTGGCGCCGCCTGCAGACTGGGGTGTGATCCTGGAGACTCAGGATAGAGTCCCACATCGGGCTCCCTGCAGGGAGCCTGCTTCTCCCTCTGCCTGTGTCTCTGCCTCTCTCATTCTGTGTCTATGAATAAATAAATAAAATCTTTAAAAAAAAAAAAGAAAACAAGGGCTTTGAATGACACACTGCACCAGATGGACTTCACAGATATATTCAGAACGTTTCATTGTAAAGCAACAGAATACACATTCTTCTTGAGTGCACAGGAACATTCTCCAGAATAGATGACATACTGGGTCATAAATCAGGTCTTAACTGGTACCAAAAGATTAGGATTATTCCCTGCATATTCACAGACCACAATGCTTTAAAACTTGAATTCAATCACAAAAGAAAATTTGGAAGGAGTACATGGAGGTTAGAGAGCATCCTACTAATGAATGAGTCAACCAGGCAATTAAAGGAGAATTTTAAATATTCATGGGAGCAAATGAAAATGAAAATACAACAGTTCAGAACCTTTGGGATGGAACAAACGCAGTCCTAAGAAGGAAATGTATAGCAATACAAGCCTTCCTCAAAAACCAAGAAAAGTCTCAAATACACACCTAAAGGAGCTAGAGAAAGAAGAGCAAATGGAGCCTAAATCCATCAGGAGAATAAGAATAATAAATATTAGAGCAGAAATCAATGAAATAGAAACCAGAAGAACAGAACAGATCAATGAAACCAGGAACTGGTTCTTTCAAAGAATTAATAAGATCAGTAAACCCCTAACCAGACTTAAAGAAAAGAGAAAGGACCCAAATAAATAAAATCATAAATGAAAGAAGAGAGATCACAACCAACACTGAAGAAATACAGACAATTATAAGAACATATTGTGAACAAAACTCTTTGACCTCAGCTATAGCAACCCCTTGCTAGATACATCTCCAAAGGCAAGGGAAACAAAAGACAAAATGAAGTATTGGGACTTCATCAATATAAAAAAGCTTTTGCCCAGCAAAAACAGTCAACAAAACCAAAAGACAACCGACAGAATGGGAGAAGATATTTGCAAATGTTTTATCAGATAAAAAGCTAGTATCCAAGAGCTATAAAGAACTTATCAAACCCAACACCCAAAAAACAAGAAAGTCCAGTCAAAAAATGGGCAGAAGGGCAGCCCCGTAGCTCAGCGGTTTAGTGCCGCCTTCAGTCCAGGCCGTGATCCTGGAGACCCAGGTTCCAGGATCATGTCAGGTTCCCTGCATGGAGCCTGTTTCTGTCTCTGCCTCTCTCAATCTCTCTCTCTCTCTCTCTCTCTCTCTCTCTCTCTCTCTCTCTCTCTCTCTGTGTCTCTCTGTCTCTCATGAATAAATGAATAAAATCTTTTAAAAAAAAGAAATGGGCGGAAGACATGAACAAACATTTCTCTGAAGAAGGCATGCAAATGACTAATAGACACATGAAAAACTGTTCCACATCACTTGTCAACAGGGAAATATAAATCAAAACCACAGTGAGATGCCACCTCACACAGGTCAGAATAGCTAAAATTAGCAACTCAGGACACAGGACAAATAGAAAGGGGAACCCTCTTACACTGTTGGGAATGCAAACTGGTGCAGCCACTCTGGAAAACGGTATGGAGGTTCCTCAAGATTAAACTCAACAGCAAAGAAACAAACAATCCAATCATGAAATGGACAAAAGACATGAAGAGGAATCTCACAGAGGAAGACATAGACATGGCCAACATGCACATGAGAAAATGCTCTGCATCACTTGCCATCAGGGTAATACAAATCAAAACGACAATGAGATACCACCTCACACCAGTGAGAATGGGGAAAATTAACAAGGCAGGAAAAACAAATGTTGGAGAGGATGCGGAGAAAGGGGAACCCTCTTACACTGTTGGTGGGAATGTGAACTGGTGCAGCCACTCTGGAAAACTGTGTGGAGGTTCCTCAAAGAGTTAAAAATAGATCTGCCCTACGACCCAGCAATGGCACTGCTGGGGATTTACCCCAAAGATACAGATGCAGTGAAACGCCAGGACACCTGCACCGCGATGTTTATAGTAGCAATGTCCACAATAGCCAAACTGTGGAAGGAGCCTCGGTGTCCATCGAAAGATGAATGGATAAAGAAGCTGTGGTCTATGTATACAATGGAATATTACTCAGCCATTAGAAATGACAAATACCCATCATTTGCTTCGACGTGGATAGAACTGGAGGGTATTATGCTGAGTGAAATAAGATAATCGGAGAAGGGCAAACATTATATGGTCTCATTCATTTGGGGAATATAAAAAATAGTGAAAGGGAATAAAGGGGAAAGGAGAGAAAATGAGTGGGAAATATCAGAGGGAGACAGAACATGAGAGACTCCTAACTCTGGGAAATGAACAAGGGGTTGTGGAAAGGGAGGTGGGCGGGGGGTGGGGGTGACTGGGTGATGGGCACTGAGGGGGGCACTTGATGGGATGAGCACTGGGTGTTATTCTATATGTTGGCAAATTGAACTCCAATAAAAAAAAAGATGTGATGTATCTATACAATGGAATATTACTCAGCCATCAAAAAAAGAATGAAATCTTACCATTTGCAATAACATGGATGGAACTAGAGGGTATTATGCTAAGCAAAATAAACCAATCAGAGAAAGACAATTATCATATGATTTCACTCATGTGTGGAATTTAAGAAACAAAACAGAGGGTGCCTGTTTGAATTCTAGGAAAGAAACTGAGGGTTGCCAGAGGGGAAGTGGGTGGAAGGATGGGGTAACTGGGTGGTGAGCATTAAGGAGGGCACTTGATGTAATGAGCATTGGGTGTTAAATGCATCTGAACTCTACCTCTGAAACTATTAATATGTTGTATGTTAATTAATAGAATTTAAATTAAAAAATTTTTAAATAACAATTTTGGGTGCCTGTGTGATCAGTGAGTTAAGCATCTCACTTTGGCTCATGTAGTGTTCTCAGAGAGCCTCACATCCAGCTGCCCTCAGCAGGGAGTCTGCTTGCTCCTCTTCCTCTGCCCCTTCCTTGGCTTGTGCGCTCTCTCTCTCAAATGAATAATTTTTTAAAAAAATTTTTAAGTAACAGTTTTACAATTGTTATCAGCAGAACATTTACTCTGTCCAAGAGACTGTCAGTAACAAAAGCCAGAAGTCTTTTTTTTTTTTTTTATGAGAGACAGAGACATAGGCAGAGGGAGAAGCAAGCTCCATGCAGGGAGTCTGACATGGGACTCGATCCCGGGACTCCAGGATCACACTCTGAGCCTAAGGCAGACGCTCAACTGCTGAGCCACCCAGGTATTCTGCAAAAGCCAGAAGTCTTTAAGATGATAGAGACTTGGAGATATTTTGTGGCTTATGGGAAGCTAATGGAAAATCTAGAGGAGAGCAAGAAGAGTAAAATTAAGACTTTATAATATTCATTGGAACAGAAGAAATGAAGGAATTGTCTGCAGACACAGAGGTTTGCAGGTTTGGCGGTGGGAAGCTGACAGAGATACCATTCCATGGCTTCATGTGATGTCAGAGGCAAGGGGAGTTGGGGGAAGGTGAGGCAGATGGAGGTTTGAGAACAGGGCAGTTGAAAATATCTTTGCAAAGAGTGGAAAGAGTGAATTTTGACCAGAGAAACACTGAAAGAATAAAGACTGTTGGTTGTTTAGAGTCCACGTGGGTTGACAGTGGAGAATTTATAGTAGAGCCAGTCTGTCTGCCCTGTGGTAAGGCTCTCTCCACCTGCCCTTAGCTGCCTGGGTGAAGCAGACAGGGAAGAGAGTAGGAGTATACAGGGTTGGGAGTTTTAGAAGACTTGCTGAGACCAAATTGCAGGGCCAAGGGTTTTGACCGTGTTGGCTAGGGCATGATTTAAATAGTGGATCCAAAATCCGAGCATCTCACGAAGCCATGAAAAGTACTGTTTGGAAGTCTGAGTAAGCCAGGGCATTTGGGGGTGAGGGTGGGGGAACTGTTCTCCCACACCTCCCCAGCCTACTCACATTGGCAAAACAGAATGAGTGCTTCTTTAGCAAAAGGAGCTTTTCTGGGTGCATTGGAGAAAAAAAGGGAAAGAAGGAAGTGGCACAAACTACCCCAGGTATACATATTCTCACAACCCTGGTCCCAGGGCAGAAGACTCAGGTCCACATACAAAGGCCCAAACATAAATAAAAGTTCTAAATCAAGGTAATAAACTGTTAAATAAAATATGTTCCACCTTCCTGCTTTTACAGATACATTTTCATGCTGGTCTGGAAGGCCAAGTTTGAATTTAGAAGTCATGTACTCCAATGCTGCAGAGAAAAGTGGTTCATGGCTGTCAGCCCTCCCCTCTTCCTATCCCTGGCTCCATCCCCCCATTGCCCTGGGGACTCACGTACCTGTGTCTGGACACCACAACGCACATGTCCAAGCTCCAGTCACAGCCCCAGGCCTAGGGGTCTGCCCACCATAGTGTGGTCTGTACTCAGAAGGGTTGACCTGTAGAAGAGGCCAAAATGGTTTCCTCAGAGTCACTCAGAGAATTCTGGGGTACTGGATGCCTGGTCTAGAAGGAAGAAGGGAGAGTGGAGGCACTGGTGAGCACAGGTTCCAGGTGGGCACATCCCTCGGCCCCATGAATCCCTTGCCTTATGGTGAGGAGAAGTTGGAAGAAAGAAATAGCCCTCTAAACTGTTAAGGGCAGGGCCTTGCCTTGCCTTGCCCAGGTCTGTGGGAAAAATGAAATGGCGCAGTGATACACAGTATTGTGGTCTTTGCTCTGTTCCTAGTCTGACTGCCTGGTTTCCCTGTGTGTCCGTGTTTTGTTTCTCCTAGTGGGCTGTTCATCACCATTCATGACAAAGGCCATCTTGCAACAATGCTGAACTCTTGGCCAGAAGACGATATTAAGGTATGATCATGTTTTCTTTGTTACTGCTCAGGTGAAGCCTTTCAGCCTGGACCAGAGTCCTCCCCAACTAGAAAATGAGCCATTGCACCTCTGAAGGCAAGACACTGCACAGCTTTCCCGGGCCCAGAGCACGGACTGGTTAGAGCCAAGCATGAATGCACCACAGAGCGGAGGTTGACATTGACCCACACCCATGTGAAATTGCCCTTATCATTATCATTATTAATAGTAGTAGTAGTCTGGAGACACGTTCAGCGTGTACTGAGTACCTACTAACTATACACTGCCA
This sequence comes from Nyctereutes procyonoides, assembly GCF_905146905.1. Classification (NCBI taxonomy): domain Eukaryota; kingdom Metazoa; phylum Chordata; class Mammalia; order Carnivora; family Canidae; genus Nyctereutes; species Nyctereutes procyonoides. Next base: position 14,213,887 of record NW_026575041.1, on the reverse strand, counting down.
GTTTCCATGGGGGAGACGGGGAAATCAGAGTTTTTTCTCAAGTAGCTGATTTTTATGTGAAAAATAAGACAGAGACACAAAAGACTAAGAGGGAACTTGGTCAGGGGTAATGAAGCACACATTGCTGAAGGTATTCAAAACGGCAGAGATTATTTTCAACCTGAGGGGAAATCTAGGAAGACTTCATGGGAGAGGTGACATTGGAGCAGGGCCTTGAATTAAGGAGTAGCGTTTGGCCAGATAGGCTTTGGAAAGAGTAGGACATATAGTGGGGACAGTCTGCAGTAAGAGGAAAAGCTTAGAATGAACAGTACTTTCCCCCCAGCGTGTACATAGTCAGAGGTTGGGGGTGGGTGATAGTTGTATGCAGAGTGAAGAAATAAACCTGCCATTTCTTCCGGGAGTATCAGTTTTACTCAAATAATCTATGAAGAAAACATTTTTATATAATAAACAGGATATAATATGCAATGTAAAGTTTGTATTAGTTTTGAAATATTAAACATGCAGCTTTGTAGAAACTTGTTAGCCTCTGGCTACATGCCCAGGTCTCCTCCTGCCACAGGGACTTCTGTGGATGAGTATGAGGGGCTTTCATGACTAAGATCCTTGTCGCTTCTGCAAATGAGTGAAGCGAAAATGCAAAACATCTGCTAGCTGCTTCGCGAGGGCATTTCTAGCACATGAGCTGGGGAAGGCTTGGAGCTCACTGGGCCCAATATAAATACTGGGATACCATCCTGCCTGACTAGAAGACTAAGGCGCTCCACTACTGCTTCCTCCCCTGGCCTTCCCTCCCTGCTCCTGCCAGTTCTGCATTTCCCTGCAGCAGAGCCACCTCCTCCCCAGCTGCTGAGTTAAGGTGGCAGTTTTCCAAGGCATGGGTATCTTTAGACCCTGATGTTGATGGGGAGACGTGGTTCAGAGGAGCTTCTGAATCAAGTCACAGGATAAAGGATGACTTTCCGTGGTTTCCCAGCCAGAAAGCTGAATGTTGAACTGCAGTGTCGGAGAGGAAGGCAGGGAGAGAAGTAAGGCCAGAGCTCAGGGCTAGGGGGACCATGAAGTTTCATGGGCCCCTCTTGTGCAAGGAGGAAGGGGCGGGCCAGGCTGCCCAGAGCTGTCCAGCATAAATCACAAAGAGGAGTGAGAACTGCTTTTCTGACTCTTTCCCACAGTGGCCACTGCCTTGAGCCTGAGGAAGACTCAGCTGAGAACAGCCCTCTTCCTCACAGCTTTCCCAAGCCCCTAAATCTCTGCCTCATCCCAGGCCCAACAGCTTCGGGGGGAGGTGCTGAGAGGGAGCTAGGCAGTGAGGCCTGGGGAGTAGCCTCTGCTGCTGAGCACCAGCCATGTGGGCATCCCTGCCAAGACCAGGTGCTAGTGCCAGGTGCCTGCCCATGATGCACAGACCCAACACATGGTAAACCCACTCCGTCCTCGGTGTCAGAAGGTGGGTGTCCTAGGGAACACTCTCTGAGGTGAACATTAGCTTGTTAGGGAGTGCTCTTGGGATCAACACCTCTAGGAGGGAAGGAAGCAGGAGAAAGCCAAGAGAGAGGTTGGGCTGAGTGAAGTCTCAAAGAAGACTCACCTGAGCCCATGAGGTGCCTCTGGAGCTGGGGTGGTCCCGCACAGTCAACCCGAGTTGGGCTGGGGAGCCCGGCCTTTATTCCCCTGCACTCATCAATCATCGCTTGTGGGCTGCTGCCTTTGGAACAGGGTGTGACTTTGGGCAAGGTATCTCTCCTCAGTCAAGAAAGTTCTCAAAATGGGCCAACACCAGAGGGCCCAGCTGAAGGAATCACTCCTTGGGTCCCAAAAAGGAAATGTGGGTAGCACGTCCCCATATCCACCTCACACGGCATCTGCCAAGTGCTTTACATAGATAGCCGCAGCAACTTCTAATGACCTGTAAGTGGTAGGGATTATTATTGCCCCCATTTTATAGACAAGGAAGCTGGGTGTCTGCTTGTGAAGGGTGGAAGGAACCAAGCTTTGAAACTGCAGCCTGTGTGTTATGTATGTTGTGGAGAGAGAGAAGAGGAGGAAAAAAGGAAGAATGAGGGCTGTGGGCAGCCCATGACATAGCTACAAGTCCAAGGAAACTGGGGCTAGAGCAAGCAAGGAGTCATGACCTTCGGGTCAGTCTGCAATCAGCCCCACTGGGTCCACCTAGGCTAAGGGACATGAGCAATAAATCAGAAAAGGCTGTAGGTTCAAGCTTGGTAAACAGAGAAAGAATGTGGCCCACCCTCACTCTTAGTCATCTGAAATACAGAAGAGGTATGAGTTGCAGATTCCATTCAAACAAGGAAACAGTGATCCTGTAATTCAGTGATAGTTATTGCTGGACTCTAAAACCCCCCAGTGCTTCTCAAGTTTGTCCTCAGATTTTGACCCCTACTGACTAGTGGCCCTTGGCATCCAGCTCCATTGATGTCATGAAAAATAGGATCCCCAGCATCTTCTGCCTGAACTTGTTCATTCACACCAGGTTTGAATCAGTCCTGTGGAGATCCTTTGCTGTCTGTGTTGGATCTATTTTGTTGCCCACCATTTATCCAGTTTGTATCACATTTTGCAATCACCAAGCTAAGTAACTGAAGAATCAAAGAGGACAAGACTCATTACTTTCCCTAAAAAGCTTAGGGCAAGTAAGAACTCCCATGAAAGATGGAGTTCTCATCTAACTATAATACGAGGGAGAATGGGATAGGTGTTTGGAAGAGAAAAATGCCATGGGAACTCAGAGGAGATAGAGTGACAGCTTCTGGAAGGGGAGTGTCATGGAGGAAGGTGGCTTTGTACTGTTCCTGCTTAGAGATGACAGTAGAAGCCACAGTTTTTGCATGGCTGACCTTCTTAGCCATTGGCCACCGTGGTCTCCGCTTGGTTCCATTTCATTCACTCATTTAACAGATGCTTACTGCATGGCCTTTCTGTGTAATGCTGAACTAGAGAGAATATGAAACAATTAAAAATCCAATATGACATCTTTGTGCCAAATAATGACCATCATAATAATCATAAGAGCAGCAACCATTTATTGATCAATCCCTAAGGCACCTGGTTAAAATGAGACTGATATTATTTCATTTCATCTTTACAACAATCTCCTGAGTTAGATATGATTATCCCCCATTTTATGGAGAACTAAAACTCAGAAAAATTATCTGTTTACCTAAGATTACATATGGTGCATTATCAAGGAACCTGATTATCAGACTCCAGAACCCGTGCCATTAACCTTTAGGTTGTTTGGTGAGATAAAACGAGCATTTTTTAAAATGTTAAATAAGAACCCAAATGTTTAAGTAGCACTTTATGCAGGGCTTGGCAAGCAGTAGGTACTTACTTAGCCTATGTTTGTGGGAGGCAGGCAAGCAGACAGGAAGGGTGAGTAGGCTAGCTGTGTGGTCGCCACAAGTGCTAGGAGAAATCGCATCAGATTGTAATGGGCAGAGTTTGCCTGCTGGAGACAGAGAAGGACCTTCTAGGAAACAGGAATATAGGGGCTGAGAGAGAGATTATAGGTGAGTTCAGAGTGTGCCTGGGAGGAGTGAGGAGGTTAGTTTGGCTGGAGTAGGCACTTGTGTGCAGACAAGAAGCAGGAGATAAGTCAGAACGTATATTGGATTCAGACCATTAAAGAGTTAAATGTTTTGGACTCTATTCTATGGACAGTTCGAGGTCACTCAAGCAAGGTCTTTGAGCCTGGGAATGGCATAATGAAAATAGGCTTCTGACACAGTGACTGTGACACTGGTTGGCAGGAGAGACTAGAAGGAAGAAAGATGAGTCTGGTTGTGAAGCTGCTGTAATAACTGGACCACTACCACCGTGTGATGGAGAGTAGAGGGCAGACAGAAGAGAGACATTCCCTCAAAGGAGACATTCGCTCTACTCCATGCAGTAGAGTCCCCGGGCATGGTTCAGGCTGGAGGGGCAGCACTGCAGAGCCCCATCACCATCTGGAAAGGCCCCAGAATTGTAGGGATAACAACCTGGAGTAGTAACCGACTTCCTCTGGTTAACTCACTGCCCCTTGAAGGAGAGAAATTCTGAGAGAATGGGAATCAGAATAAGGAAGCTTTGATCAGGAGAGATGGTAGAGAAATGCCCTGAGTCTAGGCACCCAGAGCAGCATGAAGCCACAGGCTCCTGCAGGGAGAGCTGCCAGAGGGAAGTCAGAGGTGGACTGTGGGGAGGGCCCCACAGAGGCAGGGAAGAACTTGACTGAGAGCATAGGTGCTTTAACCCAGCTGAAATGGTGGTAGAAGGAGCCCAGAGCCAGGAACCACAAGCCTGATTAGAATCCTGACCTGCTACGTGCACAAGCAAGGTGACTTTGGTAAGTCATCTAATCTTTCTAAGATACCTGATGTGGAAACATCCAGTCCAGTGCATGGCATCTGGCTGATACTTAACAAATGTATATAAAACGTGAATGAAGGTCTTAGAGCTTCTGTTTGCTCACCTGTGAGATGGGAATAACAATCTCAGACTCACCTACCTGCCAAGGCCGCGGGAAGAATCAGGTGGCATGCGGGTTGAGAACACTCTCCATAGAGGCAGCAGATCAATCTGAGGGGGAATATCATGATCCTCCTGGGTCTCTTGCACCTCCCCCATCCCCCAAGTCACCTTTCCAGCAGCAGAGGAGTGTTTTTAAAAATTTCTATACCTATTTCTACCAAAGGTCAGTAGCGGCCTTTGTGTGCTCTTGCCCTTAGAGAGCTAGAGAATACAAATGATAAGATGTCATGGACCTTTGGGTACTGAATCCTAAACTTTTCCTTCCAGGGCAAGAATGGGTCTTCATCCTTTATCCCCAGAGCTTACTATTGCACCTGCATGGGCTGAACTGAGCCCTGTGATGCCCAGGAGCACCAGGATGTCCATAGCTCAGAGCTGGTCCTAAGCCCTGGTCAAAAGCAGGCTTCAATGGAGGGATGGATGGCCCTACTAACTTAACTCACTCGAGATGGAGGGAGGCAGTGATGGTGAGCAGGTTGGGGTGACCTATAAACAACTTCACTGTCACTGGAGGGGATCTCTGTCCCCTGACTTTCAAGACCCTTCACTGACTCCTGCTGCACTTTCTGTTCCCTCCTTTCATGTGACCTGCACCTCCTTGTTCACCACACAGAATCCACAGCCTCCCCGCCTCTATCCTACATCCAAATGTCCTTCTGCATCAAGCGCCTTCCTCCCCAGCTCTACCCCCTATGGACAGTTTTCTCCTGCCTGAGGTGTGGACACCCTTACAAAGGGTGACCCTACAGGAAGTAAACTCTCCCTTCTCTCCATCTCTGCTGCCCTCAGGCTGTTCTGTGGCACTCACTTTCCTCCCAGAGTTGTTAATTATAAATATACATGTTTCATCTCTCTCTCTCTCTCTCTCTCTTTTTTTTTTTTTTTTTTTTTGCCCTTTAGTTTTATGGCCTGAATCCATACATACTTGTTACTACAAATGAGCAAACTGATGCTCCTCCTCCCAGGATCTGGCAGGGTGTCTGCAAAGTAGGTGCTTCATAAATATGTAGTAAGGAAATGAATAAATGAACATCTATCAGAATCATAGTAATTTCTATCACCATCAGCTTCATCAGCATCTATTAATTAACAGTGAGTAAGCCTCGAACTAGCACATAGTATATGACTACAGTGATTATTTTCCAAAGCACAAAGGTAACCCCAGTACAGCTGAGAGCCCTCCTGGGTTCATGTGAAGTAGCAACACCAGCAGTCACAGAAGCCCTGCCCTTTGCAGTTCGGACTCATTATACCCCAAGAGCAGTTCTGAGAGCACTTCCACCGGCCTCTAAACCCGGGGCTTGTGGCAGCAGCATGAACACTTGTTCTGCATTGTCCCCTTTCATTACATCCTTCCATCCCCACGCCCAGATCTTGAGCTGAGAATATCTGCTTAGTTTCTTCTAGGGAGAGTGACCAGCTGTGGTTTCCCTCCAGCTGTTTCTGCTGCCCCTCCTCCCAAACCTCAGAACACAGGGCAAGATGTCAGCTCAGCTCAGTGGGGCTTCTCACCAGCCTGCCAGGATGGGGACAGAGAGAAGGACTGTCACCTGCAATTGAATAAATCCCTTGGCCTTTCCCCAAATTAGCAGTTTCGTTCCCCAGCAGAGAAGGTGGGCATCCAGTTGTCAGTGCTGATGTGGGATGGTGGCTAACATGAGCACTTTGTCACAAGAAGCGCTTCCCCGATTGTTTCCAGGCCGTGGTGGTAACCGATGGGGAGCGCATCCTGGGCCTGGGAGACCTGGGCTGCTACGGCATGGGCATCCCCGTGGGCAAGCTGGCCCTGTACACGGCATGTGGAGGGGTCAGCCCGCAGCAATGCCTCCCCGTCCTGCTGGATGTCGGCACCAACAACGAGGTAATGCACTGCCTGGGCCCGGGTCCCTGGGGCCAGAAGGTGACTGCTGGAGTGGGGTGGGGGGCACCTTCAAGGGGCAGTTATAACTATACAGCATTGAGCCATTGCTTTCCTGGGTCTCCTTCTCCAGGGCTCTTCCCCTGCACGGCTATGACAGGGAGATCTTTCTCCTCCTTGACTGCCTAACCCGGTCCCTTCCCCCAGCCACTGGGTCTCTGTGCTCCCCTTTCTCCTCAATGCTCTCTGCACCCTCCATGACCCCAGCTTGGGCCTTGTTTGCTTCCGCATGCCATGACTGCCCTCTGAAACTTCTCTCCAATTCATCAGTGAAGAAGGTCCCTTGATGCCAGCAGGAGTGACTGCCAGGTGGTATTTTTTCAGCATTGTAGAGGCAGGCTGCCACAATGAAAGAATTAAAACCCAAAGCACCAAGAGCCAGAGGCTGAAATATCTGAATCAGGCAGATGCATGTCCTATAAGCCCAGGGACAGAACGAGCCCCAAACTGTTGGTGAGATCCACCAGCAGATTCCAGATGGCTTGGGATTTAAGGAGCTCAAACCACAGGCAAGAGTGTGACTGCTCTGGGTACCACCCGGGGACACCAGGGTTTCTGTCTATAGGTTCTGCTCTGGGTCCCTGTGAGAGGGAAGACAAAAAACTACCCAAGGATTCTTTCTTCATGACATGCATCTCTGAGTTTAAAGTTGGTGCAAATTCATCTTTTAAAAGTTGGGGGGAAAATTGAGAATCAGCGAAGTGTTAAAAATAAAATATCAGTCACACAACCAGTACTAATTAGGCTTTACATTTTGATATATTTCCTTCCAGCCTTTTTCCCCTAAATCATTTATAAAAGCAAAATTGGGCTTATGATGAATATATAGTTTTATATCCTGCTTTTTAAAACTTAACTATATATGGTGAGTTTTCTCTCAGGTCATTAGCCGTTATTGCACAATGTCACTTTACTAGCTGCCTAGTGTGTCACAGTTTACAGAGGAAACCTCCCACAGCTGGACACTCATGTTGTTTCTAGTATTTTTGCAAATATAAGTTTTACCCTGAGCCCATTTTTGCAGATAAGTCTTTGTGTCCATGTGTGATTATCTACTTAAGGTGATTTCCTACAAACAGAAATGTTAAGGCAAAGGGAATGGTCATTTTTTAGATTCTTGATTCATATTGCCGAAAAAGTTATCTTATTCGCATTCTGCAGTGATTTTTAAAATACTTGCCATGAGTCTTTGCCTGGCCTTCCTCTTCCCTGGACATGATACATTCCCATTTCTAAACGAGAAAACGGGGCTCCTAGCGAGGAATGGTGCTTATTCAGGCTTCAGCCACAGATGCAATCGAATGAGAAGACAGCCAGGCAGACCTGGCTTAAGAGCTGGGAAATCATGGGTGTGGGATAAGGCAAGACCAGGGAAGTGGAAGAAGTACTAGCCTGGGAAGCGGGGACCCTGGTCCCAGCACCGCGGGCAGCCAGCTGAGTCCCTGTGCCTATTCAGACTAGATCCCCCTCTAGTTCAACGAGGAACTGGAACAGAAGGTTTTTGAGTGTTGTGCCTCTGAAGCTCTTCTGCATATGCCTCCCATCCAGCCTAGGAGACAGGACGCAGGATGGTAGCACAAGTCCTATAGTTGCTCAACAAGACCAGTCTTCAAGGTCTGCTCCACGCTGTGGTTCTCTTTCCTAGCCCAAATGCCTAGCTTTTGCAGAAATTGTCCTTTAGTCTCAACATGCGTGGAATCATGCAGCCTTGGATGAGTGTAGAGTGTAGTGAACTTTGTTTGGTTGTCCTTTCCACCCAATTCCTCCTGCTATGTTCCAACTGGATTTAATTGAGACTTTTACTCACTGTCTCCTAAAAGCTGGCTCTGACCAAGACTGAGTCTGATCATAACGGCACTATATCCCCTGAAAGGGTGCTGGTTGCCTCTAGGAGATGCGTAAGATCCTGTGTCATTGAAGGTCCGACGCCCTGCAATGATATGCTGAAATTTAGAGTTGTCCCCAACTTGTAATAATCCCCCCAGAAGAGATAGTGAGAAACCCTGAGTAAACCATGGTCAAGCACTTTTCACAGACCACCGTGCTGAAGCTTGACAGCACAGAGAAATTAATTTGCCCCAAATGATCTGCTAGGAGTGGCGGGGAGGGATCCTAACCTGTGTCTGCCCTCCTCTGCCCACACCACATCTGCCTGCTTGGGTTGCCCACTGCTTTAGAAGCCAAGGTCATTGCTTGATTTTTAGAATGTTTCTTACTAAAGTAACCTTAACACATTATTCAAAATCTTAAAAGGAAAGAGAAATGGCATGTATCCCACAGTGCTACATCCATGTTCCTTTCCAATATTCATCTATGCAAAAACATAGACGGAGTAATAATGTGCCTGTAATTTTGTTCTCATTTTTTCAATGAATGTTATTTTATGAACATTTTCTCCCTACTTACTTAGCAAAAGTTTATTGAATGTTTAGTATGTGTCAGGCTCTCTGCTAGGCATGAGGGAGATAAATGAGAGCCAGGGCATGGGTGGAATATTCTAGTTGTCAGTGCTTCAACCCTGTCACCTAATTGATCATTTTAATGGCTAATGTGTTCCTTCTCCTCCGAGTGTCTGCTTCTCCACTTAGAGCTTTAGGCCTCTGAATCACTTCTCCCTGCTGGGCGTGGGAGGGAGAGAGCTTCCGCTGGATCTGCCCTCTCTTGGCAGGAGGGACCAGAGTATTCCCCAACTGAGAGGAGGATACACCTGGTGAGAGCAGGTGCACACCATGGGGGGGAGAGAGAGCGGTTCCCACCCAGGGCGGTAAGACCAGCGCCAGTACTGCCATGTGCCAGGCACAGCTCGAGGATTTCACTCTCATGTCATTCTCACCCCAGCTGTGTAGATGTTGCTGTCCCCTGGATTGTAGACGAACCTAAGACCGACACGTGTGAACTGCTCACCTCAGGTCCCATAGGCTAAGGGTCAGAGTCAGGGTTTGAACCTGGTCTCTCTGGCTTCAGACCTGCCTTGTCCACCATGGCGCACTGCTTCAAGGGGTGTAGATTTGCGGTGTAGACTGGGTAATGCAGAATGGGAAAGGAGCTTTTTCATGCAGTCAGGGTCCCACGGACACTCAGGCCCAGGCCCAGGGGTTGTTGATGCTATATGCATGGTCCTCTCGCCCCAGAGGAAGGCAAACTCCCACCAGACCCTCTTCACAAAATTCAAGGCACAAAAATCCAAAGTTACAAAGTGGCCAGCATTGGGAAGACGGTGGTTTTGCCCTTTCCAAATGCATTTACTATGTGATCTTCCACACTACGGTTCTTTAAAAAATAGTAATAATAATAAGTAAATTCATAAGATTCCCTCCTCCCCAGAAGTCTTGAGGGCACATCTCTCCCCTAGAGCAAGTCAGAGCAATAGGAGAGAGAGGCTTAACCTTGCAACTTCCATCTACATGTCAGTGCAGGGAGGATGCTGTTTGAGGAGCTGTAGTATCAGGATAACCAGACTGTCTGCATGTGTGTCTCTGTGAAAACTCCTGAGGCAACAGGAGCTTTAATAAGTCAAGGAAAACACCCTTCAACATTTCCTGTTAAAGGAAAACATCTGCTGTTGACAGCCCTCAAACTCTGAGTCACTTTTACCTGCCGACCCCAAGGAGGTTTGGAAGAATGAATATGTCGGGCAGCGATCCCATGAAGAGGGACATCCCATGATTAAGTTCCAAAGGGACAAAGCCAGGGGACCCCTTCCACCTCCTGCAGAGAGGCCCACCTGCTGGGGGCCTCATCATGGTGTGTGGGGATTGGTTTGTTTCTCTCGTTTCATCCACATGCAGCCAGAGACAGCATCACTGACTATCCCTGTTAGAAGGGACCTGAACTATAGTTGACCCTTGAACAACCTGGGAGTGAGCAGTGCTGACCGCCACACAGTTGAAAATCCATGCACAACTTTTCAGTCTCCAAACACTTAACTACTAATAGCCTACAATTGACTGGAAGCCTTGCCAATCACATAGAGTCGATTAACACATATTGTGTATGTGTATCATACACTGTATCCTTCCAATAAAATAAGCTAGAGGAAAGAAAGTGCTATTAAGGAAATCACAAGAGAAGATACATGTACAACACTGTACTGTATTTATCGAAAAAAATCCACATGTAAGTGGACCACTACCGTTCAAACCTGTTATTCAAGGGTCAAATGTACAGCTCATTCAGATCTCTCGTTTCACCCAGGAAAGGGGGTGCAGGGCAGAAATGGCTTCTTCCCCAGGTTTCATTCCAAGCCCAGTGCGCATGCCGCTCCACATTACAGGTCCTGTAGGGCAACCCCAGGGCTTAGCTTTCAAATGGCCTCTGAGCCTTAGAAATCTTCTCCTGGCAGAAGTCTTGAGTCTCAGTGGCTTTTAATGGGGGGGATAACTTCTTGGGGAGACATGGGAACAGACTATCCACAGGGCTGCAGACAGCACCTTGGTGGTGCTCCTGGACTCCTAGGGAAGTGTGAGGTCACCAGCAGATCTGAGTGCTGAAGGGCTACTCCCACCTGGCAAGAGCATCATGACTGCAACTGCTGAACAACCAGCAGTCACCGTGTGGTGCTGTCAGACACACTCGTTCTCCATGTGCACCTGACCTGCAAGGGTGCCCTTCCTAGGATCTTTGTAGCTCACCCCTGGGCTTAACTGAGCACCCAGGGATATGTGTGGTAGGCATGCCTACCACCCTGGGAGGGGAAAGTGTGCTGTGTCCACAGCAGGAACCCCCATGACCCAGACCCCCAGCTGTTCCCTGAAGAACCTTTTAGTGTGTCCGTTGCTACACAAGATAAATATTTTTCTGAAGCAGGAGGTTTGTCTCTTCCAGCTTAAATCTGGGACTCAGCGAAGAGGAGGAAACCATGTTGTTTTCCCTGACATTGTGTCTCCAAAAAAAAAAAAAAAAAAAGTCACAGACCTAAGTGACAGAGCCTAAATTCAAACCCAGGCCTGCCCATTTGCAAGGCCCCAACCCCCTTCTGGTTCTAAAGCCAGTCCCAGACTGAGGCCCACCCAGCCAGAGCTGGGCAGTGCTCTCGCCTCTGCAGGACGCTGCCTGCCAGCCTCCAGGGCTCCTCCCACCTCTCCTGACACGGTGACCAGATTTAGCAAAGCAAAATACAGGATGCCAGTTTAATTTAAATTTCAGATAAATAACTAATTGTATTTTTGCATATGTTCCATGCAAAACTTGGGACATATTTAGGTTTAAAAAAATGTATTGCCTATCTGAAATTCAAATTTAACCAGGCATTCTATATTTTATCTGGCAATACTACCTACTAAAAACTAGACATTTATGTAAGGGAGTCAAGAATAGAGGAAGGCTGCAAGGAGAGTCCAGGCCAGGTAACCGTCCCACAACTTGCTGGCAGCCATTCTTACAGGCTCGTCCCTCAGCAGGACAGAGGGCAGAACGTGGACTTCTAGCTACATGTTGTGCCAAGACAGCCATGAGTGCTCTACCCTGTGCTGTTTAGGAGAAGCCATTTACCCTCCTGCCGGAGGAGGTCCAATTGGCCGGGGATGGGGACTCCAGCTGCCATTCTGTCTGTCACTGCCTCCCCCACCCCAGCCTCATCTGGAGGATCACAGATACCCCCCACCTTCCCGGCCACTACCCAAATCCTCCAGAGGACTAAGCAGAGCATGAGGGGCCACCCCCAGGTCACCTGGCCCCCACAATATGGAATACTGGGGGGAAGGGGCAGTGTCATGAGATCCAGTCAAAGCCAGGCTCAGTTTGAGCTTAGCCTCTTCCTGGCTGCGTAAGCTTGGGCAACGTCCATAAACCTTTGAACTCCACCTTCCCCATCTATAAAATGGGGATGAGAATATGTAAGATAGAGGGATCAAATTACTTTTGATTCAGGAGTGAATTATTTGAAAGTTTTTTTTTAAGATTTTATTTATTTATTCATGAGAGACACAGAGAGAGAGGCAGAGACACAGGCAGAGGGAGAAGCAGGCTCCTTTTGGGGAGCCTGATGTGGGACTCGATCCCAGGACTCCGGGATCACAACCCGAGCTCAACCGCTGAGCCACCCAGGTTGCCCCTATTTGAAAGTTCTATACAAATAGAAGAAGCTCTTTTTTAGTGCCAGCTCTGTTAGAGAAACTTTCTTTCCAATTTCTGGGTGTGTACTTAGTTATGAAATAATTCGGGCATAAAATGTTTTAATATAATAGCAAAACATAAGAATGTTTTAAAGCTTTCATAGCCACCCTTCTATCTCAGTTGTACCTCTTTATGGTTGACCCAGGTATACTGAGAAATTTTTGGAAAACCCTAAAATTCTGCAGTATTACTGGAGAATTGGATTTGCCCCAGAGACCGCAGATGCAGCACTGAGAAATTCACTTTTTGCTTCCTGGGGTACCAGTGATTCAAATCTGTCACTTGGCAGCATTACAAGTGACAACTCACTGTGAACCTCGTAAGTCCCTATACAAACTAAAAACATGAATGTTTTCTGCAGGTGCCAGGAGTTCCACTGTTTCTATCATTTCTGTGTGTGCCTTCTGGGCTGTATGTGTGTGTTTCTGAGAGTTGAAATCACATCTGTGCAATTCTGAATCTGCCCTTTTTTCACTTTAAATAGTCTCATGCACATTGGTCCAGGTGGCTGCATAGTCTTAAAAACCACCTATATTAATAACCGCCTAGCTTTCCATCAAGTCATCACATTTATTTTATGCTTTGCCCTTGGCTGGATGTCTGCTGCCTCTAAGTGGCTTTCAGAGGGTCACTTTGGAGGTGGCACGAGAAGAGTGGGCACTGATGTGCCCACCGCCATCCTTCAGTCTCGCAAACACATACACCTGCCAGAGCAGCATCCTAACCTATCTCAGGGAGGTATGATCCAGGGGTGAAGGGAGTGAGAAACTAAGGGCAGGGCCCACCTTTTTGCTGCCAGTAAGCCCACCTCAGATTATGTGGACTCCGCACTGGGGGGTGAGAGTTTAGAAGGATGATGCTGCCTATCCTTTGCTATCCCCTACACCTTTGCACAACCACCTCTGTAGCACCGTCAAGACAGTATGGATTGACAGCGGTGTCTTCAACAAAAAACTAAGACAGTTCTGGTTAATGTGCAAAGAGCCGCCCAGGTGGTATGGCTGTGTGTGAAGACCGTGGTGAGCGCTGGAGCCAGGCAGCTGGGGTGTGACTCCTGACCCTTCCACCTACTGGCCCAAGGTCCAGGGGGCTCATTTTACCTCTCTGTGTCCCGCTGCCTCATTTGTCAAATGGAGGAAATAACAAGACCTGCCTCTGTGTCTGGTCAGGCCCTCTAGAAGACAGAGGTGTGAAAGTTTTATCAGGGGACACCCATGGAGAATGAAGGGGGGAGGAGGAGGAGGAGGTGGCGGGTGGGTGGGGCCCTCAGACTCCTGTGCAGGTGTGACACCTGTGAAAGGAGAGGAGGCCGGAGGGAGACCTCAGTAAGAAGAGCCCAGGCCGCAGTGCGGTCCTGGGAGAGCCTCAGGCGGGTTGACGGCAGGCCTCAGCGAAGGTTCCCTGCGGAAGGGCGCCCGGCCCCACCGTGGCAGCCAGGGCCAGGAGCAGCCCAGGGACAGCAAGGCAGCTGAGGCTGTCCTCCCACCTCCCCGCCCTCAGCAGGTTCTCTTACGAGAGTCCCAAGCCACACACCTCCATGGCTGTCCCACCTCTGAGGGGAGACATTCTGGTCCTTAGAACAGTCCTTAGTATGCGGCACACAGGATGCGCCACGCGGGTTAAAGCTGCTGCCACTACTTCATAGCGTGTATTAAAATTCACAAAGCTCTTGTACATATATTATTTCATTTAATCATCCCAAGCACCCCGTGCAGCTGACATTTCATCCCCATTTGACAAATGAGAAGACAAGTCCCAGGGGTCCTGTGATTTGCCCGAGGTCACACGGCTGGTCAGGGATGGGGGTCAGACTCGAACGGAAGCCCCTCAAGGTGGGGCTGTGGGGTCCTTACCTCTGCATCCTGCAGCTCACATAGAGATGAGGATAACCCAGATGCTTACGAGCATAACCATAACCATAACCACATAACCCAGAGCTCAGAGTTTTGGTGACACAGACACAAAGATAGATAACTCCTGGAGACCCTCACGCATGGAATTCCTTCCTATTTCCTAAATAGGCCAGGTACTTCCTCCTTCTGCTTCTGGCCCCGAGGCCTTCCTTGTGCTGACTTCTCTACCCGAAGGCCCAGCCCACCTGTCAAAATCTGCCCATCTTTTTTTTGTTGTTCTTGAGAGACAGTGTGGCCTGGGCTCTTCTTACTGAGGTCTCCCTCTGGCCTCCTCTCTCTGGTCCTTCCTGCTAACCCAGGACTGTTGAGCAACGATGCTGTCTGTTCCAGGAGCTGCTCAGAGACCCTCTGTACATTGGGCTGAAACACCAGCGCGTGCGTGGGAAGGAGTACGATGACCTACTGGACGAGTTCATGCAGGCTGTGACAGACAAGTAAGTGGGTCAGCCTGTTCCTTTTGAAAGAGGACTCTTAAGACATGGTATGACTCAAGTCAGCACTGGTTTCAACAAGAGGCAGGAGATGCATGCTTTTCCGCATGGTCTGAAAATTGTAGCTTGACCCCATCCATGTATTTGGAAGACACAAAGCCAATGGGTTTGTTCCATGGGAGAATCTTTGGGAGCAGGGAGGACAGAGAAGAGGGTTGATGACAGAAGGCCTGTGACTGGGAGACAGTTAAGTGTCTGAGGTCCCAGGAAGAAAACCTCCTTGGCTGAGCTGTTTTGAGCTCTCCGCATCAATGGGGATGTTGTGAGTGGTGACTTTGGAAGGCAGCTTGTCATGTCAGCTGTCATTTTCCACCTGTATCTGAGGACTGAGCAGCACTAATGAGCCACAAGAGCAGGCCATACAGGCTGTGGGCCTGCAAGATTTATGAGGTGCCATCTGTGTGCTGGGGTGTGTGATATGGGCAGCTTCTGCCCTCCTCACTGCCCCATCTGTCTGCCATCACAGCCACCCGCACACCCTGCTGTGTCTGGCGTGGTACTGGGACAGAGTTCTGGAAACAGCCTCCACCCACATGTAGTGTGATGGGCAAGTTAGTCAAGACAGAGTTTCAACAGCTCAGCAGACTCCTCCAGACCCAGCAGGTCCACTAGTCACTTGAAAACCTCCAGCCTTTCTTGCTATCCCGAGAGTGCCCAGGTCCTGGCAGGGCTGGCCTGGGTATCCTTGGCAAAGTCCTCCCTTGCCTGGGCGCAGCCATTCTGACCAAAGCAGTGGGCTGGAGGAGCGCTGCTCTGGCCTCCATGGCTTTGGGGGTGCAGGAAAACTGGACTTGACTCTTGACCCCACCGCCTCTACCTCTGTGATGTCATGGAGCAGGTTGCTGAGCTTCTAAGTCCCCTCATCTGATTTCCCTATCCAGCAATGAGAAGCAAGCTTTTAATCATCATCGTGGGGGTTTTTTTGTTTGTTTGTTTTTGTTTTATTTTTTAAGATGAAAGAAAATCATATTGTACTTACACAGGATGGGAAGGATCCTATAGAAAAGAAATTCGTAAGGGAGTATGGGGGAGGGGGAGCTAAAGTTCCAGAGTAAATGAGAGGGCTTAGCCTTAGATATGAACACAGAGGCTGGGCCGCAGGGACAGGGAGAGGGCCAAGCACTGGGGACAGGTGCAGGCAGGTGGGCACATGAGGTGGGAGGGGCAGGAGGCCTTCTGAGTGAGGACAGTGCTGGAGGTTTAGGGCTGGAGGAGGTAAGACCTGCAATGTCCAAATGACGGTGCTAGAGGATGGTTGCTGGACAGCCCCGTGGGCACCCCCGCAGATCACTGGTCATGAATTTAACCTATTTCTGTGTTTTTCTCAACCCAGTGTCAACTGTCAGAATGCAGGACAGGAAGAGGCAGAGATTAGAATTTAACCCGGGCTGGGATTCTGAGAGGCAAGAGAGAAAAAGAGAAAAGAACTGCGAGTATCTTCAAGGGGATGGTTATGATGATGTGTCCTGGGATCTATGCTGAGTAAGAAGGGACATGAGGACATTGTGGGGAATTAGAGGTCAGTGACATGCAGATCGGGATGGTAAGTCCTAATGAAGCTTAAGAATTATTGAGTTGGGTAAAGAGAAAATGAGCTGGACAGAGAAGAGGTGGTAATCAGAAAGTTAGGTGTCCACAGCTGAGATCATAGAGGAGGTGCTGCTACTGAGAAATAACCACCAAGGCAGCTGAGGGTCAGCTGCATTAACAGAGCCATGGCGTCTAGAACAAGAGAGGCGAATGGCCCAGCTCATTCTCCCCACTTTCAGACCATCCTGAGCACCACATTCGGTTACAGACAGGATACTTTAAGGGTCGTAAATTGCCTGACATGCCTTTGGAGAGTAGTAGCCATGACAGTGAAGAGAGTCAAAAGCTTAGCCTGGTGGTGACAGGAGTTGGGACTGCTCTGTCTGTATCGGTGTGCAGTACACCTCCAGATATCTGAAAGCTGTTCTTCCAGAAGGGGACTTGCCCTCTTTCCACATAGCCACATGAAGAAGAACCAATTGGTAGAATGGCAAAGGAAGCCGTTTTCAGCTCAAAATAAATCAGAGTTGTCTCACAACACTCCACACTCTCTGTAGGAATGAGTTCTCTGTCACAGAAATAGTTCAAGTGTAGGTTGTCAATGGTTCTATGACAGGAGGAAATTTAAGCATCAGAGACTCTTTAAGATCCCTTCCCACCCTGAGATTCCATTCAGACCACGCAAGATCCCCGCGTGGCTGGCAGGATAGGTATTACTGTACTCATTTTTGTGGAAGAGGACACTGGGCCCCTGAGAGGCTAAGGACCCTGGCCCAGGTCTCCAGCATGTGGCAGGACGCAGGTGGAACGTGGGTGCTCTGGCTCCAAGGACAGACTGCTTTCCACAGCGCTGAGTTATCTGCGGAGGAAGAGGAGGGGATGCAATGGGTTTGGAGAGCCTGCTTTCTGCTTCGTGGGTCCAGGGCCTACCACTTATCTAATGAGTCAGAAGTTATTGCACGAATCCCCAAAGAGAAGTCTTGCTATTTGTGTGAGGAGGTTAGATAAACGAGGTTGTGAGAGATGCTTCCATTTATCATCAGAATCAGCTCCCAGTGCCACACTCAGGCAGGCTGTCGGGGGACTGGGGAGGGCACACATCAGCCAAGAGGAATGTGTCCTCCAGTGGAAATGATGATAGGTTGACAGTTGCTTGTTTTGACTCTCTAACAAGCTAAAGCAGATGTTTCTGTGGATACTGTAGGTGGGAAATGAGGCACTCTGGGGAATATATAGCCTCAAGATGGAATGCCCCAATGGAGGGGTGAGTCAGCAGCCCCAAAGCCAAACACAGTGTATTTTAAGAAAGAACCTTGGGAAACCTTGACTCCTGCCTTGAACTGCCTTGTCTTTTTTCCAAACATCCTGCTACTGAGCAGCTCCACCTCCTTGCCCCTGTCTCCCAACGGGCATATATCTTAAGGTGGTTTTGCCCAAAAAAAGAGTCACCATGGCTCTGTTACTGTCCTGGAGCTTGGCCACTGGGGACCCCACAGGGCAGAAGGAATTACCACATACGTGTGTGTGCGTGCTGCTCAGAGCTGAGACCGAGGCTACTGCCCACATGGCCAACATGGTCATTCCGTCCTTCCTGCTCTTTCTCTGCCATGTAGACCCAGGCACAGTGCCTGACTCACAAGTCTTCCCTGCCATTTCCACTTCCTTTTTTTTTTTTTTTATTTTGGTTCCTTACAGTAGAATGGATGGGAATGGTTTGTTTTCCTCTTGCACCTGGAGCCCTACCCTGTCGGATGCTTGGACAGAGTTTGAGGTCAGCAGCAGCAGCATCAGTCTTTTGATGGACTCGGGAAGGGAACCTTGCCCTTTCCCTGGAGCTCCCCACCCCAAAATAGAGGCTCCTAAGGTGCTGAGAGGAGTGAAAAGGAAGAAGGCAAATGATAGTTAAAAAAAAAAAAAATAACAAACCTGACTTTTTAAAAATCGGCTGCTTTTTAGCTCCAGGAAAATGTTCTCTTTGAGTCTCTCCACCTTTATATGTCTAGTTCTCTCTCTCAGTCTCTCTCTCTCTGTCCTCTGTCACACACACACGCGTATGTACACACACAAGCACGCACCACCCTACACTAAATACCTGAGGCTCACACCATAGTGGGACTGGCACAATAAAATTTCCACCACATTCCACTAGTGAAAGCAAATCGTAGATCCCTACCAGATTCCAAGGGAGGAGCTGACACAGGATCAAAATACCAGGAGGCATAGTTTACTGGGCACCACTGTCCCACTGCATAACCCAACATCCTTTTGGGGGACAACATTTCTTAATACCAAAATGAGAAGCAGAAACTTGCCCAAGGATAATAAATTACTAAGTTGTTCCAAGATCAACCTACCGATACTGAATTGTTAAGAGGCTACACATCCAGCACCCGTTCCCCCACCACCACCCCATTCTTTGCTCTCGGAGCCAGAAGGAATCCTTTGAAGGCTTCATCTGCCACCACCAGCTCCCTTGCTCCCTCAACTCCCATCACACTGGCCTTCTTGCTTTTCCTTCCACATGTCATTTTGTGAGAGCCAGATGCAGAGCCTTCATGCTTATTTCCCCAGGCTCAAATGTCCCTCCACTCTCATGACTGTGTCCTCCTCATCATTCAGGCTTAAAGACGGGTCCACACCCAGGCAGCAGGGTCGTACAAGGCAGGGTGTTGGTGCTGAGAGTCCTGCAGGAAACTAGGAACTTTCAGTGGCTACTACAGCCTCAGAGAAGATGAAACGGGTTCTATTCCACAAGCCAGGGAAACAATAAGGGGTTTCGCGGGGGAAAGAATGTCTCTTGGAAGAAACCAAAACGCTAAGTCTTCACCACATGTGGGTTTAGAGTCTGCATTTGTAATATACACGTGGTTAAGAAATGATTGTAAAATATTGTCCCCTGCCAGTGATATGGCTGGAGAACCTTCCTGGCAGAAGGCAAAGTCAAACTTCTCTGTAAGGACACTCCCACAAGCCAAGCTGTGTGGAATTCCTCGAGGGGAAAAACAATTCTCCAGTGAAAATAAATTTGTGATTCACAGTAATCCACATGGAAACAATCCACACTGAGGAAAAACCAGAAGAAGAATTAGAACCACAGAAGAAGGAATATTCTCAGAAAGATTATAAGGCAGCTCTGCTTAGATATATTAAAGAGATTTTTCACAAGAATAACAAGGAAAGTACACAAGATTGTGGGAAAAAATAGCAGGCAAATTTGAAAAAGAACCCCCCACTGAAAAAAAAAAAAAAAAAAAGAACTAACCAGCCTTCTGAAAATGAAAAACAGACTTCTGGAAATCCAGGAGAGTATTAGGGCAGGTCACCGTCAAAAAACCTTTGTCTTCAAAAAGTACTGCCTGTGGGCATTTCAGAGACTTTCCATTCCTATGCCTGATTATCCAGAAAGGAAATGGGATACCAAGGCGTTTTATCAGAAAAGTTTTTGTTGTTGTTGTTGTTGTTGTTGTTTTTAAGATTTATTTATTTGAGAGAATGGGGAGGGAGGAGGCAGAGGGAAAGAACCCTCAGACTCTCTGCTGAGCAGGGAGCCTGACACTGGGCTCGATCTCATGAACCTGAGATCAGGACCCTGAGATTAGGACCTGAACTGAAATCAAGAGTCAGACACTTAACCGACTGAGCCACCCAGGCACTCCTCAGGAAAGATTTTTCTGAACTGCTACTGATGACATGAGCATTTCTCAAGGGAAAGAAAGGATGGATAAGACTGGAGCTCCCAATCATTCCTTGACAGAGGAGATATAGTAATTCCAAACAATCCCATAGCATAGTCCATTACTCTCATTTTCTCTTTGTCTCTTTTTCTCTGTGTCTTATTCATTCTCTCTGTCTCTCTCTCTCTCTGTCTCTCCTCTCTCTCTCTCTCTCTCTCTCACACACACACACACACACACACACATGAGTTTCTTCTTATTCAATCATATTTATTTTATTAGGCTTAACCAGATTGTTTTTTAATAAAGTTGGATAACTAGGGGGGAAAAAAAACTCTGAAAAACAAAAGACTTTGTCAAGATAAGGTCTATAAAGAAAAAAGTATCTGGGTATGTATACACCAAGTTCTTAAGAGTGCCTATAGTTAAAAGATGAGGTTACCAGGGATTTTTGCCTTCTAAGTCATTCATTTCTATAATGTTTGGTTGTTTGTGCACAAGCATCTCTTTTGTGATTAGAAAAAATAATGAATTTTTATAATGAGTTAAGCAGCAATTCTTCCCCAGAAATAGTTCCTTGTGTTAAAAACAAAAACAGTCCACAAAAGAGAGAGAGAGAAAGAAAGAGAAGAAAGAAAGAAAGAGGGAGAGAGAGAGAGAGAAAGAAAGAAAGAAGAGAAAGAAAGGAAAGAAAGAAAGAAAGAAAGAAAGAAAGAAAGAAAGAAAGAAGAGAAAGAAAGAAAGAAAGAAAGAAAGAAAGAAAGAAAAAGAAAGAAGAAAGAAAGAAAGAAAGAAAGAAAGAAAGAAAGAAAGAAAGACCCCACCCTTCTCCCTGTGGTGAATTCAGTGCTGAGCTAACCTAGGCTCCTATAGATAACAAAGCAATTCACATACATTGAGTCATTTAATACAATGGTCCTATTAAGTAGATAATTATTGTCTTGTCCCATTAAAATAGAAGTTGCAGGGAGGGATCTTTGACTCTTCTCTTCACTGCTACATCTCAAGCACCCAGAACAGTGCTGAACGTGCTGTGGACTTTCAATAAACACTTGTTGAATGAATGCACAATTTACAGATGAGGAAACTGAGGCACAGAAAGGTTAGGGAGCTTGTCCAAGGTCATGCCTCTGGTTAATGGTGGAGCCAAGCTGTGAACCGAGGTGGTCTAACTCCAGAACCCACCCTCTAATTTGGCTACTCTCTCTGTTACTTTACATGAAAGACAGTCCAACAGACTCCAGCCTTCTTGATACAGTAGTCAAGGAAGAGAAATGGGAGGTCTTTTGGAAGCTATCCTACCTAGCATACTCTCTCCAGCTTGTTCTGGGGCAGGGTTAGTGCCCTACCCATCCTCACCATAAGGGGGGCTCTGGAGGAATCAGCCATCAACTCCCATTTTCAAACTCCTTAGCTATTGGCAGTTAGGGAAGCACCCTCTTTGTTTTCTACTTTTTACTTTTGAGATATAATTGACACATAACATTATATAAATTTGCAGCATACGACCTGTTGATTTGATACATATATTACAATATGATGATCACCACAGGGTTAGCGAACACCTCTATCACATCACGTAATTATCATTTCTTTTTTGTGATGGGAAAATTCTCCAGCATCTGGGTCAGTTAGCTGGCTCTTCTTGATTCTCCTTTATTTTCTTTTTTTTTTTAAGATTTTATTTATTCACTTGAGAGAGAGAGAGAGAGAGAGCACAAGCAGGGGGAGCGGCAAAGGGAGACAGAGGGAGAAGCAGGCTCCCTGCTGAACCGGATGGCAGCCTCCTAACAGACTGAGCCACCCGGATGCCCCTTGGTTCCTCCTTTAATCACCAAATGGCCAGTGGTCCCATTGCCCCATAATTCACCAGAGATGGGCGCCCCCTCCAGGTCCTTTTGCAAACTACAAGCCCACCTGGCTCACTCAACCCTCAAGGGAAAAGAGGAGGCTCTTCAATGCTAAGCTTCTCCTGGTGGTATAAACAAATGGTATAAACAAAGGAAAACCTCTAAGCTTATGGCATCCAGACTACAAAAAAACTTTTAAGATTTTATTTTAATTTTAAGAGATTGTAAAGAGCATGAGTATTTGCTCCAAGCCCTGGTTATAATGTTTCAAGGGAGTGTTCCCATTCTGAGTCCCTCTCAGCAGAGACCATCACTACTTGGTATTTTCATGTATACTGAATTTTAGGAATGCCTCCTGTGGTTCAGTCTATGTCTTACTTCATTTTCCCACTTCACCATCCCTGGACTGTAAGCTCACAATCTTAGAATACCAGAGCAAGAAACAACGTGTTCGCTTGACCCAATTCTGTCACTTTATAGGCAGGGAAACTAAGACCCAGGAAGAAAATTATTTCCCCAGGGTCAGATAATGATTAAGGCAGTGGGAAATTAAGGGGAACCTATCCAGTTGTTTTCTCTGTTTTCACATAATTCATGACATTTCTCCCAAGCTTCCATTCAGCCTGTATTCATCATGTGCTTTCTCTGGGCCTCAGAGTGTGGCCAATACAAAGAGCAGACCTTCCTGAAGAAATCATTCTTCCCGACATTGTAAAATGGACACAGAAAATAATCAGAAAATCATTCAAGGTAGCCTTTGTTTATTTTTTTATTCATGTAGTTATCCATTTATTCATTCATTCAGAGGACAGATATTTATTGGACATAGTGGTAAGCCAGAAAGAGACTTTGCTCTCAAGGAGTTTATAATCGACTAGGGGAAAAAGAAGAAATATGCTCACTAATGAGTTTGTGTAGATTGAGCATGTACCTGGTGAATGGCCCTGCCCGCAGTGTTGGGCACGATGGCAGGGGCTGGTCAAAGGGCTTAGGACATCTGGTTAGATTTAAAAGTCATGGACTTCTTCCCAGAAAAGAACTAGCAACTCACCTTTACAGAGCACCTACTCTGTGCTGGGGGCTTTACATTTAATTATCACAGTGCCCTTAGAGATAAAGAAACCCAGGCTCAGAAAGGTTAAATAACTTGTCCCAAAACACCCAGCTAGAAATGAGAAGTTTGGACTCAGCCCAGACCCATGCGACTCGCAGACCTGAGGCTGTTGGCTACAGACCCTCTGCTGTCTGCTCGCCCCTCCTGGCTGGGAGGGGCCTCCTGCTATGTTGACCTGACCCTCAGGAGTCACGGGAATGGCCTGTACTAGGTGCTGCTGTGACCTCTAGAAGAGGAGCATGTGGCTCCAAGGTAGGCTCCTGCAGAGGCACTATTATCTGCCTTCAGCCATTCGTGTATCATTTGTTCACAACACTTACCGGCCAGGCAGGCATAGGGCACTGGGCCTCCAGCAGTGTGTGTTTGGTCTTCTCACCCGGGGATCTGAGGCTGATCTGTCCAGAGCTGGTGGCAGAAAGAGGGGCTCAGGTCAGCTTGAGCTAATTCTTCAGCTTTTGTGTCACAGGATGGCCAATAAGACCGCTCCCTGCCCTCAAGGACACTGCCTCATGCTGCTTTGATCCAATCTGTCCCCTAACGTGGCAGTTTCCTTTTCCCCTGCTCTCCCCAACTGTGGCTCACGTCTGTCCGGAAAGCCCACAAACACAGACCTTATTGCCCTCCACCGTCAGACTATCATACGTCAAGGTAAAATTTAGCCAGGTGTCTGGGAGAGGAGCAGTTGAAACTCTGAGGAGGGAGGAGATGTGATGATAGGGCAGCCTGCATGGTACAAATAGGGCAGGAGTCCCCCTGAGGAGAGAGATCAGAACGGGCCAAACTAATCAGGGCAGGTTCACAGACACCAGGGGCTTTCTGGCCACTAAAATGTACGACCTGGGGCGAACGGGAGCTGGTGTAAATGCGGGCACCGCGGAGCCAGCCAGCAGGTTGGTGGCTGGGAAAAGTGCACAGGCCTTGTGAGCAGAAGGCTGAGGAGTGAGATGCTGTCCCCTAGAGGAGAAACTCAGGACTGACCTCTGACCTTTGAGAGGCCAAGAGATCAGCAGATTAGCCACCATCCTCTTCCCAGCGCTGGGATTTCTGGCGCTATTTGTGGGCTTGCCCAGGAACTCAGACGAACTGGGAAATTGAGGAGGAAATCCAGACTGTTCCTAAAGTGTTTTCCGTCTGGCCAGGGGTGGCCGTCAGAGCAGCGACTGAGGAGTGGCCACATTATTCTGGCACTTTGGCTTAGAAGTCGCTGCTTCCTGTGACTGTCTCGTTCCTCAATGGGCATTTCCCCCGTTAGGCCAGAACGCCAGCCACAGGAGCCCGCCAGTCTGGCCGCCGGAGCCAAGCCCCCCAGGGGCATCTCCCAGTTGGGCCTAGGCAGGGAAGGGCCCCCGAGGTCCACCCTCAGCCCCCGGCTGGAATCGCTGCCTCAGCCTCCGTGCTAGCTGGGGTTCCAGTGACCACAGCATCACTTCCAGTGACCGCTAGCCTCTCCCCATCCAGGTTTGAAATCTCTGCCTTACAGAGCACGGAGACGCGTGGCCTTCTGACTTCCATCTGTTGGCTCCACTCTTCTTGCCAAGGCCACAGAAAATAAGTCCACTTTATTCCTTGCCCACAGAATACTCCTTCATGTCTTTGAAGATGGTTGTTGCACCTCATTCTGCTTGCCTTTCTCTTTTTTCCAGGCTCAATATTCCCGCTTTCGCCGTGGTTTCCGTGGTTCCCGATTCCCTTGCCTAGTTGCCCCGCCATGCTTGTGATTCGCTTTCCAAGCCCTGCCCCAGCAGAGTGAGCCACTCTGCATGTGTGTGGCGAGCTGCGGCGTGAGGGCCGTATCCACCCCACCACTGCTGAGGGGTCCTGGAGGGAGGGACCATGTCTTCCTCACGCTCTAACTGGACTCTGGCTACCCCTCTCACAATTCCCTAGGATCTCCTCCATCACCTCTCCGGCACACTGGCTCCTTTACCTCATAGGGACACTCTCACCTCAAATCTGAATCAATCTTCAATCCTTTATCCCCCCATGGCTGTCACCCTTTCCCTATTTCACAGCTGAGCTTCTCGAAATTGATAATCCCTGACCTTTCCTCCCCTTCCATTTACCTTTTACCCCCTGGCAGTTTGGTGCCCCCACCACTACCACCTACTAAATGAAGAATAGAAAAGGTCACGAATGATCATCTGAACACTGACTCCCATAGACACTTCAGGATCCCCTTTTCACTTGACATCCCAGCAGCATCTGACATTCCTGACCGGAACCTATCACGTGGCCCCTCCTGTGGCAGCTGGCCTGCCAGCCCAGCTTCCACCTTGCTGGTTTCCCTGCTTACTTTCCTCTGCTGGACTCTCCTCCCCTCTGCTCCTCGGGCATATGTGTGTCCTGGGATTCTGTCCTTGACACTGCTTCCTACTCACTGCACACACTCTGCCTGAGACCTTCATCCAACCCCCTGACTTTGACGATTTGCCATGCCCTAGACTTCATGTTCCTGTCTGCTGAGCCTCATGTAGAGCCTCCTGCTTTGAGAACAGAATGCACTTGGACATCTTAACACCTGAGACTCAACTCATGTGCCCGGCCTGTCTTATCGAGTAGGTTTGCCAGTCTTTCCCTGTCCCCCACCTCAGTGAGCAGTGGACATCACTGTCCATCCTGGGCTCCTCCTCTTCCTTCATCTTCCACGTCTGGCCTCTGTTAATGCATTCCTGTCCTAATAACCATAGCCTCCATGCACTCAGGGTCTGTGGCATGCTGGGCTTTTTATAGACATTATCTCACTTAATTCTAATAACAGGATTGCAAAAGAAGTATCGCTGGCCCACTCGATCATCAGTGAAGACTGACATTGGGATTCAGTAACTTGCCTAAGGTCGCACATTCAGTATGATGGACCCATTGATCCTGAAGTTCTTTCCACTCCCTGACACTCTGTCCATCCTCCTTCTTGTCTAGCCCCTTCTCTCCCACCCTGTCCATACTGCCTTTACCAGGAAGATTTCATGGTCTCTCGCTGGAGCTGACATGCCTCCTTGTCTCCAGTCTGTCCTCCCAGCCGACCACCCCGTCATCCACTCTGATGCCACAAAGAACTCCCTAAAACATATGCTACTTCCTGGCTGCAGCCCATCGGTGGGGCCCCTCTGCCCTCCAAACCACCTAGGCTCTTTACCCAGGCATGGACTCAGGTTGGTCCCCCAACTACTCCCCTTTCTTCCCACCCCCACCCAAGCTCTAGCTCTGCTTATTTTCCTGCAGCTCCAGGAAGGCCCCCGACTCTCATTCCACATGCATGTGCTGTTCCTCCTGCCTGAGATGCCCTTCTTCCTTCCTCATCCTACCCGCAGTCTTCCCATGAGCCTCTATTCTTCCTTTAGGCCACTGGTGAGACCCCACTGCCATCCCCCCCTGCCCCCCGCCACCCAGCAGGGCTGTCTGCTCCCTCAGAGGCCTCCTACATACATAGCACATACCTTTATTAATACTCCAGCCACAGTATGTTGCAACTGCTCTTATATTTTCTTGTGTCCCCATCAGACTGAGATTCTTGTATTTGCCTTTGTAATCTCGCAGGTAAGGCAGTCCTTGTTCACAGTGGGCACTTAGACATGTTTGCTGAATTGAATTTTTGTGTCATACCTGGGATAGTTCCTGGCACAAAGAGGATAACCTGCTGGATACATTTCTTTAATAATTAAAACTGAGGGTACCTGGGTGGCTCAGTCGGCTAAGTGTCCGACTCTTGATTTCAGCTCAGGTCATGATCTCAAGGTTGTGAGATCAACCTCCACACTGGGCATGTAGCCTGCTTAAGATACTCTCTCTCCCTCTGCCCCCACCCTGCACACACTAGTGCACACGCACATGCGTTCTCTCGCTCTCTCTAGAAAAAAAGCTAATTGAAATGTAAATGTCAATAAGTAATTGTAATGCAAGGTGATATATACCATGATGAAGATATATCCAGAGTATGATGGCAGTCCAGAGAAGAAAAGAGTTAGTACTACCCTGAGGGTAGAGAAAGCAATGGGACAGGGAAGCCTTTCTAGAAGAGGTGACATTCTTGACATTCAAGCTGGACCTTGCAGTTTGAATAGGAATTGGCCTGGGTGAAAGAGGGGCCTTCTAGGCACTTGAGCAAAAACAGAGGCATGTAAGGGCCCACAGTAACTGGGAAACAGCAGGATGTGACTAGCATATGGGAAGACATGGGCAGGGTTTGGGGATTAAGGTTGAGGCCAGAGTACCAGCCAAGGAGTTTGGACATAATACTAAAGGCAGTGGGAGCCCTGTATGGATCTTTAGAAAATAAGTGGCCTGTGCAGATTTGTGTCTAGAAAGACAAGGAAGAGGGATTGGGGGAAGGGGAATAAACCTGGAGGAGGTGAGATCAATTGTTGCAGGATCCCGGCCAGAAGAGGCAGTTGCAGTGATCCCAGGGAGAGGTGGCCTTGCCCTGAATTCACGCAGCCCCACCTGGTACAAAGTTCTTTCTGCGGAGAGTTGTGTCTGTTGAAGTGTGCTCTGCTGTAGGTGGGGAAGGGGACACAGAAGGCTAAAGTATCTGGTCAACAAAGTTTAAAAAATGCTCCATTCAACAGGTTTCCTAATGCAGGACTTTTGAGAGCCTTCAGTATACATTGCATATGTTGCAAGTAACATTCAGATATTTAGCCACAGAAACTTTCTGGGAACATCTCAAGGGACTAGAGTTTAATGGAATATATAAAATTAAAAAAAAAAAGACCAAGAGATTTCATGATTATGTCAGCTCTGTTTCCTCTAGGAGGAAAAAATAAATCAAAGAAATATCTTTTCACCGGGTGACAACTGATGTTCTTTCTCACTGAGCACTCTGCTGTGAGAAGCTTGTGGGGGGCAGGGGGTTCACTGGGGGACCAGAGTGGCCTCCCATGGAAATATGAATGTTGCTTTTAGTCATTTGCTTTGGAGTCAGGCTGAGCAAATTCACCTGCTCCTCCCAGGTCCCTTGTGTTTGTTCAGGCCTGAAAGAGGTTAGACCCAGGTGTTTGAAAGAATGGCAGGTCCTGACCTATGGAACAGAGAAACCAGGTCTGCAGCGCCAGGAATGTTTTGCTGTCACCACGTCCCTCACGCAACATTCAGTCAGCTTGCTGGGGGATGAGCAGAGCATCTACCTTAGGCTCTCCTTATCCTGGGGCAGCTGCATCCCAGTTGGCAGGTACCCAGCTGTGTTAGTCCTGGCCTGGGTCTTGTCACATGGTCATACACAGCTTGCTAGGGCTCCCAGCCACAGGTCACCATTTGTAGGCTTCCTCATGCCTGAGGCCTGGGTGGGGGATTGGTGGGGGAGATTAAACAGCCACACATCAGCCAGTCTTGTGTCTTTAAGTGAGCCCTGACCTTGGAGCTGCCTTCACTGGCAGCTCCAAGGCCATTTCCCAGCTGTGTCCCTACAGTGGAAAAGTCTGGGCAGCTCTGGCTTGGGGAGGTGCCTCTTTCTCCATTGCAAGAATTCTCCACTGGAGAAGCCTCAGATAATACAGAGCCCCTGCCAGGGCTTCAGGTTGAAGAGTTCAAAAGGGCAGAAGGGGACAGATAAGCAGGAGCCTCCTCGGTGAGGGACAGCTTCTGGCAGGAAAGAAGGTCAGCAATATGCTGCCAGCACTAAAATCAGGAAACTGCCCAGATCCCCAAGTTGTGCGCCAGGGCAGGTCACCTTCTCGGGGGCCCCTCTGCTCCAACTGTGTGACCTGGAGGGTGCCTGCCTTGGCCTTGCCCACTCAGCTGGTCTGCTGTGTCTCTGCTCAAAACAGAATCTATAAATACTCATTCTTCTGATTTTCCTACCACATGTTGCTCTTACCGAGAATGGTCAGACCTCTCTACTTTAGACTTGTAGAAAAATCTGAGTGAAGCTCCTAGTGTATCTGCTCCAGCTGTACGTTAAGTAGCTCATGCTACAAGTCCACTGATCTCAGAGCAGGAAACTGAGACCCAGAGAGAAAGGAGACCCACCCAAGACCCAGAGTTTATGTGAGAGACCGAGAGAGAACATGCTTTGCCTGTCTCCTGGCCTAGTGTTTTCTTCTCACCACATGGCCCTGTCTTTCCCGATGGAGAGACAAATCCAACTTTGTTATCTGTTTAGTTATATCTCTTTACAAAATCATATTGCTATTTTTTAAAGATTTTATTTATTTATTCATCAGAAATGCAGAGAGAGAGGCAGAGACATAGGCAGAGGGAGAAGTAGGCTCCCTGCAGGGAGTCTGATGTGGGACTCGATCCCAGGACCCTGGGATCACACCCTGAGCCAAAGGCAGATAGATGCTTGACCACTGAGCCACTCAGCTGTCCCTACAAAATTATATTGCTATTAAGTTTAAACATAACATTGCTATTAATATAAGTTCTAGAGTCAGATACAGCCAGATTCAGATTCCAGCTCCACCACTTTCCAACTGCAGTGGAGTGAATAATCTCTGAGCAAATAAGTTCACATCTATAGTTCAGGATTCCTTCCCTGAAACAGTACGTACCTCATAAGGGTCATGTGAACATTAATTGAGATAATATATGTAAGTAGCTCAGCATGATGCCCAGTGAGTAATAGGCAGTCAATAAATTTTAGCTATTTTTAGTAAGAATAGCAGTAATAGTAGTATTTTAATGAATATGTAAGGCAATTATAATTAACATCGAAATTGGTGTTTTGGTGAAGCCTGTTACCTGTATTTGAAAGTACATGGATGAAATGAGAATATATTTTTTTCACGTAAGCCATTTAAATCTTCCCTTTGAAATTTTGTTTTTGTTCTTGAGGGACTTTTAATTAGCTTGACAAGTTGACAGGCAAACTCACTAAATTTCTACCAACTCTGTCATATACCCACCCCTTCATAAAACATTCATTGGACAACTAAACTGTCACCTCATCACAGGTGTTCAGTAGATGCTTTTGGATGGAGGAATGGACAGATGAATGGATGGACAGATGATGGATGGACAGATGATGGATGGGTGGATAATATCAAGAGCAACTGAAGTAGCCACCTTTGGTTCACACCAGCCAGCATTTGGTTTTATGAAAGGCCATGAGGGGCACCTGGGTGGCTCAGTGGTTGAGCATCTGCTTTGGCTCAGGTCATGATCCCAGGGTCCTGGGATTGAATCTCGCATCGGGCTCCCTGCAGGGAGCCTGACTCTCCCTCTGCCTATGTCTCTGTCTCTCTCTGTGTGTCTCTCATGAATAAATAAGTAAATTCTTTAAAAAAATAAAAAGAAAATCCATGAGGGACTGAGAGGCTGGAAGAAAATGGTAAAGGTCCCAAAGGTCTCCAGGAAGATAAAAGGTACAAGGTACAGTAATGAGGTACAGGAATGAGGGAGGCAGAAGACAGGCTGTCAAAGACCAACATGGATAGTATGACATTCTCGAGTAGGAGATATTCCTGGTGAGGAAAGGTCCAGGAAGCAGCCATGGGGATGGGTATCTGAGGTAGATAGGGGCTCTGGAGGTCCTTAAGTCCAAGGGGGTCTAGGAACCAAGTCCAGATTATTGGATGGACAATTCACATTGGAGAGTGCACATTTTGTGCAATTCTAAGGATTAAAATGCATTGAATTAATATTGAATTAATAAAGCTTTACTCTATCTCATCAAGTTGCTCCCCAGGGAGCTTCTCTTCTATAAAACAATGTGGGAGGGACCTAAGATGGTGGAGTAAGAGGACCCTAAACTCACCTCATTCTATGGAAACAACTAGATAACACATCAGTGTAAATAACCCAGAAAATAATCCAAAGTTTAACAGAACAAACTCCACAACTAAAGGTAGAGAAGACATCACGTTGAAGAAGGTGGGAAGGGTGAGGACTCAGTGGGGAGCTAATGGGACCAAGGACATCTACAGGCTAATAGGATGAAGGACATCTATGGGCGGGAAGTGAAAATGTGGAGGACAGGGAGAAACAGGTGACCACACCAAAGAGCCTGCAGAGGGACCACAGATCCCCAAAACATTTGGCTTTGTAAGTGAGAGGGGCCAAGTTTTATGAGTTCTTACATGCAGCAATACTTAGAGCCTAGATGTTTAAAACTATCAGAGGTCAGCTCCAGGAGAGTCCAAAGGATGATAGGAAGCTGAGTCCTTGAACTTTAAGAGACAGCATGACAAGCAGCCTGTGGAGATACAGCCTAGAAGCAGCAGTCTGAAAAAAATGCCTGGGGCAGACAGGAGGAAGTGATATTTGCACATCTCAGAGCAGCTCCTAGAGGGGCAGGGTTCCTGGAGGCACTTCTCTGGAACAAAGGAGCTGGCAGGAGCCATCTCCCTCCCTCAACCCCCAGAACAAACACAGGTGGCTACCTGTGGGAACCAGCACAGTGACAACATTCACTACCTAACTTGCTTACACCAAGCTCCCCTCTCCCCCACTTTGGCAGATCCAGCTCTCCCAGTCACACTTGCCTCAGTACTGGCACTGCAGGCCCTCTCCCCCAGAAGACTGGCACAAATCTTGCCAATACTACATCTCCCAACTTGGGCAAGTACAGGGGCCCTGTTCCTGTAGTGGTGGCTGCAGGCTCTGTGGAAGCCTGAGGCTCACATTATTAAAATTGTGCATGTTGTTAAAATTGCACAACCTACCCACACAGCCCTGGTCTCAACAGTGGCCCCACCTTTTTGAAACTGTATGCCTCATCAGGGCAGGAACTAAACCCTGCCCACAACAGACATAGAGAGCCTCTGCAGATGAATGGACTGAAGGAAAAAGGTAGCCAGGACACGCAGCAGGACATACATAACACACATAAGAGACAATCTTGAAGTGCCAGGTTCCAGTGAACAGGAGACAGTGCACTGTAGAACATTGAAGGACCTCTTCTTCATAAGGTCATTACTTTCAAGAACAATTTCCTGATACACAGAAACAGATACAGAGAGTTAAACAAAATGAGGAGACAGAGGAATATGTTGCAAATGAAAGAACAGGACAAAACCGCAGCAAGAGACCAAAGGAAAATGGATATAAATAATATGCCTGATAGAGGATTTAAAGCTATGGTCATACAGATACTCACTGGACTTGAGAAAAGAGTGGAGGACATCAGTTGAAACCCTTAACAAAGAGATAGGAACCATAAGAACCCATCAGAGATGAAGAGCACAATAAATGAAATTATTACGGAATAAATAGCAGGCTAGAGGAAGCAGAGGAACAAATTAGCAACCTGAAGGACAGAGTAATGGAAAGTACTCAAGTTGAAAAGGTAAGAGATGAGAATTCAAGATGAGAGTAGACTTCGAAAACTCAGCAACTCCATCAAGCATTAAAACATTCACATAGGGATTCCAGAAGAAGATAAAGAGATAAGGGGGCTGCCTCAGTCAGAAGAGCATGTGATTCTTGATCTCAGAGTCATGAGTTTGAGTCCCACAATGAGTATAGAGATTGCTAAAAAATAAACAAATAAAAGAGAGAGAAAGAGAAAGGGGGATAGAAAATTTATTTGAAGAAATAATAGCTGAAAACTCCCCTATCTGGGGAAGGAAAGCAATATGCAGATCCAGGAAGCACAGAGATTTCCCCACCAAAGTCAAGCCAAGGAGGTAGGTCTATACCAAGACATATAGTAATTAAGATAACAAAAGTAGTAATAAAGAAAAAAATTTTAAAGCAGGAAGAGAAGGGGCACCTGAGTGGCTCAGTAAGTTGAGTGGCTGACTTTTGGTTTTACCTTAGGTCATGATCTCAGGGTCCTGGGATTGAGCCCTTTGTCAGGCTCCGTCTCCCTCTTCCCCTTAGCTCTCTCTCTAAAATAAATACATAAATCTTTAAAAAAAGAAAGAAAGAAAGAAAGAAAGAAAGAAAGAAAGAAAGAAAGAAAGAAAGAAAAAAGAAAAGAAAAGAAAAAAGAAGAGAAAAGACAGTTACATACAACGGAAACCCCATAAGGCTATCAGGGAATTTTTAAGCAGAAACTCTCCAAACCAGGAGAGAGTGGCATGATATGTTCAAAGCATTGAGAAAGGAAAATCTGTAGCCAAGAATACTCTATTCAGCAAGGCTATCATTCAGAATAGAAAGAGAGACAAGAGTTTCTAAGACAAAGGTAAAGGAGCTCATGACAACTAAACCAGCCCTACAAGAAATGTTAAAAGGAATTCTGTGAGTGGAAAGGAAAGACCATAAATAAGAGTTAAAAAAAAAAAAGTGAAGCACAAAAGCAGTAAAAATATGTCTGTAAAAATCAGTTGAAGGACTCACAAAATAAAAGGCCATTAAGTATGACACCACATATCAGAAATGTGGTAGGGAAAGGAATAAAGAATTTGAGTAAAGGACTCAACTGTAAGCAACCATCAACCTAATATAGACTGCTATGTGCAGAAGATGTTATATACAAGCCAAATGGTAACCACAAATCAAAAAGCAGTAATAGATAAGCAAAGAGTAAAGAGAAAAGGATCCAAATATATTTCCTGGCTAAAGAAAGCCAGGAAACTATGAAAGAGAACAAGAGAAGAAAGGATTAGAGAAGAACTACAAAAACAACCACAAAACAAGTAATGCAATGGCAATAAATACATACTTATCAATAATTACTTTGACTGTAAATGGATTAAATGCTCCAAACAAAAGACATAGGGTGATAGAATGTATAACAAGATCCATCCATATGCTACCTACAAGAGATTCATTTTAGAATTAAATATATGTGCAGACTGAAAGTGAAGGTATGGAAAAACATTTATCATGCAAATGGAAAATCAGAGCAGCAGTACTTACATCTGATAAAATAGACTTTAATACTGAGAATGTAACAAGAGACAAAGAAGGGCACTATATAATAATAAAAGGGACAATTCAACAGGAAGATATAACAATTGTAAATATTTATGCACCCAACATGGAAGCACCCAAATGCATGAAACAGTTGATAACAAACATAAAGAAACTAACTGACAATAATACAATAATAGTAGGGGATTTTAACACCACATGTACATCAGTGAACAGATCATCGAAACAGAGAATCAACAAGGAAAGAGTGACTTTGAATGACACACTGGACCAGATTTAATTTAACATGCATCTTTTCTGACCACAATGCTACAAAACTAGATACCAGTTAAAGGAAAGATCTGAAAAGACTACAAACATGTGGAGGTTAAATAACATGCTACTAAGCAAGGAACCAGAAAATAAAAGAAGAAATTTAAAGGTACATGGAAAGAAATGAAAATGAAAAACAACACTACAAAATTTCTGGGATACAGCAAACTTCCCTCTAAGAAGGAATTCAGGTCTACCTCAAGAAGCAAGACAAATCTCAAATGATCTAACTTTACACCTAAAGGAGTTAGAGAAAGAAGAACAAATAAAACCCAAACCCAGCAGAAGGAAGAAAATAATAAAGATCAGAGAAGAAATAAATGATATGAAAACTAGAAAAACAGTAGAAAAGATCACTGAAACCAGGAGCTGATTCTTGAAAAGATCAACACAATTGGCAAACCCCTCATCAGACTCATAAAAGAGAAAGAGGACTCAAATAAAATCACAAATGAAAGAAGAATAACAACCAACACTACAGAAATACAAAGGATTGTAAAAGAGTATTATGAAAAATTATATGCCAACAAACTGGACAATCTAGAAGAAATGGATACATTCCTAGTAACGTGCAACAAACCAAAACTGAAGCAGGGAGAAATAGAAAAATTGACTGATTACCAGCCATGAAACGGAATCAATAATCAAAAAACTCCCAACAAACAAAATTCCAGGGCCAGGCAGCTTCACAGGTGAATTCTACCGAGCAATTAAAGTAGAGTTAATACCTATTCTTCTCAAAGTTTCCAAAAAATACAAGAGGAAGAAAAACTTCCAAATTCATTCTATGAAGCCAGCATTTTCCTGGTACCAAAACCAGATAAAAACACCACACAAAAAAAGGAGAACTACAAGCCAGTATTTCTCAAAGAAAAATCCTCAACAAGCTGAATCCAACCACACATTAAAAGAATCATTCACTAGAGTCGAGTGAGATTTATTCCTGGGATGCGAGGATGATTCAATATTTGCAAATCAATCAATATGATACATCATATCAATAAGAAAAAGGATAAAAACCACATGATTATTTCAATGGAAGCAGAAAAAGCATTTGACAAAATCCTCAACAAAGTAAGCTTAGAGGGAATATAACTCAACATGTTAAAGGCCAGATATGAAAAACCCATAGCTAACATCATACTCAGTGGAAAAACTGAGAGCTTTTCCCCTAAGGTCAGGAACAAGATAAGGATGTCCGCTCTCACCACTTTTATTCAGCATATTCCTAGCCACAGCAATCAGACAAGAAGAAATAAAAGACAACTAAATTGGTAAGGAAGAAGTAAAACTTTCACTATTGGCAGATGACAGGATACTATATATAGAAAACCCTAAAGACTCCCTCAAGAAAGTACCAGAACTAATAAATGAATTCAGTAAAGTCCTAGAATACAGAAACAATGTACAGAAATCTGTAGTGTTTCTATACACTACTAATGAAGCAGCAGAAAGAGAAATTAAGAAAAAAGTCCCATTTACAACTGCACCAAAAAGAAGAAAATACCTAGGAATAAACTTACCCAAAGAGGTGAAAGATCTGTGCTCTTCAAACTATAACACATTGATGAGAGAAATTGAAGACAACAGAAAGAAATGGAAAGACATTTCATGCTCATGGATTAGAAGAACAAATATTGTTAAAATGTATATATAATCCAAAGCAATCTACAGTTTTAGTGAAATCCCTATCAAAATATCAATAGCATTTTTTTTTATAGACCTAGAACAAGCAATACTAAAATTTGTGTGGAACCACAAAAGACCTAAATAACCAAAGCAGTCTTGAAAAAATAAAACAAAACAAAACAAAACAAGACAGGAGGTATTACAATTCCAAACTTCAGATTATATTATAAATCTGTAGTAATCAAAACAGCATGGTACTGGCAAAAAATAGATACATACATCAGTAGAACAGAATCAAAAGACCAGGAATAAACCCCAAATTATATGGTCAGTTAATCTTCAACAAAACAGGAAAGAATATCCAATGGGAAAAAGGTAGTCTCTTCAACAAACAGTACTGGGAAAACTGGACAGGTAGATGCAAAAGAGTGAAGCTGGACCACTTTTGTACACCATACACAAAAATAAACTGAAAATGGTTTAAGGACCTAAATGTGGGACCTGAAATCATAAAAATCCTTCAAGAGAATACAGGTAGTAATTTCTCTGACATCAGTCAAAACAACTTCTATTAGATCTATCTCCAGAGGCAAGGGAAACAAAAGCAAAAATAATTGAGACTACATCAAAATAAAAAGCTTCTGCACGGCAAAAGTAACAACTAACAAAACTAAAAGACAACCTGTGGGAGAATGGGAGATCTCTGCAAATAACTTATCTGATAAAGGGTTAGTATCCAAAATATATGAAAAATTTATACAACTTAACTCATAAATAAATAAATGTATGTATGTATGTATGTAAAAATGGGCAGAAGGCATGAACTGACATTTCTCCTCCAAAGACATCCAGATGGCCAACAGATGCATGAAAAGATGCTCAACATCACTCATCTTCAGGGAAATGCAAATCAAAACCACAATGAGGTATCACCTACACCTGTCAGATTCATTAAGATTAAAAATTCAAGAAACAACAAGTGTTGGCGAGGATGTGGAGAAGGAGCCTTAGTGCCCTGTTGTGAGAATGCAAATTGATGCAGCCACTGTGGAAGAGAGAATGGAGGATCCTCAAAAAATTAAAAATAGAACTACCTTATGATCCAGTGATCATACTTCTGGGTATTTAACCAAAGATTAGGAGAAAACACTAATTCAAAAGTGTGTATATATATATTTTTATATATTTTATATATTTTTATATATATTTATTTATATAATTTTTTTGCAGTGTTATTTACAGAAGCCAACTTATGGAAGCAGTCCAAGTGTCCATCAATAGATGAATGGATAAAGAAGAGGTGGTATATATACACAATGCAGTATTATTTAGACATAAAAAAGAAAGAAATATTGCCATTTGCAACAACGTGGATGGAGCTAAAGAGTATACTGCTAAGTGAAATGAGCCAGTCAGATGAAGACAAATAACATATGATTTCACTCATGTGGAATTTAAGAAACAAAACAAATGAACAAAAGGGGGGGGGGAAGGACAAACCAAAAAACGGACTCTTAACTATAGAGAACAAAATGATAGTTGCCAGAGGGGAGGTGGTGGGGGATGGGTGAAAGAGGTGAAGGGGATTAAGAGTGCAATTATCTTAGGAGCACTGAGTAATGCATAGAATCACTGAATCACTGTATCATACATCTGAATCTAATATACCACTACATGTTGATTACACTGGAATGAAAAATAAAATAAGTAAAAAATAAAACAAGTAAAGTAAAATAACATAAAAATTTACTCATAAAAAAACGAATTTAATATGAAAGACGAGTAGTGCACTGAACAAAGATATTTATTTATAATTCTTGCCTTATTTTTACCTCCGAGGAGTGTTGCTTAAAGGTCAAGTGTGTGTGTGTAAGAAAGACAGAGAGAAAGAACGTGCATCACTTGCTTTGCTGTCTGACCTTTTCAGCATTTTAGCTCCAGGCCAGTCGTGGAGCAACACTGGGAGTCTTGTGAGGATTATATTTAGCAAAATGTCACCAGCAACCAAAGACATTCTGTCCCCCCCACCCCAATCCAAATACTTGAAATTCACACCCTGGGAAAAAAAATCACAGTAAATTTTGGCTCAGCAAGAATAGCATTATATTTGCGCATAAGAGGTTTTCTTTTTCAGTTTTATTCACTGTATAAGGAAAAGGGGGCTGGATGGTGGTGGGTCCAGACATATAGCGAGCCCCCCTCCTCACCCCAAATGACACTTGCTCTGTGACTGTAAATAAGAATTGTGGTCAAGATGACACATGTGTTTAGCACTTCATGGTGCAAAAATCACCCCAGCTTTTCATCCTCACAAATACCCACCGAAGTTGGCCAGGCAGATATTACTGGCCCATTGACAGATGGAAAACTGAGGCAGAACTGAAGAGTGAAGTGACAGGTGTCAGACCCCTCAGAGCCAGGTCAGGTGCACAAGTCTGCTGACCCATGCCCAGCACTGTTAATAACGTACTGTCCATTTCTGCCCCTGTGTCATGAACCCACCCACCTCCAAGTCCTCCCACCACCAGCTACAACTCATTAAGGTTCTGGAAGGGCCATGACAGGAGCAAATATTTATCTGCCACTGGATTTTTTACTGTGCAGTATAATCCATGCACAAAATTATGAAGTCAAAAAAGATGTTTCTGGGCTAATTCAGTACTACTCACCCCTCATTGCCACCAGCCTCATGGGAAAGATGCCCCAATAACACAGGAAGCCCGCCAGGTGTGTGTCCCACCCACATTTTCTAGCAGGGTCATAAGTCTTTCTTTCCACAGCTGGTCCCACACTGGTCCTAGGCCTCTGGTTCACACCAGGCTGGGAGGGGCAGACGCCTTCTCCCCATCTCATGCCCCAACACTCCTGGCTGATCAGTAAGGGCACTTTTTGTCAGTGAACGTGAGCACTGATACTGTAAAAACAAATGGACCCACCTATGTATGTCTGTGTATTAGGCAATTTTTAATAATTTGTGTCATGCTTATTTCCAGTAAAAGGCACAATACAACAAAACTATCAAAATGAGCATCAAAAGCAAGAATGGAGTAAGGGGAAGGGTGTGTGCAGAAAGGCCGAGCTGAGGTTGCCTGCAGCACAGGAGCAGAAAACTGAGCTGATCTCAGCTTTCTCACAATGTCAACAGGAAAAATGGGTTACGATCACCGTCATTTTGTAGGAAATACAAACTTTTCCCTGACCTTGAAATCTAGGGGTCAGTTGTAGCCTGGATTTTGAATAAGGCACATCAAACAGCTTACTTCACCAAGCCAGGCAGTATTTCTCAGAGCTCTCTCGACTGTCAGAATCCAAACAGTCTGGGGTGGTCATCATTTCACAATGTATACATATATCACAATATCCCACTGCACATCTTAAATGTATGATTTTTATTTGTCAGTTATACCTCAGTGAAGCTGGAGGGGAAAAGGTACATTCCCAAGCCCTGCCTCAAACTCACTGAGTGAGACTCTCTGGCAGATGAGTCTGGGGCTCTGTATTTTGAACTCATGAACTGATACTTGGGTAGTAACTTGCAAATTGGTAAACACCCTTATCAAGGTGTTAGTAGATGACACCAGCTTTGTGTAGTGGCCTTTGCCAACCTTCCTTGCATCTTAGCAGGACACAATGCCTGAATCCAGAAGTGTCTCTACTGGAGGAGCTCCAGATCTCAGGACCCACCCTGGGAGATATTTGCAGGATGCAGAGGCTCTCTAGGCCCCAGTGGTTGGGGAGTCGGGGTCTTTGCATGCACTTGGGTGGGTAGTGAGCTTCCTGCTGGGATTTTAGATGGCCACAGGCCCCATTTCAGTCTTCCCATCACCCCTCCAGGTCTGCCATCCATTGCGCATGGTAGCCACCAGCCTACGTTAGAGACCGGGATATGTGCTTAACTGACCACCAAGCCCGCTGTTCCTACTCTTTCCCTTCCCAATCCCCAATCATAATGGGCCAGGCAGAGCCCAGGAATCCAGGAGCCAGCCAGGTGGCAAAACCCTTGGTGCATGAGCCGTACCACCCCTACTACGTCCTAGCCTGTGCCTCCCCACTCCCCGGGGCAGGCTGGGATCTGTCAGGGACTAGCCTTGGGGAGGAATCATGAGTTTTTTCCTTTCCCTCCCCACAGGTTTGGAATAAATTGCCTCATCCAATTTGAAGACTTTGCCAATGCCAATGCCTTCCGTCTGCTCAACAAATACCGCAACAAGTACTGCATGTTCAATGATGACATCCAAGGTAAGTTTCGCCCCACCTGACCAAGCCACTGAGGACTAATGCCTTCTCACAGGCTGTGCTGGGTGCCAGAATGGGGGCACCCCCTAGCTAGTCTGCTGCCAGGAGCTGTGGAAAAGAGCATTCATGTTGGATTCAACTCCCACTTGGCTGATTCGTAGCCCTCTGACTTGGGGGAAGTCCCTTAACTTTGCTTGGCCTCAGCTTCTTCACCTATAAAATGGACATCATTACTGCTTCCAAGGAAAGTAAGAATTACATGATTTAATATCTGAGAGAAATACTAACCAAAGCTATCATTTTCTAGCTGGTTGAACTTGGCCTAATCACTTGAACTTGAGCTGTAGTTGTATCATCTAGTCATTAAGGATGAGAAGAACTGCCTTGGAAGATTATTATGAAAATTTAAAGAGCTAATATATGGAAAGTACTAGCACATAGGACTCATCAGACTAAAGCATCAATCACCATAAAAATGGCCTTCACCAGCCACAGTGACTCATTCTTGGATTTTCCAAACACTAGGTGTAGCCTTGTCAGAGAATCAGGACGGTCTGTCCCTTCTCTTAACTTGGCTTGATTGTGTGCTATTCAGAATGATAACTATGAAAGACATTGACACCAGGGCCCCAGGGCACTCCAAAAGCCAATGGGAAGCACCTTCTAGGTCGGGGTCAACTGGATAATCTGTACTATGGACCAGAAGGCACCTCCTTCTTACTGTGGAAATGCCAGTATATGAAACTGGAGGTTGGAGGCAGGGGGGTCCCCTCACATATCATCTCTCCTGATCTCAGCATTCTCGGTAAGAGCATTGGGAGCTGTTCCTAGTATTTTATAAAACTCAGGAGAAACACGAGGACATATAGGTTACTGTTTAACAAATGAAGTTTGTCAAGCAAAATCTTTTAAAACCAAAGACACATGTCAGAACAAGAACAAGTTGGTGGGGGACAGGTGTTGGTCTTTGGGAGTAAAAGATTGGCCAAGCCTTCATTTTTGCAGATGAGAGCTGAAACGGTTGCATTTCATCAGATGAGTTAGGGTTAAACCTAGAGGATTCAAACCCAGGTAATAATAGCTAAGGTTTAGAGCTGAATATTTACTGTACACCCGGCACTGTCCTAAGGACTTGACACTTTTAAACATATGAGATTTTATCATCCCTGTCTTAGGAATGAAGAAACAGGCACAGAGAGAATAAGTAACTTACATAAAAAGTAAGTGTAGAGTTGAAATTTGGACTCTAAATTCTGAGTTCATAATCACTCACTATACCGTTCCTAGACCTTACGCTATTTCAAAACCAAAGGCCCCTTCCTTTCCTGTGGCCCCCATTAAGAGCTAAAGAAATGTGATAAATATTTTTTTAA
This sequence comes from Nyctereutes procyonoides, assembly GCF_905146905.1. Lineage (NCBI taxonomy): Eukaryota > Metazoa > Chordata > Mammalia > Carnivora > Canidae > Nyctereutes > Nyctereutes procyonoides. The sequence continues at coordinate 14,172,439 of NW_026575041.1, read as the reverse complement.
TTGGTCATAAATTGTCAAGAGGCAGGATTGCACAGTTAAGCATATTATTAGACAATTAAGATCAAAATATATGACTTCACTTGAAGAGTGAGTAGAAGAGAGAGGTGACCCAGTAAGGGAAAGCTGACACATGGCAACCCCCCAGCCCAGGGGATTGTGTCCCCCCAGATGTAGGGGCCTGGGACAGACACTGGCTGCCAGCCCAGCCTCACCCAGAGATGTGGGGCACTCTGCACAGTCAGGGCAACGTGGTCCAGGAGCACCAGCTGGCGGTGGGGAAGCATTCACTCCCTGCCCGCCGGCCGGTCACCTCACTGTTAGCCCCGTGGACGGTGGGGTGTGACTGCGGCCCTTGAGGAAACACCTGCTGGCTGGCCCCTGACCTATGCCCCTGTCATGGCCCTCACTCATGAGTCAGCAGCAGGACAGCCATCCCCCTGGGCCCACTGGGCTGCCAAGGCCAGAAGGTGGAAGTGGAAAACAAGTCCATGTGGGCATCACACCTGGTGCAGACTCCAGATGTGCACCCGCGCATGCACACGCACACACACACACGCACACACACGCAGTCATGTGTGTACATCCTCATAAACATGGGCACAGGGACACATCCGGGCCCTGCACCTATCTGCCTCCACTGCCCCCCGCTGCTGCCACAGAGCATGTCTAAGATCAAACCATGGCTCTCGGCTCCCTCTTCATGAGCAGGTTCACATTCTCCCTCAGAAGTGTAAGGCCTACTGGTGCCCCACCCCACCCCCACCCACTTCTCTGTCCTCTGACCTCCCTCCTTGTCAGTTCTCTGCACGTGAAAGTTCTGCTCCCCACTCCCTCCCCATCACCTTTGCCTCAGTAACTCCTACTCAGCCTTCAGGACTCAGCTAAGGATTTCCTGTCTCAGGGAGGGCCTCGCACCAGGCTTTGCTCCCCCAGTCTGATTTGGGTACCCACGGGGAGCTCCCACAGTGCTCCCCTGTTAGTTCTCTTACCACATCGTAACCCAGGTACCCCCACCGAGTTGTCTGTCTCCCCAGGAGACAATAAGCTTCCAGAAGCAGAAACTGTGTCATCTATTCTCATTCCCCAGTTCCCAGTAAAGTGCCTGGCACACGATAGATGCTTCATAAATATTGGGAGAATGAATTAATGAATAAATGAATGAATGAAGTCACATACACAAATTGACATTCTCATAAGCACACCCACCAATTCCTGTGGCCCTGGCTCCTGTGGACACTTGCCCCTGCAGCCCCTCTGTTGTCCAGGTCACCATGCACATCCTTACAGAGAAATGCCCCCACACTCAGATGCATATACATCTTTACACGTGTGTACCCTCATTCATACACACACGTAGCATTTTTTTAGCATTTTTAATTAAATCAACTCATTGTTAAATTCCATGGTTTTGTTTCCTCTTTATAGCCAGTTCCAGCAGAGTCTATTTCGCTCCCAGGCAAAGCCAGATGGAATAGTCTTCTGGACCCCACAGCAGATAGCAAAGGAATTTCCCATTCTTTTCTCAGACATTAAAGACTAAAGTCCTTAATCTAAAATGTATAACAGGATCAAGCAAATAGTACCAGAATGTCAGGATCTCTGTAAGTCTTTGATCAGGACAGCCTGACCTGTTACGTATGACCCTCTAACAATTGTAGAGAGGTGGGCATGGCGGCACACCACCTGGATCTTCCTTCAAGAAAAGACTTGTCCCAGGGCACCTGGGTGCCTCAGTAGGTTAAGCATCTGCCTTCATTCAGCTCAGGTCATGATCTCGAGTCCTGGGATCGAGCCCCGCATCAGGCTCCCTGCTCAGCAGAGAGTCTGCTTCTCCCACTCCCTCTGCCTGCTGCTCCCTTTGCTTGTGCTCTCACACACTCTCAGTCAAATAAATAAACAAAATCTGAAAGAAAGACAAGACTCGTCCCAACTGCTGGCGGGCTGTCAGCTGCATGAGGCAGAGTGGCTCAGCTACGGAGCACCCCCTGCCCCCCAAGGCCCTGTCCTGCCACAGATGCCCTCACCCAGTGATGAAGGAATATAAAAGCCCAGCCGTCTTGGCCCAATGTAGGACAACTTGGAGGGGACATTTTAACTCCAGAACTCCCCCTCAGGGTTGGCTGGGGCTTTAGGGACTCCATCACAGCCCCGCTTCTCCTCTGCATCCTGCTCCCGCCCCTCCTTCCATAGGTGCTGATCCCAAGGGCATTTCTTTTTTTTCTTTTTTTAATAAATTAATTTTTATTGGTGTTCAATTTACCAACCTACAGAATAACACCCAGTGCTCATCCCGTCAAGTGTCCCCCTCCGTGCCCGTCACCCATTCACCCCCACCCCCCGCCCTCCTCCCCCTCCACCACCCCTAGTTCGTTTCCCAGAGTTAGGAGTCTTTATGTTCTGTCTCCCTTTCTGATATTTCCCACACATTTCTTCTCCCTTCCCTTATATTCCCTTTCACTATTATTCATATTCCCCAAATGAATGAGAACATACACTGTCGTCCTCCGATTGACTTACTTCACTCAGCATAATACCCTCCAGTTCCATCCACGTTGAAGCAAATGGTGGGTATTTGTCATTTTAATGGCTGAGTAATATTCCATTGTATACATAGACCACATCTTCTTTATCCATTCATCTTTCGATGGACACCGAGATATGGTTTTCTTTTTTAAAATTCCCCTGGCTATTCGGGGTCTTTTCTGATTCCACACAAATCTTAAAATAATTTGTTCTAACTCTCTGAAGAAAGTCCATGGTATTTTGATAGGGATTGCATTAAACATGTAAATTGCCCTGGGTAACATTGACATTTTCACAATATTAATTCTGCCAATCCATGAGCATGGAATATTTTTCCATCTCTTTGTGTCTTCCTCAATTTCTTTCAGAAGTGTTCTATAGTTTTTAGGGTATAGATCCTTTACCTCTTTGGTTAGGTTTATTCCTAGGTATCTTATGCTTTTGGGTGCAATTGTAAATGGGATTGACTCCTTAATTTCTCTTTCTTCAGTCTCATTGTTAGTGTATAGGAATGCCATTGATTTCTGGGCATTGATTTTGTATCCTGCCACGCTACCAAATTGCTGTATGAGTTCTAGCAATCTTGGGGTGGAGACTTTTGGGTTTTCTACGTAGAGTATCATGTCATCGGCGAAGAGGGAGAGTTTGACTTCTTCTTTGCCAATTTGAATGCCTTTAATGTCTTTTTGTTGCCTGATTGCTGAGGCTAGGACTTCCAATACTATGTTGAATAGCAGTGGTGAGAGTGGACATCCCTGTCTTGTTCCTGATCTTAGGGGAAAGGCTCCCAGTGCTTCCCCATTGAGAATGATATTTGCTGTGGGCTTTTCGTAGATGGCTTTTAAGATGTCGAGGAAAGTTCCCTCTATCCCTACACTCTGAAGAGTTTTGATCAGTAATGGATGTTGTATTTTGTCAAATGCTGTCTCTGCATCTATTGAGAAGATCATATGGTTCTTGGTTTTTCTCTTGCTGACATGATCAATCACATTGATTGCTTTACAAGTGCTGAACCAGCCTTGCGTCCTGGGGATAAATCTCACTTGGTCATGGTGAATAGTCTTCTTAATGTACTATTGAATCCTATTGACTAGTATCTTGTTGAGAATTTTTGCATCTGTGTTTATCAGGGATAGTGGTCTGTAATTCTCCTTTTTGGTGGGGTCTTTGTCTGGTTTTGGAATTAAAGTGATGCTGGCCTCATAGAATGAATTTGGAAGTACTCCATTTCTTTCTATCTTTCCAAACAGCTTTAGTAGAATAGGTATGATTTCTTCTTTAAACGTTTGATAGAATTCCCCTGGGAAGCCATCTGGCCCTGGACTCTTGTGTCTTGGGAGGTTTTTGATGACTGCTTCAATTTCCTCCCTGGTTATTGGCTTGTTCAGGTTTTCTATTTCTTCCTGTTCCAGTTTTGGTAGTTTGTGGCTTTCCAGGAATGCGTCCATTTCTTCTAGATTGCCTAATTTATTGGCGTAGAGCTGTTCATAATATGTTTTTAAAATCGTTTGTATTTCCTTGGTGTTGGTAGTGATCTCTCCTTTCTCATTCATGATTTTATTAATTTGAGTCTTCTCTCTCTTCTTTTTAATAAGGTTGGCTAATGGTTTATCTATCTTATTAATTCTTTCAAAGAACCAACTCCTAACCAGGAGTTGATCTGTTCCACAGTTCTTCTGGTCTCAATTTCGTTGATTTCTGCTCGAATTTTAATTAACTCTCTTCTTCTGCTGGGCATCGGGTCGATTTGCTGCTTCTTCTCTAGCTCCTTTATGTGTAAGGTTAGCTTTTGTATTTGAGTTCTTTCCAGTTTTTGAATGGATGCTTGTTTTGCGATGTATTTCCCCATCAGGACTGCTTCTGGTGCATCCCAAAGATTTTGAACGGTTGTATCTTCATTCTCATTAGTTTCCATGAATCTTTTTAATTCTTCCTTAATTTCCTGGTTGACCCTTTCATCTTTTAGCAGGATGGTCCTTAACCTCCACGTGTTTGAGGTCCTTCCAAACTTCTTGTTGTGATTTAATTCTATTTTCAAGGCATTATGGTCTGAGAATACGCAGGGGACAATCCCAATCTTTTGGTATCAGTTCAGACCCGATTTGTGGTCTATTCTGGAGAAAGTTCCATGTGCACTTGAGAAGAATGTGTATTCAGTTGAGTTTGGATGTAAAGTTCTGTAGATATCTGTGAAATCTATCTGGTCCAGTATATCATTTAAAGCTCTCGTTTCTTTGGAGATATTGTGCTTAGAAGACCTATCGAGGGTAGAAAGAGCTAGACTGAAGTCACCAAGTATAAGTGTATTATTATCTAAGTAATTCTTCACTTTGGTTAATAATTCGTTTAAGTATTTGGGAGCTCCCACATTCGGGGCATATATATTGAGGATTGTTAAGTCCTCTTGCTGGATAGATCCTTTAAGTATGATATAGTGTCCCTCTTCGTCTCTCACTACAGTCTTCGGGGTAAATTTTAGTTTATCTGATATAAGGATGGCTACCCCTGCTTTCTTTTGAGAACCATTTGAATGGTAAATGGTTCTCCAACCTTTTATTTTCAGGTTGTAGGTGTCCTTCTGTCTAAAATGAGTCTCTTGTAGACAGCAAATAGATGGGTCCTGCTTTTTTATCCAGTCTGAAACCCTGGGCCTTTTGATGGGGTCATTAAGCCCGTTCACATTCAGAGTTACTATTGACAGATATGAGTTTAGTGTCATCATGATATCTATTCAGTCCTTGTTTTTGTGGATTGTTCCACTGAACTTCTTCTTAAAGGGGAATTTTAAGAGTCCCCCTTAAAATTTCTTGCAGAGCTGGTTTGGAGGTCACATATTCTTTCAGTTCCTGCCTGTCTTGGAAGCTCTTTATCTCTCCTTCCATTTTGAATGAGAGCCTTGCTGGATAAAGTATTCTTGGTTGCACGTTCTTCTCATTTAGGACCCTGAATATATCCTGCCAGCCCTTTCTGGCCTGCCAAGGGCATTTCTTGATAACATCCTGAACACTCCACATGTCTCAGAATCTGCTTCCCAGGGAGCCCAAGCTGTGCCAAATAATACCATTTTGCATGTACACAGAACTTTGGATGTGAAAGGTGTTTTTCATCCACATGATCTCACAACTTCTTCGAAATAGCCCCTACCCCTCCAGGGAGGCTGCACAGCTGTCCCTCGTCACTGGTAAGGAAGCTGAAGTTCAAGGGTTTTTGCTCCAGGCCATACAGCCAGACGGGCACAAGGTGGGACTAGAACCTGGTTGTTTCTGACTCAGAGCTCAGAGTTCTCCCTCCGTCTCTGTGACATCGGGCTGCCTGTTCCCTGTATGTGGGAGGCAGTGCAGCGAGTCTGCTTGCTAAGGATTAAATCCCAGATCCCACATGACTGGGGGTGTCACTGGGCTCCAGCAGCCTGCCGCTCCCATCTTCCCCATCCGTTCATTCAACTCCCCAGTTTATAGACCAAAGAGGAGGCCCAGAGAGGGGAAGGGACTTACCACCACTCCCTACACCTCCCCTCCCCCCCATCACCAGCTGGTTACTGATGGGTCCAGCTCCAGAAGCCTCTGATGTGTGTTCTCAGTGCTAAGTGGGCAATCAGGAGACAGGTGAGGAATTCTAGGATTCATGGGACAACATAGAAGGCGTTAAGCTCATGCTAGAATTGGCCCCTTTCACCTCCAAGTACAAAGTAAAGAGAAATGAAACCTAAAACTATATAGCCATGCTCAAAAATAGAAAAGGAACATCCACATGCAGAATTGAAGAGAGTTGGAGAAAGGAGGAGGAGGGAGAGAGGCAGGCAAAAGAGAAGGAGGCATGACAGTGGTAAACAGACACCAACAACAAGTCACAAGTGGTTGCTGGGGACAGACCCAGCCCACCCCAGGAGGACTTATCATCACAATCTGCCTGGAACCACACACATGGTAGGGACTGGAAAACGAGACAGGGGCCACGCTGCCTGCTCTGAATACCAGCCCAGCATCGCATCCTTGGTGGAACAAGGAAGATATGACAAAGGCTTCAGGGTCCCCCCAGACTGTGCTCCGTGAGGGCAGGGCCAGGCCTGGAGCTGAGCAGGAGCTCTGGCACACAACTGGAACTGTCTTGTGGCTAGGCTGCTGGAGCACTCACCTGGGACTCTGCAACCCCACAGGGCTGCCCACATGGTGGGGCCCCTGCAGCCCCAGTGCTGGAAGGGCCCAGTGCCCCCAGGGCTGCCAGCAGGCTCCTCTGCCCCCACCCCTGCTGACTCACGGGAGCCTCAGCCACCCCAGGCCGGTTCTCAGTGAGCAGGGCTGCTCGTGCACTTGCTACTGCTGTCAGGCTCTTCAGGAATTTGGAAGAGGCAGGGCCTCAGGTGTCTGTTTGTTTCAGCGGGAACCAGAGAAGCATCCCTGCCCTTAGGGGAGGAGAAAGAGACCTGGAAGGGGAACGGCAACAAGAGTGGTCATGCAGGAGGACAGGCCAGCTGCATCCTTTCCCGGGAGCCAGATCCAGGATGCTGCTGGCCTAGTGACCTTGGGCCTCCGGCCCCCACTGCTAGCTGCTCACACCGTGTGGCTAAGGACACGAAAGTCTAGCCGGCTTGTCTGTTCCAGAGCATCCTCCTGCCCCATCAGCCTGCCCTGGACCTGCACTGCTCCCAGGTCCCAGCACATCCCCGGAACCAGATGGCCTGTCAGGGTGCCATGTGCTATGTCAGGCCATCATCACCCTCTCGCGCTTTCAAGTTTTAACTTGTGAGTCAGAGTACGTAAGGCCTTGGATTGAGACAGGCCTTGGATTGAGACAAGCCAAGGTCTGAATCCCCATTTTTCTGCTTTGTGCTTTGGCCAAATGGCTTAAATCCTCACAGCCTTCTTTTCTTTATCCGCAAAATGGACATGAGAGTATCAACAGTCAGGAATGATAATCAGCCAGTGCCGACAGACGACCAGGATGCTTTGAAAAAGCCATCACCGACTCGGGTTGGCCTACACTGATTCACTGTGAGGTGTTTCCATCATTATCCCTGTTTGTGGCTCCAGGTTGTCATAGGGACAGGCAGGGACAGGCATGCAGTAGTACTCACTTCTGGTACCTAGTATGAGTACCTCTGGGGCATAGTAGGCTCCTGACACATACGTGTGAGAGGGAGGGAAGGAGGGCTGATACCCAAAGACAGAGAGGCTGGGTGGATGGGAGGAGAGAGGTCCGTGGGAGCACAGGAGTGGGCAAGCCTGAGGAGAAGGGAGGCAGGACCTCTGCCCACTTCCCACATACACCCTATTCTTCTAGCCCATTGACTTCCTCCTCATTCTATGAATTTTCTGCCAATTGTGATTTTGAATATGCTGGTCCCTCTGCCTAGAGTTCTCTGCTTCTCTTGACTAACATCTGTGTGTCCTTAAAGGCTCAAGCCTCACCTCCTCCAGGGTACCACGCCCTGGGCCAAGCTCATCCCACAGGGGTCTGGCTAACCCCACCCTTCCCCAGACCTAGGAGTCACCCCTTTTGCAGAATGCTCAGAGTTCCCCAGAGCTCAGATGTCATGATACCGAAGGGGCAGATGGGAAGGAATGGCTCTGAAGACTTTGACCAGCTGGTTTTTCCTGTTTACAAGACACCAGGAGCTATTTCCGGCTCTTAGGGGCTTCGGCCCCCTCCCCTGCACCACCACACACATGGAGCAGCATTCCTGGCCCTTCCAATCTCTCTCCCTCATCATGAAGCCTCCCTGGCCTCTTCAACCTTCTCTTCACAGCCTTTCTTTTTTTTTTTTTTTTTCTTTTTTTCCCATGAAGTCCTGTGTTCTCTGGCTATTCTTCACTTAACAGGGCTATCTCTAGCCCTGAGTTTCTTGTGGGTCTCTTGCATCTGCTCCCGGCTCCTGTGACTTCTCATTAGCCTGTTACATCAGGTAAAACCTCAAAGAAGCCAACAAGATGGTAATTATTCCCTCTGGTTCCTCCCAAATTGTGTCAGAGTGGGTCTAACCCATCTTCTGCATGGGCCAGGAAATGCCTTCTATAGAGTCTAGGGATTCCAGAAAATTCTCCCATGACACAGAAATAGGGCTGAAGTAGCCTAGAGGGCTTTGGCTGTATCCAATAAGGGGAACTTGAATTTTCTGAACATATGTGCTGTTAACTACCTACAAACAGACTGTTTTATTCACCCTTCTATACCCGAGGCCTGGTGTACTGAAGGCCCAGAACAGGCACCCAGTACAGACACTAATGGACAATGAATGATGGGGAAGGTAGGAGCGGGCCTGGCCTTGAAGTGTAGGACACACAGTCCCCACATGGCCCCAGGCCTCCAAGGCCACCATGAATGGACCCCGACCAAGCCTAACCCCGTGCCCTTGTCCCCGTGTGGGACAGCAGTTGTACCTCACCTGAAAACTGGCTAGTTCTTCCCTTTCCTCCAGTAATCTGTTGTTCAGCATGAAGGGTCCTTTAACTTTGTCAAACGTGACCATTAGAAACTACCTTTTCAGCTTGTCCTTTTGTGCTGTTTCCCGAATGTACAACCTCTAATACTCAGTTTACAGGAAATGTAATTATGGAAAGCTCCCTCTGAAAAGGAAAGCTTGTTTTTCTTTCATCGTGAATGGGAAACACCCAGTCACAGTTTGGACGGCCCATGGCATTCACGAGCACCAGCCAGGTTCAACAACCTCCCCGGAGCCCTGGGCTTCTCCAGGTGGCTACCTCCAGAAAGCTAAATAGTTTGCTTCCTCTCCACTTTTGAATCCCTAACACTTTACCCAAGAGCTACCCAAAATGAAAGTCAATGTTGAGATAACTTTATTTGCCAGGCTTTATAAGATAGGGCTGCTCCAGAACTACTGTTTTGTCTCTTGATGTTGGTCTGTAATCAGGGTAACTTGCCACTTCACAGGCTGGCCTCAGAGGAGGATCCCAGAGAGGAGAGCAGGAGTGTGGGGCTCCAGGAGCCAAGGGCAGAGAGAATTTCCCAAAGGGTGACCTTGCCAAGAGGTGGGGACAGTTGCTTGATTGGACTAGGTTTTAGGGAGGAAAAAGGAAAAAAGAGGTGACAAGTATATTCAGCTCTTTACAAATAAGAAATAGGGTGAGACTATACAGAGTCAAGACAAAGCCTTCCAAAGGTGGGAGCTTGAGGACCCATTTGTACGTTGATGGCGGTGATTCAGCAGAAGAGAAATAGAGGATACAAGAGAGAGAGGAGAGAGGAGAGAGAGAGAGAGAGAGAGAGAGAGAATTATGAAACAAATTCCTTGAGTGGGCAAAACAGACGGGATCTGGCACATACCTGGAGGTGGCTTTAGCAAGGAGCGGGGATGGCCCATTGGTGGTAACAGGAGGAAAGGCAAGTGTGAGGACTTGGAGGGTTTCTAGACTTGGAAGAGGATTTAGAAGTTCTCTCCTGATTGTTTGAACCTCACTTTCCACCTCTGAGAGGGGGGGAAAACGGGGGCTCCTAATACCTGCTTGGTAGAGTTGTTGTGAAGATTAAATGAGCAAATAGAGCTAAACACACACCTAGCACAGAGTCAAGGTCGGGAGGAGAGTGATCAATAGATGGCAGTTGCCCTTGTACCCTTTCATGGAAGTGTTACATTCTTTCCTATCAGATTTCCTATTGTTTTGTGTTCTCCACCCTTTCCAGAATCATTGACATCTCCTGCCTAAGGTCACTTCCTTCTACTTCCACTACCCCCACCCTTCAGTTCTCCCCCAAGGAAAGCCCATCATGCCCTTCCTGCTGCCATCAAGTCCCGAGTCAGGAGAGGGTGGCTGAGCCTCAGCGACCACAAAGGGCAGGAAGTAGCACCCTGGTGTTCCTGCTTTGCTTCCGACTGGGCGACAGTTCCCTCATCTGTTGTAAGTCATTCTCTCCAGTCCCCATCCAGCACTGAATTTCTGCAGCTAAGCCCAATTGTTGGGCTTGTAGGTTCTAACCACAGTTGAGCCTTGGCCTCTGAGAAGGAAAGGACCCATCAAGCCATGGGGGGGGGGGGGGGGAGTGTCTGTGGGATTCTCTGATGGAATATCTTTGGCGCCATCTGGCGGCGCATGTCTTGCACAGCTACTCTTTTCAGGAGGCAGAAGATGGCCTGAAATAGAGTCAGATGAATAGAAAACCCCCTCTCTATCCAGTGGAAGAAAACCAGTACTTCACCTAGAGAAGCCATCCAGTGCGGTACATCTCAGGCTTAAACGAGCATGCATATACATCATCTGAAGATCTTTTGAAATACAGACTCTGACCCAGTAGAACTAAAATGAAAGTGGCTCTTGGGAGCCAAAGAATAGGATGTGTGGAGTTTGCACAAACTTGTTTGCAGAAAGATGGAAATGGGGAGTAGCTGATGCAATAAGTGGACATATCATAGGCCAGGGTGTTTAGGAATTTGGAGGAGGGTCATACCGTGCAATTCTTACTACCTTCAAATAATTACTTAAATTGTTTTTTTATGCTTTCTTGGGTGTCAGCCTGGTATTCCTTTTGAACACAGTACAGTTCTGAGCCTGGCCATGATACAGCCTCTCTTTATTCAGGTTAAATCAAAAGTAGATCTGGGCAGAGAAGGAGAGGTTAAGGCTGCCTGGCTGGAGAAAACGGAGGATGTCTGGCAGAGGAGATCCTGTGGGCTGGGTCTTAAGGAATCAATAACGAACTGCAGAAGGTCCTATAGATGGTAAACAGCTGGGCAAAGCACAGGAGGGGAGAAAGACACAACATGTTCAGGAATGAGCAGTAATGCACCCATTGCATGGAGTACGTGGGGAGGCATGAAGCAAAAGGGGGTCGATGCTGACAATAGACTTTTCTATCCCTGAACTAACAAGAGGCATATCGTAAACACCTTCTTCATAGTTGTCATCACACTTGTAATCAGTTAATACTGGTTATACTTTCATTATAAAGTTATACTTGCAGTTAACACTTTCTTTACAAAGCAGGAAGGAACCTGTTTTGTTACCAATGGTATCCTTGGTAACTCAGAGTCCAATACCTAATTGATGCTTAAGACATAAAATGAAGGCAACGAATTCTAAATAATGACCTCTGACTACTGATTATGTAACAGCTATTCGTGCCCAAGCTTTGGTGAATAGGGAGTTCCCCAGAGGCAGGGACCATGTTTGAGTCCTCTTCCACAAGTGCCTAGCATGGTACACGGCCCTCCACACCTGCGCTGGGAGCTCCTTGGGGACCCTCAGGAGGATGTCAGGAAAGCCCCCAGTAGTCCTCAGCCCAGGCCGTGGGACCCTGTGGCACTTTCGCAGCCCTCCAGGCCACTCCTATGTGGAGGCTGGAGGGCCTGCACCCCTCCTTCTGTGTTCCCCCCATCAGGTCCTGCCTTCTGAGGTCCACAATGAGCATGTACTTATTAGCCTCCGGCTGTTTCATGTGCCCCCTGTCTTGGCCCAACACATGGCCTCTAAGCCAGGCACAAATCCAGCCCATGTTCTGGGAGAAGGCCCATCCCCGGAGCTACAAAATACAAACCCCTTAGATAACTGGAAAGAGTAAACAGAAAATTCATTCATATTCCCACTCTGTAAACCTTTAATATTCTGTTATTCCTTCCAGATTCTCAGTGCGTGTTTCATTACAACTAGAATCGTGATATGTAGACCTTTTAAGGTTCTCTTCCTTCCAGCTAACCCAGTAAAGCATTGTCTAATGGTTAGGAGCACAAGGCCTCGTGCCTGATTCCCCAGGATTCCCTGATACCCTTCAAATCCTCACTCTGTTATATAATCTTGGACAACTCATCAAACGACTCTGTACTTCATTTTCTCAGGCTGAGAAATGAGGGTGATAATAGGTAGGATTAAACAAATAAATGTCTTTATAGTTAGACACATAAAACACTTAGAGCAATATCTGACATTAGCTACTAACTTAGTAGCATTTTCTCTGGTGCCCCATCTTCATGATTATTTTAAACGGCTGCAGTACATAATGAGTGTCCACATTAGCTTCTACTTAACCGTCACTCCTTTGTTAGATGTTTAAGTTATTTCCAGTCATTCTGCATTATAAATAACACCATCATAAATATCCTAGGACATGCGTGGTGGATTTTTCCATACATAGATTCCCAGGAGTCAAAGTATGAGGTGAAAGGGCACAAACATGTTATGCCTTTGTTCTATATTGGGAAAGAGTTTTCCAAAAAAGTTTGTGGCATTTTAAAATACAATTTATGCTGCAACTTTTTACTTTTCACTCCTCCCTCACCAGCCTTGGATGACATCAGTTACTTTGATTTGTGCAACGTCAACAACCCATAAGTTGTTCCCCATGTAACTTCTTTTCTTTGACTATCATGGAGGCTTACCACTGCCCGTGTGATTACTTTACTGTGAACTCTCTATCAGGTAGGGTCTACACCAGTTGCTTTAGCAGAAAAGACTTAGTACAAAGTCCTGCTTATTATGTATTTAAAAAAATGAAAAGCCCTAAGGACCTGCTCCCAGCCCGGAGCCTATAGAGTAAAAAAGAAGACCAGGTGACAGCCAGCTAGTATTGGTATCTCTGAGGGGTGCACTACAAGGCTCGTTCCGCAAGTGATGGACAGAGTGCTTCTGGATTCAACTCAACAGAACAATCTGTTGCTGTAGAAGTGGAAAGCCAAGGCTGTGGAGTTTACTGATTTAGCAAGATGAAAATGCAGCATGCCTACTTAAATTTGAATTTCAGATAAGGAATGAATAATTTTTTAGAATATTTATACTAATATTGCATGGGACATACACTAAAAAAAGAAAACTTATTTGTTATTTATCAAAAATTCAAATTTACGTGTCCTACATTTTACCCGGCAATCTTACAAGGCAGGCATGTTGCTGGAAAAAGCGTTCCTTCCTCTTCTCCTAGCCTTTCCATCACCCTGTTTTCTTTCTTGTCGTCAGGCAGGACCTCAGTTGTCTGGGATTTTTTTGGTGGGATGAGCCAAACCTTTATTTCTGAAGGTGAATCCTCAGTGGTCCTACCTCTCCTTTGTTGTAATACTATTCATTCATATCTCCTATTGAGCATACAAGTACTGAGACACACCCCCAGAGGATCCCCTGGGCTTAGACCTAATCCCTCCTGTCCTCAGTTTTCCATCAGTATCAGGATGAATAACCACAGCCAGTAAAGTAATCCTGTCTTTCTTTGTCCCCTGGTTTCATGGCAAAAAGAGCACCGGATGGCCAAGGGGCAGTCTCAGATCTCAATTTGGTAGAACCATGTTGTGAACGCTAGTAGAAACATCTGAGTCATGGGAATCAACACCTCCAATCCAGAGAGCACAAAATTGAGGAGACAGGTAGCAAAGTTTCTACAAGTGAGTTATTAGGTGAAATGGTGAAAGGAACCACTTCCACTTCAACCCCTTGATTTCCAGACCCAAGTATTCTGGCTGCGGGAGAAAGAGCACAATGTATTGTCTGCTAAGTCAAATCCTATATTGCATCCTGTAAGATAGAACTTCACCAGCTTCATGAGGTGTTACCTCTACTGAATCTTAAGTAAGTCTTCAGGAGCCCATTCTGCCAATCTATTAGGCCAGCTGCTCCTAAGTGGAAGAGTACTTAGTAATACCACTGAATTCCAAGGGCATAAGCCTATTGCTTCACTTCTATTACTGTGAAATGAATTCCTTGATTAGAGCCTCATTGTCTGGAATATATTGGGATGGTGAACCGGCCATCCACAGATTCCAAACATCCACAGATTATGGCATTGGCAGATTATTATATACAGGGAAAGAAAATCTATATCCAGAATATTTATTTATTCCAGTGAAGATAAGTCTCTCCCTGTTTATAATGGAAAGAATCCAATGTAATCATCCTGCTGCCAGGTAAATGGTCCTCCCAGGGAATGGTGCCATACCAGGAGCTCCATATTAGTCTCTGCCATTGACACGTTAGTCATTTAGCAGTAGCAGTAGTAGGCCAGCCTTGATGAGAGGAGGTCCATGCTTAGCTTCCATCCTTGCCACCATGGCTCCTTTGTACATAAACTCATTTTGTAAACCCTGGATGGTGGGAGAAGGATGCTGACTAACATACACAGGACATGCCATTTTCTCCACCTGATTGAGGGAACCTATTTCATTATGCCCTTTGGTGAACGTTCATATGTGGCCCAAGTATGTTCACACTGTACATCTATCCCAAGAGGTCCATCCACACACCCCTTCCCCACACCTCTTCATCACCAATCTTACTATTTATTTTATTCTAAGTCCCTGACCATCAGCCAAACCATTAGTAACTGCCCATGAATCAATGTAGATCTAGCCATCTCTTGGTCCAAAATGGACAACCAATTTACAACTTTAAGTCACGTCCATTGGGAATATTTTCCTCACTATCACCTTTTCGGGCTACCTTTTATTGGGGCTGTGAAGCTGCAGCCATAAACTTCCCATTGATCCCAGTATATCATTAAGAATAATCTGTAAACCAAGCCCACGTTTCTTTCTCCTTGGTCATAAGGAATCCCTAGTGAGGCTGTAGGTGTGCACTGAGCGAGAAGAAATCATGCAGCAGCAGAAGATGTCAAACGAGTCTGAGCCACCTGCTCATGCAACTTACTTGTACCTTCCAGATGGCCTCAAGCCATTGATGATGGTATGCTACCGGGCACACCAACCTTATGACTTGGTGGGTAAGATAAGCAGCTCAGATCACATGGTCACCTAATGTCTCATGGCTAGTTTGTGGGCTCATTTTTAATTTGTTTTTTTTTATCCATTTATCCCTTAAACAAATTATTCTGTGAGGCTCATACTTCTTTTCGGCTTCTATTAAATTTGTACTTGTCATTTCATTTATGAATGATGGTAGTAGCAGCACCTGACTATCTGATCCTCATTCCCAGGGTCCAGTAACAATCCAGGAGCTGTTTCTCAAAAGAACAATTAGCTACAAAACAGGGCGTGCGCTCGCTCCAGAGCCAGCATGCCTACAGACTTGACTTCCGTAAGGCCAAGGAATGTCACTTGTTCTCCTGCACATTCTAGGCATGGGGAACTCTGCCAAGGGTCTTCTTTTAGAGATTGGAAGCCAGTGGCCAGGGACTGACCTCAGGGTACTCTGTTGCAGGCACAGCCTCCGTCGCTGTGGCAGGGATCCTGGCTGCTCTACGAATCACTAAGAACAAGCTCTCCAATCACGTGTTTGTATTCCAAGGTGCAGGTGAGGTAGGTGCCATCAGGAGAATGATGGGTGAAGCATGAAGAAAGAGAGGTGTTTAGGGGTTCAGAGAAGAGGAACCATCAAGGTATCTTATGACCACTGCAGCTGCCTGGACACCATTTGGGTGTCTCAAGGACTTTACTGGGCCTTAAGGAGTAGGGGGAAAGGTGCAGAGAAGAGAGGATCTTGGTAAAGCATCTGATAAATGCTGAGCAGCTATCTGCCTTGTATCTGAACGTCCACCATATGGTACCTCCCAGGCAGCCATGGGCATCGCACACCTCCTTGTCATGGCCCTGGAAAAAGAAGGCGTACCCAAGGCGGAGGCTACAAGGAAGATCTGGATGGTGGACTCCAAGGGACTCATTGTCAAGGTACTGTCAGTCTGGAGACCTAGAGGTTTCCTGACACCTACAGCTATTGGAACCGGACTATAAGAGGTCTCCAGGGGGCAACATGCTCAGACAAAATACAAAGCAACAGGAGGGTAATGTCCTAACCTCCAAAGCAGAAGCCTTAACTGCTCTATCCAAAAGCCTTGTACTAACCTCCAGCAACAGTAAATCATAATGTTCCAAAAGTAACCTGCCCTCTCTTCCACATCCTTGCATATTTTGCTCCTCTGTCTGAAATGCCCTTGTCTTGTGCCACACACCCACTCTCAACCCTCAACCCCATCTGTTTCCTCCTTGTCTTCTGTTACCTCCTCCAAGATGCTTTCCCTGAGCATCTAGGTCTCAGTTCATTTCCTACATTTATGCTCATGTAGCCATTCCCCTCAACACATCGCACTTGCCACACTATAGGGCAGTTGCCCTTGTAATTGTCTTTCTGCCCACTAGGCTATGTAGTCTTCATATCAATGAAGACTGGCGTGTAATGAGTGTGTAATTATGTTTGAAGTATGAGTGAAAGCATGAATGAGGTACAGTCTGGCTTCTGGCTGGAATATGGTGAAGGGCACAACTGGATGGCCTCCTTCCTTAGGATTTCACTGAAAGCTCCAAGCTTTAATGCCCCAAATTCCACTGACATAGAATGCCAGTGAGAGATTTTTTTTTTTTAAGATGACAGAGGTAGAAATGAAGGAAGTACATAGGAGTGTCAATCAAGAATAGAAGAGCCTCAGCAGAAACTGACCTTCTGTTGTCTCATACAGAGCCAGATCACCTCCAGTAGGGATTCCTCCCCCCACCGCAGGTCATTCTAGAACATAAGTCAGGCAAAGGTAAAAGCTGCCAGAGGCTACCCTCTTGCCACCTTTCAACATTATTTTGCTCATCCCATGAAGCTTACCCCTGCTCTAATCTCTCTCAAAGCTGATGTCTTCACTCTGCCTCTCATGAGGCCAGCTGACCCAAAGGAGTCATCAGAGACATCTGTACCATCTACCAGCGTGTCACCCACTGACTCCCATTTGAGGAAATGGAAAGAATCCTGGGCTTGTTGAGAACAGCCAGCCATTGCAAGCCTGTCCTGGGGCTTAGCTTATTACTATTCACAGGGAGGTCAGTGCCTCTTGTAAAATACATTCAAATTAGCTTCCTGACCCTGGGCAACTCAGGCCCCCATCCCTCAACTGGCCCTGAGTGCTGGCAGCCTTGGGGCCAAAGGTCTAATTCAGACTCAGGCATTTCATGAGAGCCTTTCTGTCCTGGCCCAGGAAGCCATGATCCTAGCAGCACAAAGGAAGGCTTCATAGATTCTCCATGTGTGGTTTGACTTAAATAAATCCCCACATACATCCCCACACTGTGACACAAACCCATTAAAATCCTCAGGTTCCACCTTGGGTTTTACCAGGAGATCTGATTCAAGAAGATGAGTTACAAGGCTTCTGATAGCTCAAACCAAAGCACGGGGCTTTCCAGGGAATGCTCTCAGAATCTCCAGATGCATCCATGTCCAGCCAAGCTGTTCTCACTGCCAAGCACCGTGTTTTCCTTTCCCTGCAGGGGAGGAGCCACCTAAACCATGAGAAGGAGATGTTTGCCCAGGACCATCCTGAAGTGAAGAGCCTGGAGGAGGTGGTGAGGCTGGTGAAGCCCACGGCCATCATAGGTAGGAGGAGGCAGGAGGCCCACTGTCCAGCCCAGCTAACCCTCTTGACTTTCAGGTGCAAACTAAGGCTCAGCCAGGAGGCATAAGTCATCAATGGAAACACAGCTCCCTCCCTGATTCCATGTCCACTTCAGTGCCACAATCTTTCACTGAGTGACTACTATATAAAAACCACAGAACTAAGGCACCAAACTGGGGCTTAGTGAGGAAGATTTATACAATGCAGTGGAAAAGCACAGGGCTGGTCTTTCTAACCGAGAGGAAGTGAGCACTGGTCTCCCAAACAGGGGACCCTGGCATCTCTTCCTGTACTGGGAGAGCCATGCACCCTAAAGGACAATGCCCAGGAATGCCTTCACGAATACATCTCAACTGAGCAGAGACCTGAAGTGGACCAGTGTTCCCTTAGGGATTAACAGGAGGTCTTACCCAGCTCATGCAAGAAGACCCTTTTCTCTTTGGCTCCCTCCATCCACCCATATGGTGGATGCTATCTCCAAAAGTCTTTCATGTTGCACCAAGTTCCCCACCACCACCACCACCACGAGAGGAATGGGGTGTTTATAAAGAGTAGGCATCCCTACTACCCCCCTTTTCCCTGTAGGTGTTGCTGCCATCGCAGGAGCCTTCACGGAGCAGATTCTGAGGGACATGGCCTCCTTCCACGAGCGCCCTATCATCTTTGCCCTGAGCAACCCCACCAGCAAGGCCGAGTGCACGGCTGAGAAGTGCTACCGGGTCACTGAGGTCAGCGGGGAGTCCTTCCTTCCCCAGGCTGAGAGGACATAGTAACCATAATTATGAGAAACCCTATGAGGGTGAAAAAAACATCCCCACATCACTGATGAGCAAACCAAGGTTCAGAAAGATGAAATAACTTGCCCAAGGTCACAGAGCTAATAAGGAGTGGAGCTTTGAAGCCCAAGCTCTTACCATCATGTTATACTATTCAGGGTTCCTCTAGTAACATAGAGCTTTGACCAGAACCTGAGGCATTTATAGACTCTAGGTCACCTGCATACGTGTCATGACCTGGATTGGCCCGCTCGGGAGGTGACAGGTTAAAATACCTTCACCTGTCAGTGATTTCTTGGCTGCCAGGTAACTCAGTGGAAGCTAAGCTTTCTGGTCAAGGAACAAGTGTGCTTTCAGCACCTGCAGTGTGCTCAGCCCAATGCTGAGCCATTTGGGAGAGAATGAAGAAGGGTTTGACCTTCGGGAGATAAAACTAGGCCACCATTACTGCCTGAAACCCATCTCCACGCTCCATCTCTGGTTTTCTTCCCAACTCCAGGGCCGAGGGATCTTTGCCAGTGGAAGTCCTTTTAAGAGCGTGACTCTAGAAGATGGCAGGACCTTCATTCCTGGGCAAGGAAACAATGCCTATGTGTTCCCTGGAGTGGCTCTGGGAGTCATTGCTGGCGGGATCCGGCACATCCCAGATGAGATCTTCCTCCTGACGGCAGAGGTATCGCTGCCCCTGCTCCCCTGCATGCACACTCCCAATAGGGCCAATATACCAGGTCCTACACTGGGCCCCAAAGATTCCTTCTACCACCCCTTTACCCACCTGCCCAAACCCTAGCAGTAGATCCTCAAAATGCTTGACCTCAAGCTTTGGTCAAGATCACCTCAATGCTTAAACTTCTCTCAGAACATACAATTTTTAAGGGAGAATAAGGACTAGCCAATGGGAGGAGGCATTGACAGGAGGCACTGGCAGTGAGGGGACATAGCTTATCTGCCCCTTGCTTCCCAGCAGTGCCCACATGATGCCTAGAACAGAGGAGATGCCACCAAAGCCATCTGAAACTAGGCTCATGGACCATGACAGGCCACAGATTCTTCCAGCCCCTGATTTTGACCACATTGCCAGGGTTAGCTGTTGTAGGATAAGCCCCACTAGGGCAGCTTTCTGTAAGAAAGGGATAGATTGCAAGCCAGGTTTCCCTATTCTGGCCTGGATCTGGAGCACAGATACAGGAGTACTCCCCATGTATCTTACTAGAAATACTCCCAAAATGATTCTTTACTGGACGTGATGAAAACAATGAAAGAATCCATTAAGAATGACAGCCTACATTCATAATAATGGCTATTACTACTAGCAGCTACAGTGGCTTACATTTACCACACGTTTACTAAATGCCAGGCACTTCACATTTATCTTCACTCTGAGGAAACCATAGAAATGTCTCTTTGGGGAGGCTAAACTAACCAAATCTATAAACAAATACTAGATATATTTATCCCCAATGAGCTCCAAAGGCTCTACTGTGATTTCTGACACATTTGCCTTTCCCCATGGTGAGAGCCCCGAACCAGCAAGCCATGGGAACAGCCTCCAGGCAGCCCTATCTAGCTCTACGTCTGGGAGTCCCATAAGGAACTGTCTCATGCTCTAGTTTCCTTCTTACTACTTCCTGGTCTTTGAGCACTGCCTCCACAAAGACATGCAAGTAGTGTCCCTGAAGGTTTTTCAGCCTCCCCCAAGCCATGAGCACACTAGCAATGGCTTTGTGCCATGGGCCTCTGTCCATCTTGTGTGAGTATTCTGTGTATTTCTTCTTACTGCTGTGTCAGTGGTGGTGGTGTACTGTGGCCGAGAGTGGAGATGTTTGAATGTCCCATTGGGTGGGAAGAGTCACTTCCTGCTTAGAGTTAACCTAAAAGCAAACTGCCCTATTGTGCAAAAACATGGTTGCTAGAGCCTTCCCCTGTAAGCCCAAGAGACATCTACATGCCCACCTCCTAGTGTTGTGGGGCAGGTCAGCTCCATCATTTCATGAACAGTGTCCATCAACTACACAGGAACCTCTCCTCAATCCACCTATTAATAATTGCTTGTGGCAAACAAGTGAAGATCTCTCCCTTCTAGCAGCTGACAGTCTGGTCTTTAAATTTCTGAAAGGAGTACTTTTAGGTTTAGACATTTAAGTTAAATCTGATTTTCCTATGGAAAAAAATAATAGGACTTTTAAGAGATTTATATATCTCCTTCCACCTTGACAACTCTGTAAAATAGATAGTGATTATTGCTATGTGACACACAAGGAAAGCGAGGCACAGAGAGTCTAAGCTACATGTCCGAGGTCACTGGGCTTATGAGCAGTGGCACCAGAATGGCCCCAGAGCTGCAGCAAAGCACCACCAGTGCCCAACATCTGAGAAGTGACCACCCCTACATGATATCTCTCTTCACTCTGCAGGATGACTCTTGCAGATGCAGATCAAGCCATGGACATCCTGTTTCCCTCTGATCCCATATTCTACACCTCCCCACACCCCAGGAAAATCCTTGAAAACCCAGAACAGTCTATCTCTCTCCTCATTTCAGACATTTGAATGGCTCCTTGGTGCTAACAGGATAAAGCCCAAACTCCTTCACGTGGTTTCCATACAAGGCATGTCATCACCAGGCCCTCCTTCCTTTCCTCTCCAGCCTTTAGCCTCCCCCTACCTCCACCTAGCCAATGTTCTTTTCACAGTCTAGAACCCATGCTCCCTCCTGCTGCCTCTCTCCAAGAAATCGGATGTGCTGTTGCCTCTCTCTTTTTGAGTACTTCATACTTTGTCCTTTGGGTCTTAGCTGGTGTCACCCACTTCCCCTGGAAAGCTTTCCTGTACATGGCAGACCGGGCCCTGCTTGCCTCTGTGCCTCTGTGCCCCCTCTGCTTACACTCACCTCTATGTTACAATCACTTGTACCTGTTTGTTAATTGTCCACTGACTCCAGACTATAGGAGGAAAAAGGCTTCTCTGCCATGGATCCTCAGCAACTAGCACAGAGCCTGGCATATGACAGAGCTCAGTTAATGTCTGAATGAATGAATGGAGAGGAGAGATAGGAGCACGAAAATGAGGTGGAAGAGGAGGAGACCCACTTCCCTAACGTCAGCCAAACTCTGAGGCAAGACCAACTCCTTTGGCTCATCCATTCTGTGACACAGTTCTGAGAGAGCACTGTGGCTTTTCCCAAATTTAAATTGACACAAGATTGGGTGGGAGTGGATTCAGAGCCAGCACATAACAGAGACTGTTCTGCAAAGCTGGCTGAGTGAGGCTGGATGATGAGGTGAGGCTTGAGGGGGAGAGCTGGGCCTCAGAGACCGCTCTGAACCAGGGAAGGAAGCTGTGGGAGGTGTTGTTCCCAGGATGATGTGCCTAGGGCGTTCATTCAGAGAAAGTGGTGTCACGCACTGCAGAAGCAGCGTTTCTGCTAGAAAGGGGAGCTCAAGATGGCCCAGGGGGGCACCCAGGATATTACCAAGAATGTGGGAGAGGAAGTGAGGGTCTCTAGGATCTCTGTGCAATAGGCTGGACCAGCCAAGGGGAGATCCTAGAGTCTGCTTTACAAGCCACAGGTTTATTCATGTTGCTCTTGGTGATTCTCCTTTAGAATTTAGGGTCTCGTGTAGTTTAAAGCCTCAGCCAATCTCACAGTACAGTCCTTGCTTAAAAGCCCAAGCATTGGAGCACCTGGGTGGCTCAGTCGGTTAAGGGTTTTACTCTTGATTTCAGCTCAGGTCATGATCTCAGGGTCATAAGATCAAGCTCCACATCGGGCTCTGCACTGGGCCTGGAGTCTGCTTAAGATTCTCTCTCTCTCTCTCTCTCTCTCTCTCTCTCTGCCCTCCCCCTAATCTCTAAAATAATAAATAAATAAATAAATAAATAAATAAATAAATAAATAAATAATCTTCGAAAAAATAATAAAAGCCCAAGCATTAAGCTCCTCTGGGCCAAGAGAGGGCAGAGATGACAGCGGGAACTGCAATAATTGGCCATCTGTGAGGGGCAAGGTGAGTCTCTGGGATAATGAGCTGGGCTTGTTCTGTGAAGGGAGAAACTCAGCTTATAACTCTCGGTTCTCTCTCCCCAGCAAATTGCCCAAGAGGTCTCTGAGCAGCATTTGTCCCAGGGGAGACTGTACCCACCACTCAGCACCATCCGAGATGTGTCTCTGAGAATCGCCATCAAAGTAAGGAGCATCCGACCCCCAGTCATACGGCTAGTGAGGCTCAACCCCTTCCTCTGTCTGGGTTTAGGAGAGCTAAGGGGATGGCAGCTGCGGAGACATCCTGAGCATCTCGGGCTGCACTGCATGAGCCTGGAGGCTGCAGCTCAAGCCCCACACCCAACACCCACTCGGGCCAGTTCTGGGAAAGCTCCTGATTTCCCACCAGGCAAAAAGGTCATCAAAGTCCATCATCTTGGGGCCCGGAATGTGGGTGGAATTTTTAAAAAATGAATAAGTGTCCATTTATACAGAAAGGTCAATTTTCATAGCATCATGAAAAGAACTCAGGCTGTCAGGTCCCAGGTCTGCCAGTCACTTCACTTTCCTGAGCCTCAGTTTCCTCCTTTCCCAAAGGGGCCACTAGACCCTTTCTCCTGGACTTCTGAAGATTAAAGAGGATAGTGAGAAAGCTCCACGCTTAGTATAGAGTAAATGCTCATTCCTCCTCCTTTTTCTCAGAATGGCTGGGCCACAGCATGATCAGGTTCATGGAATATTCCAAGGAAAAATGTTATCCTAGACACCTTGCAGAGATGATGGGTTTTCAGAGAATCAGAACACAATGCAATAAAGACTGGCCCAATGTTGATAACTGTTGAATATAGATAATGATTGCATTAGGGTTTATTATACTGTCATTTTTATTAGAATATGTTTTACCTTTTCTATAGGATTTAAAAATAATTTCAGAAAGTGTGCTGCACAACAGCATGTGTTCCCCATGAGCTGTCCCTTGTAGGGTCCAGAATCAGCCCTCAAGACCATAGGTCCAGCTCATAGTCCCAGCTCCACCATGTCCATTTCCCTCCTTTCGGGGATCTTGAGATTAATGCTCTCCTGAAACCAAATCTAATACCCACAGAATAATGTCCAGGCTATTCTCCCAACTCAAACCATTTAGGGGGGGAAAATATCAGGTACTGGACACCTGATGTTGTCTGTTACCTAATTTTATCCTCACTCTACTCCACAGAAAGGTCTCCTTACTCCCACTTTACAGTGAGGAAACTGAGGCTCAGCAGGGACAGTGTGACTGCTGAGGACTCACAGGCAGTTGGAAGCAGAGTCAGACTTCAGTCTGAGGCCTCTTGATCCTGGCCTAGTGTTTATTCCACTGCATCGCAGCTTCCTGCCTAGGCAGAAAGCTCAAACTCCTCCTATCCAGTGGCTTCTTGGACAACAGTTCATGGTTCCCCAGGGGTTATTCCCCTTCCACAGGCTCCCAAGCAACCTGTAGGCAACTTTTAGGCAGGTTCCTCCTGAGTTCCAGTTCCTCAGCCAATACGTTTTTCCCTAGGTCCTCGACTTCGCGTACAAACACAACCTGGCCTCCTACTACCCGGAGCCCAAGGACAAAGAGGCTTTTGTAAGATCCCTGGTCTACACTCCAGATTATGACTCCTTTACACTGGACAGCTATACTTGGCCCAAGGAAGCCATGAATGTTCAAACAGTCTGATGCAGTTTCAGACGCTGGTGTGAGGCTGGAACAAGCCCAGAGTAACACTGACAATATAAATTTATTCTAAAATGGCCATCTTTGTCACTGTGTTTTTCCTTTGAACTTTCTGGTGTGAGGGGAGATACCCAGGCACACAGTGAATGAGAGTCTTGTCCATGAAGGCCCTGAGAATTCACTTTTCTATAACCCTCTTCTGACTTCCTCCCCAAGAATTTCTTCATATAATTACCAACAATTAGCTAGACCTTGTGGGAAATCTAGAATCCTTCCTAGAACTCTGCCTTTACAGAGTTCAGAGTCTAGTGAAGGGAATGAGGTATGAACACAATTCGTTTTGCCACAAGGGAGAAAGTGGTTAAGTCCATAAAAGAAGTGCAGATAAAGGTCAAGGGTACTCAGAGAAGGGAGCAGGTACTCCCTATGAGAATATTAGAGAAGGCTTCAGGGGGAGAAAAGTGCACTGAGTCCCAAGGATAAAGGATAGGTAGGAGTCATGGGAAAATGAGGAAGATAAGGGCAGCCACTGGCCAGAGAACATGGCCCACTCATGAGTTCAATCCCTGTTGGAGGAATACACGCCCTTCAAGACTCAGATGGGTATGAAGGCTGAGTAGCTAAAGGCAACTCACTTGACAAAAATTGTCACTGAATTGTGGGTTACTGAATATTAGGATTCCTTTCTGGTTCTTATTAAAAGGAAAGCTAGAGAAACGTGGGTGTGGAGGGTCAGCGGGCCAAGGTGTGAGGAGGAAGAGAGGCAGTGAGGGGAAGAAAACCATGGAGTTCTAAGGAAGAACTTGATTTCATTTTTCTGACTCTGGAACTCTCTCTGGATCTCTCTCTCTCTCTCTCTCCCCCTCCGCCCCCACTTCACTCTGAAGGCATTGAGCAAACCAGGGCCGTATTCCTATAAAATAGCTTCGGTCTATCTTGGGGGTGTCTTAGACAAGTTCGACCATAGTTTTCACCTCCTTCATGTCTAGGAGAACCCACACCATGGGATGGGGAGGTGGGGACAAGCCTACAGCCCCTGCAATCAAAAACCCTGATAAATTTCTAGGACCTATTGGGAAGACAGCTTCCACCCTCTAATTTTATTGGCTAACACAGAAAACAGTAAATCATGCTAAGGGACCTACCACCACCCACCCTTGCTGCCAGCTCAGCTTCAAGATCCCCACTGTCCACAGTGAATTGGTCCTAAGTAGCCACCTAAAAGTGGCAGGTATTGGACTCCTAGAACAGTAATTAGCAGAGACATCAGTCACCCCTTGCCCAGGTCTTATTCTTCCAACATCTGTTTCCTTGGTGCTGGTGCCAAGGAAACATCATACCCTAAGAAAACATACCCTAAGAAAACATCAAAAACATCCCTGTTCTGTAATCCCTGAGCTCATGGAGAATGAGAAACTCTTCAGAAGAGGATTTGAAGTGAAGCTGGAATCTGAACACTGAAGAACCTTCACGCTACTTTTTCTGTGTCCTGTCCCACAACTTCTGTACCCCCACTGCAGGTCCTTTATACTCAGTGTAATAGAACAGGAAAATAGTAGAGAAAAGCAATGAAACAAAAACAGATCCTTTGGAAAGATCAACTAAATAAATGAACTGCAGCTATACTGATCAAGACATAAAAAAGATACAAATTACATTTCCTTTGTTTCAACTACACTGAACATCTTGCTGGCACTGCACACATGCACTTCCAGGCCTGTGCCCTTACACATGCTTGGTCTCCATCTGTAAAGTCCTTCCCTCCTATTACCTACTCTTTGTAAATTAAATTGCAGCTCACCACAGCTTTCTGCCTGGAAACATTATTCATTCTTGGAGTTCAAATGTAATTGGCTCCTGAAGTCTTCCTGGACAGAGTTAATAATTAAATTAGAACTCAACAACAGAAAAAAAATGGGAAATTTCTAACCATTTGGAAATGAAATAATTTTTAAATAACCCACATTTCAAAGAACGAATCATAGGGTAAATTACACACACACACACACACACACACACACACACACACATATAAATGTTGAGTTGAATAAAAAAATAAAAGTGAGTTGTAGCTAAAGCAGTGTTAAGAGGAAAATTTTATAGCTCTAAATAAATGCCTATATTAGGGGGGAAAAAAAGAAAAGTCTCAAAGCAATAACATAAACTCTCTAAAGAAAATCCAAAGCAAGTTAAAATTAGAGCAAAAATCAATAGACCAAGAATTTGAATTAGTAATTAAAAATTTTTCCACCAAGAAAAGCACAGGCCCAGACACCTTCTTTGGTGAATTTTATCAAATATTTAAAATAGAAATAATACCAATCCTTCACAATCTCTTTCAGAAAATAAAGGACAGAACACTTCCCAAATCATTCTAGGATACCTGTTATCACCCTGATATCAAGACCAGATAGAGGCGCATGAGGTTGCAGTGGGGAAGGTGTTGCTGGTGTATAGGAAAGCTATTGATTTGATTTGCTTATTGATTGTGGTCAATCGCTATGGAAGATTGCAGGGTTCTGCTTTGAAGGTGCCTCTTCTGAAGATGCTTCCACCATGGAGGGCAAGGCTCCATAGAGATGAAGAGAGGGCAGGGCATTCCAGCAAGAAACCCCATAGGTGAGGATGGTTAGGATAGAGGAAGATCCTGGGAGCAGCCCACCCCAAACCAGGGATTTGGAGTGTACCTGTCCTAGCCTGTTACTGTGGGAGAGATCTTTGGAGGACAGGCATGCTGCTTGTTTTACATCAATACCGTGAGGAATTCAACAAGGGCAATAAGTTCCTAAAACAGCTTACAAAACAAAATAATAATAATAAACATTAAATTCTAAGTTCAAAAAAAAAAGGTACAAGAAAACTACAAGCCAATATCCTTCACAAATATAGAGCAAAATTTTAAAATATTAGCAAACCAAAGCCATTAATATGAAAGAATTACACGTAATGAATGAAGGGGATTTATTCCAGGAATGCAAAGTTGTTTTAACATTTAAAAACTGATCATGAGGGTGCCTGGGTGACTCAGCGGTTGAGCGTCTGCCTTTGGCTCAGAGCGTGATCCCCAAGTCCTGGGATCGAATCCCACATCAGGCTCCCTGCATGGAGCCCGCTTCTCCCTCTGCCTATGTTTCTGCCTCTCTCTCTCTCTCTCTCTCACTGTGTATATCATGAATAAATAAAATCATTTTTAAATAAATAAATACAAATAAAAACTGGTCATCATAATGCATGATATTAGTAAAGGACAAAAACCACAAGATCAAATCAATGGATGTGATAAAAGTATTTGAAAAAAATCCAATATCCATTTATGATAAAACTTTCAACAAACCAAGAATAGAAGAGAATATTCTCAATCTGAGGAAGAATCAACAGCTAACATCATACTTCATGGTAAAAGAATACTTTCTCCCTAAGATCTGGAACAAGCCAAGGATGTTGTCACCACTCTGGTCAACATGGAGAGTCTAGCCAGTTCAATAAAGAAAGAAAAATAAATAAGGCATCCAAGTTGGAAATGAAGAGTAAAACTGCCTTTATTCACAGATGACATAATCCTGTGTGTAGAAAATGCCAAAGACTAGAATCCTTTTTCTCCTTCCCCTAACAAATCAATTTACAAAAGTCATAGGATGCAAGGTCAATATACAAAAATCACCTGCATTTTTATATACTAGCAATAAACAATCTAGAAATAAAATAATTCCATTCATATTAGTATCAAAAAGAAAAATACTTAGAAAATTAAAAAGTGCAAGTCTTATACACTGGAAATTACAAAACACTGCTGACAGAAATTAAAGAAGATCTGAAAAAAATTAAAGATCTAAACAAATGGAGAAATGTTCATATTCATGGATCTGAAAACTATTGTCAAGGCTGCAATTTTCTCCAAAGTATTTATAATTCAATTCTATATCAGAATCCCTCAGGCTTTTGTTTTTTGTAGAAATTGACAGGCTGATCCTAAAATTTATATGGAAATGGAAAGGACCTAAAATAGCCAAGATTTTTGAAAAAGAAAAACAAAGTACACTATCCAATTTCAAAATGTACTATAAAGCTGCAATGATCAAGACTGTGTGGTTATATAGATCAATGGAAAAGAAATGAGAATTCACAACTGCATCCTTACATTTATGGTAAACTGATTTTAAACAAAGCTACCAAAATACTTCAGTGGGGTAAGGATAGTCTTTTGAACAAATGATGCTGTGACTATTGAATATCCACATAAAAAAGAAAGAGAAAGAAAAGGAGACAAACTCAAAATAGACCACAGACCTAAATGCAAGCTGAAACTATAAAACTTCTAGAAGAAAAGATAGCAGAAAACTCTGATTGAGGAAAGTTCTTTAGATACAATTCAAAAACATGATTCATTAAAAAAATTGATAGATTATAATTCAGTTGTTTTAAATTTTTCCCTTGAAACTACCATTAAGGGAGAAAATAAGCAACAGACTGAGAGAAATACTTGCAAATAATACACCTTATAAGGGCATTGGGTCCAGAAGAAGTTTTACAGCTCAATGACAAAACAACCCAACTGAAAAAGTGGAAAAAATGTTTGAATTGACCTATTACTACTAAAGGTGAATGGCTAACAAGCACGTGAAAAGATGCTTGACATCACTGGTCATCTGAAAATTAAAACCACAGTGGGATACCACTTCACACCTACCAAAATGGCTACAATACAAAAGAGTGTTGGTGAAAACTGGAACCTCCTGTAACAGGACTTTGTCTCCTAAAGCCTATGAGATTAAGGGAGATTTCTGTCTTTTAAGTCTTCATTCTAACTCCCCACTAACTCCCCTAACTCCCTAAGTATGAGAATACGTAACCCCAGAATTCAGCATATGTCAGTTAGTCTAGTGGATGCTGTGGTTACACCATCTAGATCTCTCTGCACATCTGAAACACTCGTTTCCCCGGCTGCCAGAAGTATGCTGAAGATTCACAGCTGCATCCCTCTCTGGGAATTGCACTTGACTGAAGGAAGGTACTTCATCCAAGGGTATGCCCTCATCCCCAGGGACAGCCTGCATCCAAAGACTGGTTGATTCAAGTCCAAATGTTCAACACCTTCACCTCAATTGGGAACATCTCTAAAGAGCCATCCCAGCTTCAGAGTTCCCTGCAAAATTGGCTAAGGCCAGTCTTGCAACTGTATGTATCACCATTCAACAACTTCTGCCATTTCATGGTCCTGTGGCTCCCTCACAGGTGTTGAGACAACTCCCCAATAAATCTCCAATACAAATCTCAGATTTAGTGTATGTTTGTTTCCTGAGGAATTCAGCTTGCAACATGTGGAGGAAAATGGCCAAACTTCTCAAATTTTCCATCTGCTTTATCAGTCCCACATGACCACCAAGAGCCTGCCTGGATTTCTCTTCTCCTCAGTAGAGACTCTCTACCTGGACCAAGTCTGACTCCTAGTCCATGTCCAGAATCAGTGAATGCCTCTGATTGGGGGTGGGGAAATGGCCACTCACCTCAGGAGAGCTCCTCCCTCTCTGGAATTCCTACTCACTTCGTTCTTGTTGCTTTCACAGTTCTCACGTCTTCAAACATACTACTTCATACATTTTTCCGTATGTTTCTGGTTGTTACTGGGTGGGAGATGGATTGCCACACCCTACTATACCCTATCTGGAAGTGGCAGTCTCTATGGACACAGATTTTCAAAATTCCAAATGTATGGATATTATTAACTTTTCTCCTAACTTAACTGAATTGTAGTCAAAGAAGTTGTTTGTATTATTTAAATATTTTATATTTGCTGAAATTGTTATGGTCAAATGAAATAAAATATTTCATTCACTCAAAAATAATATGGATTCTCACTGTTGGATGCAATGCCCCTTATATGTTCATGGAATCAAGCTTGCTAATTGTTTTGTTCAAATCTATATCCTTACTGATTTGTCTACTTGATCTGTTTCTGAAAGAAGGATAGTAAAATTTCCCACCACTATCATAAATTTGTCAATGTTCCTTGTAGTTCTCTCCATATTTGCCTTTTACATTTTGGACCTATGCTCTTTGATGCATAAAGTTTAGAATTCTTATAACTCTCTGGTAAATTGAAACTTTTGAAACTTTAATGATTTTCTTTATCTCTAGTAATGCCTTTGCCTCTACTTTTACTAATATTAACACAGATCTACTATCCTGCCTCTTTCTCCCTCCTGCAATCCATCCTTTATTTAGATGGCTAAACACTTGTACTAGCTGGTGAATGGTGAACACTGAAATTATTTCTCCTGAAGAAATATATTCCCAGACAGTATGAATATATGGTTAAACTAATATTAATACATGTCATCATTTTATCAATTACATGATAAAAGTATCCGGTATCCAAATATGAAGTTACACAGTTCAAAAAAGCATATAAAATATTAGATGTCTAATCACTTCATTAGTAGAAACCCACTTCTTTTTTGATTGGGAAGACAAAAAAAATATGCTTCAAAGAAAAAGAAAAATAGCTAACAATTTCCAATAGTCATGGTGAAGAATTACAAGAGTTCAGAAATTTTGTAAGAAATGTTTTAGCTACAAAGCATCTCTGCCTTAAAATTTTTTGTTGTTGTTAAATAAAAGACCTATTCTATACATCCTGCACAAGACAAAGGCAACATTTTACTAGAGGTATTTCAGAGCCTCCTCCCACTCTATCTCAGCTCCTCCCCCTCTAAGCTGTACCCCAGAGTAAACATTAAAGTAACTCTAAGACTTTTTTGTCTGAAGAATTGTACACATGCGCTTCTGTACAATGTGTATTTTATGTGAACTTTCAACCACAGATTTGTGATTTTTCAAAATGGAGGCTTTCATAACAGCACAAAATGAGCTTTATAGAAAGACATTAAATAATCAATCCCCATAAGTCTTGGTAAGGATCCAATGAAATCAATTTTTGCTAAAGCCTGATGTATGCTGGTGCTCCTGTAGGGTGGTAAACATGAAGGAACAAATAACCACATAGGCCCTACTTGCAGTGTTTGAAAGGACTAAAGGAATAAACCACATATGCTTTACAGTGCTGTTCATAATTTCTAGGATTTTAATTATATATGATATAAAAATATACAAGTATTGTGCTGGATATTCTGGCACCTAACCTCTCAATTTCCTACATATTATTTCTGGCATGGGAATGGGAGTAAGCCAAACATAGAGGCCGCAATTGTCGGGCTTGTGGCTTTTTCATGATTCCTATGGAAGCTCCATTAGACTTGTCATTCATTAGGCCTACATGTCGGCTAATATGTACGACGAGGAAGTCCTGTCTCAAGTTGCATTTCCAAGGCAAGAGCATCAGGGAGCCCAGTTTTATTGAATGCAACAGTTGTTGCTACGACCACTGGGGTCTTCTAGCGCAGCCGCATTTTGGAAAGGTATTTCTGCAAACACAAAAGCTGCTTGCTGTTAAAGCTCCGCGCCGCTTCTGTCTTACGGCCTGCACCGCATCTTCGTTTTTCGTTCCACCTTCAGTTAGTGCAAAGGCCACGAGCGCTGGAGTTCTCCCGAGACCTGCCTGCAACGCAGGGAACAGCAAGACAACAACCGGGCTCTTGGCGGAATTCAACGCTTGCAAGACTTGGCCAGTCGTCGACGATCTGGTTAGAGGGCGATGAACCGTCACCAAAAGGCCAATCCAGGACCTGGATGCCCTCTTTCTCCGCAAGAGCAGTGTCGTAGGTTGCTTCACATACTCTTACTATTGTAGAAAGTCCGTATTTCTTAAGTTCCTCTATAAATCTGTTTAAGGGCGCACCGGTTGGACTGTGTGGAATAAGAAATCTCATGCTCCTGTATGGGACTTCCACAGGGGCTGGCCGGCTCATTGGAGCCATGTGACTTCAGTTGAAACACTCAATACGGTTACGGGCGGGGGGGGGGGGGGGGGGCTGAAGTATTTGAACACAGACACGATGTTAAGAAACTGAAGTGTCCTGCAAACATAGTCCCCTGGAAATTCTCAGCGCTTGGAAATAACCGAGGCCACGCGGCTCCTCGGGTGCTCGTGGATCTCTCCACCGCTCACTCGTCCTCGGAAGGGTCGTGCTGGGCCTGGCAGTAATCCCTGGGGCCCTTCAGAAGCTCCATAAGTGCGTGGCGGAGAACCCCACAGAAAGGAGCTTGCTCCCTCATGAAGGACTGCGGCCTAATCCGGCGACCCGGCGACCCCGGCGACCCCGGCAGCCTCGGCTGCGGCGCAGGGAGCTGCCCTGGTGCGGGACGGACACGCGGAGGACCGCGCTGCGCAGGCCCGGCAGGGACTGGAGGAAGAATCCCAGCCGCTCCCACCCGCTCCCACCCGCTCCCACCCGCTCCCACCCGCTCCCATCCACTCCCACCCATTCCCATTCACTCCCACCCGCTCCCACCCGCTCCCACCTGCTCCCACCCACTCCCACCCGCTCCCATCCACTCCCACCCATTCCCATTCACTCCCACCCGCTCCCACCCGCTCCCACCCGCTCCCACCCGCTCCCATACACTCCCATCCGCTCCCATCCGCTCCCACCCGCTCCCACCCATTCCCACCCATTCCCATACACTCCCATCCGCTCCCACCCGCTCCAACCTGCTCCCACCCGCTCCAACCTGCTCCCACCCGCTCCCATCCGCTCCCACCCGCTCCCACCCGCTCCCACCCGCTCCCACCTGCTCCCACCCACTCCCACCCGCTCCCATCCACTCCCACCCATTCCCATTCACTCCCACCCGCTCCCACCCGCTCCCACCCGCTCCCACCCGCT
This sequence comes from Nyctereutes procyonoides, assembly GCF_905146905.1. Lineage (NCBI taxonomy): Eukaryota > Metazoa > Chordata > Mammalia > Carnivora > Canidae > Nyctereutes > Nyctereutes procyonoides. The sequence continues at coordinate 14,139,418 of NW_026575041.1, read as the reverse complement.
CCCATACACTCCCATCCGCTCCCATCCGCTCCCACCCGCTCCCACCCATTCCCACCCATTCCCATACACTCCCATCCGCTCCCACCCGCTCCCACCCGCTCCCACCCGCTCCCACCCGCTCCCACCCGCTCCCACCCGCTCCCACCCGCTCCCATCCGCTCCCACCCATTCCCATTCACTCCCACCCGCTCCCACCCGCTCCCACCCGCTCCCACCCGCTCCCACCCACTCCCACCCGCTCCCATCCACTCCCACCCATTCCCATTCACTCCCACCCGCTCCCACCCGCTCCCACCTGCTCCCACCCGCTCCCACCCGCTCCCATACACTCCCATCCACTCCCATCCGCTCCCACCCGCTCCCACCCATTCCCACCCATTCCCATACACTCCCATCCGCTCCCACCCGCTCCCACCTGCTCCCACCCGCTCCCACCCGCTCCCATCCACTCCCACCCATTCCCATTCACTCCCACCCACTCCCACCCGCTCCCACCCACTCCCACCCACTCCCATCCACTCCCACCCACTCCCATCCACTCCCATCCATTCCCATCCATTGACTCGGACTAGTAAATCTGTTTCCAGCGGTTTCGTGTTTTAGCTGTCTCTTGGGAACAACACATTCCTAGACTTTTTCCTTAATCCAGTCTGACAATATTGGTCTTTCTTTGTTTGTTTGTTTTAATATTGGTCTTTTAACTGAAGACTTTAGTTAATTTATATTATTGTATTATTTTACATTATGTTAATTATTGCTATATTTGCAGAGTTTGCTCTCATTTTGTGCTACTTGATATATTTCTTTATCTCCTTTTTATCCTTTCTTGATTTCTTTTGGATTAAGGTTTTTCTCCTCTAAATCTGTACTCTAAATCCTCTTCTTTGCTGGAATGTTGTAATTGTGGTTTAAACTGCTTCTGTATAGAAACTGTTCTAAATCCATATGGCTTTACATAAGTTTTTTTTTGTACCACAACCCTATGAATTAGATACTACTATTATTTCTATAGCTCTGATTTAAAAAAAAAAAATTTAACCTAACCATAGAAAAGTTATTTGCCCAAAGCTACAAGCTAGTAAATGTCAGTGCTAAGATTTGAATCCTGAAATTCTGGCTCTGGAGCCTACCTCTCTAATATATATTAGTGTCCTATCATACATCTTTTTATTCTTTTACTTCTTAAATAGCTTAGGAAGAGTCAAATATTGAAAATCCTTTCCCATGTCTTGAACGAACTCAAATCCTTTAAATATTAATTTTGTCAAGCATTCTTTTAACCCCACATAATACATTGTTTATAAAAATCAGTATTTGTTTAAATTTACCCAATATGTGACCAGTTTCTTTGCTCACTATTCCTCCTTGCATCTCTACCCTTTTTTTCTAAGATTATTCTTTTTTATCCAAGAGTATCTTCTGGAGGCTCCCTTAGTTCCTAGTATTATGATCAACTTTGATAAATATTTTATATACTCTTAAAATATGCACTCCTCACTACCAAAAAGTGCATTTTATTGTTGGTAGACTTTTGGTTTTTCTTTGCTTCTTTAATGACTTTTTTTCTAAAATTCTCTTATTTGGGTTCCATAACAGTTTTGCTGGGGTTGTGATTTTACAATGACATCTTTATTCTTAGCCCTTTGAAGACATTCCTCATCTTCAGGTTTCCTCTCAACTAGCTATAGAATTTTCTAAAATGTCTAGTTTTAGAGCATTACCATGAAACCAAAACCAGAGAGTACAAAAAAAAAATTAGGCCAATATCCCTGATAAACATAGATGTAAAAATCTTCAACAGAATATAAGCAAACCATATTCAACAAAGCGTTAGAGCCTCACTCACTTCGATCAAGTAGAATTTATTCAGGGGATGTAAGGATGGTTCAATACTTGGAAATCAATCAACATGATATACCACATTAACAAGATAAAGGATAAAAATCATATGGTCATCCAATACATGCAGAAAAAGCACTTGTCAAAATTCAACATCTGTTCGTGATAAAAACACACAACAAAGTGGATTTAGAGGGAACATATTCAACATAATGAAGGCCATAATTATGACAAACCCACAGCTAATATCACCCTCAATGCCAAAAAAAACTGAGAACTTTTCTTTTACGATAAGGAATAAGACAAGAATGTCCACTCTCACCACTTTTATTCAACATAGTACTGAAAGTATTAGCCACAGTAACAAGGCAAGAAAAAGAAATAAAAGGCATTCCAATTAGTAAGGAAGAAATTACAGTCACTTTTTGCAGATGACATAATACCGTACACAGAAAACCCTTAAGATTCCACAAAAATCTGTCAGAATAAGAGAATTCAGTGAAGTTTTAGGATACAAAATTAATACAGAAATCTGTTGTACTTCTACATACTATTAGCAAAATAACAGAAAGAAAATAAAACAATTCCATTTAAAATTACATCAAATAGAATAAAATACCTGGGAATAAACTTAACCGAAGAAGTAAAAGACCTGTACTCTGAAAACTGAAAGACGATGAGGAGAGAAATTGAAGATGGACACAAACAAATGGAAAGACATTCCATGCTCATGGATTGGAAGAACAAATATCATTAAAAGGTCCACACCACCCAAAGCAATCACATTCAATATAATCCATATCAAGATATCAACAGCATTTTTCATAAAACTAGAACAAATATTAAAATTTGTAGGAAACCACAGAAATCCCCAAGTAACCAGAGTGATTTTGAGAAAGAACAACAAAATTAGAGATATCAAAATTCCAGATTTCAAGACATACTACAAAGCCATAATAAAACTCTATGGTACTGGCACAAAAATAGATACCTCGATCAATGAAACAATACAGTCCAGAAATAGCCCATACATATACGGTCATGTCATCTATGATAAAAGAGGCAAGAACACACAATGGGGAAAAGACAATCTCTTCAATAAATGGTGCTGTGAAAACTGGACAGCTACATGCAAAGAATGAAACTATACCAGCTTTCTTACATCTCACACAAATATTAACTCAAAATAGATTAAATACCTAAATGTGAGACTTGAAAATTAAAATTCTTAGAAGGAAACACAAGTAGTAGTCTCTTTGGCATCAGCATTAGCAACATTTTTTTAGATGTCTCCTCAAGCAAGGGAAACAAAAGCAGAAATAAACTATTTTATTATTTTATTTTATTTTATTTAGTATACCAAAATAAAAAGCTTTAGTACAGTCATCAACAAAATAAAAAGACAATCTGCTGAATGGGAGAAGATATTTGCAAACCATATATCCTATAAATATCCAAAATACATAAAAAAAACTTATATAACTCAACACCAAAAAAAAAACACCAAATAACCCAATTTAAAAATGGGCAAAGGATCTAAAGAGTCATTTTTCCAAGGAAGACATACAGATTGCCAACAGACACTTGAAAACGTGTTCAAATTGCTAAGCATCGGAGAACTACGAATCGTAACCACAATGAGATATCACCTTATACCTGTCAGAATGGCTAGTATCGAAAAGATAATAAATAAGAAGTTTGGCAAGGATGTGGAGGAAAAGAAACTCTCGAGCATTGTTGGTGGGAATGTAATCTGGTACAACTACTGTGGAAAAAAGTATGAGGTTCCTCAAAAAATTAAAAATAGAAATATATGATCAAATAATTCTACTTTTGGATATTTACCCAAAGAAAAGGAAAACACTAATTCAAAAAAAATATATGCTTCCTATACTTATTGCAACATTATATACAATAGCCAAGATATGAAAGCAAACTAAATGTCCACTGATAGATGAATGGATAAAGAAGAATGGCATATATACCTAACGGAGTAATACTCAGCCATAAAAAGAATGATACCTTGCCATTTGTGATAACATGGATGGACCTAGAGTGTATCATGCTAAGTGACATAAGTCTGAGAAAGACAAATACCGTGTGATTTTACTTATGTGTGGAATCTAAAAAACAAATGAACAAAGGCTCTTAAATACAAAGAACAAACTGGTGGTTGCCAGAGGAGATGTGGGTGGAGGAATGGGTGAAATAGATAAACTTCCAGTTATATAATAAATAAACCATGAAGATGAAAGGTACAGCATAGAAAATATAGTCAATAATAATGTAATAACATTGTATGGTGACAGGTGGTAACCACACGTATCATTCTGAGCACTAAATAGCATATATGTTGAATCAATATGTTGTACATCTGAAACTAATATAACAATATATGTAATAATATAACAATGTATGCTAATTATATTTCATTTTTTTAAAGGCAGAAATAGACCGATAAATACAGAGAACATTCTAGTGGTTTCCAGAGTGTATGGGAGTTGTGGGATGGACAGAATGGGTGAAGGGGAGTGAGAGGTACAGGCTCCCACTCATTCCATTATCAAATGAGTAAGTCACAGGGATGGAAGTTTCAGCATAGGGAATACAGTCAAACAGCATTGTATGTTGGTAGCTAAATTTGTGGTGAGCCAATCAACATACAGAGATGTCAAACCACTATGTTGTATAGCTGAAATGTAACACTGTGTCAACCAAACTTCAGAAAAATAAAATAAAATGTCTAGGCTGTTTCCCGGCCTATGTGTGGCCTTTAACAATAAAGCTGTATTTCTTCCCTCTTTCTTCTTCCTTCCTTCCCTCTTCACTCTATTCTTCCTTTTGCCTTCCTTCATTTCTTCTGCAATAACTCTGTCCACTAGATGGAGGGGGGAGCAAAGTAGTTATCTGTGCAGGAGGCAGGGATGCAGAGGATACTGGAGTCTAGGGCTGAGTGAGTAGGACTTTCACGCAAGGGTGAGGGTGGTAGTAGCAGCCCGGTACAGACTATCAGAGCCCAAGCAGAGCAGAGAGGACATACGTACATAAAGGTTACATAAGTGTTTATCCAATAATACATTGAGGATAATGAGAATCAGTATTCTCACTGTCAGATAGGAGTTACAAATACGGAAAGGGAGAAAAGTAGAATTAACTCTAGGATTCTGGATTGAAATTGGTAGTATCTGTGTGAACTCTTATTTTTCGATATAGAGAAGATAGTTATGGAAATATAGACGTGTGTACAAGAGTAGAAGAGTAGCCTGGAACATCTTGTTATGACAGAAAGTAAGGAAATATTCAGAGAATGATAGGAATATGACAAAAGGATGGAGAACACAAACCAAGGGAGGCTAAAGAGACCTAACTAAATGTAATGTGGTATCGCAGATGGGACCTTGGAACAGAAAAAGGACATTAGGGGAAAACTGGTGTCGTCTGAGTAAAGTATGAAGTTTAGTTAATGGTGAAATTCCAATGTAGGTTTCTCAGTTATGACAAAGGTATCATAGAAATAAAAGATGTTAGCAATGGGAGAACTGGATGAGGAGCATACAAGGAACTCTCTAAAATCATTCTAAGATTTTAAAAAATTATTTACAACAAACAAAAACATAGAAGCCAGTTTGTAGGGCTCCTCTGGTCATGATTTTTATATTAACTCATTGAATCAAATAAAAATCTTTAAATCTATACTAATATAAATAACTATGGAGACACAAATACTTCGCCTTATAGTAAAATGCCAATTAATAAATGTAACAGCAGTGGTGGAATTGGCAAAATCTGTATTTAGCAATCATCATCACAATTATTTATTCAGCAAAGAAATATAATAGATGCTAAAACTAGTGGGTGAAAGTCGATGAGAAATATTTATTTGCATTCAGAAGTACCTACCACAGGGGCACCTGGGTGGCTCAGTGGTTGAGGGTCTGCCTTTGGCTCAGGTCACAATCCTGGGGTGCTGGGATCAAGTCCTGCATTGGGCTCCTCACAGGGAGCCTGCTTCTCTTTCTGCCTATGTCTCTGCCTCTCTCTACATGTATCTCATGAATAAATTTTTTTAAACGTACCTACCACAAAAATAATTTCATTAAAAAAGCGCTAAACCTTGCAGGCATCACTTAATCAAATGATCAATATTAATGTGACCAGTAATGGGACAAACTGAATTGTGTACCACCTGTTAGGATGATTACAAGGAACACAGATAGCATCCCACCTGTGATATTCCTGACCAAAAAAAATATGTTGCTGAAATTTTATGATGAGAAAAAAAATCAGACAAATCCAAATGGAAGGACTGAAATCTTTAAAGGTGTCAGCCATGAAAGTCATTAATTATTCTGTAGCTCTCTCCCCCTAGAATTTCAGGTTATAGCAGACTGGCATTGTCCACCAAGTTCCATTTTCTTCATATTTAGTACTAGCATTCCCTGAGTATTTCACTAGACATTGCCACCAAGTTAAAGACTTCAATTGCCAAGTTCCCTTGCAGCGTGGTGTGGCCATGTGATTAAATTCTAGCCAATGGAACATGGACAGAAATAATGGTGTCACTTCCAGGTTATACTCCTTTTAACAATGCACACTTGTTCCCCTGCTCTTTTTCTCTCTACTTGCTGGTTGGGAAATGGTGAGAAATGGAGCAGTTACCTTTACTCAGGGGTGGAAACCACAGGAGAACCTAGTAGAGCCACCCTATTATCTTAGACTACTTACCTCTAGACTGTTCCTTGAGAGGAGAATACACTTCTGTCTTAGTTAAGCCACTGTTATTTGATCTCTGTCAAAATACTATCCAAGGACCAAAGTACAACCTGATTTGGGGGAAAGGTGAAAGGAGGAAGAATAAAGACTCAAAACCACAGTAAAACACTTCTGGTGCTGGCCAAAATGGATTAAGTCCTCCATAGTATTTACCTCCAACTGATTCTAACTGAAGAGAACACAAAAAGCACCTACCTGAGGACAGTGAAAAGTAAACAATAGCAGAGGGATTGTAGAAGTCGAAACTTGAAGAATGACTAGCAAGTGATGAACTTGCCAGTGAATTTACTTCTCTTACTTTGACATAACGACCAACTTTTCTAGCCAGAGAACCAAGAGAAAGGCTCCTTGTGGGCTGGGGAGAATGAAGAGAATGCCCTCATTTCCTCTTTTGGCCTGCCCCGGCATGGCCCAAGGCCAGCAGCTGTCATAAAGCTGCACAGGGGTGGCTGCGGCAGCAACAGTGGTGGTGAGCACCTCGACCCTTTGACTTTCTGGCCAGAGAAACCAGGAAAAGGAACCAGTGTGTTCAGAAGGACAGTAATTTCTATTATTTCACTCTGTCTTGTCCCTTACTGCTTTGCCCCAAGGTCAGCCCATCATATGGACCCTTGAGTGAGCAAAGGGAGCCAAAACTCTGAGCAAAACCTTGGCTTTATGAAGCCCTGGGAATAGGGGACTTGAGAACAAGGGAGGAATTCCAGGGAGTGGAGAGCTGGAGAAGGAAATCCTCTAATTCTACACGTGAGTCACTGAAGTCTCAGGCTGACTCCTCAGTTGCACATATGAAAACACGGGCTTTGGGATTTGAGCTGAGGGCATCACTAGTATCTACAGAAAGTGAGGTGGAGGGAGGGGAGTTAAGATGGTGGAGGAGCAGGGGACCCTACGTTCGTCTGGTGCCCGGCATTCAGCTAGATATCATACCATTCTGAACACCTGTGAAATCAATCGGCGATCTGCGAAAAGGCTGCAATTCTACAAATAGAAAAGGAACCGGGCAGCCGGGGCGGCTCAGCTGTTTAGCACCGCCTTCAGCCCAGGGCCTGACCCTGGAGACCCGGGATCGAGTCCCGGGTGGGACTCCCTGCGTGGAGCCTGCTTCTCCCTCTGCCTGCGTCTCTGCCTCTCTCTCTATCTCTGTGTGTCTCATTAATAAATAAATAAAATCTAAAAAAAGAAAAGAAAAGCAACCACCTTTTGGAAGGTAGGAGGCGCCGAGACGTGGATCTGGGGCGCCCTAGCAGAGGCTGGGGCAGCAGGAGGGAGCCTGCTGACGGGGGTCATGAGCAGCGGAGTGAAAACCCAGCTCGTCGGTCCACTCCGGGGGCGCGGTCTGGGCCTGGAAGACGCCCACGTGCGACGGCGCGGGCTGGGGACCCCCAGCGCCGCAGCGGGAACGGGGTGCCCGCGCCCGGCAGCGTTCCCCGGCTGCAAGCCGAGAGCTGGGGAAGCCGCAACCGCTGCTGCCCGCGGGGCCACCGCTCCCCAAGCCGGGCCCGGCAAGAGGCGGGAGCCGGTGAGACGCCCCTGATCCCCGGGAAGGACTGCGCCGCTCTCCGCGATGAAATCTGGCAACTTGAAACTCAGTCGAGTGCCTGAGATTAAAAATGCGGGGTCACAGGGACGCCTGGGTGTCTGAGCGGGTTAGCCCGGGCCTTCGGCCCAGGGCGTGGTCCTGGGGTCCCGGGATCGAGTCCCGCGTCCGGCTCCCCGCATGGAGCCTGCTGCTCCCTCCTCCTGTGTCCCTGCCTCTCTCTGTGTGTCTCATGAATAAATAAAAATGAAAATAAAAAATGCTGGGTCACAGGCTGGGTGAACCAGGGAGGCAAAAGGGACTGGCTGCTTTTCTGTGAGGACCCCCTGAGTGGCGGGTGCAGACTTCCAGCTCCCGGGCGCCCCGGGGCGGAGACTCCGGGCGCGGAATCCAGGGCCGCCTCCCCCGCCGGTCGGCACCGCGGGCCCCGCTTCGGAAGACGGCGCGACAGCTCGCTCACACCCATCACACGGCGGCGGAACTTCAGCTCGTGGGGGAAACAGTACATAGCATTCCTGGAGGGTTTTGTTTTTAAATTATTCTTTAGTCTTACGGGGTTTTTTTCAGCTATGTTTTTTATTTTTTCAATTTTTTATTTTTATATATATGTTATATATGTAATTTTTGTTTCCTTTCATCGTATTTTATTTTACTTTTGTGTGTGTATATATATTATATATATATATAATATATTATATATATATATATATATATATTTGGGGGGATCTAGTTTCTTTTTTTTTCCTTTCTTTTTTTTATTATAAATTAATTTTTATTGGTGTTCAATTTACCAACATACAGAATAACACCCAGTGCTCATCCCGTCAAATGTCCCCCTCCGTGCCCGTCACCCATTCACCCCCACCCCCCGCCCTCCTCCCCTTCCACCACCCCTAGTTCGTTTCCCAGAGTTAGAAGCAGGCTCCCTGTGCAGAGCCTGATGCAGGACTCGATCCTAGGACCCTGGGATCAGGACCTGAGCCAAAGGTGATGCTCAACCACTGAGCCACCCAGGCGCCCCCAAGGGATCTAGTTTGTTTTAACGAACAGAGGGGTTTACCATAAGGTGAAGTGTTTGCATCTCTGATTTAAAGATTTTTATTTGATTCAATGAGTTAATATAAAAATCATGACCAGAGGAGCCCTTCCAACTGGTTTCTCTGTATTGCTATGTACAGGCCTTTTTCAAGAAACAAGAAAAGTCTCTAATAAACAATCTAACCTTACACCTAAAGGAGCTGGGAAAAGAACAACAAATAAAGCTAAATCCAGCAGAAGAAGAGAAATTAAAAAAAAAAAGTAGAATAGATCAATGAAGCTAGGAGCTGGTTCTTTGAAAGAATAAGATCGATAAACTTTAGCCAACTTATCAAAAACAAAAGAGAAAAGACACAAATAAAATCATGAATGAAAGAGGAGAGATCACAACCAACACAAAAGAAATACAATTATAAGAGAATATTAAGAGCAATCATATGCCAACAAATTAGACAATCTGGAAGAAATGGATGCATTCCTGGAAATATATAAACTACCTACACTGAAACAGGAAGAAATAGAAAACCTGAGCAGACCCATAATCAATAAAGAAATCAAATCAGTAATCAAAAATCTCCCAAAACAAGAGTCCACGGCTGGATGACCTCCCAGGAGAATTCTACCAAACATTTGAAAAATAATTGATACCTGCTCTTCTGAAACTGTTTCAAAAAATAGAAATGGAAGGAAAACTTCCAAACTCATTCTATGAAGCCAGATTAACTGTTCCCAAAACCAAAGACCCCACCAAAAATTACAGATCAATATCCCTGATGAACATGGATGCCAAAATTCTCACCAAGAACTAGCTAATAGGATCCAACAGTACATCAAAAGGATTATTCACCACGACAAAGCAGAGATTCATTCCTGGGCTGCAAGGGTGGTTCTATCTCTGCAAATCAATCATTGTGATACGTTCCATTAATAAAAGAAGGGACAAGAATCACATGATCCTCTCAATTGATGCAGAAAAAGCATTTGACAAAATACAGCATCCTTTCTTGATTAAAACTCTCCACAGTGTAGGGATAGAGGGAACATACCTCACTATCTTAAAAGCCATCTAACAAAAACCCAGAAGGAATACCATCCTCAATGGAAAAAAACAGAGCTTTTCCCCTAATGTCAAGAACATAACAAGGATGCTCATTGTCACCACTATGTTCAGCATAGTACTGGAAATCCTAGCCTTAGCAATCAGACCACAGAAATAAATAAAAGGCATCCAAATTGGCAAAGGAGAAGTCAAACTTTCACTCTTCACAGACAACATGATACTCTATGTAGAAAACCCAAAAGACTCCACCCAAAGATTGCTAGAACTAATACAAGAATTCAGCAAAATCACAGGATATAAAATCAATGCACAAAAGTCAGTTGCATTTCTATACACTAACAATGAAGCAGAAGAAAGAGAAAACAAGGAGTCAATCCCATTTACAATTGCACCCAAAACCATAAGATACCTAGGAATAAAGCTAACCAAAGAGGCAAAGGATCTGTACTCTGAAAACTATAGAACACTTATGAAAGAAATTGAGGAAGACAAAAAGAAGTGGAAAAACATTCCATGCCCATAGATTGGAAGAAAAAATATTGTTAAAATATCTATGCTACCCAAAGGAATCTATACATATTCAATGCAATCCTCATCAAAATACCGTCGGCATTTTTCACAGAGCTGGAACAAACAATCCTAAAATTTGTATAGAACCTGAAAAGCCCCCAAATAGCCAAAGGAATGTTGAAAAAGAAAACCAAAGCTGGTGACATCACAATTCCAGACTTCAAGATCTATTCCAAAGCTGTAATAATCATCAAGACAGTATGGTGCTGGCAGAAAAACAGACATAGAATGGAACAGAACAGAGAACCCAGAAATGGACCCTCAATTCTATGGTCAACTAATCTTTGGCAAAGCAGGAAAGAATATCCAATGGAGAAAAGACAGTCTCTGACAAATGGTGCTGGGAAAAATTGGACAGCCACACACAGATGAATGAAACTGGACCATTTTCTTATACGATATACAAAAATAAACTCAAAATGGATGAAAGACTTAAATGTGAAACAGGAATTCACCAAAATCCTAGAGGAGAACACAAGCAGCAACCTCTTTGACATCAGCCATAGCAATGTCTTGCTAGATACTTCTCCAAAGGCAAGGGAAACAAAAGCCACAATGAACTACAAGATAAAAAAGTTTTTGCACAGCAAAGAAAACAGTCAACAAAGCTAAAAGGTAACCTATGGAGTGGGAGGAGATATTTGCAAATGTCTTATAAGATGAAAGAGTAAATCTATAAAGAGTTTATCAAATTCAACACCCAAAAAAATCCAGTCAAGAAATGGGCAGAAGACATGAACAAACACTTCTCTGAAGAAGGTACACAAATAGCCAACAGACACATGAAAAAATGCTCAACATCACTTGGCATCAGGGAAATACAAATCAAAACTACAATGAGATGCCACCTCACACTGGTCAAAATAGCTAAAATTAACAACTCAGGAAGCAACAAGTGTTGGCAAGGATGCAGAAAAAGGGAAACCTGCTTATACTGTTGGGAATGCAAACTGGTGCCGCTACTCTGGAAAACAGTATGGAGCTTCCTCAAAAAGTTGAAAATAAAGCTACCCTACAACGCAGCAATTGTACTTTTAGGTATCCAAAGGATACAAACATAGTGAGTGGAAGGGGTACATGCACCCCAATGTTTATAGCAGCAATGTCTACAATAGCCAAAATATGGAAAGAGCCCAGAAGACTAGCGACAGATGAATGGATAAAGAAGATGTAGCATAGCTATACAATAGCGTATTACTCATCCATCAAAAAAGAATGAAATCTTGCTATTTGCAATGACATGGATGGAACTAGAGGATATTATGCTAAGTAAAATAAGCAGTCAGAGAAAGACAAATACCATTTGATCTCACTCATATGTGGAATTTAAGAAATAAAACAGATGAACATAGGGGAAGGGAAGGAAAAGCAAAATGAGATGAAAATTGAGAGGGCAGCAAACCATAAGAGACGTTGAACTCTAGGAAACAAACTTTGCTGGAGGGGAGATTTCCTGGAGGGGAGGGGAGTGGAGGGATGGGGAAACTAGGTGATGGGCACTAAGGAGGGCACTTGATGTAATGAGCCTGGGTGTTATATGCAACTGATGAATCCCTAAATTCTACCTCTGAAAGTAACAAAAAAAGAAAGAAGAAAGTGAGATAGAACTCAATCCTGAACATCAAGATTTTGCTTGCTTAGAGAAAAAAAATTCCAGAGGATTTTAAAAGGACCCAGAGTTTCACAAGATAATATTCAAAATGTCTAAGATACATTACAAAATTATTTAACACACAAAGAACCAAGAAAATGTAGTTTATTTTCAAGGTAAAAGAAAACAAATGCCAACCTGAGATCACCTCAATACTGGAATTCTCAGAAAAGACCTTGAAGCAGATATTATAACCATAATCCATGAGGTTAAATAAAATACTATGATCTGAATAAAAAGATAGATGTTCTCAAGAGAGAAATAGAAACTACCAAAAAAAGGGAAATTTTGGAACTGAAAAAATATGCAAAATTCACTGGATTCAACAACAGAACACAGCCAATAGAGGAAAGAATCCGTGAATTTGAAGATAAATTAACAGAAATTATCCTATCTGAAAAACCGGGGCGGGGGGGAGTGAACAATGAATAAAGCCTTCGAGACCTGTGGGAATATATCAAAAGGTTTACCATGCATTTCATTGCATTCCCTAAAGGAGAAGAGAGAAATGAAGAACAAATATGTGAATCATGCATAAAACCTTCCCAAATTTGGTAAAAGACAAAATTTAAAAATTCAAGAAATTCAGTAAACACCAAATAAGATATACCATAATCAGACTACTGAGAAAAAAAATCAAGTAATCTTGAAAGTAGCCAGACAAAGAAACATTACATATGGAGGGACAATGATTCAAAGGCTGAATTTTTAATCAGAAATCATGGAACCAGAAGCAATAGAATAAACTCCATTCAAAATTCTATTTCAAAAAAAAAAATTCTATTTCCCATTGAAATGCCCTTCGGGTATAATAGCAAAATAAAGACATGATTAATGAAGACTAAAGTATACACTGTTATAGGCTGAATTGTAACCCCTCAAAATTTGTATGTTGAAGTCCTAACACCCAGCACTTCAGAATGTGACTATTTTAGATATAGGGACTTTAAAGAAGTTAAGTTAAACTAAGTGAAAATGAGGGCAGTAGAGCACCCTAATCCAGCAGAACTCATAAGAGGAGAAAATTAGGACGTGGATACAAACCCAAGGCAAACAAAAGATAGAAAATAGTACACAGTAGAAATTAATCACATTGAGAAGGAAAAAATAGGGAAATTTTAATGGAACCAAAAAGCTGGTTCTTCGAAAGATCAATATATTTTTTTAAAGTTCTAGGCAGACTGACCAAGAAAAAAAGAAGACAAAAATTACTTATATTGAGAACCAAAGAGGGGATTTCACTACAGACGCCACAGACGTTAAAAGGATATGAGAACATTACGAACAACTGTATGCCCATAAATTCAACAATAGGTGAGAGTCCTTGATGCAACCTACCAAAACTGAACTCATCATTTAAGCCGTCCCAGCAAAGAAGACTCCAAGCCTGGATGGTTTCATTACTCAGTTCTACCAAGTATGTAAGAAAGAAAGAATACCAATTATATATAGTATCTTTCAGAAGATAGAAGAAAGGGGTACATTTCTCAACTCATTTTATGAGGTCATTACCCTGATATCAAAACTTGAAGACTACAAAAAACAAAAGAACATTACAAATTATGACTAGAACATTACCAAAAAATACATAATAAGCCTTTAACTTGTGAACTGTGGAATGTTCTTCCTTCTTCCCCTCCTATCCCTCCATAATCCTGCAAAACCAAAACCAACCAAACCCCCAAGAAAACCTTCAGATACAGCTATGTAGCCTAGATCCAAGGAAAGATGCCAGCAGCTGCAAGTGTCTTACTGCTTGCCTTCTGATGCAGGGCTTGATGTGTGGAGTGGAGCTTGAGCTGAATTTTAGATCCCAGTCACCCTGTGGTAGGCTGAATAACGGTCCCCCTAAACACCCATGTCCTAACCCCTGGAACATGTGCATGTCACTTTCTATGACAAATAGAATTCTGCAAATGTGATTAAGGATCTCGAGATGAGGAACTTATCCTGTAGTATCAGGTGAATCCTAAAGGTAACCACAACTGTGTTGATAAGAGAGAGGCAGGGGGAGGCTTGGAGATGCTACACTGCTAGCTTTGAGGATGGAAGAAGGACCAGTCAAGATGTGTAAAGAGCTCTAGAAGCTAGCAAAGGCAAGGAAAAGGATGCTCCTCTCAGAGCCTTCATAGGAACCAGTCCTGCTAACACTTTGACTTTCACCCAATGGGACTGATTGCACATTTCTGACCTCTAGAGCTATAGGAGAGTAAACTTGTATTGTTTTAAGCAACTGGGCTTGTGATCATCTGTTACAGCAGCAATAGAAAACCGGGAACTGAGCACCTCAGTACACAGCCCAATTCACACAGCTGTTCAGGCTGGGCTGTGTGTAGTCCACTTCCTCCTCTCCTACCCACAGACTAAGACTAAATTAAGACAGAGGCTGCAACTAGTTCACACTTCTTCCTTAAATTTCGAAGGCCTCCCCCAGCCTGCAGTCTAGGCATTAGGGCATATGTTTTCACTTGTTCTATCTCTAGCTCCTTTCTCTCTGACCATCAAATGCATTGGAAGAAGTAGTTCTGGGACTTTTGAAGAGGGGGTCGCAAATAGCTTTTCTTTTCTTGGGATACCTCATAAGAAAATGGTCGAGTTATGACAAGATAGAGCCTCAACATTCCTCAATCTCCTGGCTGAATGCCATTATAATATCATCTTAACCACTAATGAATTCCAGCAAACTACACACTTACTATGAGAAGACAGTGGAGGGAAGAATTATATTAAAAGTGTGCTTATCAGACTGAAAATGATCTATTTACATTAGTGAATTCTTAAATCAGTTTTGTTTAATCTAATCAGAATTTTTAATGAAATAAAATACAATTAGAATGCACTGCAGATAGATGGGTAAGCATAGCTCTATAAAACTCTGTCTCAATTATATGTGTGAGCATGGGTTCTGTGTGTGATGTGAAACATATTTCTTTTACTGAGTCTTAGAGGATTTGAGAAATACTGGAGTATATGCTTTCAAATAGCTTCCCAACTCTCATCTCACTGTTCTTGTGAAGAGTCAAAGAGAAAGACAAAAGTGGACATAGTTCTCTAAAAGTGAAAAGGCATTTTCATAAACAAAGTCCTCGCTTGACTCACTTTTGATAGCTTAAGCTTATAATGATACTGAAGGAAAGCTACCCAGAGCAGGAGTTCCCAACTTGTGTCCAGATGGTATAGAAAACCTCTGATTGCATGCAAAATGTTATAGATGAAAATGGATATATTTTTAGGAAAGGGTCCATAATTTTCATGAGATACCCAAAAGAGTCCACAAACTTGTGATATGTTAGTCTTGTCTGGCAGTGCCATAATTCTGGGAATGACATACCTTTGGTGATAATAATTCATACTGATTTAGGAAAGGCCATTCTGATTGAGTCTGGCCTAATAACAGGGTTGGACTACTACAAGACTAAGAGTTAAGATCAGTAAAAAGAGGGGGATCCTTGGGTGGCTCAGCAGTTCAGCGCCTGCCTTTGGCCCAAGGCGTGATCCTGGAGTCCCAGGATCAAGTCCCACGTCAGGTTCCCGGCATGGAGCCTGCTTCTCCCTCTGCCCCATTCTCTCTCTCTTTCTGTGTGTCTATCATGAATAAATAAATAAAATCTTTAAAAAAAAAACACCTTTAAAAAAAAAGATCAGTAAAAAGATACCAAAAGAGACTGTCCTTTCTCTATTATATGAAATCAATTGTGTTAATGATACAGGCTATAAATAAAGGCTGATTTTTAAAATGGTTGATAACAAAACATATTTGGTTTCATAACTCAACTCATATAACCACATTTCCATCTTAGCCTTGATAGCAGGAACACAGGGCTTTGACATCTGTTGCCTTGACCCCTTGTCACCCCTTACCTAGCTATTTCCTATTCATTTTAGGCCTCATCTGCTCCGAAACCTTCCCCTTTCCATGCCAGTCTCAGCTGACTACAAGGGCTCCACCTTGTTCTTCCATAGCAACCCATGTACAGAACTGTTGGGTACTTACCTTGTTACAAGGCGATTTTCCAAGTCATATCTCACCTCTGCACCACACAGTAAGTGCTCTGAAGGCAGACAGGGACAAATGAATCTTAATCTCTGAGTCACCAAAAATTAGCTGGGTGCTTGGCACACAGTAAGAGTCAGTACCACTATCAATGGCAACAGATTTTAAGTTCAGTTCCTATAGTAAAAAGTGTTTGAGTAAAAAGAGGTTAACTCTTTTCACTCAAACTTATCGAAATTCCCTAAGTCTTTTTTTTTTTAACAAGGCAGTAAATGCTTTTAAAAATATATTAATACAACACCATTATAGTATTTTGTTATATATTTGAGACAGAGACGTACTCCAAGGGTGTAGCAGGTATGGACTTCAGGCAAGTCAGGCAGTACTGGGGAAAAGCTATGGCTGTCAATATTGGTTGGTGATGACTGGTCCTGCATGGAGTGATCTTTTGAAAAAACAGAAGTGGCAATGTAAGAAGCCTCTAGGGAGAGGTTCCAGACAATTCCAGTCCCCACTAAGCATGCTTGTTTCCATAGAAAAAAAACAAAATTTGCCAAATATCAATTTGACCAAGTATCTTCCCTTTAACTATTCAGGCCTCCAAACATTCTTATTTTATATTTGTGGCAGAAACAATGTTTTAGATGTCTTGCCACATATACTTTCCCTCATTTACTAAGAAAGATGTGGCGGACAGAAAGCAAACAGTCTAAGGGACTGTATTCCTATCTTTTGTATTTCAGAAATCTAGACTTCATTCTGCTTTGCTCATTGGTCTGCCTGAGATGGTTGGACAGGGCAGGTGGAGCAAAGGTAAAGGATGAAGATAAAATGACTTTTGGTTTAGAACACCCCTACCTTAACTGAAAATCAGCCTTTTAGCAGGAAGATACTCCTCTTCCATAGCACTTGACTTTTGGTTTAGAACACCCCTACCTTAACTGAAAATCAGTCTTTTAGTAGGAAGATACTCCTCTTCCATAGCACTTGCTGCTTAGACATGAATGCCAGTGAAGCAATTAGAGAGGAAGGTGGCCAGCCAGACTCCCCTCCCAGCACACACTTAGCCCAACAGTAAACCTATAATGGAATGGTTGGCCAGAAGGCACCAAGCAGTTGGGGGTGGGGGGTGCCTGGGTGGCTCATTCAGGTAAGCATCTGCCTTGGGCTTAGTTCTGGATCAAGCCTCAAGCCCTCTTGTTGGGCAGGGAGCCTGCTTCTTCCTCTTCCTTTGCCCTTGCCCCTTCACACCCTCCCCCACCCCCACTCATGCTCTTTCTCAAATAAATAAATAAAATCTTTATTTAAAAAAAAAAAAAAGGAAGGGCACCAAGACAATAAGATCCCCTGAAGTTCCAAAAAAAAGTCCCAGGTGTATCTTCAACTAGAAAACTCAGAAAGCATTGCTCTGACCTCTTATAGCAAATAACCTGATCTTCCTCTGGAATGTTCACATATACAGTTCTCTGGGGTGAACTCGAAAAATTTACCATGATGCACAGTCAAGCATATAGAAAATATTTATTAGGACACTATTCACTACAGATGAAGAAAAGATAAAGTCTCTTACACAAAGTCACAGAGGAAGTGGCAAGGCAGGGTCAGCAGCACTCCTGCAGCCAGAATGAGGCTGGGTCCCCTGTTCCCAGCCCCCAGGGGCAGCAGGGTTCTGTGGGAGCAATGGGAAGATAGAGGGGAGACCCTACTCATGTGAATTCTACAAGGAGTGAAAAGCAATCTGCTCCTGAAAGCAGCACAATAACTTTTTCCCTCTAAAGTAAAAATAGGTAGTTTCACCATCACGCCTAAACATTAAAAAAAAAAAAAAAAAAAATCTTCCCCAGGAAAACGTAGATCCAGACTTTGGGTTTTATACGAGCAACCGGGAGCCATGCAAATACTTGTTCAGGGGCCACAGGTTGCTCTCGCCCACATTGGAGGTGCGCCTCTGGCACTGCTTGCAGCGCCGATACTTCTCACACTGGTCCAGGAGGAAGAGTTTGTCTGACGCCCTGAGGAGAGGTGAGGACAAGGAGTCATTATTAGGCATTCCCTGAGTCCGTGCTGGGGGCCTAGTCCAGAAGCCAGTGCAGTAGAAGAGATGCAGAACTGCCCCCCCCCAGGTGCTTACCACCTACCCGTGATGGCTCCCCTACAGCCTCCGCCCCCCTCCACCTGCAGCCCAACCCAGCGTGGCATCACTGCTTCCAAACCTCTGCCATCGCCAGTCAATAAAAGGCTCTGAGCTGGTGCCTTCACAACCATCCCACCCAAACCCTCAGAAAAGACATAATTTGCCCAAGGTCACACAGCCAGCACACAGAGCTTTGCCCTGTGGATACCTTTACCTCCTGGGCTCTCAGAAACTGCACTGAGAGGGAAACAGGCCATTAATTAAGCTGCTGGTTAAGTGTTAAGCCCCAGCAGACAGCTAGGAGTAGCCTTGCAAGGAGAAGTCCCAGGAGCCCAGAGGCCTCTAGCCTGAAGGGCAGGAGAGGAGGTGGAGTCAAAGAGGAGGAGGACTAAAGCGGCTCAAAGCAGAGATGAAGCGACGTCAGTAGCTGATTTTGCACCTCAACAATTTTTCTCAATGCAAGACGGCCCCTGGTATGTCCCCCTTCTCTACCAAAATTACATGAGTGGAATTCTGTAAAAAGGACCATCAAGGATAGCCTTACAAGGAAAAAGAACAAATAAAGGGCAGGGGGAGACCTACCTGGCTTGCCGTGGTGCTGGGACAGAGTATCATGTGCTAACTGCTTACATGTAAAGCTTGTTTTTGCTTTTGCTTTGTTTTCTTTTTGATACGAACCAATTTCTTCTTCCTCCCTGCTCCTGCTTGAGGCCCTGCCCACCACATGACCTTAGTCTGCAGATGATAGGGTTCCCTGTCATCCTGCCATTGAAGGTTGTTTCCTGTGACTCCTCCATCCTTTATCACCACGTTGGCCAAGCATTCTTCCAAAATCCAGCAAAATCTCTCCTGACATTAATCTCACTGCCTTTTACCTGTTTTTCCCTAACCTTGAGAAAATGCCTTGAATCCCCAGCTCCCCTTTCTCTTCTCCAGGCCAAACAATCCTACTGCTACTTTGGAACCTATTTGCCATGTCATCCCTCTTACAGCCATTTTAACAAAATACAGGTTCTACCCATTAGAGAGACAGATAAGAAATGCCTGATGAGAAAATCTAAAAGAAAAAGGAGCTACAGGGAGATCCCTGGGTGGCTCAGGGGTTTAGCACCTGCCTTCGGCCCAGGGCGTAATCCTGGAGACCCGGGATTGAGTCCCGCATCAGGCTCCCTCCATGGAGTCTGCTTCTCTCTCCGTCTCTATCTCTCTCTCTCCATCTCTCATGAACAAATAAATTTAAAAGAAAAAGGAGCTACAGATCGAGATTTATTATGACAAGTTCTATCTATGATAAAAATTAGTTGATAAGTGGGAATTTAAAATATTATTTTGGTATATTCAAGATTAAATGACATTTGGGGCACCTGGGTGGCTCAGTTGGTTAAGTGTCTGCCTTTGGCTCAGGTCATGATCTCAGGGTCCTGGAATCAAGCCCCATGTAGGGCTCCCTGCTCAGTGGGGAGCCTACTTCTCCTTCTTCCTCTGCCCCTGCTCATGCTCTCTCTGTCTCAAATAAATAAATAAAATATTTTTTAATGACTTAATAACATTTATATAGGCTTGGTCTGTTCAAGTTTTTAACATACTATGAAATCATACATTTGTAAAGTATTTTCTTTTTTTAAGTATAATATTTTTCCATCTCTTTATTTGATCACAAAAACTCCTATGTTAGCTAAGTAAGGCAGGTGTTGACTTTCCTCATCTTACAAAAGGAAAAAGTAGGACAAAAAGATTAGCTGCCTCTCCAAAGTTAGTGTTAATTCTCAAAGCTATGACTAGATTCCCTAACTCTAGATTGCTGATGGAGAGCTGGGGAGAGGGGGTACAGATCTAATATATGTCAGGAAGATGTTCTTGGTTGGTTCCACCATGGGCATCTCGGTCTCCCAGTTGCCAATCTTACACACAACCCCTGGCTCTGCTCCTAAATGACCATTCTGTCAGCCTTGGATGTGTTCATATGGAAAGTCCATCTCCTTACTTCCAACTTTCATTTCCAAGGAGAATTCCTACTCTCCTCCCCCCATGCCTCCCTACCCACCACAAAATGACAATAAAGCTACCCTACATGGAAGCGAAGATGAGGGTAGAGATGGCAAGTATGGAACATATAACGACAGCATTCTCCAATCCCATATCCATAACAGGTATTTCTAATACACCACAGCAGAATTCTTTTCTCCACCAGGTGGTCTAGGTAGCCACGACTAATGAACTAAAGTTGGCCCTGGAAACCTGTCTGCCATCCCGGGATCCCAGGAAAGTCAAGAAGGAGCAGAGGGGGTTTCTTCGCGAACAAAGCACTTGGGGTTCCAATCAGGTATTACCGCTCAAAAGCCTTCTCCTCCAGATCCCGCTGCCTCTTCGTTGCAGCACTGCTTTCCCAGTCCTCCTGCAAGCTCTGGTTGATTCTGTTCACCCGCTCTAGCTCAGCATTTCTGTCTGCCAAGTGCCTGGAGAGAAGAGCATAGTCTGCTTGTACTCAGAGTACCGGGAAGGGCACACACAACCTTGGGAGCCCCATGCCCTTTACGGTAGATTAAACAGAAACATTCTGGTTTTGTTCTCTGCTCTTTGAAATATACTAAAAGGCATGAACACTGAACAAAGAGAAACACTAAAAACATAATAGCTCTCAAAGACTTTATGGGTCTAGACCTTTTATCTTCAATCCTGGCTTAAATTAGCAGAATTGAAACCTTTTTCCAATTAACAAATGCAGTCTTTAAAGCCATTAATTTCCTTTGAGGCTAACTTAAGAATCATCTCAAATGGATTTCCTATACTTTAGGTTTCTTTTCTTTTACTCCAGTCTCTCGGCTGTCAGTAATCAGCCCACAAATTGCTACGGGCATGTTACAAGGCAAAGGAGACAGGAATACAAATGATTGGCTAGAAAGGGGAAAAGAAACAGAAGTGACTAGGCAAAATAAAATGAAATCAAGAAAATATCTAACATTGGGAAGAAGGTAAAAAGAGAGAGAGAGAGAGGGAGAAAGTGTTTGGTGAAGGTCATGACATCAAAGAAGTGATTGCAGTTGTATCTCTCTTCAAGTACCATGTTCCAGAGTTTCCAGTGGTAAGTGTCTCTATTAGTGGTCTGACATTCAGCCACTGCTGTTGTGAGTCATCTTAAACCTGGTTCAAATTATTTATATGTGTCTATTTCTTGCCAGACTGAAACTCCTACCTTCAATTTTCATTAAAGTCTAGAAAGGACCTCACTGAATGTGACCACTGATTGAGCCCGCTCTGCAGTTTTATGTTACAGGCAGCAACCACCACTAGGTGTCAGGACCCTCTGATAAAAATCGGTAATGTACTCTGCTCGTTCTCTTGCCCTAAAAGCATAGCCACATTTTCCTCTCCTGAGCATTCATTCAACAATTCAGCTGCTGTGTAGTCATTATAAAGATTAAATGACATAAAATACTAAAAGTGCCAATGCCCATCACACAATGGGAGCTCAATGACCATATATAACATATTTATATTTATAACCTTTTTTTCCTTCTTCTTGTGTTTTTTTATAGTATAAACCATATAAGGGAGGCTGGGTGGCTGAGTCTGTTAACTGTCTGACTTTAGCATCATGATCTCAGGATGGAGGGATTGAGCCCCATGTCAGGCTCTACCCTCAGCAGAGAGTATACTTGTCCCTCTGCCCCTCCCTGCCCAGCTTGTACGCTCTCGCTCTCCCTCAAATAAATAAATAAAATCTAAAAAAATAAAAGTAAAACCACATAACATAAAATTGACCATCTTAAACATTTCTAAGTGTACAGATACATAGTATTAAGTATATTTACATTATTGTGCAGCTAATATCTAGAATTCTTTCCATCTAGCAAAACTAAAACTCTATACTCATTAAATAATTTGCCATTCCTCCCTCCCCCTAGCCCCAGACAACCACCATTCTACTTTGTTTCCATGAATTTGACCACTCTAAATACCTAACAGAAATGGAATCATACAATATTTGTCTTATTGTGACTGCTTATTTTACTTAGCATAATGTCATCAAGGTTCATCCATTTTGTAGCAGGTGTTATAATTTCCTTCCTTCTGAGGCTGAGTAATATTCCATTGTATGTGTATAACACATTTTTTTTATTCATCCCTCCGTGACTGGATATTTGTGTTGCTTCCATTTCTTGGCTACTGAATGCTGTTATGAACACGGAGTGCAAATATCTCAAGATCCTGCTTTCAACTCCACAAAAAAAAAAAAAAAACTACTAAAACTGATAAATGAAGTCCGTAAGGTCACAGGATACAAAAATCAATGTACAGACATCTTTTTCATTTCTGTACACTAATAATGAAGCAGCAGAAAGAGAAATTAAAAAAACAATCTCATTGGGGTGCCTGGGTGGCTTAGTCAATTAAATGTCCCACTCTTGATCTCCACTTAGGTCTTGATCTCAGCTTTGTGAGTTCAAGCCCCACACTGGGCTCCATACTGGGGATGGAGCCTACTTAAAAAAAAGAAAAAACAATCCCATTTACAATTACACCAGAAAGAATAAAATACCGAGTAATAAACAATGAAATAGGTTGAAGATCTGTACTCTGAAATCTATAAAACATTGATGAAAGAAATTGAACACAGGGGTGCCTTGGTGGCTCAGTTGGTTAAATGCCTGCCTTCCATTCAGGTCATGATCTCAGGGTCCTGGGACGGAGCCCCTTGTCCCTTGCTTTGCAGGGAGCCTACTTCTCCCTCTGCATCACCCTCCCGCCCCTACTCATGCTCTCTCTCTTTCTCTCTCAAATACATAATTTTTAAAAAGAAAGAAATTGAACACAAACAAATGGAAAGATATTTCATGCTCCTGGATTGGAAGAACAAATATTGTTAAAATGTCTTTACTACCCAAATCAATCTACAGATTGAAAGCAATCCCTATCAAAATACCAACAGCATTTTTCACAGAACCAGAACAAACAATTCTAAAATGTTATGGAACCACAAAAGACCCTGAATAGCCAAAGAAGTCTTGAAAAAGAAAAATAAAGCTGGAAGCATCAGAATTTCAGACTTCAAGTTATATTACAAGGCTGTAGTGATCAAAACAGTATGGTACTAGCACAAGAATAAATACATAGATAGATCAGTGAAACAGAATACAGAGCCCAGAAATAAACCCATGACTATATAGTCAATTAATCTTTGACATAGAGGAAAGACTATCCAATGGGAAAAAGACAGTCTCTTCAACAAATGGTATTGGGAAAACTGAACAGCAACATACAAAAGAATGCAACTGCATCACTTTCGTATAGCATACACAAAGATAAACTCCAAATGGATTAAAGACCTAAATGTGAGACTTGAAACCATAAAAATCTTAGAAGAGAGCACAGGTAGTAATTCTCTGACATTGGCTGACATCTTTCTAGATATATCTCCTAAGGCAAGGGAAACAAAAGCAAAAATAAACTTTGGGACTACACCACAATAAAAATATATAAAGAGCTTATACAACTCAACATCAAAAAAGCAAATAATCCAAGTAAAAATGGGCAGAAGACATGAACAGACATTTTTCCAAAGAAGACATCCAGATGGCCAACAGATACATGAAAAGATGCTCAACATCACCCATCATCAGGGAAATGCAAATCAAAACCACAGTGAGGTATTGCCTCACACCTGTCAGAATGGCTAAAATCAAAAACAAAAGAAACAACAAGTGTTGGTGAGAATGTGGATAAAAAGGAACCCTTGTGCACTGTTGGTGGGAATGCAAACTGGTGCATCTGCTGTGGAAGACAGTATGAAGGTTCCTCAAAAAATTAAAAATATAAATTAAAACAAAATTAAAAACAGAATCACCATATGATCCAGTAATCACATTACTGAGTATTTACCCAAAGAATACAAAAATACTACTTTGAAGGGATTTTTGTTCCCCTATGTTTACTGCAGTGTTATTACAATAGCTAAGTTATGGAAACAGCCCAAGTGTCCATTGATAGGTGAATGGATAAAGAAGATGTGGTAAATATATCTCCATATTATACATATAATTATATATATATATATATATATATATATAATTCAGCCATAAAAAAGAACAAAATCTTGTCATTTACAACAACATAGATGAGTCTAGAAAGTATAGCTCTAAGCAAAATAAGCCAGCCAGAGAAAGAAAATTCCAGATGATTCCACTTGTATGTGGAACTTAAGAAACAAAACAAATGAACAAAGGAGGAGGGGAGAGACAAACTAAAATAAGCAAACTAAAAATAGACTCTTAGCTATAGAAAACAAATAGATGATTACCAGAGGAAGGCAGGCGGGGGATGGATGAAATAGGTAAAGACGATTATCTTTTTTTTTTTTTTTTAAGAGGACTATCTTAAACAAGCACTCAGTAATGCATAGAATTGCTGGATCACTATACTGTACATCTGAAACTAATATAACACTGTATGGTAACTACCCCGGAATGAAAATAAATTAATTAAATTAAATCTTTTAAAAATTTATTTAAAAAGATCCTACTTTCAAATATTTTAGATATATACACAGAAGGGCAATTATTGAATCATATGGTATTCTATTTTTAATTTTATGATGAACTGCCATGCTGTTTTCCATGGCACCTGCACCATTTTATATTCTTACCAACAGTGCACAGGGTTTCTATTTCTCCACATCCTCACCAAAACCTATTATTTTCTGGTTTTTTGATAGTTGCCATCCTAATGGTTATGAGGTAGTATCGTTCTTTTTTGTTGTTGTTATTTTTGCTCTTCTTTATCTTTCTCTTTCACAACATAATTGCATCTTAATGGTTTTGCATACCAGTGAATCTTCCTTTCTAATCTTTTGAGTCGTTTAAAATAAGTACTTGTTAAATGTTTCATGATGCATGTGGTATAAAAAATCTATAATTATTCTCGATTTGGACATTTCACAAAAGAATCAAAATACAGATATTATAATCCAAGATAAATGATAGCACATTTTATCTTTGCACTTGTGAAACCTTATGACAGTGGTCCGCAAGCTTATGTTTTCTTTTCATAAAGCCCTGGGGGGGGGGAGGGGGAAGATAGCTACCTTATTTGTCTATGTTTCAGTGATATATATACATCTTAAACAATATAAGATGTTTTCCTATATCTGCATAAATAAGTTACAAGGGGAAGAGAGAACAGTTTGCTAACTGCTTACTTCATTCAGACTGCCCTTGGCACTCCAGGGTAGATACGTGATGGGAATTAAGTTATTAAATTGTGTGATATAAACCACAGCTACATTTGCAATCTCACCATTCTACTTTGCTACCTTTATTCACTGGGGTGGAGAATCCCTCTCAGGTTCAGATCAGCAAACATTCAATAAAGCATGAACTACTTGCCTTGGAGAGGCAAAAATCTAGTTAAGTGCTAAATGGTGTCTATTCCAAACAGGACAAAGGCAGGCTGTTGGTGGCTCAAGAAGACTTACCTATGCACGTTTCTGAGTGTGAAGACCATTTGTTAGCAAG
This sequence comes from Nyctereutes procyonoides, assembly GCF_905146905.1. Classification (NCBI taxonomy): domain Eukaryota; kingdom Metazoa; phylum Chordata; class Mammalia; order Carnivora; family Canidae; genus Nyctereutes; species Nyctereutes procyonoides. The sequence goes on along the minus strand of NW_026575041.1, from coordinate 14,113,311 downwards.
CAGCTCCCTCACTGTGGTTTTGATGTGCATTTCCCTAATGACTAGTGATATTGAGCATCTTTTCATATGCTTTTTGGCTATTATTATATTCTTTGTAAAAGGAGAGTTTAAAAAGTCAGTTTAATTTAGATTGCCATGCAAGTGAGAAAAGGCTGCAGGGAGGCCATGAAGATTCTCACAAGACTGCTGTTGGAAGCAAATTGCTGTACCTTTTTAGAAAGCAAACTGTTGCTATCTGGTAATATTTAAAAATGTGCCATACACTTGATCCAGCATCTCCACGTTTAGGATTTTATCCAACAGAAACAAAATAACCAGTATAAAGATATATATTAAAAATGTTTAGGGGCGCCTGGGTGGCTCAGTTGGTTGAGCATCTGCCTTTGGCTCGGGTCATGATCTCGGGGTCCTGGGATTGAGCCCCACATCAGACTCCCTGCTCAGGGGGAACCTACTTCTTCCTCTCCCTCTGCCCCTCCCCGCTGCTTGTGCTCTCTCTCTGTCTCTCAAATAAATAAAATCTTTTTTTTAAATAAATAAAACCTTTTAAAAAATTAAAATTAAAAATGTTTAGTGCAAAATTATTGTAATAGCAAACCATCTGGAAACAAAGTGAAAGTTCATCAATAGTGCAAAAGGTAAATTATAGTAATCGATGTTGTAGATACTATGCAATCATTAAAGAAGAATGAATTTAGTTTCTATGTACTGACCTAAATATACATTAATGTTGCATTATTAGGTTAAAGAAAGGTTGGGCTGCAAAGTAATGTATAAGATCTCATAGGTCTGGGACACCTGGGTGGCTCAGTGATTGAGCGCCTGCCTTTGGCTCAGGGTGTGATCCCAGGATCTGGGATTGAGTCCCACATCGGGCTCCGGGTAGGGAGCCTGCTCCTTGCTCTGCCTGTGTCTCTACCTGTGTGTGCGTGTGTGTGTGTGTGTGTGTGTGTGTGTCTTGAATAAATAAATAAAATCTTAAAAAAAAAGATCTCATAGGTCTTATGTCCATTTATTTGAATATATTTGCAAAGAGTAGGAAAACATATAGAGGATAAGGGGAAATTATTATCGTTTTTAAATCTCTCCACCAATTGATTTATTTTAGTGAACATGAATTGTTCTAATTTTTATAAACAAAAGCAGAAAACTTGAAAGAAAAAGAATACTTACCATGACTGTTTAGATCACACTGACTAAATTATCCCTCTGAAAGTGACCCTCTACTTGCCATAAGAGGACCTAAGATGGCATCTTAATATGAACAAGGAAGTTGGAAAAGAGAAGATAAGTGAGAAAATATGGAATAACTAGTAAACCATATGGAAATGGAAGACAAAGATCTGACCCATACAGAAAAGGGGGGGGGGGGTCTGTGACCAGAGCTTCAACAAGAGAGATAAAGTAAATACCACAGTCTGTATTTGTTCAGAGCACTGCAGTTTCCAAAATGTTCTCAATATATACGCTCACATCCTTCTCACAGTAAGGATAGGTAAGACAGGTATATATTATCCTTACTTTTCATGTGAGGAAAAGAAGTCTCAGAGACCCCATGTGTGCTTTGGCCCAGGTCATACAGCTTGGAAATGACAGAGTTTAACATCACTCATCATCAGACAAATGCAAATCAAAACTACAATGAACTATCACTTTATACCAGTTAGAATGACTAAAATCAAAATGACAAGAAACAAGTGTTGGCAAGGATGTGGATTCAAAGGAACCTTCATGCAGTGTTGGTGGAATGTGAATTTGTGCAGTCACTGTGGCAAACAGTATGGAGTTTCTAAGAAAAATTTAAAATAGAACTACCATATGATCCAATAATCCCACCTTCGGGTATTTACCCAAAGAAAATGAAAACACTAATTCAAAAAGATATCTGCACCTCTGCATTTGTTGCAGCATTGTTTACAATAGCCAAGATATGGAACAACCTAAGTACCCATCAATAGACAAACAGATAAAAAAATGTGATACATATATCACATTTATATATATGTATACACACACACATGCACACCATGAAATTGTGCCATCCGGGACAACATGGATGGACCTAACGGGTTTTATGTAAGTGAAATAATAAGTCAGACTGAGAAAGACAAATACCATATGATTCTACTCATGAGCGGAATCTAAAAAACTGATTAAAAAAACAAAAACCAGAATCAGCAGAGAACAAGCTGAATGGTTGCCAGAAGGGAAGGGGACAGAGGGTCAGGCAAAATGGGTGAAAGGGAATGGACATACAGGCTTCCACTTATGAAATAAATAAGTCATGGCAATAAAAGGCTCAACATAAGGAATATGATCAATGATATCATAATAGCAATGTAACCAGACACATGTTCGCTTCACTTGTGGTGAACATAGTATAATGTTTAAACTCAAAAAATCAGAAAGAAAGAGACTGGTGTCTGATATTTGAATTTAAAGATATTTTCACCTATATGGCATCAAGTCCTGCTCTGCCTACCCTGACACCTTCACCATCCCCTCTCACCTGCCATTGTAAGTACAACTCTGGATGTTAAGAGTTCTTTAAACGAAAGGGGTTTATTGGAAATTGAGAAAGAACCCAAGTTTCCTGTCTGTGTCTAGTTGAGCCCAACAGCACATCTGTGGCTCACACTGTATTTCCAATGGATAGTGCTGATCTGGACAACTCTTTTAAGAAGTTGTACTGTAAAGGGAAGGAAAAATATGGAGAAATAACTGGAGGGAGAGGAAGGATCAAGTCTGGTTGGGTTTTTTTGTTTGTTTGTTTGTTTTTTAATCAGTAACTTTTCTTCCTAGGGTGAATTGTAAGGACAAAACAAGACAAAGCATGTGATGAGCTTCGAACAGTATTTTACACACAGTAACTCCTCAAGATGTTCACTATTATGAGTGCTTCTGTGCTGTTGTAGGAGAAAGAGAGACAGAAAATGGGAAGTTGGAGAGGGAAGCAGGAGAGGAAGAAGAAAGAACTCGGGTCTCTTACTCTTTCTGTGTCCTCCGAAGCATCTGCAAATCCTGCTTTTGTTCCACTAGCTGTTGCAGGATGGCTTTCCTCTTGAGGCTAGCAGCAGCCTCCAGCTGGTGCTTCATGTAACTCTGTTCTTGCTTTCGCTTTTGCACCATCAGCTCACCCTCATCCTTACCAAAGATGGGCTCACAAGAGTCTGGCTCAAACATGGGCAGTTGCAGGGGCTTGTTCTTTATCTGAAACAGAGACACACGTAATGCCTATCAGAATTATACCAGGCAACAAGCTTTATGCACAACACTGTAGCATAGTAAAATACCAGTCCCTCAGGAGAAGGAATGAGGACCACAAAAGCCACCAAATGGGTAACACATAAGGCTACTCATAACCTTACAGTTTTTATACATCTTCTAAGAATGCTACTGAAGCACTGCATAATTTTTAAACTGACAGTTGTTCCCTTACCTGTGCATCCAAAGCTCTCTTATAACACTGCGTTTCTTCCATCTTATCTTTTATATATTGGGCTCTTTGTGCAGCAAGCCTGGCAGTTAAGAATGAGAGGAAGTGGGGGGCACAATTTGTTACTGTCTCTAGTAATACAGACTAACAGCACTAAAACCTATTCCCTAAGTATCAACAGGAGTGAGAGACTGGTAAATAAAATAAAACGTGACATTTCCTTCTAGTAACTTTCATTTTAATGAAGAAAGGAGTAACTTAAATCTATAGGCTAGGGGACAATGTGTTGAATACAGGACAGGCGAGACAGGTATAAGCAGGGGACTGACCATTTTGTCACTACCACTAAGACAGGTACCCCTCCACACCCCCCATCCCCCCGCAATGTGCTTTTAAAAAAATCTGGTTAGGAAAGCAGGAAGTGTCTATTCATTCTATAAAATGATTCATCATAAGATTCTTTTTTAAGAAAAGTAATCTTTCCTATTATAAATGATGATTCTGTTATATGCAACCCACAGGGAACCCACATGATCTATAAAGCAAGTAACAATGGAACATATACATTTTATAGAACAAATAAGGTTTTGGTCCCAAAAACTTGCTTACTATTTGTTTTAGGAGTATCTCACAACACAGTTGCCCTTTAATTGCTCTCCTGACCTCAGTAGAAGTGTGACCACCTTAGGCATGTTTGAACTCTAACCCTATCCCAGGCCTCAGATGACCCAAGCAAGACCAATCAGATTCTCTTTCCTAAAATTTGTAATTGAGACTAACATTCATCCAAGTTCAAGCTGGAAAAAAGATGATGTCAACCAAGAAGCTGTGGGTATGAGCAGAGAGAAAACATTTTTTACATGACTTTTTAGTCTCTGGTTCTAGTCCTATTAGGTCCTCCATATATTTCTGCCCCCTGGGATTCCATGGGTCACCCCTACTTAAAACCCCAGCTTTGCCTTGAGATCAACTGGGAATAGCTGGGAATGATACTTGTTCAAGATGAGTACCTTCCTCAATCTGCCAGTATTAGTGATCACAAAAAATACAAAATGACACTCTATAATTAATTATAGATGGGTAATCATGACTGTAATGGCCATTGTAATAATGACAACTTTTTCATTTTTCTAATGAATAGCCATGCTGTGGTACTGGCTGCTAGTTGACTTGATTTGCTCAGTTGGTTACCATTGTGCTAATGAAACTACCAATGCTAATTCCATCCCACATGGAAATAAGCTTCACATGAAAATTCTAAACCCATTTTTCAGAGTTTGTCAGCTAGACTCACTCCTCTGTGAGTTGCACTTGTTCTAGGCGGTCCATCAACTCTCTATTTTGTCTTTGCTTTATTTCTTTTTCCCGTCTGTTATCCATTTGTTTCAGGAGACTCTGGGAATATTCTTCTTGTTTAAAAGCATTAATCTCAGGACTGAGTGGCCGTTTATCAAATAGAAAGGATTTCTGGAATGAAGGAGAATCAATGCATTTACTCTAAAATACCAAAAAGCAACAGTGAATAAAGGTGGTAACTCAGAAGACTAAAAATCAATTATTAGTTTATAGTATTTGCCCAGTCCTCAACATACTGACCAGCAAGCATTGAGGCAATCCACAGAATAATGTAAGTGTGCTCAAGGATGAATCTGAGCAGAACTGACAAAACCCCATATCTGAGAGAGAGATGAAAAAGGATGTCGTGCAGTAGGTTCTGAGCTAGCAAAACACAGAGATGGAAAGAAGGAGTTCTTATTTATTAGGACTTCATCAAGATCAGAAGCTTTTGCACAGCAAAAGATACAGTCAACAAAACTACAAGACAACCTACAGAATGGGAGAAGATATTTGCAAATGACATATCAGATAAAGGGCTAGTATCCAAGATCTATAAAGAACTTATTAAACTCAACAGCAAAGAAACAAACAATCCAATCATGAAATGGGCAAAAGACATGAACAGAAATCTCACAGAGGAAGACATAGACATGGCCAACATGCACATGAGAAAATGTTCCGCATCACTTGCCATCAGGGAAATACAAATCAAAACCACAATGAGATACCACCTCACACCAGTGAGAATGGGGAAAATTAACAAGACAGGAAACAACAAATGTTGGAGAGGATGTGGAGAAAGGGGAACCCTCCTGCACTGTTGGTGGGAATGTGAACTGGTGCAGCCACTCTGGAAAACTGTGTGGAGTTTCCTCAAAGAGTTAAAAATAGATCTGCCCTACGACCCAGCAATTGCACTGCTGGGGATTTACCCCAAAGATACAGATGCAATGAAACACCGGGACACCTGCACCCCGATGTTTCTAGCAGCAATGTCCACAATAGCCAAACTGTGGAAGGAGCCTTGGTGTCCATCGAAAGATGAATGGATAAAGAAGCTGTGGTCTATGTATACAACGGAATATTACTCAGCCATTAGAAACGACAAATACCCACCATTTGCTTCGACGTGGATGGAACTGGAGGGTATTATGCTGAGTGAAATAAGTCCATCGGAGAAGGACAAACATTATATGGTCTCATTCATTTGGGGAATATAAAAAATAGTGAAAGGGAATAAAGGGGAAAGGAGAAAAAATGAGTGGGAAATATCAGAAAGGGAGACAGAATATGAGAGACTCCTAACTCTGGGAAACGAACAAGGGGGGGTGGAAGGGGAGGTGGGCGGGGGTGGGGGTGACTGGGTGACGGGCACTGAGGGGGGCACTTGATGGGATGAGCACTGGGTGTTATTCTATATGTTGGCAAATTGAACACCAATAAAAAATAAATTTATATAAAAAAGAAAGGAGTTCTGAGTGAGTGCAAAAGCATGAGCAAGGACAGAGCAGACATGGGAAGACGGAGAACTGAATACCTGCTCTGGGCCTGGCCATTCTAGACGGACAGAGATCCACAGAGCCTGGCTCATGGAGCCTACCTTCTGGTACAGGAGATAATAAATAAGTGATACATCATAGTGATAAGTGCTATGAAGCCCTTATAGCAAGCAGGTGGGAATGAGCCAAAGTGGTTGCTTATCAGGGAAGCTTTTCAGTAAAGTTGACTGAATCACCTCCACTGCAAATACCAGGTGACCTGTGTCCCATACACAAGGAACAGCAAGTGCAAAGGCATTAGATGAAAACAAGTTAGGCATGTTTAATGAACAGAAAGAAGTTCTACGTGGCTGAGGCACTGTAAGCAAGGGGAAAGAAATAGGTGACCCCAAAGAGGAAGGCAGGGCCATACAGATCTTATAGGTCAAGGTAAGGAGTTTAGATTTTATTTTAACTCAGTGGGAGACCATTAGAGGTTATAAACAGGAGAATGGTATGTTTTGGTTAAGCTTTAAAAGAGTGCTTGACCGCAGTGTAGAGAATAGATTGTAAAGGGCAAGAAGGCAAGCAGCAAACCTAATTAGGGAAGTATCTCAGAAGCTGAACCTTGTTATGTGGCTTGCGCTAGTGTGCTAACCCTGAAGATGAAGGGATGTGAAGAGATTGGATATATGTTGGTGGTAAAGGAAACTGTGCTTGAGGATGCTTGGATGGAAGAGACAGAGGAGAAGCAATCTGGGATTGCTCCTTGGTATGAGGTTCATGCAACTGTATGCCTGGTGATGCCACTTACTGAAATTGGGAGGCTAAGAGATGAACAGGTGAGGAGGAAGAGGAAAAGTTCTGTTCTGGTCCTTTCAAGATGTCTGCAGATATATCAAAGAGGATATACAGAGTAGGTGGTAATAAACATAGTCTGGAACTTATATGTAAGAAGAGAAAAGAATCAGGCCTAAATCTCAAAAGTATCGTGTCTCCTTCCTCCCTCCCTCCTTGGTGCCCTTGCCTGGAAGTTTCTTCCTCCATTTCCTTCTTTACCTAACTCCTATATACAAGGAAGTCTCCCCAGATCTCTGGTCTGGATTAATTAACTCTTTGTTCACACAGTGCCCTGTTCAAAGACTGATCACAGCATTCATTATACCACACTCTTGGCACTTTAAACCTGTCTCCTTCAGTAGTCTGAGACCTCTTTCAAGAGGGACCTTGTCTTGCACATCTTTGTACTCCTAACCATGAGCACGGTGGCCAGCACAGAGGAGTTCAATAAATGTTTGGTGATAAAGAAAATGTATTTTATTACATTTATGTCCCTAATGCCAGACCACCCAGAGAGTGGGCATGAAAGGAGAAAGATTCAGGCAAAATAAAGGTAGGCACGCAGTGATTGAAAACATGAAATCAGTGGTGAAGCAAGTGATTCAAAGCAGCTGGACTGTTCAAATTTTAACATACCTACAAATCACCTGAGGATCTTATTTAAATGTAGATTCCCATTCCGGAAGGATGGGGCCCTAGATTCTGCATTGTCAGCAAGCTCCCAAGTAAAGCTGCTCTAGATCCCTGGCTCCTGGGGCATTACCTTAGTATACTGCCCTCCACCGCCCAACCCAGGGCCTGTCTGAGAATTACTATCATTAACAAGTGCCACAGTGTCTAATAGGAACTGTGTTGTGAATATGAAGAGTGTGGACACAGATCCTGTACAACTCCTGACCCAGAACGAGGCTTCGACCTTACACAACCCACCTTTCACTCTGCCACTTAAACAATGGCACAGCCTACAGTACAGAGGATAGATCCAAATACAGATGGGACAGGTATTGGCAACAGAAATTTTGGAAAGTCTCACATAGAATGCAGGTTTCTCATTCTTGTAGATTCTTATAGCTTCAGCAACTCCGAGATTGTAGGCAGCATTTTTTTTATTCTGTTCTCTACTAGCCAAACTTCTCATCTTTGAAAAAAAATCACATATTGACATTGAGCCTTTAAAATTTTAATTCTATTACATTATAATAATCCAACCAAGGCAGAAACGTGCCATTTGGAGGTAATGGTACTTTCTGATGTCTTCATAGATTTATAAAAGCGAGTTAGGGAAGGTTTTTAATATCCTGTTTTGGAGCTTTAGGCAGCACCTCTACGGGGATTGTAAGAGGGAATGGAAGCTTTCACAAGTGGCTACCTGATATAACAAATGCAAGAAAGAGCAGTAGGATCAATTATGGGAGACCACAGAACTCTGAGTAGTGCAAATGTGAACATGCCACTCTTTCTTCACTTGCTTAGATAGATAGGCCATGAATTTGAAGGGAAAAAGACTCCATTACATTTTATTAGAAATCACAAATAAAACCATATAAATTCAGGAATTCTACCTTTCAAACTCAATCCTTGGGGATTGGGGTGAGGGAGAAATCAATGACAGGTGCAAATATATATGTATATTATATATATATATATATTTTTTTCTACATAGGGTCCACACCCAGCTTGGAGCCACTGTAGGGCTTGAACTCACAACCCTGAGATCAAGACTGAAGCTGAGATCAAAAGTCAGACATTCAACCAACCGAGCCACCCAGGTGCCCTGATGGAAGATTTTAAATGGAACTTTATATTCATGTGCTACTGTCCCATATTAAGCACTCTTTAAAAGAGGTATTGAACTACCTGGTGTTTTAGGAGAGCCTCTTGATCCTTCAGCATTTGATACTGCTGAATGAGCCGCTCATCTTCTATCTCTCTCCTCTTCCTCTCCTCATTATAGTACAATGGGGAATTGCGCTGTGCACGTTGCAAACACACATAACACATTTCCTACAATACCAAGTTTAAAGACAAATTACTTTTTGCCTTTTACTTCTTTACCTTCACAATCTCTTCACAAGCACTCCAAAGGCTAAGTATGTCAAGCAACATACTTTAGAAAAGGATGTATTGATGACAATTAACAAAATGAGATTTGCAGATTGGGTCCCACAAATATTCAAGAGGATTTACTGAACTCTCATTTGTTCAGAGGTATTTATAGCAACTGAAAATAAGAAAGATATCCCAACCCCACTTCTGTTAACTGTAGCAGACTTTAACTAGTAGATAGACTTATTATCATCCAATTTTGGGTCCTGAGTACTTGAGCCATATCCATACATTGAAAAAAGAGCAATCCCCATAACTCTTATTGAGAAACAGAAGTCAAAGGAAGATTCTGATTGGATTTTGTTTGTTTGAAGCCACTGTACCTGTCCTGCCTTGTTATGATCCTGGCAAACGGGGGCTGGAGAAAGTTTAGACTTCATTTCACTGTCATTTTTCAAACAACCTGGAGATGATAAGCTATAAAAACACTGCAACATTAATTAACATTTAAAACAGCCTGACATGAGCAATGATAATTTTAGAGGCAAATATAAGAGGACGAAAAGTATCTTAGTGTGGTTTTTCAGAGGATCTCTATATATAGAGGTTAAGAACCCATGCTTTGTGTCAAACAAACTTGGGTATGAATCCCAGCTTTTTTGCTTACAAGCTGACTGCCATTAAGCAAGCTGGGTCATCCTGGAGTCTCAGTTACCAATTCTGTGAAATGGGGATAAAATTTATTTATTCTATGAAATATATTGTGCTTACTGTGTACATTGTTTTAGGCATGGGAGATGCAATGAAGAGCAAAACATACAAAAAAAAGAAAGAGGGCGGGGGGTGGGGGTGAATGGGTGACGGGCACTGAGGGGGACACTTGACAGGATGAGCACTGGGTGTTATTCTGTATGTTGGTAAATTGAACACCAATAAAAATTAATTTATATATATAAAAAAAAAGAAAGAAAAAGGAATCCTATTTCTAATGGAATTAACATTCTGATGGCAACTGACAGCCAGCTGGTAAGATAAATGAATGAATTCAATAGTATGAGTAATGATGGTAATAAATGCCCTGCAGTGCTGGAGGGATGGAGTTTTAAACCATAAATAGAATGCCCAGGGAAGTTCCACCAAGAAGGTAACATTTGCGTAGATACCTGAAGGAAATGAGAGAATAATAATAATCAGATATTTGATGGAAAAAGCACTCCAGGCAGAGTGAATGGAGTAAATACGTGCAAAGTCCCTGATGTGGGAGTGTGTCTGTGCTCAGCGTGGCCAGAGGGAAATGAGATCATGGACAAAAAGTAGGAGAGAGATCAGAAATCAGGATCTTGCAGGCCATGGCAAGGACTCTGGCTTTTACCCTGGGCAAGAATGGGAATCCATTGGAGGGTAAAATGTCTAGTATTAACAAAACTATGGAGAAGTTAGCAATCCCTCATATTCTCACTACTGGGAAGGTAATTTGATACAACCTTCCTGAGAATAATTGATAACATGTACCAAAGGCATGAAAAATAAGCTCATCTTTTATCTCAAAAATGTTAAGTTTTTATACTATAGATACTCCGATGTGTGCACTTATGTGTAGTTATATTATCACAGTATTGTTTATAATATTTTAAAACTAAAAATCATCTTAATATAAATACCCAAAAGGAGATTGGAGGGATCCCTGAGTGGCTCAGAGGGTTTAGCGCCTGCCTTCGGCCCAGGGCATGATCCTGGAGTCCCAGGATCGAGTCCCATGTCAAGCTCCCAGCATGGAACCTGCTTCTCCCTCTGCCTGTGTCTCTGCCTCTCTCACTCTCTCTCTGTGTGTCTCTCATGAATAAATAAATAAAATCTTTAAAAAAACAACAACAAAAAAAAAAAACAAAAGGAGATTGGTTAAACAGAAGGTTTAATCAATGAAAGGATGTGCAATTATTTGTTCATGTCCTGGGATCTTTAAAGCCATGGGGAAATGTTTATCATTTATTGTGAGTATAAGAAAGCTTCTTATGATATGATCTTACTTGTACTTAAAATGTGTGTATGTGTTTCAAGTATAAAAATATGTATATATTGTATGTACATTAAAATGAGGAATATACACCATAATGTTAACAGAAAGTTTCCTCTATTTATGAGGTTATGAGTGATTTTTTTCTATCTCCTGCTTTTCTCATTTTTTCACAATTTCTGTGATAAACATGTATTAATTTAATAATCAGCACAAAAACCATTATTTCATCAACATCAATAGGAAGCCTTCACTAATAATGCCTAACAATTAATTATTCTCTCCTCTTTGCAGCTTCTGTACATTGTTTTGTTGTCTTTGTCATATATATTACTTCTTTTACATCAGTCTCCCTAAAAGACTCTTTCATGAAAGTGGGTTTTTATGTCTTTTATGTCATATAGCTCTGTGTCTAAAACACCTGGCACACGGTAGTGCTCAGTGTCTGTTGCATTGAACTAAATTCCACAGTACAAAACATTTAATTCTCAATTCTCTTTCATAACAGTGAGATTATTCAAAACAAGTGTGCCTAGGGTTTTGAACATGGTCTTAGTATCCCAGAAAGTACATAAATCACACATATGATAGCTGATACATTATGATACATTAATAAATTCAAAGTTGACAGCACAGTGCAAGGTACATAGTAGATGCTCAATAAATACCTGAATATCATTGACTGATTTGAAGTCTTAAAAAGCATCCTACTCAAAGAGAAAAAAGGAAAATAGAAATCTTTTAACATAATATTGTTAGAAGACATGAGCATGACGAATTGTAACACATTCATTCATCTGAAGAATGTTTATTGAGTGCCAACCATGTTTAGCAAAACTGCTTTCCAATTTGATCTAAATATGAAACTGTGCCATATTGTAATACCCAAGCACTCAGAAAACAACAAGAGAAGTTTTGCAAATCCACAAGAGATTTAGATGCTCTCTCCTCTGTGCTACTTTGTTTCCACCTCTGTTTATACTACTGAATCATGATTTATCACTCTATGTATGTCTGTCTCTAGCTTTCCCACTAGATTATGACCCCTAACTGAATCTATTATCCTAATCATCTAACAGGTAGAATGTACTCAAGAACACTGGATGAAGGAATGAATGAATGAACACTCATTTAAATTCCCTGCATCAAGATTTAACTCAAAAATACATTTAATAACATACAACAGATAAAATACCAATGTATTACCTTTCAGGGTTCATAATCTTCCCACCATCCCCATTCTGCTCTAACTTGTTCAGCAAATTGACGCTTGTCGTTTTGGGAGGGGAGATAGCTTGTTTATCTTGAAGTCTCTTGGATAAGATCTCTGTAGAATGAATGAAACCAAGTTTCCTCTCAACTTTAAATGGATGGTTTTATACTTAACTGATTTTTTAAACTCATTATTTTACCTGGAAAAATTTTTATATAAGATACATTTCTTTTTTTTTAAGATTTTATTTATTTATTCATGAGAGACACAGAGAGAGAAAGGCAGAGACACAGGCAGAGGGAAAAGCAGGCTCCATGCAGGGAGCCCAATGCAGGACTCGATCCTGGGACTCCAGGATCATGCCCTGAGCCAAAGGCAGATGCTCAACTGCTGAGCCATCCAGGCATCCCATAAGATACATTTCTTATCTTAAATTATTGTCCCTTTCCCTCCTGTGGTTCAAACAACTATTTTTGTATACTCATTATGAGCAAAGCACTGGCTGGTCACTCTAGAAAATGCAAAGAAGCAAGTCTTTGCCCTTAAAGAGCTTTCAATCGGAACGCCTGAGTGGCTCACCAGTTGAGCATCTGCCTTCAGTTCAGGGCGTGATCCTGCGATCCGGGATTGAGTCCTGCCTTGGGCTCCCCAGAGGGAGCCTACTTCTCCCTCTGCCTGTCTCTGCCTCTCTCTGTGTCTCTTATGAATAAATAAATAATAAATTTTTTTAAAAAAGATCTTTCAATAGATATACAGAGGGTTCCCTTAAAATGGTTTTTTTTTTTTTATTTATGATAGTCACACACACAGAGAGAGAGAGAGAGAGAGAGGCAGAGACACAGGCAGAGGGAGAAGCAGGCTCCATGCACCAGGAGCCCGATGTGGGATTCGATCCCGGGTCTCCAGGATCGCGCCCTGGGCCAAAGGCAGGCGCTAAACCGCTGCGCCACCCAGGGATCCCCCTTAAAATGGTTTGACTTATGATTTTTTTACTTTATGTTGGTGCAAAAGTGATATGCATTCAATAGAAACTGTACTTTGAATTTTGAATTGTGATCTTTTCCCAGACTAGCAATATGTGGTGCAATACTCTCTTAGGATGCTGGGCAGCACAGCAAGCTCCAGCTGCCAGTCAGCTACACAATCACAAGAGTAAACAAGCAATGCACCTATAGCCATTCTATACTCATTCAACCTGTCTTTCACTTTCGGTGGTCAATAAATTACACAAGATATTCAATACTTTACAAAATAGGCTTTGTGTTGGATGATTTTTCCCAATTATAGGCTAATGTAGGCTAGATGGCACATTTAAGATAGGCTAGCTATCATGTTCAGGAGGTTAGGTGTATCAATATAAGAGTTTTGAATTATAATGGGTTAATCAAGATATAACCCCATCATTAAATTGTGGAAGATCTATGGCTGGAGACAAAAATAAGATATAAACAAAAAACCTGAAAGCTCTCATTTGTGAAGGTCTTATTATATACCAATAATGCTAAGTGCTTTACATATATTGCATAAATAGCAACTCAGGACAATGATATAAAATGTCTAAATCCCAAATGATAGGACACCTATGTGGCTTAGTCAGTGAAGCATCCACCTTCAGCTCAGGTCATGATCCCAGGGCAGGTCATGATCCCTGCTCAGCAAGGAGCCTGCTTCTTCCCTTCCTTCTGCCTGCTGCTCCACCTACCTGTGTGTCATGTGCACACTTGCACACTCTGTCCAATAAGTAAAATCTTTTTTTAAAAAAGAAAAAAATAAATCCCAAATGATGGTGCCATCTTTAAGGGTCTGCCATGGTCAGAGAAGAGAGGAGATACTTCAGAGTCAGTGATGAAGGAAGTATTCATGGAGGAATGAGATGTAAAAAGGATGCTGAGAGGAGAGTAGAATTGGGATAGACTATAAGAAAAGGAGGGACATTATAGGCAGGAGAAAAAGAGTGAACGAAAGCACGAAGGTAGGGAAGGGCAAGACGTGTAAGAAGAATATGAACAGACAATTTTGCTCAGAGAAGGAGTCTACAGGGAACAAAGACAGATGAGGCTAATGACAAAAGCATGTGAATATTAAGCTAAAAGTTTACATGTAATCCTATAGGCCACACGTTGCAAAACCAATATCCACAAACCAATATTTACTCACTGATATGTTTTGTTTGGCCCAATCAGCATTTTTTGCTTCAATGGCAATTAGTATGTTGCTCACAAAGCAACAACCTCCTAGAGGAAGTCTTCAGTGGGGTAGTATGGCAACCCCTAAGAATCCCTAGGACCCTTTCAAAACGTCTTTGAGGTCCTAGGATTTTCTTCATATGCTTTGACCAAGACAATATGTCATAACAGAGTAAGTGAAGACACAGATATAAAAATCCAGCTATCTTCTATTATGCCAAATATCAAAGATGTAAAAGTAATGTTCTCCATTTTCCATAAAAAATTATCATTTATGCTAACATGTCACCTTATCATGTTACACCAAGCCCTCTTCATGCAGTTACATTACCTGCCTGGACCATGTAGGCATCTGAATTCTGACCTGAGTAATGGGGAACCAGCAAAGAGATTGTAGTCTAAAAGCTTGACAGTCAGAAAGTGGTCAGGATGAGATATAAGATTCCAAGAATAGAGGATATTTGTTTTTTGTTTTCTTTTCATTTGTTTTTAAGTTTGATTTGCCAACATGAAGATATTTGTTAGAAAGAAAAATACAGTGATTATTCATGAATCTAATTTTATTTATTTTGGGCATAGAAGTCATTAAGCAATATGGCTGGACTCATAAGCAGTAAAGCATGACAGATTATACTCAGAATAATTGGTTTACCTCTGATGCCTTCTTCTTTGTCTGGCTGATCTTTTAATTTGTACTTCCTTTGTCTATCCTTTCTACCTTCTTCTACAATGGTCTCCATATGTGGTTTATTTTCCACCTCCTTGAGATCAATCCTAGAAATAAGCCATGATATTTACTGCACTGGACCTGAATAGGTGACTGTGTGAACTTTCAATCCTGAGAGGCAACCCAGCTAGCTCTCTGATTCTGAAGCAAGCTGATTTCCCTCAAAGGGGCAAGTGCTTTGACTTGCTGAGGCTCTCTTTGAGGTTGTCTAGGAGCTGACCAAGACCTTCCTCTTCAATAAGTGGGGCTCAAAAGCAGCTGTTACATAGATTATTCATGGGATCTAAGCTTTCTGTCTTTTCTAGTTCTATAACCACATGCCATAGGGGTGATGCAGTGAAAAGTGGCTGTTGGATGACTTAAAGGCAAAGTTCCATAGCCTACTCAGCAGAGTATGCCGAGAAATAACCATTCCTCTCCTGCCTCTTTCTCCTCCCCACTTTTCCATTCTTTCCCACAGGCAAAAGTGAGGGACTTATAAAGGCACAATGCAGGAACGGAGTTGTTCAGTTGGTGTGTGTAGTTGTAGATTTATTGTGGTCTCAAGTATGGAGTGTTGGGTTAGAGTTGCAAGCAGAGGAGAGGAGAATAGGGGAGAGGTGATATTTTCTGTAAATTCAGTGGTCAAACTTGACATAAATTAAACATTTACAGCTGTTTTGACCATTTGAATCCTCCTAGCCATGTCTATGCTCTCTAATCAACAGGAGAGTCTACCAATCTCTTTTCTTGATTCACTGCAATTTTTTCCTTCCTGGAATGCTTAAGCCAAAATATGTCCAAGGGGGCAGCCAAATTTGTCTTCCAAAATACAATCAAAATAAACTTATTTGAATCCATTGACTTATTTTTAATGAGTTAAGCAACATGGTGCAATGGAAAGAACAGCGGAGCAGTGAGGAGCCATTGTTTTATTTCTGGCTTAGCCAACCGATTATTTGGCCATTTCATCTACAAGATGAAGAGGCTGGACTAACTAATCTCTAATGCATATTCTGCCCCTCAAATTGATTTTGCTAAGGTATATGTCATACAGTCCTTACATCAACTAACAAACACAGGAGGATGTCACACACTCAAAAACCATGAGAAAATAATCCTCTGGGAAGCTGGTTGCTATTTCCCAAACTTCCTCTACTTGAAATGCATAGTAGTTAATGGCACAGCAATTAAGATTAAGAATATAATTAAGGGCATACGATAAGTGAGGAATGGCCACTTACTGGAAATAAAACTAGTAATAAAACCCAAGTCTCCCGACTCCCATTCTAGTTCTTAATATTGTACCATGTTGTTTCACTTGTTAAAAGAAAAAAATAATTAAAATTACAATTAATTTTGTACCTCTATAAAATGGATAAAATTATAATACATATCTCAAACAGTTGTACTGAAGATTAAGTACAATAATATTGAGAAAGTGCTTAACAGTATCTGACATCTACAGTGGTAAGTGTTCATAGATGACAACTATTATTATCATTATCATTTTAATAATCATTGTCAGCAGCAGCCACTAGTAACACCCACCACACTCCTTTATTCTATCTGTCTCTCAAACCATTTGAGTGGTAAAAATCAGTATAGACAGGAGATAGGCTAGACTGCAGGAAGAGGAAGCTAGGTCAGAGGAAGTGACGAAAGGTAAAAGGAAATTTAGCAGGTGAAGAGAATTGTACTAATATTGCAGGGACTAAAGTTGATGGGTGATAGTATCAGAATTTCCATGGAACTAAGAGTATTTTTAAAAATGAATAGTGTAGATGGACCTGGAAGGTACAATACTAAATAAAATAAGTCAGAGAGAGAAAGACAAATACCGTATCACTTCATTCATATGTGGAACTTATGAGTTCCACAAACAAGCAAATAAAGTAAGAGACAAGCAAAAAAGCAGACTCTTACATATGGAGAATAAACTGGTGGTTTCCAGAGGGGAGGTGAATGGGAAGATGGTAAAATAGATAAAGGGGATTAAGAGTACATTTATCATGATGAACACCAAGTGATATATAGAATTGTTAAATCATCAGGGGGAAAAAATGAGATAAAAAAGAAATAGTCTAACTGCCCATTGTTTTCTAACTTAGCTACGGAAAGTATGCATTAAATCCTTCTTTGCTGGAGCATGAGAGAGAGAGAGAGAGAGAGCATTAAAAGGAGCATGAGCTAGAAAAGGTGAGAAACATGGCCCATTCGCATTAATAAATAAACAAGGATTCTGTGGAGCAAAGCACTGACCTTGGAAATGCAAGCACACTGTTGGGTCGCTTCCCTAAGATCTCTCTGCTAGACAACACGGAGTCCACAGTATCAGGCCTCTGGAGGACAGAGATAGAGAAGGGTTACAAGGGTTACACCTGGGGTGATGGTCCAGGACACAGACAAATCACACTTCAGGCTATCTCAAATGCAAGGTTACCATGGAACTCTATTGTTGTTTGGGTTTTTTTGAGTGCTTAAAGTCTAGAGCTTAAAATCCAATGGGGAATTATCTCATTTATCACCCTGGGTAGTCCCATACCAATTCCACCGATGCTGCCTTTTCTCAAACCATCTCCTCTGTGGAAATTGCATTCGGAGTTTATGGCTTCCTTTATACATCTTTGAGAGCCAACTTATAGAAACTATCAGGAAAATGAGGCTAATTTCACTCTTGACCCAAATAATTCCGAAATTGGGTGGTTAAGAGCAGGACTTGAAGTCGGGTGGATTCACGTTCACATCCCCATACTGTTAACAGTTATGTAGCCTTAGACCCTGGGTAAATGGGGATAACAATAAGATATAATTCATAGGATTTTTATGAGGTACTATATGTAAGTGGCTCGCACATAATAAGCACTCAACAAATAGCTATTATAATTATTATTACATTATACAATAATCACATTATGACATTATCCTAGTGTAGGAGAATATGCAAAATTATTTTGGCATTAACGATATGGTTTACAAAAGATATTAAAAGGAATTTCTTTTTTTTAAGATTTTATTTATTTATTCATGATAGAGAGAAAGAGAGAGAGAGAGAGAGAGAGGCAGAGACACAGGCAGATGGAGAAGCAGGCTCCATGCCGGGAGCCCGATGTGGGACTCGATCCCAGGACTCCAGGATCGCGCCCTGGGCCAAAGGCAGGCGCCAAACCGCCGAGCCACCCAGGGATCCCCTTAAAGGGAATTTCAAAAAAGAGATTTTAAATATGTTTCCAGCAAAAGCAGCATCAGTGAAATAAACCCACAGCTTCCCAAGAGAACCATTCTGCAAGACAGCCCTGAGGTTTAAGTTATGGGACATCTGAGGGGAAAACAATCACTCTCACCACTTTACAGCAATTTTTCAAAATGTGTTTTATAGATGTTATCAATATAGGATTAAACTAAAGTTCCATTATTCATGATTCAGTTAAAGTGGCTTCTTTCCAGCCCGACTTCTCAGACCCTTTAATATGCCTATGTGCTTTGTTCCTCTGTCCATGAGGGTGATACATGTAGCAGTTTGCCATCTGCTTTGGCCTCCAGATCCTTTCTTCATAGAATCTCTCTCAGGCCGACTTCTGGAAAACAGTCCTAAAAAGTTATGTCTTAGAGTGCAGCAGGCCAATTAAAATGCTGTCCTCTCTTCTAAACACATTATTAAAGCTACAAAGTTTCATAGAATCCCTGAAGATTAGAGATGGGCCAGTGCTTTGGCTTTGCTTCCATGTGTTTTTAATGGAAAAAAAAGAGAGGGTTCTACCCTTGTGTGTGTCTACTTCACACACACACACACACACACACACACACACACACACACACACGGGGTTGGTTCCTCTCCTTAAAGCCCTGCATGGAGCCAGATCATGGAAAAAACACCAAAGCCTCAGTATGCACAACTCTTAAGTCCCCATCCCAGAGCTCCCTGAAAGGAGAAATTTGAGGGTAGAATTCGACCATATTTACACACTTTTGGTTAAAACTCAGGCTTTGGCTTTTGCTCTATGGGACTTGGATTATACAGCATTCTATGATAATCTAATTAGCTTATATCAACTTTGTCGTTGCCAGGAATGTACGTAGGGCACACAAAGCATCCAGTTAGTTCTGTTGATTGACTGTTTCACCACCTCCTTAAACTCTGCTATGTCCACCTTACCAGCTACTGAATAGTTAACAATGATGGGGTCAGTTATGAAATCTGTTCCACAATATGGCAAATTAAAAGCTAAAGACACATTTCCATGACTCGATTTATTGTAGGCTTTAAATACTACATTAAATTATTACATTAAATACTACAACCAGGGTGCCTGGGTGGCTCAGTGGGTTGAGCATCTGCCTTCAGCTCAGGTCACGATCTCCAGGTCCCTCTCCCTTTGCCCACCCCCAGCCCCTCATTTCCTGCCCCCACTTGTGTGTGTGTGTGTGTGTGCATGCACTCTATTTCTAATAAATAAAATCATTGAAAAAAATTTTTAAGTAAAATACTATAACAAAAAAAAAACATTTAGAGAGTCTGATTCTACCACTCATTAGCACCCTGACTTCAGGCTTCCCACATAAGCTGAGCCCCCATTTTTCTCATTTATAAAATCAGGATGATAATAATACCAGTTTTACAACTGTTTTGAAACTCAAATGAAATAATATATGTGGAGGAATTTTTAAACTATGAGGTACTATAAAATATTCAGAATTATGAGTTTCTATTACTATTTGTATTTTTCAGTTGGCATTAATTCAAAATTTAGATTATAGTTTCTTTGCCCTTCTAACCTTTTGGTCAAAGAGTAAATCATCTATAAACAAGTACTTCTTTGCACTTGGGGTAAGAGCCATTTAAAATATGTCAATATGAAATTTTCTTTTTCTTTTTTAAAGATTGACTTATTTGAGAGAGAGAGAGTACACGTGCATGTGAGCAAGGGGAAGGGCAGAGGGAGAGAGAGAAAGAATCTCAAAGGAACTCCCTGTTGAGCATGAAGCCCAATAGATTAGTATCCCATGACTTGAGTTGAAACTAAAAGTCAGTTGTTTAACCAACTAAGCCACCCAGGTGCACCTCAACCTGAATTTCTCTCAATAATGACACACAGTAATTCAAAGCTATGCTTGGGAGAGGGGTTTGGAGAAGGAAAACGTTAATTTACATTTGCTAGAGCTTTTGCCAATGCCCCAGTTCCATCCATCGTACAAAGGAAGTCCTTATAAAATCTCATCTTCACTTTGTTGCCTCTAATCACAAGGACCCCAATTCCTTTGAAAGTAAATTCCACATTTTGTTTGATGGAAATGGATCGTGATAAAAAAAGCAACGTCTCCTTCACACATCCTTCCACTGTATCCCTGCTAAATGGACCCTCCAGGGATATCATGACAAAGTTAAGTGGAACAACCGGGATATCACCTAGAGGGGAAAAAGACAAGGTGGGGGGAAAAGAAGTGGAAATTACAAGGACATATCATATATACTCACAAATAATTATGATTCTCACTACTCAAAAATAGAATTGTCCACATGAAGCCCTTAGCTGTACCCTATTAACAGACACTAATCAGCACAATTTTCCCTAAAAGTATATTTTTGCTCAAAATAAGAACAATTAGCTTTCTAAGCAGTACTCCAGACAAGCTTTTATTTCTCTTGGAGACACAGTAATAACTAACTCCATCTCTTCATCAGAATTTTCTGAAGTTTTCAGCCCCCTTATCTCTCAGGACATACTGTAGCAGTATTTGCCTATCTTCTCCAGTTATTACACCGTTTTTAAATGTTTATAAATATCTATATCTATATATATTATATCTATATATATTTATATTTATAAATATCTATAAATGTCAAGTGTTTTGAAAAGATAGTAGAAGTTACCTTCAAATGAAAGTATGTTTTATTAGAGGATATCAGACTGGATAACTTGCTTTTCCTCCCTAATGAGTCCATAAATGATATTGCGAAGGAATATGGTTATATCTAGCATAAAAATAAGCAGAATCTATTCCACTACAACAGACCACCAGTCAGAAAAGGGGATAAATGATAAAGATGATCAAAATGATAAATCCAAAAAGAGGCAGTAAACAAGACCCATTAATAGAGGAATAGGATAGAAAGAAGAACATTCTGGGACGCGTGGGTGGCTCAGCGGTTGAGCATCTGTCTTTGGCTCAGGGTGTGATCCTGGGGTTCTGGAATCGAGTCCTGCATGGGACTTCCTGTGAGGAGCCTGCTTTTCCGTCTGCCTATGTCTCTGCCTCCCTCTCTGTCTCTCATGAATAAATAAATACAATCTTTAAAAAAAAGAAGAATATTCTAAACATTAATTCAGCAAGCATTAATTTATAGCTTTTCAAGTGTCCAATAGTGCTGGCTGATAAGGATTAATATCTCTACAGGACACAAGCTTCCCTATATCAGCCAATAGTCTTCTGCATGATTTAATGGTGATTCTATACCACCTCTATCCACTTTATTTTTTGTAAATTTCTTAAAAGAGAATGCTATATTACCCGCCTCCAGATTGTCCCTTCCCATTCATCTAATGTCTCTCTTCCATCTGTCTTTCAGCCGATGTATCTCAGTAAGGATACTATCATCTCATGATGGACAAGCCAATGAATGTATTGCAACTCTTACTCTCATGATCTTCTGTAACTTCTGTTGACCATGCCCTCTCTTTGCTCTTGTATCCATAGCACTATTCTTGGTTCTCCAATTTCCTCTTCCTTGGTCTTCTTTGATGACTTCCTTTCTCTTCTACTTCTGATAAGATTGGGCTTTATTGTTGTGTTGTTTGGTTTTGTTTTGTTTTGTTTTTTTTGACAAAACTTTGTCCTTGTCTGTCTCCTCCCCTTATTTCATATCTTCTCTCAGGTAACTTTATCTAAATCTTGATTTCTAGTCCCCACCCCTCTCCTAAACTCGGGAATTATCTCCACCTAAGTATCTCTACAGGAATTTCAAATGTAACATGACCAAAAGTGAACTCACTATTTCATTGCCACCCCAACCTTCTTTCCTCCTTCATTCCCTATGGCATTAATGAGAAGAATGTACATCTGTTTTCTAAGAAATCTAAGTCATCCTTAATACCTTCCTTCTTCTTGCTACCCACCACTCTCAACTGGCAGTGAAATCCATATGAAATATGTCATGAATAGATTTCTTTATCTTCCTCCTGATTTCCAATGCCTTCATTCAGGCTTTTACTATATTTCACCAAACTACTGTAATTAAAAGAGCTATCTTCCTAAACTAAAAACTGGACTAACATAATTCCCTGCGCAAAAACTTTCAATGACTCCTCATTGCCTATAAGATGAATTCCAAAGTGCTTATCATAGTGTCTAAGGCCTTTTACAATTTGACTGCTACCAAATATTTTTGTCTTACCATCTTCCACTTGCCTCAACAATCATATGCCCTAGCCACACAAAACTACCCGTTACTCTCATAATAGGCTTTACTCTTTCTTTTATTCTTGAATTATTCCTATTATTCCTGAAATATTTTCCATAGCTTCTCTGCCAGCAAAGTCCTATCAACCTTTAAGACTTCCTGGTATACTGAGTGGCTCAGCGGGTTTAACGCCTGCCTTCAGCCTGGGGCATGATCCTGGACTCCCAGGATCGGGTCCCACGTCAGGCTCCCTGCATGGAGCCTGCTTCTCTCTCTGCCTGTGTCTCTGCCTCTCTCACTCTCTCTCTGTGTCTCGCATGAATAAATAAATAAAATCTTAAAAAAAAAAGACTTCCTGGTATATGTCATCTTCCTAAATTTCCCTGAGCAAAGTTAAGCATGTTCTCCTCTCAGCTCCCCTAGCACTTGATCCAGTTTTGATCAATGTTGCTTTCACAGCATTCAATCATGTTGCAACACTTGCTTATATATTTCTTTCCCATGCTAAATTCTGAGCTCTTCAAAGCAAGGATCTTGTCTTGACAATCTTTAAGAATCACTGTATGTTTAGTTACCTAGTTAATTAATGATGAAGAATCATAAGCCCCCAAAGCTAAACTGTAGACAGAATTGTTCTTATGAATCAATTCAAGCATATATATTTAATCCGAAATTTCTTCAACCTTGTAAAAAAATTAAAAATTAATTATCCAACCCTGTAAAAAAATAACTATGGATCTTTTTTTAAAGATTTTATTTATTTGAGAGAGAGAGCACAAGAGAGAGAAAGCACAAGCAAGGGAGGGGCACAGGGAGAAAGTGAAGCAGGCTCCTGGCTGAGCAGGGAGCCTGACATGGAGCTTGATCCCAGGACCCTGATATCATAACCTGAGCTGGAGGCAGATACTTAAGACTGAACTACCCAGGCATCCTGGATCTAAACTACTTTTTTTGGACTATACTATGAGATCCAAGATGGAAAACTAATTCTATGGAGCAAATATTTTTGTTAAAAAAAAAAAAGTTGGCCTTATTTTCACTTTATTTGGTAGGTTTTGATGAATTAAGATATTATATGTCCATAAAACTCTAGGTAGAATTGGCTGAAAAGTCCATCAAATCTACCATATAGTTTATGTACATAATGAATTCTAAGTACAATTTGTTTGTATTGTTTTCCCAATCTTTCATTTTTTGGTGGGAAGTTACTCTGAAAATTAACTTTTGGGGAAGTTAACATAAAAGCAAGTTTTAGCCTTTTCACCTGCTGACATTGGGGGTAGGCTATCTCTCTTTATCCAGACTCTGTATGAGTCTGATGCAAGAGGGGATGATAAGGAAGGTCAAAAGAAACACAGCCCAAAAATCAGGAAGGAAGCCCCAAAGCCCCTAAGTAACCAGGGCAACTATCACGAAGTCCATACACCAAAGCTGGAATGTAAGCAAGCAGCCTGTGTCAGGTGTCATGTCTGTTTTGTTTACCACTATATCTCAAGCTCTTGGAACAAGGCCTAACACATAGTTGGTCCTCAGTAAATATTTGTGGAAAGAAGGTAGAAAGGAAGGAAAAGAGAAAGAATCAGGGAGAAGGAAGGAAGACTTTAGGGTGTGAGAAGTATACAAGGTATTCATTAAGTCCTTATGGAATTATTAACCTTCTCACTTTTAAATTCTAATAATTTAGATTATATATGATAGAAAAACAGTTAGTGATCTTTTTCATAGCTAATACAGACTGTAATTCTAACCAGAGACCTAATTAACTTTTTCTTTATAGCCACTTTTAACTTCTGAAGGCCTAAAAATATGAATAAAGCCTGTACAATTCTGTAAAGAGGTATTTATATAAATTTGCCTTGATATCACATTAAGTCTTCCCATGCCTGGCTCTGAAGCTACTAAGGTATAAAATGGCCTGCAAGGAAGACTGTATATCATTTCCTGTGTTGGCCCCTTCCTCTTCCAAAGGTACCACCTGAAAAGTGAGCTCCTCAAATCAGAAACTGATAAAACAGCATGTGAACAAACTTTGCCCTTTCATTTTCATCACCATGCCAGTTATTTTCTGAGAAAGTCTTAAATATTGAAGAGATTTACCAGGAATATATATTTTGTTTTGTTTGAGTCCATGAATCTGTACTAACTTCTCTGCCATGATAAACATGGGCCTCTGAATCAGAATAAACTTGTTGTTTCCCACCTCAAGTTTTTGTCTCGTGAAAGTGAAAGTTCCAAGTCCTGGAATCTGAACCCCCTAAAAGAAAAAGGAGGGGGCAAAAAAAAAAAGAGCAGCAATCAGAATTCACTGAAGGGGTAAAGAAAAATAACCCTTTGTACCGTTATCCAAAAAAAACATGAAAAGAAGTAAGCCTTAAATAGTTAATGATCTCTACAATCTCTTACAGCTATAGTATGTTATGACTCTAAGTTTTCATTTAAGTATAAATGTAATAATATATTGATCTGCAATACTTCTGACATCAGATCCCCCATCTCCATTATCATTCAAAGGCTGTGAAGACTAAGAAAGCTTGTATGGAGGCTGCAGCTACTTTTAATCTATGTTTAAGATTCCTCTTGTCCTAAATTGTGTGAAATTCTAAATTTTAATCATTTGCCATACAGAGAAGGAATTTAAGAGGCCATAAGAATCTCTGCTTTCTCATTCCCTCTTTTAGGTTTTGTCTCTTATTTAAAATCAGACAATCCAGCATCCAAGGCATATGCTGCAGTGTAGTGATCTTGGCTGATGGGTAGAAGCAAATGCTTTTGGCTCTCAAACTAGGTCTCTGTCTCCCTGGAAATATCATACCTCAAGGATTACAAATGCCTACAGGCGCCATGAAAGAATGTAAGGGAGTGAAGGTAGCCAATCAGAGGACGCAGTAGCCAGAAAGTACAAACCCTATCCAAAGGCAAGAGCCCATTGTTGGCTCCAGCCCAGTGTCATTGTGCAGGAATGGAAAACCGGTATTATTAAATCTGCTGATTTTTCAAGAAAAGATTGAAACAGATCCAAAATTTCATATAAACTGTCCAAATTTTAGGTGGTGGTGACTAATTCAAATATCAGACCAAACAAAGTAATTCTGAAGGATGAATTTAGCCGAAGGGCTATCAGTCATATTGGGACCTCTGGGTAGCATATAAAAGTTCCACAATTTCCCAGCTCCCTCCAAACTCCTCAAGATTCTGTTCAGTTTTATCACATCCAAATTCAAAGCTGGGCAAAGTTCCTCATTTTTGGCAAGTTGAGTTCAGTCCCTGATTGTCTTCTTGTACTTCAGTTAAAACCCATTCCATGTAAAGGCGCAAGATAGGAAACAGCATATCCTTCTACAGCTATGCCAGCAACTATCAGGTCACAGAAAAACAGAATACATCTAGTTCCTCTACACATGGCCAGGCTAATCAGTGTTCTGCTTGCTATCACTACAAGAGCAAAACTTTTACAAATTCATTACCTAAGAATAAAATCCATGTTTGTTAAATCTATTATCCATAAGTATATCATAAAATTACAGGACTGAAAGTTAAATTGGAAAGCTATCTTGCTCACAGTAAAATTATACAAGACTAAGGAGGAAAGACCTTTTGGACTCTTGCATTAAACCTGAAGTATAAATCTTACCTTGTGTAGGGATAGCTGCCGTTCCACAAATCCTGAAACATTCGCCCAGATAGTAGAGACTTCTGAAATTCAAAGGAAATAAAAAATATTTTAAGCTCTCATGTACTACTATCTAGTCCTAGTAAATAAAAAGTAAATATGAAATGCAGAATCAAATAATACTAATTCCTAATTAATTCAGAATTAACAGAAAATAAGGTCATTCCCCAAAATTAATTTTCCTAGTGACTAAAGCTCACCTTTTAAGTTCCAAAATGTGCCTAATAATAATAAACAAACTTTTGAATAAATTCTTTCTAGGATAGAGGAAACTCTGTCACACATTTCCTTTTACTCAATAAAGGAAATTCTATAAAAGTGTGACAGGGGATCCCCGGGTGGCGCAGCGGTTTGGCGCCTGCCTTTGGCCCAGGGCGCGATCCTGGAGACCCGGGATCGAATCCCACGTTAGGCTCCCGGTGCATGGAGCCTGCTTCTCACTCTGCCTGTGTCTCTGCCTCTCTCTCTCTGTGACTATCATAAATAAAAAAAAAATTATAAAAGTGTGACAGAGTTCCTCTTATTCTATAAATAGAGCTAACCAAGTATAATCTAGCCTTTTTTAAAGTTTTTATTTAAATTCCAGTTAGTTAACATACAGTGTAATGTTAGTTTCTAGTGTACAATTTAGTGTTTCAGCACTTCCATACAACACCTGGTGCTCATCATAAGTGCACCCCTTAATCCCCATTACTTATTTCACTCTCACCTTTTCTTAATGACCCATTCAAAAATTATTTAAGGAGTGTCTACTCTGTGGCATCTGAGCAATATAAACCTTCATTCTTATACCATTATATAACACAGAAATAAAGGCAAGCACCATTAAGGCATGAAAGGCTGTTGTCTGTACATTAACTGTTTCTATACTTCTGTTTTTGCTTAATTCTCTTTTTTCGCAGGGGGCGGGGTGCTCTTTATAGAGATTGCATGTGTGTGTGGGTGTGTGTGTGTGTACACACTCATTTATCATCTTTTTCCACAACCTTGCCCATATGATAAACTCCATGACAGCAGGGACCTATATTGGTTGGTGCACTGAATCTATCAACACTGAGTAGTATGTAGTAGCTTTCAGTATTTTTTAAAATGTCTTAACGCCGATATAACAGACTTACTAACCTGTAAAACAATATATTTTTTTAATTGAGATTCTATTGACACATAAGATTATGTTGATTTAGGGACGCCTAGGTGGCTCAGCAGTTAAGCATCTGCCTTCAACTCAGGGCATGGTCCCAGGATCGAGTCCTGCATCGGGCGCCCTGCATGGAGCCTGCTTCTCCTTCTGCCTCTGTCTCTTCCTCTCTTTCTCTGTGTCTCTCGTGAATAAATAAATAAAATCTTTTTTTAAAAAGATTTATGTTAGTTTCAGGTGTACAACATGATTCGCTATTTGTATATATTGCAAAATGATCACCATATTTTTTATTTTTTATTTGCTTTTTAAAAAATTATTTTATCTATTTGTTAGAGAGAGAGGGAGAGGAAAGGAGCACAAGTGAAGGATGGGGAGAGGAAGAAGCAGACTCCCTCTGAGCAGGGGGCCCAATCCCAGGACCCCGGTATCATGACTTGAGCGGAAGGTAGACACTTAACTGACTGAGCCACCCAGGCACCCCTTGACTTACTTTTCATTCTCATTTGTTACTCTTAGACTACCAGCTGTCACCTCTCTCTGCTGCTAGTGCTCTGCAGAACCCCTCCCTAATCCTAATTTACTGCTTCTGATCTATGTTTTTTATTTCAACAAATATACTAATATTATGTCTAAAACAATAATTTTTAACAACAGACCTTTGGGTCGGGACCCAAGGGCCTTTACTTTGAATCAGTGCACAGACTTCTAACTTCTGCTTTGAATGATCAGAGAGAGGTCTTCTTTGTTTTTCTTGTTCTGAGCTGTGTTTCCGCCCACCCACCCCCCAGAGAAAAACTGGTAGAAAAATAAGTAGCTGCCAATAACTAGTTAAAAATGTGATATGAAGGTATACTCTAGGTATAACTAATATTTAGAAATACAGAGACTTGGCGGTGGCCACTGTGCAAACCAGACTTCACTGGCTCCTGCGCCTTGCTCCACTTCCTCTGCAACCAAGTCTGACAAACCCAATATGGCTTAGAGTGAGAAATTTGATACGTTGAAATTGAAGAAGACAGAAAGGCAGGAGAAAAACTCACTGCTTTCAAAAGAAACGACTGAACAGAAGAAGCAAGCAGGCGAATCTTAATGAGGCACGCATGCCAGTATGCACCACACGTTCCACAAGTAGTGCCTTCTTTTAGCTATTTAACTTTGTCAGATGCAAAGAAGTTGGATCAAGTTTAAATGACTATGCTGCCCCTTTTGACACCAAAGAATCGAGAACTACTGACAACGAAAGCCACTTGCCTCTTCCATCTGCCTGGCTGGCTGGCAGGGAAGGAAAAGAACTTGGATCTTGGTAATGGAAGAAGCTGGGTGGGAGAACAGTAAAATCTAAAAATGAAGCTGGTCTGAGGTGTCCTGCAGGCTATAAAATGCAGTTTAATCAGAATGCTATTTTTTTGTTCAAATGATTTTAATTCTGGGAAAGTACAATTTTTTAATACGCAAATAAAAAATTTAAGCCTAGAAAAGGAAAAAAGGAAATGCAGAAAATTAAGTCTGTCTTGACATCTCCATTCCAAACCTAATTATGTATTAAAGATACTTTTTTTTTTTTTCCCAAACACACGAATGTTTATTTAGAAGCTCGAGCTTGGGTCCAAGTATACCCGACACAGCGGAGCAGGAACTTGGACCCCAAGGTGGGTTTCAGCTTATAAAGATACTTTCCAGAGGAGACCACCGAGGCAGGCGCGATGACTGAGGCTGATGTAAATCCGAAGGCCTACCCCCTTGCAGATGCCCACCTCACCAAGAAACTACTGGACCTTGTTCAGCAGTCCTGTAACTACAAGCAGCTTCGGAAAGGAGCCAACGAAGCCACCAAAACCCTCAACAGAGGCATCTCTGAGTTCATCGTGATGGCTGCAGACGCTGAGCCCCTGGAAATCATCCTGCACCTTCCGCTGCTGTGGGAAGATAAGAACGTGCCCTACGTGTTTGTGCGCTCCAAGCAGGCCCTCGGGCGAGCCTGTGGGGTGTCCAGGCCTGTCATTGCCTGTTCTGTCACCATCAAAGGAGGCTCGCAGCTGAAGCAGCAGATCCAGTCCATTCAGCAGTCCATTGAAAGGCTCTTAGTGTAAACCACTGGCCTCTGTCCCACTCCTCACTGAGTCCAGCCCTCCCCCTGGGGCTGTGTATCATATCGTCTGTTCGCATGTAGTTTCTCCAGCTGCCTTCTCTTGTTATATTCTAGTACTAAATCCGGGTTTTGCATTTTTGTATTATTTTGGTTTTACAGATCGTTCTCTGTATATTAATCCCCCACCCCACCTCTGTCTCCCATTCTACTCTCTCTCTACCATCCTATCCTCCCTTTTGAAAAATGAACTAATGCCGAGAACAGGCAGAAACAGAGTGGTGACACCATTCAGATCCAGGGAAGAGCCTCGTTAGAGATCTGGTTCGAGCTCACTTCCTGTTGCGTGTAGGACATGGTGGATGTGAACACCATTCACTTTGTATCCTTTGTGCCTGGAGTACAGAATCATTCCATATGTGTTTGGTCTCTAGGGGATTATGGATCATTAGGGGAGAAAGCATGTATTCTTTGAGGTTGTTAGATGTGTGTCCAAGTGTCATTTGCCAATATGCTCCTGCTGTTTGTTTTGGTAATGTGATGTTTCCCTTTCCCCCAAATCCCAACCATGCCCCTGAGGGTGGCAGGGCAGCAGCATACCAAAGAGATGTGCTGCAAAATTCCAGAGGCCACCTGGGTGAGTTAGACATGGGGCAGCTGATGTAAGGAGTTGAGAAGTGGCTAGGGAAAAAAAGAGGGTCCACTGACGCTGGAATGAAGTCTGAGCAAGTCACAGAGCCCTGACTGGAAGCTACAGCAGAGACATTGGAATCAAGGAAACATCCTCTCTGGGGAATGGAGTTGTCTTCAATGGACACTTGGTACCAGCTCTGAGAGCCCTTATGCCTGTTTCTTGCCAGAATGTGGGTCAGATGTATGTATTCTTTATCACGTCAGAAGGACAGTGCTAGTGTGTCAATCTTGTGAGCATCCTAATAAAGAAATATATTCATATTCCAATTAAAAAAAAAAAGATACTTTCCAGGGGTGCCTGAGTGGCTCAGTTAGTTCAGTATCTGACTCCTGATTTTGGCTCAGGTCAGGATCTCAGGGTTGTGGGATTGAGCCCCATGTTGGGCTCTGCACTCAGCATGGAATCTGCTTAACTTTCTCTCCCTCTGCCTCTCCCCCTGCTCATGGGCAAGTATGTGCTCTCTTTCTCTCTCTCAAATAAATAAAATCTTTAAAAAAAATACTTTTCTTTAAAAAAAAAAAAGATACCTTCCAATGAGGAAATCAAGAGTCTTATGTTTTAATTCTCCAAACAAAAGATCAAAAACAGTGACATTTACCAGGTTGCCACATTGGAATATGGATACAGTTGGTGACAAAAGACCAATTCTTTCCCAACTTTGGAAACTGCTTGATTTATTGGTATAATTTTTATTTCTAATGGCTTAAACCACTACCTAAAGCAGGGAAATTGCAGTCTTTTAATTCCAGAATATCAAGGTTATAAGTATTTTTATTAATATGCCGTAAAAGGAATAGGTTAGGCAATGAGAATTACCAGTGATTCTCATGGGCGTCTGGGAATAAGTTGGCTGATGGAAATTCACTTACCCACCAAGAAAACTAGGGCTGCATGCTACAGTAAGCCAAGTGATTCTTCCCTTCACACTAAATCACAGAAACACAGTTTATTATCACTAAGTATTTTCTCTACCCTGCTCTATCCTACTGTATTCCCCACTCCTTCCCACTACGATAGACAAAAGAATTCTACTTCTGGCTGCTAAGAACTAAGAAGATCTTTCAACCAATCCCAATTGTATACTAAATAAAATTTTTCATCATGACCAAAAATGTCATTAAATTACTAATAATACAGAATCTCCATACCCGGATTTACACAGAGATCTTTCAAAGTTACTAAGTCCAAACTGTTAAGTCATTTCACCTAGACTCATGATACATAACTCAAATTTCAGGAAAGCAATCTATTCCAAAAGGAAATGATTTAATTAGAGCCAGGAGAAACTATATCGCTTGCAAGCAAACCCTAATGAAAAGACTTGATGGAGCTTAACTGGAAATTTGAGGATCATCTGTCTTCACTTGGATGGTATATTCAAGTCATGTTGTTTTACGCTATACAATCTAATGGATAAAATTATGTAAGAGGAGAGTCTATAACTCTAAACTGAAATTTGCTACTTCTTACTGAAGACAAAGAAAACCTGCACATCATTTCCTTTAGGCAGCTTTAGGGTCTTGCACTTCAACTGGAATAGATGGATTTGAAAATCTCACAAACTATGATTTTTAACTTTGATTTTTCTGACATCCCAAAGTCAGAGGACATCACTAAATCTCAAAATAGAAATTGTAATCCAGTCTAAAACACAAGTTAAAGAATATGCTACTTTTATATTTTAGAGAAACCTGGGGTTGTTTATTTTAATCAAATACTGAAATACCAAGAATCAATATTATAAAGAAATAATCCCTGGACATTCCTTCTATACTCAGTTCAACCATCATTTGACTTCCAATTCTAAACGTTTTATGCATTCAAAACCATATTTTTAAACACAGTGCCAAGTAGCAGGAATACTTATTTTACATATGATCATTATAAAAAGGAACTAAGTGTCCATTATGTAAATTATAGGATAATATATGCTTGAAATAGATATTAATGCCAAATATAAAAGTTCCCTGACTTCATAAGACCTCTTCTAAAATTAAAATACTGACACAAAAAAGCAAAATATCCAAGAGTGATTTGAACAAAGAAACATACTCCCAGAGCACACTGCAATGGAAAGATCAATGTGTGGCCTTCCTGCCTCTGCAGATGGCTAGCTATATGTAGTCTTCAATAATTTGAACAGTTCTCATCCATTAAATGATGACTGGGCATTCTAAGTACCCTAATTACATTATAGTAAACTTTGGTGAAACACGTGGAAGCAACAGAACTTGATATATACAATGATGAAAAGTTAATTTATGTGTTTTGCTGAGATTGAAAGTTCATCCTCATCTCCTTACAATGGTTCATTTGTGAACGTTAATAAGTAGTCATTTGACTTGTGTTTCTGTTGTTCAACCAATAAAGCTCTTGCTGAGAGGTCCCCAATGGTCCCCTTGTCCATAAATTCAATAGATATGTTTAATTTTCACCTCTCCCACCCTTCAGTCTTATCTAACACTGGTGATCGCTCTCTCCTCCTTTAAACACCTCTCCATTGGCTCCACACTACTGTCTCCTGGGTTCTCTTCCTACCTGTCTAGCCATTTCTTCTCTGTCTCCTTTGTAAGGTAATCTTCCTCAACTCAGCCATTAAGTGTTGGAATTTTCAAAGGTACAGCCCTCAGCCTTCGGTCTTCACCCCAGACTCTGTTTAGGCAGTCACATCCATACCCAGGGCTTTAATGACTGCCAATATGCTGATGACTCCCACGTGTTTTTTTTTAGAAGCCCAGACACCCTCCCTGTTTTCAGGTTCTAGACATGTGTATCCAACTGCTTCTTTGGATATCTCACAAAAGACACTTCATGTGCTCAAAACAGGATCTTCCTTCCCTTGAATCTTATGCTGTTAGCCAGGGTTTTGATCTCAATGACTGGCACCACCATCTATTCAGTTATATGAGCCAGGAACTCAGAACTCATCCTTGAAACTTCCTTCCTCTCCCACCCTCCTATCCAGTCCACTACCTGTAGAGTTTACCTGTAAATAGCCTTTCGGTCTGTCTACTTCTCTCCACTTTTACTGCTACCATTTTAGACCAAACTACTATTCACTTTCACTTAAGTTACTGTTCTAGGCATTCTTGACACTCCAGTTCATTCTCCACTTTGCATCCAGAGCAATCTTCTCAAAACACAAACTTGATCATGTCATTCAACTCCTCCTTTAGCCCCATGCAAAACACTCAACAGCCTTCAGTCAGGCTTAAAATAAAGGCTACCATCTTTAATATGATTACTAGGCCCTGCATCACCTGACCCGTTTTCTTTGCATGATGTCTGAGGAGCAGCCATTTGGGGTGGTTGCTTTTAGCTAACATTTGTTGAGCACTTACTTTGCCCTAGTCCCCAAGTTAATACATTATCTCTTTTATCAAAATCCTCAGTTGGCCCCTTTCCCTCATTAAGGCAGTCAATAAAGAAACTGTCTCTGGGTATCCAATATGAGCCTGCTGAGATTACCAGCCCGTTTCCAAGACAACATAGCCACTCCAGTGGATAGGGAAGGAGGTTTTCCACCTCCTCCTGGCAGCAGGTGAAGATCCAGCCCCTTATCAAGTACTTACCCTCCTGGCTGAGCGACAGCAGGGTAGGCAGCACCTGCCTGCCCAGGTCCTGCATGGAAGGGATGATAGTGTCCAACATCGCAGCTTTCTAGTTGGATGGGTGCTCAGTCCTCAACAGGTCTCTTCTTTTTATGGAGTTTGTACAAAAGTGATTTTTCCCACCCTCCAATCCCTTCTCCACAGAGCTACGGATGTCTCTTAAAAGTAAAAATTACCAAATCTTGATTTTATTTTTTCCTTCTTTCTTAAGTGTTCTTTCTCGCTGTGCCTCCCACTGCCCTGGTTCCTCCTGAGAGGCTCCCACCGCAGGAACCCTGAGGGCTGTCCTGCACCAGGATGCACAGGAAAGCCTTTGGGGACACTGAGAGGACACCGAGAGGCCCAATGACAGGGTGAGCGGGAGCGAGCCCAGAGCGGGGACGGGAGGGCAGGCCGGCCTCAGGGCGGCGAGACGTGTTGCTAAGACGCGACAAAGGCTTGCGGCGTTGCTAGGGTGTCAACCCGGGGCCTTGGCTCCGCCCCCCAGGGTGGGTCGCGGCCCACGTTGCCAGGGTGATCCCGGAGCTCCCAACAGCAAGGCTGGGGAGTAACTTCGTGTTTATCTTTTCCTTTCCCTTCTTCCCCGGGGCAGCGAAGAGCCTTGGTTGCTTCTGTAACCTCCTTGCACCAGTTCGGAAATACTGTCTAACCCCGGCGGGGACATTTGCGTCTCCACATCTGCGGGAGCGCTGGAGTTTGAACTGGATTTTCTTTCTCGCGTTTGGTTTTCCCTGGGCTCTCTTCCTGGGAAATGGAGAGCCGGAGGGCTGGGGAGAGAAACGGACGTTTCTTTAATTACAGTCATTCTTTTAATTCCCTGTACACTGCACGAACGTCATCCTACAGACTTGTTGTAATAGTCTCCCCTCTGCTGATAATGAATTATCCCAAAGTGAACACACACGTCAGCCCCACCCAGGCCAAGAAATAGGACTCTTGCATCCACCACTCACTACTCACTTAGGATTAGGCAAGCTACCCTAACCCTCTGAGGTTCTCTATGAAAACTGGGAGTTAATAAAACTAAAGTCACACAAAGAGTTTTCCCAGAGTGTGTTCCACAGGATGCTAACTTGTGTTGATAAAAATAAATGATAACTGGAAAAAGGAAAGGAGGGAGGAGGAAGGAAGGGAGGGAAGAGGAAGGTATAAAGGAGGGAGGGAGGGAAGGAGGGAGGAAGTTCTGTCAGCACCACAGAAACATCTCACTCCTCCTCCAGCCATTATTCCAACAAATGCTATAAATTATTTTATCTGTGTTTCAACTTTTGGAATCATATAGTATGTATTATTTTATTTGTGGCTCTGTCCTTCAACATGATGTTTGTAAGATTCTCCATGGTTTCGGTGGTAGCAATTTGTTCGTTTTCACTGTTGTATATTATTCCTGTGTGTGAATATGACACAATTTATTTATCCGTTCCATTACTGAGGGAACATATGAGTTATTTCCATTTGAGGGCTAATAGGAATAATGTTGCTGCAAACATCCTTCAACAAAATTTTTGATGTACATCCATACTCATTTCTGATGTGTATACAATTAGGAGTAGATTATGGGTCACAGGAAATGCAGATTTTAACATATAATGCCAAGCAGATTTCCAAAGTGACTATTGCAATGGTGGTTGGAGGGAGAAACCTCTGGCACTTAGTGTGAACAGAAATTAGGGGTGCCTGATGGCCTGCAATGTACACTACAGTCCTGTACAGTGAAGACTGTTCCACATTCTGTACTATATTGCAATATCTCATCAGATTTCTATGTATGAAAAGAAAAAGACTACTTATGAACCTAGAAAAAAAATCCACTTTAAGTGCAAATATGAAGAAGTTTTTTCTTAGTTTCAATATCACTTAATTTTCTAGAAATTCAAAATCCAAGTAAACTGAGAAAAGATTATGCCTTTCTTTTCAGGATTTAAGAATTCTTCACTATTTAGGAAAACTATAATCATTACAGTTGATGAGGCTGGTGGCACTTGAGTAGCCAACACACCTAAGCCAGACTGCATTTGTAGCTGTGGCATTCATAGTGATTCTTCCTGTTGGTATAAGGATGTGGCAACTTCATTGGCCTTCCAGCATAGTCATGCCTGAACACACAGCTTTCCAGCTCCCATATATTATTTTGCTATACATTACTTACATTATACTAGAGCTCTGATTTTAATTTTTTTTAAATTTATGATAGTCACAGAGAGAGAGAGAGAGAGAGAGAGAGAGAGGCAGAGACACAGGCAGAGGGAGAAGCAGGCTCCATGCACCGGGAGCCCGACGTGGGATTTGATCCCGGGTCTCCAGGATCGCGCCCTGGGCCAAAGGCAGGCGCCAAACCGCTGCGCCACCCAGGGATCCCGAGCTCTGACTTTATATTCATTTTTTGTAAGTACACTCCATGTTCAGTATGGAGCCCAGGGCGGGGCTTGAATTCACAACCCTGAGGTGAAGACCTGAGCTGAGATCAAGAGTTAGATGTGATACTTAAAATACTGAGCCACTCAGGTGTCCCCTTTATATTCATTTTTAAGTGGTATGGGTAAATAAGCTGTATTATCCATAAACTTCACTTTAGATAGTAATAAGGTGCTCAGGCAAAATATTTGTTATAAAAAAGAATCGTTGTGTCTAATAGGACTGAGAACCTCTGTGCTGGAAAATGACAAGCTCCATAACTCAGCCTTTCTCTCTCCACCTTCTAATAAGAAGCTCAGAACTAGGTTTTAGGCCTCTCATAAGCT
Source organism: Nyctereutes procyonoides (assembly GCF_905146905.1). Classification (NCBI taxonomy): domain Eukaryota; kingdom Metazoa; phylum Chordata; class Mammalia; order Carnivora; family Canidae; genus Nyctereutes; species Nyctereutes procyonoides. Next base: position 14,076,712 of record NW_026575041.1, on the reverse strand, counting down.
GGTTTCTTGGAAAAATAATTTCCTCCCACTCGCTCTTTTATGACCTGCCTTCTGCCCTTAGTCTATGAGGGCAGTCTATCCTGTTTAGTCTTCAAGCACTTGTCTGCAGAATAGGCTGTCTCAAATTCTTCGGGGGAAATAACCAGGGAAGGTTGTTGAATGGGCCAGTAGCAAATAATGGGCAAACTCTTCTGTGACAGCTGTCTTGACAGTTGCTGAGCCAGCTACTTTTTAGTGGTCATGTCAGGATTATTATTCAATCTTAAGATAATGAAGTTGAAAAAATATATTAGTTTCTTAGAATAATAGATTAGATTAACCTAAACATGGTGATGACACTTCTAGTCTCCAGAAAAGTTGTCTTCACTTTCAAACAATGGTTATGAATGACTGCTAAATTAGTGAATTATAGATGACCAAAGGAAGATCTGCAAATGATAAAGGCAAAGACTTTTCTTTCAACATCTTTTCCTTTTACCAAAAGTCTCTTGACAAAAGAAGGTGTGGAGATACATGCGACTCAGTGTTTACTAGCAACCTTAAATGAGCTATAAACATGTATCCTGAAAATACATACCCTTTAGTTGATAACAAAGCTCAAGCAAACCTTGTAATTCCACTGCTTACAGAATTTGCTCTTTGGATACACCTGCATGGTACAGACAAAGAAACACGTAAAACATTGTTTGTAATGCTAATTCTCTTTTTTTTCTTTTAAATATTTTTTTCTTTATTTATTTATGATAGTCACACAGAAAGAGAGAGAGAGAGGCAGAGACACAGGCAGAGGGAGAAGCAGGCTCCATGCACAGGGAGCCCAACGTGGTATTCGATCCCGGGTCTCCAGGATCGCGCCCTGGGCCAAAGGCAGGCGCCAAACCACTGCGCCACCCAGGGATCCCCTGTAATGCTAATTCTTAGAATTAACCTAAGATAACCATCACAGGGAACTAGTTAAATTGTAAATTGTACTTTGGAATACATTTTGAGTTTGCTTAAAAGAAAGTTCTACACTGGGCAGCCCGGGCGGCTCAGCGGTTTAGTGCCACCTTGCCACCTTCCGCCCAGGGTGTAAACCTGGAGACCTGGGATCGAGTCCCACGTCGGGCTCCCTACATGGAGCCTGCTTCTCCCTCTGCCTGTGTCTCTGCCTCTCTCTTTCTCTCTCTCTCTGTGTCTCTCATGAATAAATAAATAAAATCTTTAAAAAAAGTTGTACATTTATGTGCTGATATTTTAAGTTTCAAGATATATTAAGTGAAAACTTGCAGAATCGTATTAATAATATGCTATTTGTTTCAAGTATACATATACATATAAATATATATGTGTATTCATATATATGTTTATAAATTCATAGAATATTTGAGGAAAGACATAAAAATATTAACAGTGGCTATTTTTGGATAGTATGGAATTATGTGTGGAGAGCAGTTCAGAGAACTTTTAGGTTAACTTTTCTCCTTTACTTACTGTTTACCAAGAGCAAGGATTATCTTAGCAGTAATATATTTTTTTAAAGATTTTATTTATTTATTTATGAGAGACACACAGAGAGAGGCAGAGACACAAGCAGAGAGAGAAGCAGACTCCCTGCTGGGAGCCCAGTGTGAGACTCAATACCAGGACCCTGGGATCATGACCTGAGCCAAAGGCAGATTCTCAACCACTGAGCCACCCAGGTGTCCCCTCTTAGTAGTAATGTTTTAAAGATAATTTGCAAACAAGAGCAACAGAGGACAGAGAGAAATAGAAACAAACTGGGCCAAAGTTTTTCAAAGTACTTTAATATACAGTTACTTTTGTACAAGCTTCAACTCACCTTGCAAAACCACCATTGAATGGGCAGTCACTTTTACCCAGACCTCAAAGCATACACAACATCCAGTGGCTTGTACCAAGGGCAACTTCTCAACCTATTAAAAAGGAAAATATTTGTAATGTTCTTGTTTTAATATTACACAATACAATAAAAATTTTCAATAAATAAATTAACTCAAATCTATTAAATATCTAATACACGTCAAGCATTTTGCTAGTCGGTAAGAGGAATACAGAAGAAACCCCTATACTATTCATTCACCATTTAACAAATATTTATTGAAAAAAGTTCTAAAACCAGGATTGGGGTCCAAAGATAATGTGTAAATTGAAAATTCAATATATGAGCCAAGTTACTCTAGAAATAACTTCTTAGGAAGGTACCATGTTAGAGACCCACATAGCATCTCTTGGTTCATAGACCCAATCCAGCCAGTTTTCCCTCCAGCTTTGGATCAAATCACTTTCTTGTGAGCATGTAATGAAGCAATTGGCTTATGATTAGGAAAGCAATCTTGTCTGAAAAATTCAACTAAATAGTAGCATTGCACTCCGCACGGTGAGATGCTTACACTATAGGTACTTGGGAACTGAGACAGACTGAAAATAGACCAGATGCATCTCTCCAATCCCTTGCTTACTCAAGGGCTTAGGCAGAAGTGGGCTTGTGGTGGCTTTCTACCACATTAACTTAGCTAAGATGGAATTGCATTTCCCAGAATTCCCTTCCCTGTATGATTCTAGGTTAGAGTTAGTAAAGAGATAAATTTGTGTGAGATTTGAAAGGCAGAAGTAAAACATAAGATATGTTTATGCTCTGAAGATCATTGTAGGGCCAGGCACTGATCTGCTGGTTTAGCACGTGGGCATGGCCACGGCTCTCCAGCTCCCATCAGCTCTCCTCTCTCAGCTACTCTGAATCCTAAACTAGATGCCTGTTCAACAATGTGGCCAAAGACACCACCTTATCCTACAAGTCACATGTATCACTGAAGTTAGATACAAAAAGAGACTAATGCAAGTCCTAATTTGTTCTTATAGGTTCTAGTTAGTCCTCATGGTTTCTGGCTTATCCTCACCAAATCCAATCTTTTTTTATTCTCCCCCATTTCATGACCATCTTTCCTTCCTGACTGTTGTTCCTGCTGACTTCACCAGACAGGCTGCTGAAGCAGCCCCTACAATTACATAAGGGCTAATGCTCATAACAATCCCATACGCTTCATCATTCATAGGGCTTCAGCTTCTCTGTCTACACTAACGGATTCAGGACTAGTGGTTAAAACTGAAGTGTTTAAATTTAAATTATTTTCTTTCTGCTCTACTTAGATTTGAAGTCATATAAATTAAGAGCTTGTGCACTGCACCTCTATTATATTATAAAGACACATTAACTCTCATGTCAGAGGTATGAAGACAATGTAATGGAGTAACAAGGAGAGGAACGTTACTTATAACTGAGATGATTTGTCTGAGTGCTAAGCAAAGAGTTTGGGGCTTTATCTGGAAGTTGTGGATGGTTCCTGAAGACCTTGGAATAAGATGATGACCTGATCATCCACAGAGTATTATATTCTCCAGTACTGTATTAAGATGAAGCTCATATTTCACTACATGGCATAAAAAAATCCGTATTTCAGGTGGCAACTAAAATCAGAGAAATTTCTGAGGGAAATGAAGGAAATCCACCAGATTAAAAGGATAAGTGCCGGGGTGCTGGGTGACTAACTTGGTAAAGCAGCTCTCTTCAGCTCAGGTCATGATCTAAGGGTCCTGGGATCAAGCTCCACATCAGGCTCCTTGCTTAGAGGGGAGTCTGCTTCTCTTCCTCTCCTTTGCTCCCCATCCCCTCATGTGTGTGCATGCACTCTCTTTCTCTCAAATAAATAAATAAAGCTTTAAAAAATAAACAAACAAACAAATGGATAAGTGCTAACCATTGCAAGGCTAGCCACAGGATGATTAATGTCACTGACAATGACAGCTGTTTATAGATTTCTGAGGATGAAATGGCAAAGATACAACACAATTGAAAAAAAGGTAAATTAGCTAATGTAACAAATGAGAATATTTTGAGACTAAGCTATAGAATGATCATCCAAAAAGGAAAATAGCAAAACTCATCAAATCACACTATTTGAAAACAGAGCATTTCAAGAAATAAGTAGCACACCATTCTGCCTGGATTATTTATAGGATATAAGTCATACGATAGGACTTTCCCATGTTTAATAGATGTGACCTCAATGAATAATAAATATGATAATAATACCCAGGTATATCACATCTGTTTGTGAATAGAAAGGTGATATTTATGCTATAATAATCTGACTCGCTCTTCTTATAAACATTTTGTAATTTTTTTCTATTTCACATGTGTTGAGATGAAAAGTTTGGCATTGAAAACCTGCATTAACACCTAATATTAGCATAAATCATTTTTATGGCTAAAAAAATTATATTTCTGAGCTTAAATTTTAATTGATAAAAACAGGAATAATGATGATAAATACTAATAGCGGAAATTCCCAAAATTTTAAAAGAAATAATGAGAAAAACTAAAATAAGATTTCGTAGTTACCAAAAATTCTTAACTTGCAGTTACTTGCCTAATTTCACTATTATATTATACCATTCTACATGAGCAAAACAAAATGTGTATTCTATAGTAGAAGGAATACTTCTGGATTTTTTTTTTTTTTTTAGGTGAAGACTACTGGTCAATAAGAAAGCTCTGAAAAGAATTTAAATGTAAATGACTTTAGGCAATGTGTGATAACTTGGTTAGCCAATTCACATCACACAAAGATTAATTTAAAATGGATTATGGAACTAAATCTAGAAGCAAAAACTATAAACCTCCTAGAAGATTTTAAAACATGTTTTAAAACATAAGAGAGAAATCTTATGATATTTAGGTTAAGTAAATGTTTCTTAGGACACCAAAAGCATGAATTACATAAGTTAAAAATGTGATAAATGGGACTTTATCAAATTTTAAAGGTTTTGTTCTTCAAAGGACACCATTAAGAAATGACAAAGAGGGACACTTGGGTGACTCAGTGGTTGAACACCTCCCTTAGGCCCAGGGCGTGATCCTAGAGTCCTGGGATTGAGTCCCATGTCCCACTGCTCCTCCCTCTGCCTGTGTCTCTGCCTCTCTCTGTGTCTTTCATGAATAAATAAATAAAATCTTATAAAAAAAAAAGAAAGAAAGCTTTTAAAATGGGCAAAATTCTTGAACAAGAACTTCTCAAAAAAGGAAGCTAAACAAACATCTATCTTATGATGCAGCAATTCCACTTCTAAGTATACCCTCCCCAAAATAACATATTGAGTTCTGTGTCTATAAAAATTTGTTCAAGAATGTTTATAACAGCTTTATTCCTAGTAGCCAAAAACTGCCAACAATCTAAAACATCCATTAACAGTATAAACAAACTATGGCACATTCATACATTGGAACATGACACAACAAATAAAAAAAGAATAGACTGAGACACCTGGGTGGCTCAGTGGTTGAGTGTCTGTCTTCGGCTTAGGTCATGATCCCAGGGTCCTGGGATCAAGTCCGGTATCAGGCTCCCCACAGGGAGCCTGCTTCTCCCTCTGCTTATGTCTCTGCCTCTCTCTGTGTCTCTCATGAATAAATAAATAAAAATCTTTTTTAAAATGAAATTCACACACCCAGACTGTGTGTAATCTCTGTGGGGCAGTAATTTCTGGTGACCACACTCCATTACTGAAGCTGAAGGAAACAGATCCTTGCCCTCCTTGACTCAGCAGAGCCAGCATGTGACACATGCTCAGTTATCAGATGCTCTTTCTTAGACTCAGAATGTTAAGCCAGTGAGAGAAACAACAGAAAAGTCTGGAAGATGTGCACTTCAGGGATGGAGTCCCCTCCTCACTATTCTGTTTATGATAAGTGCCAAGATTCCTAATGACCAGGGCTTCAAAACCCCCTTGATTCCTGCCCATTTCCAAGTCAGTCTCCCAGATCCGATTACACTGTATGCTTCCTAATTGTCTTTCAATAATCCCCTTCTCCTTAAGATAGTTCAAGTCAGTATCTGTGGTCTTGTCTGCTTACAAGTTTGTCAAACAACTAAAAGTCAGACTAGTGTTGGGGCATAATATGAGGCTATACATCCTCCCATCCCATTATCAGAGAATAAACCTGAGCATTGAGGAGAAACATTTAAATCCTAGCTTTGGTTAGTCAGGTGACTTAAGTAGAGCCATGTGCAATTAACATGAGGGTCCTTTGAAATGAAAACCAGATAAAGAAAGGGGCAAATGCCAGTAGGAAGATTAGACATTTCTAATGTAGATTAGATTGGGTAGTTCTAGAATAGAAATCAATCCTCAAAATAGCATACTAATTTCAGGTATTTTAAAAGAAAACCAGCTGCAGCTGGGAAGCACTCAGTGGATTCCCCTTGCTCTCCCTCACCTTACAGAACATCTCTCCCTGCAGAGACAAATGGGGGAGAAAAGAAGGACCACGTGTGTATATAACCAATGAGTAGATTATGCAAGGAATTTATGAGACACAAAAGAAACTAAGAGTTGAAATTTCTTTATTCTGTGGGTTAAAGAGTGACTTATCCAAAAGACAAAGAAACCAGGAGAATCTCTCCTGAGATACTCTGTCACTTTATGGTTTATGCAGTCTAGCTCTGATTTTATACAGGGCAAGGGAAAGAGTTAATTAGACAAAAACCCTAGTGCTTGCTCCCTGCCTATGGACTCCATATGACTTCAAAACAGTAAATTGACCTTGTGAGTAAAGAACAATGTAAAGTTCTATAAAGGTCTAATGTGTACTTAGAAGAATGTATTTGGTATAGGGAAAGAGAACCTTACTCCATGACTGCTCACAGCTTATCAAGTCTTTTTTTTTTTCATGGATCATGCCTTTGGTGTACCTAAAAAGCCATTGCCACACCTAAGGTCATTGAAATTTTCTCCTATGTTGTCTTCCAGGAATTTCATAGTTTAATACTTTATATTTAGGTCTATTTTCCATTTCAGGTTATTTTTGTGATGGGTATAAGGTTTGTGTCTAGATTCTTTCTGTATGTGTGAATGACCAGTTGTTTTGGCATCATTTGTTGAAGAAACTATCTTTGCTCCATTGTATCTCCTTTGCTCCTTTGCCAAAGATCAGTTGACTGTATTTATGTGGGTCTATTTCTGGGCTCTCTCTTCTGCTTCACTGATATATTTGTCTATTCGTCTGCCAAGATCATACTGTCTTGATTACTATAGCTTTATAATAAGATTTAGAGTTAGGCACTATTGTTCCTCCAACTTTGTTCTTTTTCAACATTAAATTGGCTCTTTTGGGTCTTTCGCCTCTTCATATGGACTTTAGAATCAATTTGTTGATATCCACAAAATTACTTCCTGGTATTTTAATGGGATTACATTAAATCAATAGATCAAGTTAGGAAAAACTGACATCTTGACAACATTGTGTCATCTTATCTATGAACATCCTATTTCCTTTTCTTTAAAAAAAAAAAAAGATTTCATTTACTTATTCATGAAGGACACAGAGAGAGAGGCAGAGACATAGGAAGAGGGAGAAGCAGGTTTCCTGCAGGGAGCCTTACATGGGACTTGATCCCAGGACCCTGGATTATGACCTGAGCCAAAGGCAGATGCTCAACCACTGAGCCACCCAGGCGTCCCTCTATTTCTTTTTCTTGTCTTATTGCATTAACTAAGATTTCCAGTACTATTAAAAAGGAGTCATGAGAGGAGACATTCTTGTTTTGTTCCTAATCTTAGCAGGAAAACTTCTAGTTTTTCACCATTAAGTATTAACTGTAGGGTTTTTGTAAGTATCCTTTATCATGTTGAGGATATTCCCCCTCTATTCCTGGTTTGCTGAGAATTTTATTATCATAAATAGGTGTTGAATCTTGTCAAATTTTGTATATATCTATTGAAATGATTAATTTTTCTTCTTTAACCTATTGATATGATGGATTACATAATTTGATTTTCAAATATTGAACCAGCCTTGAATACCTGGGTTAAATCCCACTTACTCATGGCATATAATTCTTTTTATACATTGTTGAATTTATTTGTTAATATTTTATTTTTGAGGATTTTTGTATCTGTGTTCATAAGAAATGTTGACGTGTAGTTTCTTTTCTGTAATATCTTTGTCTGGTGTTAGGGTAATGCTGGCCTCAAAATGAGTTAGGAAGTATTCCCTCTGCTTCTGTCTTCTAGAAAAGGCTGTAGATAATCTATAATTTCTTCATTAAACATTCTGTTGTTGAACTCACCAGTGAACTCATGTAGGCCTACTGCTTTCTGTTTTGGAAGATTATTACTAATTTACTTTCTTTAATAGATATAGACCTATATAGAGTGTCTATTCTTCCTTTTGATTTTCCCCAAATTGATTCCCAAGTTTTGAAGGACTTTTATCTACTACCATCTTTTCCATTTTTCTCAAACCCCAAGTACACATACCACATGAAGGAAATAAAATTCCAAACAAGAAATACATTTTTGGGGGGGCTTGGGGCAAGATGGCGGAGCAGTAGGGTCCCCAAGTCACCTGTCCCCACCAACTTACCTAGATAACTTTCAAATCATCCTGAAAACCTACGAATTCAACCTGAGTTTTAAAGAGAGAACAGCTGGAACGATACAGAGAGAAGAGTTTGCGCTTCTAACAAGTACAACTTGTTTTTAGCCACTCTGCACTGAGCAAAATGACTAGAAAGATCTAACCGCAAAGGAAAGAGTCAGAAACAGTACTCTCTCCCACAGAGTTACATAATTTGGATTACAATTCGGTATCAGAAAGCCAATTCAGAAGCACAATTATAAAGCTACTGGTGGCTCTGGAAAAAAGCATAAAGGATTCAAAAGACTTCATGACTCAGAATTTAGATCTAATCAGGCCAAAATTAAAAAGCAATCAAATGAGATGCAATCCAAACTGGAGGTCCTAACGACGAGGGTTAATGAGGTAGAAGAAACAGTGAGTGACATAGAAGACAAGTTGATGGCAAGGAAGGAAGCTGAGGAAAAAAGAGAAAAACAATTAAAAGACCATGAGGAAAGGTTAAGGGAAATAAATGACAGCCTCAGAAGGAAAAATCTACATTTAATTGGGGTTCCAGAGGGCACTGAGAAGCACAGAGGACCAGAAAGCATATTTGAACAAATCATAGCTGACAACTTCCCCAATTTGGGGAGGGAAACAGGTATTCAGATCCAAGAGATAGAGAGGTTCTCCCCCCCAAAAAAATCAATAAAAACCATTCAACACTTCGACATTTATTTATTTAACACCTCGACGTTTAATAGTGAAACTTGCAAATTCCAAAGATAAAATCTGTAAAGCAGCAAGAGACAAGAGATCCCTAACTTATATGCGGAGGAATATTAGATTAACAGCAGACCTCTCCACAGAGACCTGGCAGGCTGACAGGATATATTCAGGGTCCTAAATGAGAAGAACATGCAGCCAAGAATACTTTATCCAGCAAAGCTCTCATTCAGAATAGAAGGAGAGATAAAGAGCTTCCAAGATAGGCAGAAACTGAAAAATATATGACCACCAAGCCAGCTCTGCAAGAAATATGAAGGGGGATCTCTGTAAAAGAAAGCCCAAAGAAATAATCCACAAAAACAGGGACTGAATAGGTATTATGATGACACTAAATTCATATCTTTCAATAGTAACTCTGAACGTGAATGGGCTTAATGATCCCATCAAAAGACACAGGGTTTCAGACTGGATAAAAAAGCAAGACCCATCTATCTGCTGTCTACAAGAGACTCATTTGAGACCTAAGGACACCTCCAGCCTGAAAATGAAAGGTTGGAGAGCCATTTAGTATTCAAATAGCCCTCAAAAGAAAGCAGGGGTAGCAATCCTCATATCAGATAAATTACAGTTTATCGGGCAGCACCGGTGGCACAGCGGTTTAGTGCCGCCTGCAGCCCAGGGCTTATCCCCTGGAGACCTGGGATTGAGTCCCACGTCAGGATCCTGGATGGAGCCTGCTTCTCCCTCCTCCTGTGTCTCTGCCTCTCTATATGTCTATAATAAATAAATAAATCTAAAAAAATTTACAGTTTATCTCAAAGACTGTAGTAAGAGATGAAAAGGGACACTATATCATACTTAAAGAATCTATCCAACAAGAGGACCTAACAATCATGAATATTTATGCCCCTAATGTGGGAGCTGCCAAGTATATCAATCAATTAATAACCAAAGTAAAGACATACTTAGATTATAATACACTAATACTGGGAGACTTTAACACGGTGCTTTCTGCAAATGACATATCTTCTAAGCACAACATCATGAATGAAACGAGAGCTTTAAATGATACACTGGACCGGATGGATTTCACAGATATTTACAGAACTTTATATTCAAACGCAACTGAATACACATTCTTCTCAAGTGCACATGGAACTTTCTCCATAATAGACCACATACTAGGCCACAAATCAGGTCTCAACTGATACCAAAAGATTGGGATTGTCCCCTGCATATTTTCAGACCATAATGCTTTGAAACTTGTACTCAATCACAAGAAGAAATGTGGAAGAAACTCAAACACGTGGAGGTTAAAGAGCATCCTGCTAAAAGATGAAAGGGTCAACCAGGAAATTAGAGAAGAATTAAAAAGATTCATAGAAACTAATGAGAATGAAGATACAACCATTCAAAATCTTTGGGATATAGCAAAAGCAGTTCTGAGGGGGAAATACATCGCAATACAAGCATCCATCAAAAAAATGGAAAAAAAACAAATACACAAGCTAACCTCACACCTAAAAGAGAGAAGAACAGCAAATAAAACCTACACCAAGCAGAAGAGAGTTAATAAAGATTCGAGCAGAACTCAAATAGAGACCAGAAGAACTGTAGAACAGATCAACAAAACCAGGAGTTGGTTCTTTGAAAGAAATAATAAGATAGATAAACCATTAGCCAGCCTTATAAAAACAAAAGAGAAAAGACTCAAATTAATAAAATCACAAATGAAAAATGAGGGATCACAACCAATACCAAGGAAATACAAACAATTTTAAAAACATATTATGAGCAGCTATACACCAATAAATTAGGCAATCTAGAAGAAATGGACGCATCTGGAAAACCACAAACTACCAAAAGTGGAACGGGAAGAAATAGAAAACGTGAACAGGCCAATAACGAGGGAGGAAATGGAAGCAGTCATCAAAAACCTCCCAAGACACAAAAGTCCAGTGCCAGATGGCTTCCCAGGGGAATTCTATCAAATGTTTAAAGAAGAAACAATATCTATTCTACTAAAGATGTTCCGAAAGATAGAAAGGGATGGAGTACTTCCAAACTCGTTTTATGAGGCCAACATCACCCTAATTCAAAAACCAGACAAAGACCCCACCAAAAAGGAGAATTATAGACCAATATCCCTGATGAACACAGATGCAAAAATTTTCAACAAGATACTAGCCAATAGGATCCATTAAGATTATTAAGATAATAATATGGATATTAAGATAATAATAATGGATAAGGATCCATTAAGATTACATTAAGATTATTCACCATGACCAGATGGATTTATCCCCAGGATGCAAGGCTGGTTCAACACTTGTAAAGCAATCAATGTGATAGATCATATCAACAAGAGAAAAAACAAGAACCATATGATCCTCTCAATAGATGCAGAGAAAGCATTTGACAAAATACACATCCATTCCTGATCAAAACTCTGAAGGGTGTAGGGATAGAGGGAACATTCCTCAGCATCTTAAAAGCCATGTATGAAAAGCCCACAGCAAATATTCTCAATGGGGAAACACTGGAAGCCTTTCCCCTAAGATCAGGAACAAGACAGGGATGTCCACTCTCACCACTGCTATTCAACATAGTACTAGAAGCCCTAGCCTCAGCAATCAGACAACAAAAAGACATTAAAGGCATTCAAATTGGCAAAGAAGAAATCAAACTCTCCTTCTTTGCAGATGACATGATACTGTACATAGAAAACTCAAAAGCCCCCACCCCAAGATTGCGAACTCATACAGCAATTCGGCAGTGTGGCAGGAAACAAAATCAATGCCCAGAAATCAATGGCATTTCTATACACTGAGACTGAAGAAAGTGAAATTAAGGAGTCAATCCCATTTATAATTGCACCCAAAAGCATAAGATACCTAGGAATAAACCTAACCAAAGAGGTAAAGGATCTATACCCTAAAAACTACAGAACACTTCTGAAAGAAATTGAGGATGACACAAAGGGATGGAAAAATATTCCATGCTCATGGATTGGAAGAATAAATATTGTGAAAATGTCAATGCTACCCAGGGCAATTTACACATTTAATGCAATCCCTATCAAAATACCATGGACTTTCTTCAGAGAGTTGGAATAAATAATCTTAAGATTTGTATAGAATCAGAAAAGACCCCGAATAGCCAGGGGAATATTGAAAAAGAAAACCAAAAAAAAAAAAAAGAAAGAAAAAAGAAAACCAGAGCTGGGGGCATCACAATGCCAGAGTTCAAGTTGTACTACAAAGCTGTGATCATCTAGACAGTGTGGTACTGGCACAAAAACAGACACATAAATCAATGGCACAGAACAGAGAATCCAGAAATGGGCCCTCAACTCTATAGTCAACTAATATTTGACAAAGCAGGAAAGACTATCCACTGGAAAAAAGTCTCTTCAATACATGGTGCTGGGAAAATTGGACATCCACATGTAGAAGAATGAAACTAGACCATTCTCTTATACCAGACACAAAGATAAACTCAAAATGGATGAAAGATCTAAATGTGAGACAAGATTCCATCAAAATCCTAGAGGAGAACACAGGCAACACCCTTTTTGAACTTGGCCACAGCAACTTCTTGCAAGATACATCTATGAAGGCAAAAGAAACAAAAGCAAAAATGAACTATTGGGACTTCATCAAGATAAGAAGCTTTTGCACAGCAAAAGAAATAGTCAACAAAACTACAAGACAACCTACAGAATGGGAGAAGATAGTTGCAAATGACATATCAGATAAAGGGCTAGTATCCAAAATCTATAAAGAACTTATTAAACTCAACACCAAAGAAACAAACAATCCAATCATGAAATGGGCAAAAGACATGAAGAGAAATCTCACAGAGGAAGACAGAGACATGGCCAACATGCACATGAGAAAATGCTCCGCATCACTTGCCATCAGGGAAATACAAATCAAAACCACAGTGAGATACCACCTCACACCAGTGAGAATGGGGAAAATTAACAAGGCAGGAAACCACAAATGTTGGAGAGGATGTGGAGAAAAGGGAACACTCTTACACTGTTGGTGGGAATGTGAACTGGTGCAGCCACTCTGGAAAACTATGTGGAGGTTCCTCAAAGAGTTAAAAATAGACCTGCCCTACGACCCAGCAATTGCACTGCTGGGGATTTACCCCAAAGATACAGATGCAGTGAAAAGGCAGGACACCTGCACCCCAATGTTTATAGCAGCAATGTCCACAATAGCCAAACTGTGGAAGGAGCTTCGGTGTCCATCGAAAAATGAATGGCTAGGGACGCCTGGATGGCTCAGTGGTTGAGCATCTGCCTTTGGCTCAGGGCGTGATCCTGGAGTCCCGGGATAGAGTCCCACATCAGGTTCCCTGCATGGAGCCTGCTTCTCCCTCTGCCTCTGTCTCTGCTTCTGTGTGTGTCTCTCATGAATAAATAAATAAAAATCTTTAAAAAGAAAAATGAATGGCTAAAGAAGATGTGGGGATCTCTGGGTGGCTCAACGGTTTACCACCTGCCTTCAGGCCAGGGCGTGATCCTGGAGTCCCGGGATCAAGTCCTGCATCGGGCTCCTTGCATGGAGCCTGCTTCTCCCTCTGCCTGTGTCTCTGCCTCTCTCTCTCTTTCTCTTTCTCTCTCTCTCTCTCTCTCTGTATCTCTCATGAATAAAGAAATAAATTAAAAAAAAAAGATGTGGTCTGTGTATACAATGGAATATTACTCAGCCATTGGAAACGACAAATACCCACCATTTGCTTCAACGTGGATAGGACTAGAGGGTATTATGCTGAGTGAAGTAAGTCAATTGGAGAAGGACAAACATTATATGGTCTCATTCATTTGGGGAATATAAAAAATAGTGAAAGGGAATGAAGGGGAAAGGAGAGAAAATGAGTGGGAAATATCAGTGAGAACGACAGAACATGAGAGACTCCTAACTCTGGGAAACAAACAAGGGGTAGTGGAAGGGGAGGTGGGCAGGGGGATGGGTTGACTGGGGGCGGGCACTGAGGGGGGCACTGGATGGGATGAGCACTGGGTGTTATACTATATGTTGGCAAATCGAACTCCAATAAAAAATATACAAAAAAAGAAATGCATATTTGAGTTATTCTAAGCAACCTCATTATTTATGCAATTTTCCTTTAGAAATGAAATACATACCTGGTGTTCAAATAGTTATCAGTCATTTCAGCATTCAAAAGAAGCCCAAAAGGTATGACAATTTGTTCTTTAAAATTTGTGTATGATGGTAGATGATTTCATCAATGAGTGCCCCTGGCTGATACGCCACCTGCTAGATTCTAATAATTTGATTTCTGATACTTTGAGTGAACACTTTTAGCATACGAGTTTTGTGTAAATCTACTTATTTGTACTGTAAAATGAGCCTCTAAGGTAGATAATGTTGTCATTTCATTTTACAGTTGAAAAAACTAAGACACAGAGAGTTGATAAGACCACATCAGTAAGTAAATCATAAAGCCAAGTTTTCAATTCCAGTTATGTGGCTCTAGAGGCCATTACCTTGACCACTTTATATGATTCAGTTTTATTGTTCTCTATGCATCCTTGCAAAACAAAAGCAAAAACACAACTTTGTGTCTTTGGGAAAAGAAAGCCAATGACTAGTGCTATTGATATCTAAGAAAACTATGGTTCCTGGTTGGAAAATATCAGTTTTTTTTATCAATTAATACAGAAAAGTTGAATCTGGTGATGGCTCAGATGTCTGATACATATTAGTCCACAATGGGTTCTAAATGGAAAAAAAGGAACAGTAGGTCCTAAAACTGTTCCAGTGAATGTTTAAGTCAGAACATGTATAAGCAATTTTATTTCACATGTATTAATTGTTGGACAGTGGCAATTAAATTTCTCTTTTATCTCTGCATTTGCCAAAGGGAAATTAAAATGTAGTTCTGTAGTCAAATAAGCTAGAAAACTATCAAGTTAAACAAATTTAGATATGTTTCTTTACTGAGGATTTTGCAGAGACTTTAGTATGTAAATACATAGAACCATGAATTTTAAGAGGTAGGAAGATTATGCTATATTTCTCTTATTTTTTTTTAGTTAGCTTTTTTTTAAGATTTTATTTTTAAAAATTTTTATTTATTCATGAGAGACACAGAGAGAGAATGAGAGAGAGAAAGAGGCAGAGACACAGGCAGAGGGAGAAGCAGGCTCCATGCAGGGAGCCTGATGTGAGACTCATCCAAGGTCTCCAGGATCACTCCCCGGGCTGAAAGCAGGTGCTAAAACGCTAAGCCACCCAGGGATCCCCTATGTTGTATTTCTTAAACTATTGGATCATAGAAGCTTTTCTTCACAGCGTCTAACAGACTTAGTATTTTATGGTATGCATTTTGTTTTTGTTTTTGGTTTTTTTTATGGTATGCATTTTGAAAAACTTCATGTTATGCAATATTCAAGAAATTCATATTCATATTTCATATGACACTCATATGCCATATTCAAGAAACTGGGAATAAATTAAGGTCTTGCAACGTATCATTTCTTAGTGAAAACAAAGCCCAAAACAGCTCTCCTACCTCAATTTCTTCCTTTGTGGATCCTTCTGAAACTCTAAAGTTGGAAGCTACAACGGAAACTTAATCAGGGAAGCGCTCAAATCTACACAAAGCATTCCACCCTCATATCTTGTTCAATCTTTCAGAAAAAAAAAAAATCTATTGAGCATCTACTATTTGCTGACAATTAGAAAGATAGTCCCTGACCTCAAGTTGACTGTCAAGTTAAAAAGGCAAGTAAGTAGGCAACAACAATATAGCATAATTAGATGCCAGAGAATACTATAAGAGAAAAAAAAAAGGAAAAAGAAAAAGAAGACTATCTAGTCTTGAGGAATTAAAGAAAGCTTCTCAGGGAAAGTGAAATAAAAGCTCAGACCTAAGGAGGGATTATGGAAACAAAGGGAATGGAAGAAGAGCATACTATGCAGAACACATGGAAAGACCCCTTCAAGTTAGGGTGGAGGGAGATGATTATTAGGACATAAAGCTGAAGAGGTAAGGATGATCTGTAATAATTCCCTACTTCATTCTGAAATCGAGAAATTATTGAAGGATATTAAGCAAGGATTGAGATTATCAGATTTACATATTATAAAGATCACTCCGATTGCAGTGTGGAAAACAGATTAGAGGAAGGAAGGGTTAAAAGCAGCAAAGGAATTCTTCAAAAGACTTTCATGGAAGGACTAAACCCTTTCTATTCAAAATGTTGTCAATGGAGCAGCAACAGAAGCAGCACCACCTGGAAGCTTGGAAGTGCAGACTCATCCCAGATCTACTGAATCAGAATCTGCATTTATAAGGTCCACAGAAGATTTTTTGGTACAGTAGAGTTCAAGAAGCACTGGCCTAAACCGCATAGTAGATACACAAATAAGGAAGTAAATACATGTAAGAGCTATTTGGAGGAAGATATGATAGTACTTAGCATAACCATTGACTAGACAGGGCAGGGAGGAAAGAGAAATCAATGAGAATACAGAAGTCTGATAGAAATTAATGCAATTTCCTGAGATAAGGGACACTGGGAACAGAGAGGCAGAGAAAAGAGATGAGTTCTGTTTTGTATACAGTTAATCCTTGAGCAACACAGATTTTAACTGTGCAGGTCCATTTATATATGGGTTTGTTTTTTTAAAAAAAAAAAATACAGTACAGGGACACCTAGGTGGCTCAGCGGTTGAGCGTCTGCCTTCGGCTCAGAGCATGATCCTGGAGTCCCAGGATCAAGTCCCACCTCGGGCTCCCTGCATGGAGCCTGCTTCTCTCTCACCCTGTGTCTCTGCCTCTCTCTGTGTGTGTGTGTCTCTCATGAATAAATAAAATCTTTAAAAAAAAAATCTTCCTCCCTTAAAAAAAAAAAATACAATACAGTGCTGTAAATCTATTTTCCTTATGATTATTTTTTTCTTATGACTTTAATGACATTTTCTTTTCTCCAGCTTACTTTATACTAAGAATGTAGTATATAATACATATCACATGCAAAATATGTGTTAGCTGTTAACAGTAAGACTTCTCTAGTCAGTTGTAGGCTATTAGTAGTTAAGTTTTTAGGAAGTCAAAATTTAAAAGTTTTTTACTTTTTGACTTAGGGGTAGGAGGACTAGTGCCCCAACCCCTGTATCATTCAAGGGTCAACTATCCACTGATTTTTAAGTTCCTATAGAACATGAAGCTTTTCAGGAAATAGCTAGAAATAAAACTCAGGAGTTGAGAAAAGAGATCTGAAGTCATCAAAATATATTAGTCTAGATTTAATAACTGACGACTGTTATAATGATCATAGAAAACCCCTGAAATCAATGTGAACTAGCTTCAAAAACAAAACCAACCCCAGTTAAGAAAAATAGAATCTATAAAGGGAAAAGTGCACATAACGAAACCAAAGGAAATATTCTCCAAATGTCACAAACAAAGGTTCATAATTCCATGACCTGATGCATTATTAAGATACAACTGAAAAACTAAACTAAGACTAAAGTAATAGCCAACAAAATATGCTAAAGGCCATCACCCTAACTTATGCAGTGAATGTATTAGTTTACAAATGTTGTCTAAATAGACAACAACAAACTATGGATATTTTCTTAGAGTACTGAGAATTCAAACAGAAACTCCAACTTGGAAAGCATATATACATGATTCTCAAAAGAGATAAACTGTATCAGATCTTAACATGCAAAACAAGCCTAGGCTCAGACAGACCTATATATTCCAAGGTAAAACCTCAAACAATCCAGTGTTAACATTAACCGTACCTGTGTTCTTGCATCCTAAAGACCACTGACATTTTTTTCCTCCATATTTGTATTTAAATTCCACTTAATTAACGTATAGTATATTAGTTTCAAGTGTAGAATTTTATGATTCATCACTGACATACAACACCCTTAAGACCACTGTTTCAACAATGTATCCCTGCCAAGATAATCCAAGACTAACTCCTGCTCCCAAAACCCCATCCCAATTCTTTCCATTTGAGATGTCATAGTATTCCCTCAGTGTGCACTCTCCCGTGCTACAGAACCCTAATAATCCTGTTTGAATAAGAGTTTATGCCTAGTGGTCTTTGTACTAGAGACCTTAACAGGTTTAGGTTCCACTGAGACCCTTCATATCGTGGTATGGACCATCAATTGGATAGTAGTGTGCACGTCTGAACTCCCCTTAGCTTCTGCTTGTTCAGAGCCAATCCTGTGCTGAAATTGCATTCCAGTTATTTCAATGAGTTCTTCAGTATTGGATTTTGGGTTTTGGGTTTTGGGTTTTGTCCTGGGAAGAAATTCCCCTGGGACTCTTTAGCTAGCTAATTAGGTATTTAATTATTTTTCTTGGTGAAGATTTAACAAATCTTTGATTTACCATTAGCCATCTTGCCTGTCTATTGTATATACTGCTGCACTTCCAAAAAAGTTCACATAAGATAGTTAAAGAGCCATTAAATCTGTCTTCCAAACTTCCCTTCCAAGAACTGATGAATTCACAAGGTTGTAATAACCTGGCATCATTTAGACAAACTTTTTTTTTTTAAATTCTAGTTTGAGATTTTTAAAAAAGATCTTATTTGTTTATTTGAGAGAGACAGAGAGTGCAAAAGTGAGGTGGGGGCAGAGGGAGGAGGAGCAGGCTCCCTGCTGAGCAGTGCTGAATCCAGGCCCTCCAGGATCATGATCTGAGCTGAAGGCAGATGCTTAACTGACCCAGGCACCCATACCAAACTTTTTAAAATTTAATCTTTTTAAGACCATATAAGAATGCTCTCTGGACCGGGAGGAGGGGCACGATGGCGGAAGAGTAGGGTCCCCAAATCACCTGTCCCCACCAAATTACCTAGATAACCTTCAAATCATCCTGAAAATCTACGAATTCGGCCTGAGATTTAAAGAGAGACCAGCTGGAACGCTACAGTGAGAAGAGTTCGCGCTTCTATCAAGGCAGGAAGACGGGGAAAAAGAAATAAAGGAACAAAAGGCCTCCAAGGGGGAGGGGCCCGCGAGGAGCCGGGCTGAGGCCGGGGCGAGTGTCCCCAGGACAGGAGAGCCCCGTCCCGGAGGAGCAGGAGCTGCACCAACCTTCCCGGGCGGGCGGAAAGGGGCTCGCAGGGAGGTGGAGCAGGACCCAGGAGGGCGGGGATGCCCTCGGGCTCCCGGGGACACTAACAGACACCTGCGCCCCGGGAGAGTGCGCCGAGCTCCCTAAGGGCTGCAGCGCGCACGGCGGGGCCGGAGCTGCTCGGAGGGAGCAGCTCGGAGGGACTCGGGAGCAGCCCCACGGAGGGAGCTGCAGGGCGGGAGCGCGAATCCAACAGCGCAGGCCCCAGAGCACAGGGCGCCGGGACACAGCCCAGGATCCGACCTCCCGGGGCAGGCAGAGGCCGGGAGGGCCCAGGACAGCAAGGACGCTCCGGCCCCGAGCTGAGCAGATCAGCGGCCACCCCGGAGCCTCCAGGCCCTACAGACAGAGAGCTCTGGAGTTACTGCGGGAGCTGACTCCAGGGCTGCAGAGCTGCCGCCGCCACTGTTGATGTTCCTCCTGGGGCCTCACCGGGTAAACAACCCCCACTGAGCCCTGCACCAGGCAGGGGGCAGAGCAGCTCCCCCAAGTGCTAACACCTGAGAATCAGCACAACAGGCCCCTCCCCCAGAAGACCAGCTCAGACGGACCAGTTCCAGGGGAAGTCAAGGGACTTAAAGTCTACAGATTCAGAAGATACTCCCCCGTGGTTTTTGTTTTTGTTTTTTGTTTTTTGTTTTTTTTAATTTCTGATTGCTTCCCCCACCCCTTTTTTTCACCTTTCTTTCTCATTCTCTTTTTCTTCTCTTTTTTCCTTTTTTCTTCCTTTATTCTTTTTTCTTTTTCTCTTTTCTTTCCTTCTCTCTCTCTCTTTTTCTCCTTTTCCCAATACAACTTGTTTTGGGCCACTCTGCACTGAGCAAAATGACTAGAAGGAAAAACCTCACCTCAAAAGAAAGAATCAGAAACAGTCCTCTCTCCCACAGAGTTACAAAATCTGGATTACAATTCAATGTCAGAAAGCCAATTCAGAAGCACTATTATACAGCTACTGGTGGCTCTAGAAAAAAGCATAAAGGACTCAAGAGACTTCATGACTGCAGAATTTAGATCCAATCAGGCAGAAATTTAAAATAAAATGAATGAGATGCAATCCAAACAGAAGTTCTAACGACGAGGGTTAACGAGGTGGAAGAACAAGTGAGTGACATAGAAGACAAGTTGATGGCAAAGAGGGAAACTGAGGAAAAAAGAGACAGACAATTAAAAGACCATGAAGACAGATTAAGGGAAATAAACGACAGCCTGAGGAAGAAAAAACCTACGTTTAATTGGGGTTCCCGAGGGCGCCGAAAGGGACAGAGGGCCAGAATATGTATTTGAACAAATCCTAGCTGAAAACTTTCCTAATCTGGGAAGGGAAACAGGCATTCAGATCCAGGAAATAGAGAGTTCCCCCCCTAAAATCAATAAAAACCGTTCAACACCTCGACATTTAATAGTGAAGCTTGCAAATTCCAAAGATAAAGAGAAGATCCTTAAAGCAGCAAGAGACAAGAAGTCCCTGACTTTCATGGGGAGGAATATTAGGGTAACAGCAGACCTCTCCACAGAGACCTGGCAGGCCAGAAAGGGCTGGCAGGATATAGTCAGGGTCCTAAATGAGAAGAACATGCAACCAAGAATACTTTATCCAGCAAGGCTCTCATTCAAAATGGAAGGAGAGATAAAGAGCTTCCAAGACAGGCAGGAACTGAAAGAATATGTGACCTACAAACCAGCTCTGCAAGAAATTTTAAGGGGGACTCTTAAAACTCCCCTTTAAGAAGAAGTTCAGTGGAACAATCCACAAAAACAAGGACTGAATAGATATCATGATGACACTAAACTCATATCTGTCAATAGTAACTCTGAACGTGAACGGGCTTAATGACCCCATCAAAAGGCGCAGGGTTTCAGACTGGATAAAAAAGCAGGACCCATCTATTTGCTGTCTACAAGAGACTCATTTTAGACAGAAGGACACCTACAACCTGAAAATAAAAGGTTGGAGAACCATATACCATTCAAATGGTCCTCAAAAGAAAGCAAGGGTGGCCATCCTTATATCAGATAAACTAAAATTTACCCCAAAGACTGTAGTGAGAGATGAAGAGGGACACTATCTCATACTTAAAGGATCTATCCAACAAGAGGACTTAACAATCCTCAATATATATGCCCCGAATGTGGGAGCTGCCAAATATTTAAACCAATTAATAACCAAAGTGAAGAAATACTTAGATAATAATACACTTATACTTGGTGACTTCAATCTAGCTCTTTCTACCCTCGATAGGTCTTCTAAGCACAACATCTCCAAAGAAACGAGAGCTTTAAATGATACACTGGACCAGATGGATTTCACAGATATCTACAGAACTTTACATCCAAACTCAACTGAATACACATTCTTCTCAAGTGCACATGGAACTTTCTCCAGAATAGACCACAAATCGGGTCTGAACTGATACCAAAAGATTGGGATTGTCCCCTGCATATTCTCAGACCATAATGCCTTGAAAATAGAATTAAATCACAACAAGAAGTTTGGAAGGACCTCAAATACGTGGAGGTTAAGGACCATCCTGCTAAAAGATGAAAGGGTCAACCAGGAAATTAAGGAAGAATTAAAAAGATTCATGGAAACTAATGAGAATGAAGATACAACCGTTCAAAACTGTGGGATGCAGCAAAAGCAGTCCTGAGGGGGAAATACATCGCAATACAAGCATCCATTCAAAAACTGGAAAGAACTCAAATACAAAAGCTAACCTTACACATAAAGGAGCTAGAGAAAAAACAGCAGATGGACCCGACCCCCAGCAGAAGAAGAGAGTTAATTAAAATTCGAGCAGAACTCAACGAAATCGAGACGAGAAGAACTGTGGAACAGATCAACAGAACCAGGAGTTGGTTCTTTGAAAGAATTAATAAGATAGATAAACCATTAGCCAACCTTATTAAAAAGAAGAGAGAGAAGACTCAAATTAATAAAATCATGAGTGAGAAAGGAGAGATCACTACGAACACCAAGGAATACAAACGATTTTAAAAACATTATGAACAGCTATACGCCAATAAATTAGGCAATCTAGAAGAAATGGATGCATTCCTGGAAAGCCACAAACTACCAAAACTGGAACAGGAAGAAATAGAAAACCTGAACAAGCCAATAACCAGGGAGGAAATTGAAGCAGTCATCAAAAACCTCCCAAGACACAAGAGTCCAGGGCCAGATGGCTTCCCAGGGGAATTCTATCAAACGTTTAAAGAAGAAATCATACCTATTCTCTAAAGCTGTTTGGAAAGATAGAAAGAGATGGAATACTTCCAAATTCATTCAATGAGGCCAGCATCACCTTAATTCCAAAACCAGACAAAGACCCCACCAAAAAGGAGAATTACAGACCAATATCCCTGATGAACATGGATGCAAAAATTCTCAATAAGATACTAGCCAATAGGATCCAACAACACATTAAGAAAATTATTCACCATGACCAAGTAGGATTTATCCCCAGGACACAAGGCTGGTTCAACACTCGTAAAACAATCAATGTGATTCATCATATCAGCAAGAGAAAAACTAAGAACCATATGATCCTTTCATTAGATGCAGAGAAAGCATTTGACAAAATACAGCATCCATTCCTGATCAAAACTCTTCAGAGTGTAGGGATAGAGGGAACTTTCCTCGACATCTTAAAAGCCATCTACGAAAAGCCCACAGCAAATATCATTCTCAATGGGGAAGCACTGGGAGCCTTTCCCCTAAGATCAGGAACAAGACAGGGATGTCCACTCTCACCACTGCTATTCAACATAGTACTGGAAGTCCTAGCCTCAGCAATCAGACAAAAAAGACATTAAAGGCATTCAAATTGGCAAAGAAGAAGTCAAACTCTCCCTCTTCGCCGATGACATGATACTCTACGTAGAAAACCCAAAAGTCTCCACCCCAAGATTGCTAGAACTCATACAGCAATTTGGTAGCGTGGCAGGATACAAAATCAATGCCCAGAAATCAATGGCATTCCTATACACTAACAATGAGACTGAAGAAAGAGAAATTAAGGAGTCAATCCCATTTACAATTGCACCCAAAAGCATAAGATACCTAGGAATAAACCTAACCAAAGAGGTAAAGGATCTATACCTTAAAAACTATAGAACACTTCTGAAAGAAATTGAGGAAGACACAAAGAGATGGAAAAATATCCCATGCTCATGGATTGGCAGAATTAATATTGTGAAAATGTCAATGTTACCCAGGGCAATGTACACGTTTAATGCAATCCCTATCAAAATACCATGGACTTTCTTCAGAGACTTAGAACAAATTATTTTAAGATTTGTGTGGAATCAGAAAAGACCCCGAATAGCCAGGGGAATTTTAAGAAAGAAAACCATAACTGGGGGCATCACAATGCCAGATTTCAGGTTGTACTACAAAGCTGTGGTCATCAAGACAGTGTGGTACTGGCACAAAAACAGACACATAGATCAATGGAACAGAATAGAGAACCCAGAAGTGGACCCTGAACTTTATGGTCAACTAATATTCGATAAAGGAGGAAAGACTATCCACTGGAAGAAAGACAGTCTCTTCAATAAATGGTGCTGGGAAAATTGGACATCCACATGCAGAAGAATGAAACTCAACCACTCTCTTGCACCATACACAAAGATAAACTCAAAATGGATGAAAGATCTAAATGTGAGACAAGATTCCATCAAAATCCTAGAGGATAACACAGGCAACACCCTTTTTGAACTTGGCCACAGTAACTTCTTGCAAGATACATCCACGAAGGCAAAAGAAACAAAAGCAAAAATGAACTATTGGGACTTTATCAAGATAAGAAGCTTTTGCACAGCAAAAGAAATAGTCAACAAAACTACAAGACAACCTACAGAATGGGAGAAGACATTTGCAAATGACGTATCAAATAAAGGGCTCTTACACTGTTGGTGGGAATGTGAACTGGTGCAGCCACTCTGGAAAACTGTGTGGAGGTTCCTCAAAGAGTTAAAAATAAACCTGCCCTACGACCCAGCAATTGCCTTGTTGGGGATTTACCCCAAAGATTCAGATGCAATGAAACGCCGGGACACCTGCACCCCGATGTTTCTAGCAGCAATGTTCACAATAGCCAAACTGTGGAAGGAGCCTCGGTGTCCATCGACAGATGAATGGATAAAGAAGCTGTGGTCTAAGTATACAATGGAATATTCCTCAGCCATTAGAAACGACAAATACCCACCATTTGCTTCGACGTGGATGGAACTGGAGGGTATTATGCTGAGTGAAGTAAGTCAATCGGAGAAGGACAAACAGTGTATGTTCTCATTCATTTGGGGAATATAAATAATAGTGAAAGGGAATATAAGGGAAGGGAGAAGAAATGTGTGGAAAATATCAGAAAGGGAGACAGAACATAAAGACTCCTAACTCTTCGAAATGAACTAGGGGTGGTGGAAGGGGAGGAGGGCAGGGGGTTAGGGTGAATGGGTGACGGGCACTGAGGGGGACACTTGACAGGATGAGCACTGGGTGTTATTCTGTATGTTGGTAAATTGAACACCAATAAAAAATTAATTTATTAAAAAAAATAATGCTCTCTAGACTTGTCTGTGTGTGTAAAATTGGTTTTAGGAAAGATACTCTCTTAATATTCCACCTGCTGGGAGGCTGTTGATCAATGACCCTAGAAACTCACAGAAGCAATACTTTCTATTTTAACCTAAGTCAGGCCAATTGCCTTATGGCTCATCTGCAATACACTTGTGCTACCTCTTGGCAGAATTCTGACCTCTATTTTCTCATTTTTGCACATACCTTCTCAATGACAAATTCACCAAAGGCAATTTGGAAGTATAAGTGACCCACGTAGGGAAATTGCTGACATGAACAAAACTGTTCATTTGAGAAGCACTCTAAATCAGAAGAGGAATGAATCAGATGATAAGGGATTTAAAAAAAATCCCTGTGCTAATTCGCTTATGTTAAATACATAAATTTAAAGAAATAATTCAAGAAACTCCAAAAGGAGGGGGGGAGGCAAGAGCAGAGGGAGAGAACTCCTCGTTGAGCAGGGAGCCCACCTTGGAGTTCCATCCCAAGACCCTAAGATCATGACCTCAACGTCTTAAACAACTGAGCCACCCAGGCACCCCCTTCACGAACCCCCCTCCAACTAGAATATTTTTACATTGTGGTAAAGTAAGGGAGAAAAGTGATATTATTAACTCAAATGTACAGAATCATCTATAAGAATATCAAATGAACTTTTTTCTAATGCAATTTATAAAACTGTGTTCATAAATCAAATTTAAAAGACTTTTAAAAAAGTATACTTTCGGCTCTTCTAAGGGAAAACATTTCTGTTAAAACTGTAGCGCTGAAAAAAAGTTTTTGACTGCCATCAGTTAAGCCAGATAGGTATGAGACAAAAATAAACACAACGCAGAGCTCTTAGCCATAATTTAAAGTCTGTGCTCTCATTCTCTCTCTCTCTCTCTCTCTCTCTCTCAAATAAATAAAACCTTAAAAAATAATATTCTAGTTAGTATAAGGTTAGAGGTTTTTCCCCATAGTTTATAGTGTCTATTATATTATATAGGTTTATTATTAAACACTTATTTTATTTATACATTTATTATACAGGTTATATGGGTTAACATTGTTTCCACAAGTCATTTAAATTACAAAAATAAAACTATGCCTAACAAAATGAAATTATAATAATAAAACTTTTTTATGGTTTCTTTTTTTTAAGATTTTATTTATTTATTCATGACAGACACACAGAGAGAAAGAGAGAGAAAGAGAGAGAGAGAGAGAGAGAGAGAGGCAGAGAAACAGGCAGAGGAAGAAGCAGGTTCCACGCAGGTGGCCCGATGTGGGACCCGATCCCGGGTCTCCAGGATCAGGTCCTGGGCTGAAGGCAGCACTAAACTGCTGAGCCACCCGGGCTGCCCAAAACTCTTTTTAGAGATTTTAAATTTATGGAATCCTTATGCTACAACCAAAAAGACTTCCTCCATCAGCTTAATTTGTTATTTCTAGGGTGTTAGTTAACTTTAAGAACATAAATATTTATTTAATCAATAAGTAATCTTGAGCAACTAGGCAATATAATTTTGCTATACATGTGCTCCTATTTACAGATTTTATTTATTTATTTATTTATTTATTTACTTACTTACTTACTTATTTATTTATGAGAGTATACAAGCAGTGGGGGTGGGGGGAAGAGCAAAGGGGGAGAAAGAGGGAAGGGGAAAGAATTTCAAGCAGACTTCACCAAGCATGGAGTCCAAAGCAGGGCTCGATCCCACAACCCTGAGACCATGACCTGAGCCAAAACCAAGAGTCAAGACACTCAACCACCTGAGCCACCCAGGTGCTCCATGTGTGCTCTTATTTAATAAATGGAGCAGATGCCTTTAGATTAATTTGGTATACATGTTCATTTTGAGGAATATAAAAGTATCTGTGTAAGAGGATGTACATATAGTATAATAATGAATGCTTTTTCTACCTAGATAAAAAAAATATTTTGTCTTAAAAAGTGTCTGGTTGAGCAGGGTTATAAAAGAATACTTTTTTTGAAAGACAAATTTAAGAAGGTACAGAAAGTGTAGAGACTTAAGGGGTAAACTTTATTAATCTGGGGTTTATAATGAGGTACAAGTTATAGTTTGGAAAGGATCAATAAATGTGTTAAAACTTTTGACAAAATTGGTTAAATGTAATGGATGTATTCACAATGACAACAGGCTTGTGAAGCCAATACAAGGTATTCTAACACAAAAAATAAAATGAGTAAAACTATAATTTGGATTTTCTTTCTAGTAAAACAGCAAAACTATTACTGTACTGAAATCAGTGAAGTGTCTTTTATCACTAAGTATTTTATGAGCATTTTGATATACACTGTTAAATCATTTGTGAAAAAAGCTACCCACTTTTGAAAAGATTAAAGTTCCTGATAATACTAGTCACCTATTCTTTCATCTTTTATGCTTGTGCACCAAAATTAGCAAAAGTAGACAATGTTTCAACAAGTAGTGTTAGTACAGTTGGACATCCACCTGCAAAAGAAGTGAATTTAGGAGCCCTACCCAACACCAGTCATAAATATTAACTCAAAGTGGATCAAAGACCTAAATAAACAGCAAAAACTATACAACTCTTAAAAGAAAGCATAGGAATAAATCATTAAAACCATGGGTAAGGCAATGGTTTCTTCAATATGAAACCAAAAGCGTAAGTGACAAAAAGACAGACACAAATTGATCTGTATCAAAACTAAAAACTTTTGTGTTGCAATAATCTCATCAAGAAAATGAAGACAGGGATCCCTGGGTGGCGCAGCGGTTTAGCGCCTGCCTTTGGCCCAGGGCGTGATCCTGGAGACCCGGGATCGAGTCCCACATCGGGCTCCTGGTGCATGGAGCCTGCTTCTCCCTCTGCCTGTGTCTCTGCCTCTCTCTCTCTCTCTCTCTCTCTCTCTCTCTCTGTGACTATCATAAATAAATTAAAAAATTAAAAAAAAAAGAAAATGAAGACAATCCATAGAATGGAAGGTGATATTTGCAAATCATCTATCTGATAAGGTGATATAGGACAGAATGTTAGGGTTCGAAGCCAATGGCTAAGAAAGAATTCTTGCGACGTCTTTGGTACAAAAAAGTGGTTTTATTAAAGCACAGGGACAGGACCTGTGGACATAAATAGCTGCATGGGGGTCATAAGGAGTGGCCCATTATATACTTTCAAGTTGGGAGAGGGTTAGAGAGAGTTTAAGTCTTCAAAGAATTTTAAAAGCAAGGTTTCTGGGACCTTGAGGGGTCTAGCTATTGTTGGGAAAAGGTCATTTATTACCATCTAACAAAACCTTAGTCTTGAGACCCGTCAGATGTATATCAATGGGCCATGTCCTTGAGGGGATGATAGCCAACATATATCTTGTGGGATTTAGAGATAAAGAAAATTTCTGAAGGAATTTTTATACATTAGACTTACAGGTTCCTGGAGGTCAGGCTAAGATTGCCTTCTGCCCCTTAGCAAAGTATTAACATCAAGGCAGTTGAGTCCCTAGAGGAATGTCACTTTGCGTGTTTCAAGGATTTGTCAATGGGCTGTAGGTAGTAAGGAAATCTATTTTCTTCCGCCTTTGTTTCCCACATCAAAGGGACTTATGTCCAGCATATATAACTCAACAGTAAGAAAATAACCCAATTAAATGGGTGAAGAATTTGAGTATTTTTTCAAAGAATATAAATGGCCAATAGTCTTATGAAAATACTCAACCCCATTAACCATTAGAAAATTGCAGATCAAAACCAGAATGAGATACCACTTCACACCCACTAGAAGAGCCACAACCAAAAAGAGACAATAGCTAGTGTTGACAGGATGCAGAGACATCAAAACCCTCATACATTGCTGATGGGAATGTAAAATGGTGCAACTGCTCTGGAAAAGAGTCCAGCAGCTCTTTAAAAAGTTAAACAGAGTTACCATATAATCCAGTAACTCTACTCTTCTATACTCAAGAGAAATGAAAGCATAAATCCACATAAGAATTTGTAGAGGGGGGCAGCCCTGATGGCTCAGCGGTTTAGCGCCCCCTGACCCTGGAGACCCAGAATCAAGTCCCACGTCGGGCTCCCTGCATGGAGCTTGCTTCTCCCTCTGCCTCTGTCTCTGCCTCTCTCTCTCTCTCTGTGTGTGTGACTATCATAAATAAATAAAAATTTTTAAAAAAAACGGGGATGGGGGAGGATGTCCATCAACTAACATATGGATTAAGTGTATATATTCATACAACGGAATAATATCAGCAATAAAAAAGAAAGAAGTGCTGATATACTATGACATGGATGAATCTTGAAAACATTATGCTGGGGCTGGGATTAACTACTGATGGGTATGGAATTTCTAGGGAGGATGAAAATGTTCTAAAATTAGATGGATGGTGGCTGCACAAACATGTGAATATACTATAAAACAATAAATTGTACATACACTTTGAATCTGATGGTATGTGAATTATATGACAATAAAGTTCTTTTTTTAAATAGGCAATGTTGAAAGCAGATGTGTACATAAAAGTTATGGAAAGAAATAGAAGACACAGAATGAAAAAATATTTGATCATTGTAACATGTAGTTATAAATCTAAAATCGAAAATATCTTACAAAAAAAAAAAGAAAAAGAAAATATCTTACAACTATGGACCTAAGATGATAGCCATTCTCTTTTAAACAAAATAATTTGATGTCGGTTTTCAATTAATTCTTCAAGTATTTGCATTTTGCTGGTACAAGAACCAGAACGTAACGGTAAGGTAGATCCTATTAGAGATGTATTTGAAATCTAAAATTAACATTTACAAGATGGACATGTCCAGATTCATACATGACAATTGATAGTTACATTTAGAAGACAATGCCTTTATCGGGCACATATATTGTCAAAATTATGAAAATATGAAACAAAGTTTGTTACTTTCTCATTACTTGAAATTCTAATAAAGTTGTTTACTATCCTTTTACTTTTTGTTCAAGTGACTTAAAAACATTTTTAAAAACAGATCTATGGGGCACAGATGGTAAAAAGTGTTACTATTTTTCCTACTATACTGAATATAGATATTGGCTGAGATTACTTCTTGCCTTTGGATATTTCTAACTCATGTTCATATCTTGTCTCCTCTGACATCTCCTTATGATTTTGCCTTTCCCAAATTCAGGCATAATAAAACTTGTAAGATGTCTTTTTTGCCTTAACTCTTTCATTTACTTTATAGAAGAAATTTTAATAGGAAAAATTAAGTTTATTTGACATTCTCCAAATTTTAATTAATTCAAAAATATTGTTGTTTGCTTTTAAAAATCAAAAGAAAAAAACTTGGAAAATCAAGAATTCAGCCTTCCTAGATTAAATTATGCGTAAGTAAAATGTGTTAATAAAAATGTTTTAAAAAAATGTTTGTGTGTCGGGGGGGAGGGGCACGATGGCGGAAGAGTAGGGTCCCCAAATCGCCTGTCCCCACCAAATTACCTAGATAACCTTCAAATCATCCTGAAAATCTACGAATTCGGCCTGAGATGTAAAGAGAGACCAGCTGGAACGCTACAGTGAGAAGAGTTCGCGCTTCTATCAAGGCAGGAAGACGGGGAAAAAGAAATAAAGGAACAAAAGGCCTCCGAGGGGGAGGGGCCCCGCGAGGAGCCGGGCTGAGGCCGGGGCGAGGGTCCCCAGGACAGGAGAGCCCCGTCCCGGAGGAGCAGGAGCTGCACCAACCTTCCCGGGGGAAAGGGGCCCGCAGGGAGTTGGAGCAGGCCCAGGAGGGCGGGGATGCCCTCGGGCTCCCGGGGACACTAACAGACACCTGCGAGCGCAGGAGAGTGCGCCGAGCTCCCTAAGGGCTGCAGCGCGCACGGCGGGGCCGGAGCAGCTCGGAGGGGCTCGGGAGCGGCTCCGCGGAGGGGGCTGCGGGGCGGGAGCGCGAATCCAACAGCGCAGGCCCCGGAGCACAGGGCGCCGGGACACAGCCCAGGATCCGGCCTCCCCCGGGACAGGCAGAGGCCGGGAGGGCCCAGGACAGCGAGGACGCTCCTGCCCCGAGCTGAGCAGATCAGCGGCCCCGCCCGGAGCCTCCAGGCCCTGCGGACGGAGAGCCGAGAGCCCCGAGCCCCGTAGTTCCTGCGGAGGCTGAATCCAGGCTTCCAGAGTTGCCATAGCAACTGCGGCTGTTCCTCCTGGGGCCCCACGGGGTAAACAACCCCCGCTGAGCCCGGCAGCAGGCAGGGGCAGAGCAGCTCCCCCAAGTGCTAACACCTGAGAATCAGCACAACAGGCCCCTCCCCCAGAAGACCTCATTTAATAGTGAAGCTTGCAAATTCCAAAGATAAAGAGAAGATCCTTAAAGCAGCAAGAGACAAGAAGTCCCTGACTTTCATGGGGAGGAATATTAGGGTAACAGCAGACCTCTCCACAGAGACCTGGCAGGCCAGAAAGGGCTGGCAGGATATAGTCAGGGTCCTAAATGAGAAGAACATGCAACCAAGAATACTTTATCCAGCAAGGCTCTCATTCAAAATGGAAGGAGAGATAAAGAGCTTCCAAGACAGGCAGGAACTGAAAGAATATGTGACCTACAAACCAGCTCTGCAAGAAATTTTAAGGGGGACTCTTAAAACTCCCCTTTAAGAAGTTCAGTGGAACAATCCACAAAAACAAGGACTAAATAGATATCATGATGACACTAAACTCATATCTGTCAATAGTAACTCTGAACGTGAACGGGCTTAATGACCCCATCAAAAGGCGCAGGGTTTCAGACTGGATAAAAAAGCAGGACCCATCTATTTGCTGTCTACAAGAGACTCATTTTAGAGGTAAGGACACCTACAACCTGAAAATAAAAGGTTGGAGAACCATTTACCATTCAAATGGTTCTCAAAATATACCCTAAAAACTATAGAACACTTCTGAAAGAAATTGAGGAAGACACAAGAGATGGAAAAATATTCCATGCTCATGGATTGGCAGAATTAATATTGTGAAAATGTCAATGTTACCCAGGGCAATTTACATGTTTAATGCAATCCCTATCAAAATACCGTGGACTTTCTTCAGAGACTTAGAACAAATTATTTTAAGATTTGTGTGGAATCAGAAAAGACCCCGAACAGCCAGGGGAATTTTAAAAAAGAAAACCATATCTGGGGGCATCACAATGCCAGATTTCAGGTTGTACTACAAAGCTGTGTTCATCAAGACAGTGTGGTACTGGCACAAAAACAGACATATAGATCAATGGAACAGAATAGAGAACCCAGAAGTGGACCCTGAACTTTATGGTCAACTAATATACGATAAAGGAGGAAAGACGATCCACTGGAAGAAAGCCTCTTCAATAAATGGTGCTGGGAAAATTGGACATTCACATGCAGAAGAATGAAACTGGACCACTCTCTTGCACCATACACAAAGATAAACTCAAAATAGATGAAAGATCTAAATGTGAGACAAGATTCCATCAAATCCCAGAGGAGAACTCAGGCAACACCCTTTTGGAACTTGGCCACAGTAACCGGAGAAGGACAAACAGTGTATGTTCTCATTCATTTGGGGAATATGAATAATAGTGAAAGGGAATATAAGGGAAGGGAGAAGAAATGTGTGAGAAATATCAGAAAGGGAGACAGAACATAAAGACTTCTAACTCTGGGAAACGAACTAGGGGTGGTGGAGGGGGAGGAGGGCGGGGGGTGGGGGTGAATGGGTGACGGGCACTGAGGGGGACACTTGACGGGATGAGCACTGGGTGTTATTCTGTATGTTGGTAAATTGAACACCAATAAAAATTAATTTATAAAATTAAAAAAAAATGTTTGTGTGTCTTAGTCTGTTCAAGCTGCTGTAACAAAATGCCAGAGACTAGGTAGCTTATTATGAACAAAAATTTGTTTCTCACAGTTCTGGAGGCTGGAAGCCTAAGATCAAGGTGCCTGCCCAGTGTGGTCAAGTGAAGGCTCTTTTGCAGGTCACAGACTTTTCATGTATCCTCACATAATGGATGGGCTAAAGGAGCTCTCTGGGGTCTCTTATAAGGGCATTAATCTCATGACCTAATCACTTCCCGAAGGCTCTACTACCATCACACTGGGCATTAGGATTTCAAAATATAAATTTTGTGGGAACATACACATTCAGACTATAGCAAATGACTGTGTACACTTCAAGTAAAAAGAAATATACTCATTTTTATGTAAAGACTGATACAATAACTGTCTCTAAAAAATATATACTTTATGGGATAAATTACAGGCCTAGAAAACTGTCACTGTCCATAATACCTTTATCATCT
The DNA here is from genome assembly GCF_905146905.1 of Nyctereutes procyonoides. Classification (NCBI taxonomy): domain Eukaryota; kingdom Metazoa; phylum Chordata; class Mammalia; order Carnivora; family Canidae; genus Nyctereutes; species Nyctereutes procyonoides. Next base: position 14,043,600 of record NW_026575041.1, on the reverse strand, counting down.
CATCATCATTTTTTTTTTAAGGAGAGGCAGAGGGAGAGGGAGAAGCAGACTCTCTGCTGAGCAGGGAGCCAGACATGGGGCTCGATCCCAGGACCCCGGGATCACGACCTGAGCTAAAGGCAGACACTCAACCAACTGAGCTACTCCGGCGCCCCTCATCATCATTATTTATCTTATAATTGTGCTATACCTCAATAGTGAATTCAACTCTCTTCCATTCTACAAAAACATCACTGTCCATAACATCCTCAATCCTCGGCAAATACAGTCTTCTGGAAGAGACATCAGAGAAAAACTGCCTTCAATGAAAAATAAGCTTATCAGATACTTTAACTAGTGTGGCAATGAAAGTCCAAGACAATGATTCCTGGATTCATGTTCCCAACTAAATGACAAATAGCTTCTCCTAACAGCTGGACAACCATTCCATCAGGAGACTTTCAACTAGTGATTCTCCGGGATTCTCCAGAAGCCATTGTCTTTTTTTCTTCCAAATTTTTATTTAAATTCTAGTTAGTTAACATACAGTGTAACATTGGTTTCAGGAGCAGAAATTAGGGATTCATTATTTACATATAACACTCAGTGCTCATCACAAGTGCCCTCCTTACAGAAGCCATTATCTTTAAAGGAAGACTGCTAATCAAACCCTCACATCAAGCAGATGACAACAGAAAATGAACTGCTTCTGCTCAAAGCAAAAAACATGGTTAATTTTCTAATACCCTGCCTCTTTTTTCCCTTTTGCTTATTATAGTTTGGCACCTCCTAGAGATAACCCTAAAGGTTTCTCAGTATGCTCTTACATATCTGTATCACTTAAGGATTTTATTCTTAATCCCCTAGGTCATTTTTGGGCACTTTGAGAAATTCAAAACTTTTTGGTTTCCACAGCTACTCTCTGAAACTGTCAAATTCCCCTGTAAAGGGGCACCTCGGTTAAGCATCTGCCTTCAGCTTAGGTCCCTGGAGTCTGGGGATTGAGCCCAGAGCCTGGAGCACTTGGTTCTGCACTTGGCAGGGAGCCTGCTTCTTCCTCTCCCTCTGCCTCTCCCCACTCATGGTCTCTATCTTTCAAATATTTTTTTAATTCCACTGTAAAAGATGTAGTATCTATTCCTTTAAACTCCTAAGACCAATTTCTCCCAAAGGTCTCTTGATATTTGAGTTTTCCTCTTAATCATAGCCCCAGCCTTCATTTTTGTAAAAACAAATGAGACATTTACTCCAAGTCAACAAAATGCTTCTGCTATAATCATAACAGCATTGTCAGATTCACCAGAGAAGGGACCAACCAAATCCTGCAGCTATTCTCACTGCACTAGTCATTTTCTCTGAAGATTTTCCAGACTTCTATGCAAGAACTAAACCCAACTGACAATGTGCTCAGCTCAAGGAAACAATTACTGGCTCATTTCTGTTGTGATAAATTATCATGTATATTCCTAATATTATCTGTAACTCACCAGGAGTTTCTTAGATCTACACCAGGCTTTTGCCTACCTCCTAAACCCAAATCTAGTGTGTACAGAATAATTAAGAAGCTTTCAGATATTTAAAGCCCTTTTCTATTCAGAGCATGTTTCCTTGGGAAGGATAACCAGAGACTTTCAAAATGAAGCAGGAATTGGCTACTCAGGAGAGTTCTCAAAAGTGTTAACTCTTGTGAACACAACTAGAAAAGGTGATTCAAATTTTGACTCATGCTGTGGAAGCCCAACAACCAGTTTGAGTTCACTCTCCAAGATTGTCATGGGCAATGACATAGTCTTCTATTTCCTCTTGGCAAACCAAAAGGCAATTTGCATTTATTATATTATATATAAAGCTCTATAAAAATCACTAGACAGGTACAATAGTCTTCAACTAAGCTAAAGAAAGAAGCTACCTGACTCTATAAAATAGACCCAGCTGGGCAGCCCAGGTGGCTCAGCGGTTTAGCACCACCTTCAGTCCAGGGCCTGATCCTGGGGAGCCGGGATGGAGTCCCATACTGGGCTCCCTGCATGAAGCCTGCTTCTCCCTCTGCCTATGTCTCTGCCTCTCTCTGTGTGTCTCTCACGAATAAATTAATTTAAAATTCTAAAAAATAATAATAATAATAAGACCCAGCTGGACTTTGGGCTACAAATTTTTGTAGTCTGGGTTTTGTTACCTAGGCTCCTGGCTTTGCATTCTAATAGAATACTAATTTTGCTTCTGATATTTTATAGGTGGCAGATACTTTCTGTTCTGAGTCTTAAATGCTGTTATGTAGCCACTGCCAAATCACATGATTCAACAATCAACTATTATTAATATAAAGATCTGAGATTCAGTAAGGACTACCACTGAATACTTGATATACAATTATAACCTGGTAAAAAGCAATATTAATCTGGCTTGATTACAATTGCAGAAGGTAATGGTCTGTCCTTCAACACAGGTTGAAGAAAAACCAGAAGAAAAGTGAGAATTGAAAGAGAAACTACAATTTGCAAAAATCTACAACCTGCAAAATGCCTAAGTCTACCAAACTTTGACAACACTCAAGAAATCATCTGAACTCAAATTCTTACTGGTAGCTCAATTGGATACATGTTTCAAGATAAAATCACAAACTAATCAAGTGATAATTCTGCATAGGCTCATGTGTTCTAATGACACTGACTGTACCAGAAACTAGAGAGTTGCTGGTACAGTTTTCACCAATCCTTGCCAAAATGTTTCAAAACTAACCAGAGACCCCCAAACTCCTATATGTACCCTTCCTTTGGAGACACACCTCTGGTGTTTGTACTTGCTTGATGCAGCAAGCTAATAAACCTACCTTTGATTACGTAGTGGGTTTTGGTCAATGGATGTCACCAGTATAAAATGAGCTAAGGTTCCTTTCTGAATGAGACACAATGGCTTTAACTTAATAGGCAAAGGTACTAAATCCTATATTCCACACATAAATGCCTCAAATCACCAGTATTAAATAAAACCTCATCAATATTAACCATGGGAATTTTATTAAATAAAAATGTATGAATCTGCAGATATAAAACTGATAACCAATCCATATTAATGGAAAAACTTGTAATCTTAAGAAATACTAAAAATAATTTCTCCATATGCAAAAATGTAGATTTCATATTTTTCAAAAATCCCGATTTTGATAGTTGATTTTAAGTTAACTACTCTAGCAAAGCATCATAAAAATAAATGGAAGATTATAAATTCAATGGCATTTGGCACGCTATTGTTGTGAATATGCTTTATTTTTAAGTAAAAAATGAATCCTAGCCAAAACAAAGTGTTTGCCTCTGAATATTTTAAGCTTAAGGAAAAAAAAACTCATTAATAAGGAACATATTTTCATTTTTCCATGTTTTTAATTTTTTATAAAGAGTTTCATTAAGTTTCAGTCAATAAGTAGTTCTTAAACTTAGGCTTCATGATCCTTTTGACTTCGTACTTTTAAATGGAGGCATTTCTCTTCAAAACATGACAAATTTCGGAATCCATCAAAAATTATTTTATTCAAATTATGTTTTCCAAAAAAGAGGGTTCTGTGCTAGTCGTCTTTGAAAGTTTTCATACCTACAAAAGAAAAAATTTATTTACAAGAAAATTAAAATCTTTTGTAATCTACCAAATGACTTATCAAAAAGCAAACATTTTAGATGTCACTTCTAAAAAGCTAAGATAAAAAAACAAAAGAGCTAAAAATTTAATCTGAAAGTTTTATTATTCTTATAAAAGGATAGCAAGCATAGTGATTTAAGTATGACTAGCTTATATCAGAGTACAAATCATAATAAATTTTATTAACTTATCTGCAAAATTTGACAGCTAGACCCAAGGAGGAAAAAAAAATCAAATCTAACTCCCTCATTTCATAAATGAGTAGATAAGAGGAATTTGCTTAAGGTCAAATACTTATATTTTAACAAAGCTCAAACCTAGTATCTTCCAGATCAATCCATGCTACCAGCTGTTCAACAAATTCTCTTGTATCCCCCACCCCCACACACTGGGATAGTCAAAGTGAAAAGAACACCTATAAAACAGAATCATGAGGGGCACCTGGGTGGCTCAGTGAGTTAAGCATCTGCCTTGGCTCAGGCCATGATCTCAGGGTTCTGGGACTGAGCCCCCATGTCAGGCTCCCTGCTTCTCCTTCTCCCTCTGCCCCTCCCCCTGCTCATGCACGCTCTCTCTCTCTCTCTCTCTCTCTCAAATAAATAATAAAATAAAATAAAATAAAATAAAATAAAATAAAATAAAATAAAATAAAATAAAATAAAATAAAATAAAATAAAATAAAATAAAATAAAATAAAATAAAAACAGAACCAGGGGAAAGCCAAGGAAATCAATTTTATTAATAATTTAAGTATAGGGTGCAGTATAAACCACCCTGATGCCTTACATATATTCTACTTCAGATCAAGACTTTCTAAACTCACAAAAAAATTTTGCTTTGTATTTCAAGACTCAAATATGGTTACTTATAAATAAAAATATTGAAAAATTTACAACTTTAATTGTGGCCCCTAAAAATAAGCAATTGTATTTTCCTGTCTTTATAAATTCAAAATGGCTACTATATAACAGAATATTGAGGGTAAGAACATTCTTTGATGTGAACTCCACAGTATGCTTTTAAATGGCATGCCAATGTTAATTAATGTATGCTGATGTCCACAATAAAGGAATATGTTTAAATGTCAAAAAAGAAATACATTCACAGGCAAAACAATATATGGTTACTAAAAGCCTTAATATTAAAGATACAAGATGTCCCATACCATTTCAGAACCACATTTGCTGGAATGAACATTTCAGATGGACTTGGTGTCATCTGGGCCTGAGACACAGCAAATGATGAAGCAAAATTGTAGAAGTTGTCCAACATCTTTTGTGTGAACTGAAAAGTTAATAATGAACGGATTAATGAATTATACTAAATATTCCACTTAGACTTCGATATTTTTAATTAAAACTATTCCTCCAGTATACTTGGTTTTAAGGATCGTGAGTTCTAAGTCTAATGCTGTAAGGAAAGTTATAAAATGACACTGTGGCACAAATCTTAATAATCTACCTTTTGTACTTCCTTTATATCTCAGAATTTCTGTGGTTTTTAACTATTTTAATTTCCTAACATTCATTTTGGGTGGAAATATGTTTTTCCTTCAAAATATCTTCTTTTATCTCTACTTCTACATCTACTATGACCCCTTCCCTCAAATCCCACCCTCCTCAAATCAAGCTTTCTCACATAAAATACTAAGAAATCTTCTTCTTGCCAGTAAGATAAAAGCTTAAATATAATGAGAGGAAATGCTTTACTAGCTTTTATCTTTCTGCCTAACAATATCAAGGTAGTTTAATACAGGAGGCTATCATTAAAAGTTGCTTGAACTAATATCCAGAGTTCAATAAAATCACTATTAAAATATCAATATCAGGAGAAAAAAATCAACAGTAACCCTCAACACTAACAACAAAATTTTATTTTTTAACTTTATTTTATTTTTTTAATAAATTAATTTTTTATTGGTGTTCAATTTACCAACATACAGAATAACACCCAGTGCTCGTCCCGTCAAGTGTCCCCCTCAGTGCCCGTCACCCATTCACCCCCACCCGCCCCCCGCCCTCCTCCCCTTCCACCACCCCTAGTTCATTTCTCAGAGTTAGGAGTCTTTATACAACAAAATTTTAAAATGTAACTTTTATTTAAAAGTTCCAATTCAGAATAGAAACAAAGCCTGTAAATACCTAGGGAAATATTTCAAGACTGTCTTGAGAGACAGGAAAGAAAACAAATTAAAGGGCCTATATATACCACATTCAGTGGAAAGATAGAATATTTTTAAGATGGGAAGACATAATGTAACAGAAGCAATTCTCTTCAAATTAAACCTATAAATCCAATGTTATTTCCAACAAAATCTGGTAAGGTTTTTCATGAAACTTAATAAGCCAATACTAAAAGTATTATGGAGAATATCTAAGCTTATTTGATGAGTAAGGGGTTCGGGAGGGGGGAGGGGGGACTTAGCCTACCAGATATTAAGACTTTTACTGGCAAAGGGACAGGCAAATAAACTAATTGGAATAGAAGAGAGCCCAGAAACAAATCCAAGCATATAAGACAACATGATATATAACAAAGATGCAAATTAGCTCGGAGTAAAAAAAAAAGAAAAAGACTAACTTTCAATAAAAGCTTTAATAACTATGAGAACACCTTCACACATTAGAATAGGATAAGAAAGATTTCTCCAATATAAAAAAAAAAACAGAAAAGAAACAACTGTTAAGATTATCAACACAAAAATACAGTGTCTGCATGAAAAAGATACCAAAAATAGTATTAAAAAACAAGCAACATACTAGAAGAAAATTACAACATATAGAAAACTTTTTTTTTTTTAAAGATTCCATTCATTTATTCATTAGAGACAGAGAGAGGCAGAAACATAGGCAGATGGAGGAGAAGCAGGCTCCATGCAAGAAGCCCAATGTGGGACTCTATCCCAGAACTTCGGGATCAAGCCGTGAGCCGAAGGCAGACGACCAACCACTGAGCCACTCAGGCATCCCATAACATATAGAAAATTACAAAGTATTATTACCCAGAATACAAAAAGGCCTTTGCCCAGAAATTAAATTACATTAAAAAGTACCAAATAATACAACAGAAAATTGGGTAAAATACATAAATGGTCAATTCCAATAAAAAAAAAAAAAAAAACGAGGTCAAAATGAGAAAAGATGCTCAACTTCACCAGTCATCAAGAAATACAAACCAAAACAAAGTGATATTCAAATTTCACCCCAACAGTTTGTCAAAAATTTAAGGTCTTAAATATTAGTGAGAATACGTATCAATATGGAAATGAAAAAACTGTCTCGGGATCCCTGGGTGGCGCAGCGGTTTGGCGCCTGCCTTTGGCCCAGGGCGCGATCCTGGAACCCCGGGATCGAGTCCCACGTCGGGCTCCTGGTGCATGGAGCCTGCTTCTCCCTCTGCCTGTGTCTCTGCCTCTCTCTCTCTCTCAGTGACTATCATAAATAAATAATAATAAAAAAAAAGAAAAAACTGTCTCATTCATACAATGGCATACTACACAATTAAAATAGACTAGATTTATTCCATGTACTAACACAGATAAGTCTTAAAAATCATGCTGAGTGAACAATAGCAAGTTGTAGAAATTTGTGGAGTATACCATTTATAAGAGCAGAGTATAAGAAGTACAACAGAGGACAACTGTTTGTTTTTGTTTTTAAGATTTTATTTATTTATTCATGACAGACAAAGAGAGAGAGGCAGAGACACAGGCAGAGGCAGAGGCTCCCTGCATGGAGCCTGACATGGGACTCGATCCCGGGTCCCCAGGATCACACCCCAGGCTGAAGGTGGCGCTAAACCGCTGGGCCACCGGGGCTGTCCGACAACTGTTTTGTATATAAAACTATCTGATGTTTTAAGCCATGTATATGTACTATTAATAAAAATTAAATGAAATAAGAATAAGTGTATTTTACAAACATGTTTAAACAAATAATGTTATATATATTTTGTGGATATATATATATATGAATGTTTCTCTTAAAGTACTAACATAGGATGGCAAAGATACATGAAGTTAGAAGAGCAGCTACCTGGAGAAGAATTGGAAGAAGAGAAACAGTGAGACCAGCAAGCTGTATCAGAAATATTTTTTTTTAATTAGTAGCAAATATGGCAAATATCAGTTAATCTAGATGGAAGTCACTCAGAAGTCTTTGTATGTACTGCACTATAAAGAGAGCTCTATAAGAACAGCTATTATTTTGTCTACCTATTTTTATTTTTTGTGCTTAGAAAAGTCCTGGCACACAGTAGGTATATAATAAAATATTGGTGGAATGTATTTTCCTATATATTTAAAACACTTCATAATAATAAAGTGTTTGATAAAAAAATATATATGCTTTAAGAAGTTCAAATAATTTATAAATAGAGTAAAAAGTCTCCTTGCCCCTTTCCAAGGAGAACATCACTTTCGTATGTATTTTTCAGACATTTTTCTAATACATTTTTCTAATATTTTTCAGACATTTTAATAGGATACTATTAACTATTGCTTTACAACTTGCTTTTCTTTTTAGCACAGCAGTTGATTTTAATTACTGGGGGAAAAAAATTAAGACCCAGACTCTGTCATTCTTAATTCAGCCTATTCTCAGATGTGACAAGTCTGCTTTAAATTCATGGCCACAAACCTCAAGAGTATGCTGCCCAGCAAACTCATAAGGGGCTCCCAGGGGTTTTCTAGTCCACTCACCCTCCTCCTCTCCTACTTTTTCTTTATATTTCCTATACTCCTTTCCCCTCAATCTTAGCTGATGACCTTGTTTCCTGTTTCACTGAGTAAAGAGAAGGTATCAAGAGAGAACATGCCCAAGTTCTCATCACATTTATCAACCACCTACATCTGTATCCATATGACCATTACTCTAAATACGGTCCATTATCCTATCTAACGTCTCTCATTTCCTATTCAAACACTCTTCAGCAACTCTCCCCAACTCTTTTCCTGAATGCTTCATTCCTGTTAAACATGATGTAATATTTCCCATTAAAAATGGTTAAAAAAAAATTTCTTGTCTCCACTGCCCCCTCAAGCAACCAAAAGATTTATCTGCTATCCTCTATAACTATTCATCGAGACTCATCTATATTCAGTGTTTCCACTTCCTTCTCTCCAACTCACTCCAAACTCCAATTCTCTGAACTCTTAGCTAACTTTTTAATGACTTCTATCTTGTTGCATCCTGTGGATAATTCTTAGCCCTCATCTTGACCCATCAGCACTGTGATACTATTGATGCTTCTTCCTTCTTAAAAACCAGTCTTTGCTTAGCTTCCAAAACATTACTTTTTGGGTCTCCTTCTACTTCAGCCTGCTTTTTCTTTCTCTTCATCTCTTAAACTTCTCAAATTTGAAATGGCCCCAAGCTCAGTCACTGGCCAACTTTTCCACTTAGTTACTTCTCTAGTAATCATATGCCCTTCAAAACTTTAAATACTATCTCTACACTGATAACTGCCACATTTTTATCCATATCCCAGATCTGTCTCTTGAACTCTAGACTGGTCATCTTCAGCTGGATGTCTAACAGGTATCCCAAACATAGTACAACCAAAATCCAACTCCTGATTCCACTCCACACTTCCTCTTTTCATAGTATTCCTGTGTTCAAGGTCCTCAAGCCAACATCCTTGGGCCATAGTTGATGTCTCTCTTTAATCTCAGACCCTAAATGTGATCCACATGCTGAAACACACTATTGGCTCTATTTTCAAATTATCTCTAGAAATCAACTACAGGCATACCTCAGACATATTGCAGTTCAGTTCCAGACCACTGCAATAAAGTGAGTCAAATGAATTTTCTGGTTTCCCAGTGCACATAAAAATCTTGTTTACACTATACCATAGTCTATTAAGTATGCAATAGCATTATGCCTTTAAAAAATGTACATACCTTCATTAAAAAATACTTTATTGCTAAAAAATGCTAAACATCATCTGAGCTTTCAGCGAGTTGTAATCTTTTTTGCTGGTGGAAGGTCTTGCCTTGATGTTGATGGCTGCTGACTGATCAGGGTGGTGGTTTCTGAAGGTTGGGGTGGCTGTGGCAATTTCTTAAAATAAGACAACAATGAAGTTTGCCTCATTGATTGACTCTCTTTCACTTGAACCCTTAGAGGCCACTGTAGGATTTTTCATTGGCCTAATTTCAATATTGTTGTGTCTCAGGAAATAGGGAGGCCCAAAGAGAGGGAGGAGGATGAGGAAATAGTTGGTAGGTGGAACAGTCAGAAAACACAACACTTATCAATTAAGTTCTTCATCTTACAAGGGCACAGTTTGTGGTGCCCCAAAACAATTATAATAGTAACATCAAAGATCATTGGTCACAGATCACTGTAACAAATAATGAAAAAGTTTGAAATGTTCTAATTACCAAAATGTGACACAGAGACACAAAGTGAGCAAATGCTGCTGGAAAATGTCACCAACAGATTTGCTCCATGCAGGGTTGCCACAAACCTTCAGTATGTAAAAAAAACATGATACCTGCGAAGCGCAATAAAGTGAAGCGCAATAAAACGAGGTATGCCAGTACTTTTAATCACCTTCATTTCCACCTCCCCAGCCTACCCTGGTTCAAGTCATTATCATCTGTCATCTCGATGTTCAAAAGAGCCTTCTAAAATTGATCTTCCTTCTTACTAGAGTGTCCGTCCAAAAATGCAGAAGTGATCCTTTTAAAATATAAGTTAAATTCTATTACTCTTCTGCTCAAAACTCTCTTCTCTTCTCTTCCAAACAGAATTTGAGTCAAAGTCTTTATAAAAGCCAATGAGGTTACCATATGAATTTATACTGTGGCTCCCTCCCCAATTACCTCTCTTCTCATCTCCCATCTCTCACCCTTGTTCACACTACAGCAGCCACAAAGCCCTTCAGATTTTTCTTCGAATAACAGATTTCTACCTCCAGGCCTTTGCATTAGCTATACCTCTGCCTGTATCATTCTCCCATCCAGGGCTTTGCTGTACAGTTTAAAAGTCAACCATCATGGAATTATGTCACTTAAAGCTCCATGAGGACAAGGATCTCACTTATCAGGTTCACAACTGTATACCCACAGCCTAACTGTGAGAGGAAAAAAGAAAATGCTAATATTTAATTCCATTTTTAAATCACTTTGAGCTATTTCATCACTATAAAATCAAGTCTCATCGAAGCATTTATAAATTTTAAAATACCTATAGAAGAAAGCAGGCAAGCTTAAATCATCCATGGAAGCCAATAATTTATGCCATACATGTTTTACCTCCATTTTTATATGTTTTCCACTACCAGGCTAAATTTTAAAGTATAGAATTTGGTTTTAAAATTTTTTTAGAAAATGTGTACTGCATTACCTGAGTGAATGAGTCAACTGAGGATACAGCAGCATTGCCTACTGGAGTCTGTTGAGCCAAACTGTCCAATAATTCCACTGAAATTCCAATCTGAGCAACAGATGGAGTTCGGACAATATTCATGGCTCCAAAAGGATGTTGGCTTCCTTCTCCTGAAAAAAATTAACATGTACCACAAATTTCAACTTTAACTTGTAGCCACACATATTCCTTTGTAAATATGTGAATACCCTCCGATCTACATGCACTAAAAAGTTGTTATATAGTTTATCTCTTTTCAGAAAAATGTAAAAGGCTCGTTTTTACACACTAACAAAGAATAAGAAAACTAAATTTTTTCCCACCAGAAAAACAGCTGTGACTTCTCTAAAACTTATTAAAATTACTGTTAGATAGAAATGGAAAGTAACAGAATGAGAAAAATAAATGAATAAGCATTAATTACATTAAAAAATTATCGATGCTAACTCCAAAGGAAGGATATTTTCTAAGATTTTTTAAACTAGTTTTAGTATTTTCTCATTATTCCACTAAAATATAAATTAAAATATAATTTATATTTTAATATATATTATTATTTTAATATAAAATAATATATTTATAATTTAACATATTTTAATTATATTATATAATTTATATATTAAAATATAAATTACCATTATAACTGATAAATGACATAGCATATTTTACTAAATGTCACGGATCACCCCATTTAACACTTGATGTTATCAAACAGGCAGTAAAGAAGCTTATTCATAGAAAATAACTTAATAACTTTTTCCCCTTAAAATTCAATGTCATTAAGTATACACCTGAGCTTGTAAGTGCCATCTAACTTACATGTGGAGAATTTAGGCCAATTTTTTTAACCCACATAAGACAATTAAAGTTAGTCTGACAGACAAAAATTATACAATAGATTTTTGTTTATCTGCTGTTTTCATAAGACTTTAAGATATTTAATCAAATACTGAAGAACAAAAATCTGGAGCAACATATTATTCCTAATAACTAGAACACTGAATACAAATATCGAAACTCTCCTTGGGCAGCCCAGGTGGCTCAGCAGTTTAGTACTGCCTTCAGCCCAGGATGTGATCTGGAGACCCGGGTTTGAGTCCCACGTCAGGCATGGAGCTTGCTTCTCCCTCTGCCTGTGTCTCTGCCTCTCTCTCTCTCTGTCTCTCTCATGAATAAATAAAATCTTAAAAAAAAAAAGAAAGAAAAAAGAAAAAACCTCTCCTTAAATTTTTAAGCTATGAATAAAAACTTACAATGTATTCTGTGATTTAAAAATACATACACCTTTCACTAAATATGACTACTTTAAGATAGTTTTAGTATATTTAAATTGTTTTATTAAATTTCCATATATTTATGAATTTCTCAGATGTTATTTCTATCATTGTGGTCAGAGAACATATTTTGTATGACTTCTGTCTTTGAATATATTGAAACTTGTTTTACAGTAGCCTAATATATGGTCTATCCAAGAAAATGCTCTATTGTGCACTTGAGAAGAACTTGTTCTGCTGCTGTTGGGTAGAATATTCTGTGTATTAGCTCTTGGTGGTTTACAGTGTTCAAGTCTTCTATTTTCTCAATGACCTTCTGTCTAGACATTCTATCCATTACTGAAAGTTGGGTATTAAAGTTTCCAGTTGTTGAACTACTTTCTCCCTTTGATTCTGCCACATTTTGCTTTGTGAATTTTGAGATTCTGTTGTTAGGTGCAAACAAGTTTATAACTATTATCTTTCTGAATGGCCCTCTTATCATCTTATAAAGTCTTAACCTCTAATATTTTTTGTCATACATCTATTTAGTCTGATTTTAGTCCATCCATTTAAGCTTAAGCTCTCTTTTACTGTTTGCATGTATCGTTTTTTCATCCTGTACTTTAAACCACTTTGTTTCAATCAATAGTTGGATCATGTTTTTTTTTTTTTTTCCATTCCTCAAATCTCTGCCTTTTAACTGGAGAATTTAATTTTGTGTTAACTAGATGCTTGCTAGTGTACCGTTTTAATTCTCTTACCATTTTTTTAACTCTATATTTTTTGTTATCTCCTTAGTGGTTGCACTACGAAGGATTACCATAAACATCTTAATTTACAACAATCTAATTTGGATTCATGCCAATAATTTCAGTAGTACACAAAAACTTTGTTATGTACTTTCTCTCCCTATGTGTTGTCATAAATTACTTCTTTATACATAGCATGCCCATAACACAGGTTAATAATTTCCATTTTATGAAGTTGTCTTTTATATCAAATGGTGAGGGGGCGGGGGGAAAGGAGTTACAAACAAAATGAACAATATTGATTTTTATGATTAACTACATAGGTTTTACCTGTGTTTTTTTCCTTCATGTGAATTCAAATTACTGTCTCATGCCCTCTCTTTTCAGCCTGGAGAGTGCTCTTAATTTCTTATGGCTGATTCTTTGAGTAATGATCTCACAGTTTATATAAGAAGGTCTTCATTTCTCCATTTTTTTTTTTAATTTTGAGAGAGAGAACATGTATGCACGTTGGAGGGAGGGGCAGTGGGAAAGAGAATCTCAAGCAGACTGTACACTGAGTGTGGAGCTCAATGCAAGGCTGGATCTCACAACCCTGAGATCATGACCTGAGCTGAAATCAAGAGTTAGACGTTTAACTGACTGAGCCACCCAGGCACCCCTACCCTTCATTTCTGATGGATACTTTCAGTAGAGAATTATTGACAGTTTTTCTTTCAGTGCTTTATACCATCCCACTGTCTTTGGACTCCATTGTTTCTGATAAGAAATCCTCTGTTAATCATATTAAGAATCCTGTTTGATGAGTTGCTTCTCTTACCAATTTCTCTTTGACAGTTTGATTAGGATATGTCTTGGTATAGAGCTTATCCTACATGAAGTTTACTGAACTTAATTGTGTAATGTTTTTCATAAAATTTAGAACATTTTAGGGCATTATTTCTTCATATATTCCTTCTACCCCATCTGTCCTCCTTCCAGGACCCCTATTGTGCATATGTTGGTATACTTGATGGGATCTCAGAGACTGTTCATTTTTTTTTTTTAAGATTTTATTTATTCATGAGAGACACACAGAGAAAGCCATTGACATAGGCAGAAGGAGAAGCAGGCTCCCTGTAGGGAGCCTGATGCAGGACTCAATCCCAGGATCCTGAGATCACTACCTGAGCAAAGGGCAGATGCTCAGCCACTGAGCCAGTCAGGTGCCCCTCTTTTTTCTTTCAGCTCTTCAAACTAGGTATTTCAATTGATCTCTCAAGTTCGCAGATTCTTTCCTCAGAGTACTCAGATCTACTGAAACCCTCTAGTGAACTCCTTTGCTACTGTACTTTCAGCTCTATCACTTATATTCAATTCCTTTTGATAATCACTCTATTAATATTTTCTATTTGATGGCACATCATTTTCCTGGTTTCCTTCAACGCTCAGTAAGTCCAACGTTGTTTCCTGGGGACAGTTTCTGTTCATTTATTCTCTGAAAGAGCCTTACATTCTTGTTTCTTTGCATGTTTCCTAACTTTTTGCTGAAAACTGGATGCTAAATATTATAATGCAGCAAATCCAGAAATTAGATGTCTCCCTCTCCTCAGAGTCTGTTGTTAATATTTGTTGTTTCCTAATGACTTTTCTGAACCAATACTTTAAAGTCTGTATTTAAAAAAAAAAATAAATAAAGTCTGTATTTTTTGTCCCATGTGACCACTGACATTTCTATTAGTGTAGTGATCAGCTAGTTTTTGAAAAGGCATTTCCTTAAAAGCCTGGAACCCAAAAATTCTCCCAGTCTTTGCAGATAGGTTCTGTGTGTTGGGACATCCCTTTAATACTAGCAAGGCAGTTTACAATTCTGCCTTACCTTTCACTTCCTGCTTATGGAGAGCCCCAAAGTCTGCCAGAAGTGGGAACTTAGGACCTTCTTAATTTTTTCCTGAGCATGTGCACAGCCCTAACTGTATATTAACTATTAACTTTGAGGTTTCCAAAAATTCCCAGGTCCAAGAACTCAAAGCCTTTATTCCCCAAAGGATTTTACTCCCAGCATTTCCTCCCAAGCTTTGTAGTCAGTCTATTTTTGCCTTGATTGTTGTCAGTGCCTCAGGCATCAGTGACAAATACATTTGCAGGTAAATATTTTTGACAAACACTCCCAAGGTTGTCACTTCAGTAAGATAAAAGAAAGTCTTTTCTTTTTTTAAAGATTTTATTTATTTATTCATGAGACAGAGAGAGAGAGAGAGGGGCAGAGACATGGGCAGAGGGAGAAGCAGGCTCCATGCAGGGAGCCTGATGTGGGACTCGATCCCAGGACTCCAGGATCATGCCCTGAGCTGAAGGCAGACGCTTAACCACTGAGCCACGCAGGCATCCCAAAAAGTCTTTTCAATTAATCTCCAAGGGAACCACCAGACAAACCAAAATAAATACAGGTGACCCTTGAGCATCACAAGTCTGAACTGAGTCCACTTATACACATATTTTTTTACAGCAAAATATTGTAAATATATTTATGATTTTTGTAAAAGATTTTATTTATTAATGAGACACACACACACACACACACAGAGAGAGAGAGAGAGAGAGAGGCAGAGACACAGGCAGAGGGAGAAGCAGGCTCCATGCAGGGAGCCCAACGTGGGACTCGATCCTGGGTCCCCAGGATCAGGCCCTGGGCTGAAGGTGGCACTAAACCGCTGAGCCACCCAGGCTGCCCTCCCCTTATGATTTTCTTAATAACATTTTTTTCTCAAGCTTATTTTCTAACTTATTACATATACAGTATATGTAATACACATAACATACAAAATACATGTTGCACATAACTTTTATGTTATCAGTAAGGTGTCCAATCAACTTGTAGGCTATTAGTAGTTCTGTTTTTGGAGAATCAAAAGCTACATGCAGACTTTCAACTGCACAGGAGATTGGTGCCTCTACCCCATGTTGTTTAAGTGTCAACTATAATTACAATTTGTTGTGATTGAGGTCCATTCTGCTCCCTCTGGCACCAGTACCAAGAACATGAGCTATTATTGTCAAGGCTACCACTGAGCTGAGGAACAGGGGATGATGGGTCCACTGTAAGTTAAAATGCCACAAAGCTCACTGTTCTTATTAAGATTCAGTGGTTTTCTTGATTAAATACTTCCCTGGTTACTACAAAGTTTTGGTTAGTTTCCAGAGTCCTGAAAAAGATTCTGACAGGCTATGGAGAGATGGACTTGTGATGTTCCTTACTCTATCAAAATGTTAATTGTTTTAAACCTAGAATTACACTAAGTCCAGAAAATGTACTGCTATTTGTCTGCATAACAGGCTCCAATAACTTCAATCCAGGAAAAAGGTTCAATACAACCTTTAAGTGACTTAAGTTTTCACTACTCCGGGAGTGACCTGCCCAAACAGAAAGACTTGTCATCTCTAGCTTCCTTTATCAAATGGAAGCTCTTAGCAAATTATTAAATAAAACTGGCTATGATCCATTCTAAGAGATGGGACTACAGAAATATTCTGACTTCATTTTAAAGGTCTCTGAGGCTAAGACAACGTGAGACTCAAAAGTCTTCAGTAATCTTTATATTTTCAAAGAGATCCATTGTGCAATTAAAATCATTCTTTCACTCCTAACTCTGGGAAACGAGCTGGGGGTGGTGGAAGGGGAGGAGGGCAGGGGGTGGGGGTGAATGGGTGATGGGCACTGAGGGGGGCACTTGACGGGATGAGCACTGGGTGTTATTCTGTATGTTGGTAAATTGAACACCAATAAAAAATAAATTTATTATTAAAAAATAGAAAAAAATAAAATAAATAAAAAAATAAAATCATTCTTTCAGTCACTCTTATTCCCAAAATGGGCTTGACAGAGTAGTTGATAACCTTCAAATACAAATGTTCTTGTGTGTAACCATAAAATACTGGGAAGAAACACTGGAACATAATATGCAAACTTAGTGTTTAATTTTGGATCTGAATTCATGACAGCAAAAGTTAAAAAAAAATCAATTACATTGAGCCTTACTGTCAAAAAATTAAACAAAAACAAAGTAAAACATCTGACCTGGTCTTAAAGAAAAAAATTAGATAAGTTCTTCAATTAACATTCTAATAGTGTAAAAGCAGCTGAAAATCTTTCAAAGGTGTTCCTCAAAGGGCCCTTCCTCAATGCAACCCAAGAACCTAACACAAGGCACACCTCAGAGGAAGAAATCCTACAAGAAACTAGTCTTTTACTGCTGGTACACAAGAAAAAGCAGTCATCATTATTTACTGCTTAGGTCTAACAGACTCTTTAAAAATAAATATATTTTAAGTCATTTTACAAAAAAATTTCACAAGAAGAAAGATAGTGAAAAACAATTTTATTAAAATTTTTAGCAAGTACTGAAGTACAACAAATCCAAATATTCACTGTACATCTCCCAGGTTTTTAAGTTATAAATAGCCAAAATGGGGCAGCCCGGGTGGCTCAGCAGTTTAGTGTCACCTTCAGCCCAGGGCGTGATCCTGGAGACCTGGATCAAGTCCCACGTTGGACTGGCTCCCTGCGTGGAGCCTGCTTCCCCCTCTGCCTGTGTCTCTGCCTCTGTCTCTTTCTGTGTGTCTCTCATGAATAAATAAAATCTTTAAAAATATAAATAAATAAATAAATAAATAAATAAATAAATAAATGCCAGAATGAGCCACATTTTCTGAATACCACTGTTCACTTTAGTGAATGTGGAATATATCCATCTTATAAATATGACTGATTTTTAAAAAATCTTCTAACAGCTCTAACTTATCAATACTTTGGGTTCTTTTACTAGCAACAGCATTATCATAATTCAACACTTCAAACACTGAAATTTTGAAAACTTAATGGCTCATAATTTGGACAGGTATCTTCTTTGATCATAATTTGCAGAACACAGTTAGTTAGTTAGTTATTACAATCCTATTTATCTATTCATGAGAGACACACAGAGAGAGGCAGAGGGAGAAGAGGCTCCTTGTGGGGAACCCAATGTGGGACTCGATCCCAGGACCCCGGGATCATGGTCTGAGCCAAAGGCATGACATTCAACCACTGAGCCACCCAGGTGTCTGTAAAACACTGTCATTTTTATATTTATAAAATTATTTAGAATAACCAATCCAATTAATGTTTCATTTCTATACCTATTGCCATCTAATTGCCTTTGTTTATACACCCATTTTCAGCCACGTCCACTTACAAGCTGTATCCAGTCCATTTTAAAGTAAAAACATGGAAGAATACCAGATACATTATCTTACTACATGTTCAAGATTTTGTCACTAAATATTGTGATTAATTCCTCTCTGTTAAATGACTAAATTGGTAAGAATATCATATTTTCTTTTGGTCCTCAGAAATACACTGTTCAATCATCAGTCTTTTAGTATGAGAAAATTCACCTAAGAGACCATCATCTGAAGATTCAGTCTGAGACTTTGCTTATATGATCAACTTCATCATCATCATGAGAGTCTAACATGCTATTTGTCTCCTTGTATTCATTTTGATTCATACAATAATGGTGAAACTTGTTCCTGTCAATTTTCTTCTCTTTGCAATTATGAACAAAATATAACAAATTATGAATTCCCAATTGTGTTCAATAAAAGCAAACAGACCATAAAAATGGTGTTTGCAGTCTCCTTTAACATTTCTTAAAAGATGACATAATCTTTTAAACAATGCAATATGAAGATTCTATGATAATGTAATGGTAAAACTAAGGGGCACAGGCCAAATTTGGCCCCACAACCTAATTTCATAAGACCTGTGAGCTAAGAATAGTCTTTACATTTTTAAAGGTTATTTAAAGAAGAATATGCTACAGAGACCATATGTAGCCCACAAAGCTTAAAATATATACTATCTTACCCTTTTCAGAAACATTTGCCAGAGGCAACTAGGTGGCTCAGCTGGGTAAGCGTCTGCCTTTGGCTTAAATCATGATCCTGGGATTGAGCTCTGCATTCAGGATCCCTGCTCAGTGGAGAGTCTGCTTTTCTCTCTCCTCTGTCCCTCCCTCCCTGCTTATGCTCGCTCTCTCTCAAATTAATAAAGTCTTAAAAAGTTTGCCAACCTCTGCTCTAAGTAATTCCATCATTCTTCCACTTTCTTATTATTTCAGCCCTTTTTTTTGGTATAGTTGAGAGCAACTGATGAGTAATGATGAAATAATTCCTTAGATTAAATAGTAAAATATTTCACGATATAGGAAAAATAAGATTACCAGTATCACCAAATACATCTTAGATTTGTAAGATGGTCCGGTAGACCTATAATGGTAACTGCAAGACAGAATGACTTTTAAAAATACGTAAGAAAATGTTCTATTCTTGGGATCCCTGGGTGGCGCAGTGGTTTGGCGCCTGCCTTTGGCCCAGGGCGCGATCCTGGAGACCCGGGATCGAGTCCCACATCGGGCTCCCAGTGCATGGAGCCTGCTTCTCCCTCTGCCTGTGTCTCTGCCTCTCTCTCTCTCTCTGTGTGACTATCATAAATAAAAAAAAAAAAAAAAAAAAAAAAAAAAAAAAAGAAAATGTTCTATTCTTTAGAAGACTTC
This sequence comes from Nyctereutes procyonoides, assembly GCF_905146905.1. Lineage (NCBI taxonomy): Eukaryota > Metazoa > Chordata > Mammalia > Carnivora > Canidae > Nyctereutes > Nyctereutes procyonoides. The sequence goes on along the minus strand of NW_026575041.1, from coordinate 14,024,035 downwards.
TACAAAAGAATAAAACTCACAAAGTGTCAATCTTTCTAAGAGTTATAAATGCCCCTAAAAAGAAACTGAAAAACTAAAAGTCCACTGGTGAAGATACCGTATATGTACATGGCAACAGAGATGACTAAAGAAAACTTTTATGCCAAGAATAAGTAATTCACTATGAAGTGGCATTTGAACATGACATATGCTAAAGAGCTACATAAAGCAGCTTAATTATGCCTGGGTAGAAGCCTTCTTGGTATTGAATATAATTGGAAATCAAATATATATTTCTAAAATATATATTTCTAAAACCTCATTTCTATTGATAGCCTGAAAAGCCTGAAATTACATTTTTCACTCATGCATAGTTCAAGAGCAATGTGACTAACAAAGGTTTATCAACAATAAATATTCTAAACTAGATAAAAATGATAATGTATCTGACATTATAAAACCTCTTGAATTTGAATGTCTAAATGTATTTAAGCAATATTTACCAAGTATCTGAAGTTCATTACTGTGCTCTATACATTCTAAAGAACAGATAGTAAAAGATACAAATAGTCCCTACTCTCAAGGAGCTTACATTCTAATGAGGACAGTAACAGTTACCTTTCTGAATAGGCTTCATTTTCTTAAGATCTTTCCTAGATCTGTCTTTCTAAATTTTATAAAAACATACTAACTATTCCTTGAGTACCAACTATATGCCAGACACTTTTATACATTCTACATTTGTTATCTCTAATACTTGCAAAAACACTTGCACTGTAGGTATTATTAAGTCCATTTTACCTGAAATCCCCTCTAAGGTGAGATAATTTGGTCAACATAACACACTAGTAACTGGGACTCAAAATAGGTCTATCAAGCTCTAAAGCTGATGCTCATTGTAGTTCATTATCCTACGTGTTTATACGAGATTCCATGATATGAACTCTTCACTGATTTTGTGCTTCACAATAAGCCATTCAAGAAAGCAAGTCAAGAAATGTCAGGCAGTAAAAGGTTCCCTCCCATTCTGGCTCACTAGTTCTGTTTCACGTGAATAGACTTATAAGTAGTATCTTGAACTCTTTTGTCCTTCCTAATTCCCTTGACAAGCTCAACCCAGTTTTAAAACAAAAACTAGAATAAATTTAAAAGTTTCTCCTGGCAACTGAGTTAAATGAAATTAGAAGAAGACTAACTATATATGTCATGTGCAGAGAAAGCCAAAGTGATGACATTAAAATATGGCAGCAAGCCCAAAAAGAAAAGAGCAGAATTATAAAGAAGAAATTCAAATGATGATTTATAATAAACTCTAATTTTAACATTTCTTAAAAATTCCTCTTGGGTGCTAAGCCTTTTTTCACGGTTATTTTTAATGTCACTGTCATAATAGACAAAGAAAGGCTGAGCAACTGTGCCAGATTAAAGACTAAAGACAATTAAATGTAATGTAGAATCCTAAATGAATCCTAGGTGGAGGGAATAATGCCTGTTACTAAAGGCATTATTAAGAAAATTGGCAAAACTTTAATGTATACTGTATATGAGACACGAATATTGTATTAATGTGGAGTTTGCTGAATTTGATAATTATACTATGATTATATAAAATATATATAATGTATATTTTTGTATTAGAAAACACATTCTGATGTATTTAGGAGTAAAGGAGCAATGTCTGCAACTTATTCTCAAAGTTTCAGGGGAAAAAATACATATATACACACACATATGCACATATATAGATTTCTAGATAAAATGTAGTAAAATTAAAGAATGTGGGACAATGTAAGAAATACTTCATACTATTTTTGTCATTTTTCTCTGATTTTAAAATTATTTCTAAATAAGCAAATAAAATTATTACAAAATAAAGTTGCTTTAAATCCCTGATGCAAAAAAGAATTTTAAATATCAGACTGGGGATACTTTTAGAATTTCATTCTAAACACCACCTCACAGTAGGGCCAGGAGCAAAAAAGGAAAGGTAAAACCCCACCATAAGGTACCCAATTTACTCTGAAGGCCTAAAACCTTAAAATATTACCTTTTCTCATAACAAAAGTATTCTACAAAGCTCTACTACATTCAGTACTCTATTTTATTCGGATAAATATATGATCCCTCTTCTTTATACCACAGGTGAACAGAACAACTATTTCTTATTCTATTAAGTACACTCACATGTTAAAGTACTACAGACACAATAAAAAATACTTGTAAATTTCCACATAAGTTTTTATTATATCTGACCTAATGTCCTACTCCCCCACCTGCTCTTCCAATCTTGGCCTCTTCTGTTTCCCATTCTCCATATAATTCTCCACTGCAGATGTCACTGGAATTCTCCCTGACTGAGGCATTGAACCATTTCCTCATTGTCTCGTGAAACACTTTACAAATAGTTAACCTACAGAGAAAAGGAAGGTTTAAGTTGAACTCTGTGTGTATGAGAGTATGTGGATGTGGCTTAAACAAACTCTTCAAATAGTATAAGAACTCCATAAATATTTACCTTTGACAGACATGCATATAAGTATGCATAAATGTGCATAATATAAATTCTTTCAGTTACATATTTTTGGTAAGAGAAACTGCTTCCACCTTCTAAATTCAGAATCAAAATTTTAACCTTTATTTAAAAGATACTGTACTCATGTTCCTTATATATTGTGAACCAAAACTTAAAGTTAACATTATATGGCATCGCATTACTCACACTTGTAATAGGTTTTAATAGATGTTTAAGTTATTATCAATGGACATGAGCACTTAGTTACCTACTACATGAATGCTGATTTTTCTTTTTTTTTTTTTTTTTTAATGCTGATTTTTCTTAATCATCTTACAGTTTAACGATCCTGCTGAGGCTAAATAATACTCTCAGAACTCAGGGTAAGACAATTTAAAAAAAAATTTCAAAAAGCCTGTGAAATCTGACAGCATTAATAGAGAAAGGATGTGGAAAGTAGAATTTCCAATGAAATGGACACACATCAAAAAAATAAAAACAGACTATCACCCAAAAGACCTCACTGAGAAAATTAAAGATGCAGTCCACTGGAAAAAATTCTCAATATTATACTATATGTTAACTAACTCGAATTTAAATAAAATTTGGAGGGGGGGGGGAGAAAAAAATTCCCAACGCAACCAGACTTGATCATGAAATGCTTCTCTTAACCAGATTAAGTCAAGGCAAAGGTGAGTAAATAATCCTGTTTGCCTCTGCTATTCAACTCTCAAACATGTGAAAATTCTAAACTCTGGGGAAAATACACAGAGTATTTACAATAGACCTTTGGACTTCCAATTATCCAGATCTGACTCACATGCTATTAAGAGCTACAATGTTGAACTGTGGTATGAAGATGATAAAAATGGGAGATAAACATCTTTAATTCAAAATAAATCACCAAGGGCCACCTGGGTAGTTCAGTCAGGGAAGTATCTGACTTGGGCTCAGGTCCTGATCTCGTGGGTCATGGGATCAAACTCCCAACTAGACTCTGCACTCAGTGAGAGTCTCCTTGGATATTCCCTCCCTCTGTCCCTGCCTACCCCACCCCCAACAAATAATTAAAAAAAAAAAATCACCAAAATGTGATTTTTGTCATTACATTCAGAAATTTCATTAGACCAATATAACAAGGAAAACTGGAGGCCCTATAAAAATAGCAAGATTCAGTTTCTAATTGTCAAATTATAGATGTTTACTTTGTGGGATCCCTGGGTGGCGCAGCGGTTTGGCGCCTGCCTTTGGCCCAGGGCGCAAACCTGGGGACCCAGGATCGAATCCCATGTCGGGCTCCCAGTGCATGGAGCCTGCTTCTCCCTCTGCCTGTGTCTCTGCCTCTTTCTCTGACTGTGTGCCTATCATAAAAAAAAAAAAAAGATGTTTACTTTGTTACTATTAACTTATGATATACTATGAAAAGTTAACAATCCATATCATAATCCCTAGAGGAAGCACTAAGAAATTAATACACCTTAAGAAAAAAAAACAAAAAAAAAACAAAACGGATGCCTGGGTGGCTCAGCAGTTGAAGGGTTGCCTTTGGCTCAGGTCGTGATCCCAGATCCTAGGATACACTCCCACATCAGGCTCCCCACAGGGAGCCTGTTTCCCCCTCTGTTTATGTCTCTGCCTCTTTCTCTGTGTCTCTCATGAATGAATAAAATCTTAAAAAAAAAAACAATACATCTTTGCAAAAAAAAAAAAAAAAGAGAGAGAAGAAACATGAATTAAAAAAAAAGCCAAAAGAAGGTTTTAAAAAAAAAAAAAAAAAACAAAGAGCAAGGTAAAATTTTAAATCTAACATATCGGGCAGCCCAGGTGGCTCAGTGGTTTAGTGCCACCTTCAGTCTAGGGCCTGATCCTGGAGACCCAGGATTGAGTCTCATGTCGGGCTCCCTGCATGGAGCCTGCTTCTCCCTCTGCCTGTGTCTCTGCCTCTCTCTCTCTGTGTCTCTCATGAATAAATAAATAAAACCTTTAAAAAAAATCTAACATATCTGTAACATTAAATATTAATGGGACTAAGCTCTTATTTTAAAACGGAGGATGTAAGAACACTTTTTAAAAAGCAGCACCTAACTATATATATAAACTCCTTACAACAAAGCACACAGATTTATGTCAAAAAGTAAAAATGTAGGAAAAAAATATAGCATGTGAATGCTCACCATGAAAAAGCCAGAAAAGCTATATAAATTTTAAACAAAAAATAAATAAATTTTAAACAAAGTAGACTTCAAGACAGTAGCATTACCAGAGGTAAAGGGCGTTTTATATAGACAAAAAGGTCAATTCATCAATCTTCTACACTAATAAAACAGAGAAAGAGAGAACAATTGTTATGTCTTTTATTTCTTTTCCAATCTCACTGCACTCCTTAATAGCTATATTCACAATGGTGCTTGAAGGCCTGGGCAATGTAGTAAGGCAACAAAAGAAATATAAAATTGGAAGGAAAGAAATAGTGTTTTTCAAAGACATTATGATCACCTATTTAGGAAATCCTGGGCAGTTATTAGAATAATGGAGTTTAGTAAGACAGTCAATATGTTACCCTTTCCTTCATCCTTCAGGATACAAAGTAATATACAAAATTCAGTTGTGTGATAACCTGAAATGCTGTTGAGTATGAAGAGCAACACAAAGTCATTCCTTGTTGGTGGGAATACAAATACACACTGCCACTTTGGAACACAGTTCAGCAGTTTCTTACAAAACTAAACATATTCTTACCATAGGATCTAGCAATCACACTCCTTGGTATTTACACAAAAGAGATGGAAACTTCAGTGCACACAAAAGTCTACACATGGATGTTTAAAAAGTAGCTTTATCCATAACTGTCAGAAATTGAAAACACCAAGATGTCCCTCAGTAGGTAAATGGATAAGCTGTGGTATATCCAGACAATGGAACATCATTCAGCACTACAAAGAAACGAGCTATCAAGTCAAAGAAGCCATCTGAAAAGGCTTTCATACATATGATGCCAACTACATGACACTGAGGAAAAGGTAAAATCAGAGAAACAATAAAAATTCAGTGGCTGCTCAGATTGGAGGTTAGGGGGAGTGTGTGTGTGTGGGGGGGGGTGAATAGATTTTTAGGGCAGTGAAAATACCGTGTTATGGTACAACTATAGATATATCATTAAATACTTACCCAAACTCACAGAAAGTATAACACCAAGAGCGAACCCTAAAGTAAACTGCACCTTGAGTGACTACGATGTGTCTAAGTGATTATAATGTAGGTTCATCCTTGGTTAAAAAACAAAACAAAACAAAACCATAACCATTCTGGTGAATGATGTTGATAATGAAGGGAGGCTATGCCTGGTGTGGGGATAGGGGTATATGGGAAATCTGTGTACCTTCCTCTCAGTTTTGTTGTAAACCTAAAACTCCCTCCAAAAAAATAAAGTCTTCTTAAAAATTCAGTTGTACTTCCATATACTAGCAATAAAACAACTGATAATTTACAGGATGTTCAGAGACTTGTGGGAAAAAAAAAGCCAAAATGTCCAACAAAAAGTAATCAAATCATAACTTATCATCAAAATGTAATACTATGCTATTATTTTAAACAAGTTAGGGGCACCTGGTGGCTCAGTGGTTGAGCATCTGCCTTTGGCTCTCATGGTCCTGGGGTCCTGGGATCGAGTCCCACATTGGGATCCCCATGGGGAACCTGCTTCTCCCTCTGCCTATGTCTCTGCCTCTCTCTGTGTGTTTCTCATGAATAAATAAAATCTTAAAAGAAATTTAATTAAAAAAATAAAACAAGTTTAAAAAAAAGAACCATACCTCTCTACATCCGTTTTTTTTTTTTTTTAAGATTTTATTTATTTATTTAAGAGAGAGCATGCACATACAAGCAGGAGGGAGAGAGGAGCAGGGAGCACAATGCGGGCCTTGATCCCAGGACACTGGGATCATGACCTGAGCCAAAGCCAAACATTTAACCAACTAGCCACCTAAGTGCCCCTATACCAGTATTTCTGAGAGCCTTTTTTAACTCATGTCACCTCATTGCTTTAAATAAACATAAAAATCTCATTTTCTATTACCAGTCCAGCCCATCTGAAGATCAGAATGTGTTTCTCACTTTATGGGAAGTTTCTAACTTTATGGGTTAATAGGGAAAAAAAGGAGGGAAAAGAAGGAAAAACTAAACAATACTTTTAGAGCACATCAAAAATTCATAACCCCTATGAAGTATTACTAAGCAAAAATGGCAGAAAATAGTAGTTACAGGCATATGAACTATACGTATATATAAGACAATGGAAATTTGAATGTATTTTTCTCCTTAAGCTTACTTTAGGAGAAAAGACTATGCTTAGAATAGTGAACTAAGAATCTGAGAATCTAGATACTAATTCCTGCTCTATTTTAGAAACACTGTAAAAATTTCTAAATCTCAAGACTCTCAACAGTAAAATTAAGGAGTAATATTTTATTTTTTAGGTAAAAAAAAATTGGGCATGGAGCCCAATGCAGGGCTTGAACTCATGACCCTGAGATCAAGATCTGAGCTGAGATCAAGAGTCAAATGTTTAACTGACTGAGCCACCGAGATGCCCCAGATTAAATTATTTTTAGGGCCTTCCATTCTAACATCCCATAGCTTACTCTGTTATTATACTTGGCAAGGATATGTTCTACTAGTTGTTTTATGTAGTACCAAGTACACTGTACCTTTATTACGACTTTCTAAAAATTGCCATGAAAATCATGATCCATTATCCACATTCAGTACCCTTTCTCCAGGCTTCCTATACCATTTGTTTTAAAGGCCATTTTATTCCAGGAATTCAGTTCCACTTCTAGGAGTTTCTTCTACAGAAATACAGTGCTAGAAAATACGTACAAAGATATGTGTAAGAATTTTTATTGTAGCATTGGTAGTAAAACAATTTAAAACAATGGAAACAACCCAAATTTCCGTCAATGGGAATTAGTTAAACAAATGATGGTATTGCCATACAGCATTCAACGGTTTCAAAGAGGTTGATCTATACATAATACCTAAAAGTTAACAGACTCTCTTCTCTGAGAATTGTAAATTCTCTAAAATCCAGCCTCTTAAAAACCAGACATCATAACATCCCCTTCTAGGCTTTCATGTGTATTAACTACTTATACACATTAAAGCCTAGTACAATGAACTGCACAAGGAGATATTCAATATATGTTATCCTTTTATTCACCCTTCAAACATTATAAAATCTTTCTAACTGGTTTCTCTGGCTCTAATCTCAACAGATTCTCCAAGCCATTCTGGACAATAATTTTCCTAGAACATCAACTTCATACTATCATTCTTTTGCTCAAACACTTGCCTACTAGAAAAATTTAAACCCCATATAGCTTGACCACCACACAAGAGCTTCACTTTACCTTTAAAACCTTACCCCCTCGTACCTCTCAAATAAGAGCTTACCATGCCATACTTAAAAGTCTGCCTCCTCAGTCATTTGGAGATGCAATCCATATTACTACCTTTATGACTGATCATTTCCAAGTGTAATTCTCATCCTCTCACTGCCATCCCATCCAAACCTACTCACATACTTCAAATACATATTGCACACTAATCTTTCACAACGCCATTTTAAATTAACTGTTTACTAATCTGTGTCCTTTGAATACCATCTTGGAGTGATTTTAATATTCACACATTCACACACACACACACACACACACACACACACTGAACCTGAGAACAGTCATCAACTTGACACATATGTGCTAAGAGTGAAGTAGATTTTCAATAATTAGTTGAGGAATGGGATATACAACAAAGTTTAAACTATACAAGCAGGTACTTTTCTGTAATTTATTTAATTGAAATGCCTAAAGCAATTCCTGGTATATTTCCCAAGCTTTCACAATGTAGAAAGACAACTTAAGAATCATGGTATAGAATTACTGACCATCGATTCCCTATCCTGTACTTTTCATCTCTGTAACCTATCTATTTTATAACTGGAAGCATGTATCTCTTAATACCCTTTATCCATTTTACACATCCCTCCATCCACCTTATCTCTTGTAACCACGTTTGTTCTCTATATTTAAGAATCCATTTTGTTCGTTCAGTTGTGCGTTTTTTAAGATTCCACATATTAGTGAAATCATGGTATTTGTCTTTCTCAATCTGACTTATTTCACTTAGGATACCCTGTAGGTTCATCCATGTTGTCGTAAATGGCAAGATCTCATTCTTTTTTATAGCTATTATTCTATTGTGGGTGTGTACATACATATATCTTTATCTATTGATAGATACTTGGGTTAACTTCCATAAGAAGTTTCCAGATGAAAAATACATCATAGGGAATATAGTCACTACTGTTGTAGTAACTAACATTATGGTGACAGACGGTGACTGCACTTACCATGGTGAGTAGTGTGTAGAATTGTCAAATCAGTATGTTGTACACCAGGGCACCTGGGTGGCTCAGTGGTTGAGCATCTGCCTTTGGCTCGGGTCATGATCCTGGGGTTCTGGGATTGAGTCCCACATCAGGTTCCCCACAGGAGCCTGCTTATATCTCTGCCTATGTCTCTGCCTCTCTGTCTCTCTCAAGAAAAAATAAAATCTTAAAAAAATATATGTTGTACACCTAAAACTGGTATAATATTCAATAAAAAGAAAAAAAAAGAAGAGTGCAAGACAATCCCTAAAAAAGGAATTGAGAGCCACAGTGTGAAATGGGAAACAAAAGGAGTAGCACCTACCTTAAGCCTGGGTATCTATATAGTTTGAAAAGGAAAGGGGCAAATATTGAATCAACCCCTAACATGAGTGAACAATCTAGATTACTCAGGGTCTACTTCATTTGGTGTTCTGCTTTGATTTATAGTATTTGGTTTGTGTTCACCAAGAGGCTTCTGTTCACAATCTGAAATAATTTATTCAAGAGGGACGCCTTGGTGGCTCAGTAGTTGAGCCTCTGCCTTCAGCTCAGCATGTAATCTCTGGGTCCCATTGAATAACACAACCAATAACACAACTGCGGGGAGCCTGCTTCTCCCTCTGCCTGTGTCTCTGCCTCTCTCTGTGTCTCTCATGAATAAATAAATAAAATCTTTTAAAATAAATTAAATAAATAAAAAGACTTGATCGTGAAAGATAATAATTTATTTAAGAGTTGCTGGTGGGGGTGGGGAGCATGATTAGAGGTAGAAGGAAGTACCAAAGAGGAGCAATAATAGAAAAAGTAACACTGGGGAATGCTTTTAAGTCTATATCATACATATATAAACAATAGTTCACTGGACCCTCTAAGCAAAATACGGAGACAGGAAAAAAAAAAAAACATTGTATAGTGAACAACTTAGTACCTATAGCTACCCACTTTTCATATAAGTTCCATAAAACAAGTTTTAATTTTGTTAATATTTCCTTGTTTGTGCTAAATTTGAGGTAGCATACATTTCCTACTACACTTGATCTTAGCGAAAAGTAATCATACACTTCCTACTAAAGAGAAGAATCTCTTTACATACAACTCCCAGTATTTCATAATTTTTACTAATTTTTTGGCTAAATATCTCTTCCACATTATGAAGACCAAGGACAGGGTCTAAAGACAAAATTGCAAAAGACTCATTTAAATAAACTTCCCAAATTCTCTAACTGCCAAATCATATCTCCTAAGTTTGTGGATTTTTTGTTTTTTAGGATTTCTATATCCCATGAAGGTAGAAATGAAAGGAAGGAGAAAGAAAAAGATTCTTTTTGTTTCTTAATCTCAAATCCTTCATTTTATATTTTCAAGTTTAGTCCTATTCTAGTTGTTAAACATCACCCCCATATTGTTCCAGTGCATCAGCTTAAAAATGTATTCACCATATAACTCCTTTCAGATTCCAAGAATCACAAAGAATCTTCTCTCAATCAAAATAAAACTTATAGGGGATCCCTGGGTGGCGCAGCGGTTTAGCGCCTGCCTTTGGCCCAGGGCGCGATCCTGGAGACCCGGGATCGAATCCCACGTCGGGCTCCCGGTGCATGGAGCCTGCTTCTCCCTCTGCCTGTGTCTCTGCCTCTCTCTCTCTCACTGTGTGCCTATCATAAATAAATAAAAATTAAAAAAAAAAACAACAAAATAAAACTTATAGTAACTGGCTTCAAGATTCCCTACTAACCACAATTCTCCCAATAGAGCTCTCTTAACTTTCCCCAATCAAAACTGTTTTATGCAAAGTAATCTTTCATCATCTAGCAGAGAACAGCTAGAACACTATCAAAGTTTTTTGAAATGAAATTTGTTTCACTTGAACTTTCTACCCTCCTTGCTTTCCTACAATTTTACTCATAACATCTCAATTCAATTACAACTGCCTAGAGTTGCTTCAACGAGTCTGTCTCACTCAGAGGTTCTACTTAGCTAGGTTTGCCCAATAAATAAAACTTAAACACTTAGGCTTGAAAGCAGCATCTTTAAGGTTCAAAAATATACATCTATTAAAAGTCAATCTATTCTTATACTTTAATAATACACTATTCTCTAATATGAATAACATTTATATATATGTTAAGAATTCTTATACTCTTAAAAATTCTGATACTTTAAACATCCAAAAAGTGTTTTTCTAAACGAACTAGTGAAAGAACCAACCAAAACATTTAACAGCATATTATCATTTGCTTAATGTTTGATATGCACTAAGTCGCTAAGCTGCTTTATTTTTCTTTAAAAGAACATCATGCTTTACCCATCACAAATACTGCCTTGAAAAGGTTTTAATGGATAAAATTATCAATAGCCATGTTATAATGAAAATGATGACAAACCGTTCATTTTTAAAATGGCAGGAGAATAAAAGAACTAATCTTATTATCATAATGGAAATATATCCATTCTTGTACTGAATCAGGTATTACTCTAAGACTAAGTTTTAGACTATTTTACCTAGACCCATAACAGAAAACATTTCTCACTGAGTTATTACTGTTCCACTTACAGGAACTGGATTAACCCATTTTTGGCTGCTGAATATTCTCCAAATTCGTAAAATAACACAGTAAGGAAACATCTGGGTTCTTATGACCCCAAATGTCACCCTCACCCCAACCTTCAACTTGTTGGGTATCATAAGAGAAAAGAAAAGACGGCCAAAGACAATGCAAAAAAGATAGAAGAAAGCACTCTTCACTATTCCCAAAGCCATGTCCTGCAAGGAATACAGTGATGATCACAAATGAAAAACAGACATAAAATGTTGGCAAAGTTGGGGCAAAGAGAGAGAGAAAAAGGTGGGCATTAAATTGGTAATAAAATTGCTATGTCTCCAAAAACAAAAAATGGGTCCTAGTCTCCTGGTTGGTTGCTAATATTTACTTTAATCGATGCATATACATTGATTAAAGTCTACATACAATATAAATCTGCACTTTCCACCTATGCAAAAGGTTAACAGCTAGCTGGCCACTAGCCTACTGCTATACAAACAAAACCTACCACTTTATATTTAAGGCATTGCTATCATGTCCCACAGGCTCCTCAAATCCAAACCAAAAACATCACCTCTCTTCCCCCTGTAATTAGCTGTTTCTCTTCCTATATTGCTAAATATTTAGCAGTATCTAACCTTCTAGCATGTCTTCACACTAGTGACTTACTGTTTAAAAAAAAGCTGTAAGAATATCTATTTCCATTTGCCTTTTTAAATCAATATATAAATATTCATTTATGTATGTTTATATTTTACTTTCAAATAGAGGACTTTGGGAGTCCCCAAATGAATATCAAAGTGAACAAAGATGTAAAAAATGTGCCATTACTTTGTCTTTTCAACAAATGGTTCTAGAATAATTGACTATCCATATGGGAAAAAAAAACCTTCAATCTATACCTCGCACTAAATATAAAATTAATTCAAACTGGATCCCAGATATAAGTTATAAAATCTCAAACTAAAAAACAAGGAGAAAACCTTGGTGACCTTGAATTAGATAAAGATTTCTTAGGCTCAATACCAAAAGCACAATGCATAAAACAACATGAAAAACTGGACTTTATCAAAATTAAAAATTTCTGCTCTATCAAAGACATTGTTAAAAGACAAGTCAAAGACTGGGGAAAAAAAATTTTAAATCACATATCTTATAAAGAACTTATATGTATCAAGAATATATATAAAACTCTCAAAACTCAATAAAACAACCCAGTAAAAAAAACTTTTTACTTAAGTAAAAAACCAAAGACTAAAGTAGACCTTTCAACAAGGAACATAGATATGCAAATAAGCACACACAAAAATGTTCAACATCGTTAATCATTAAATTTAAAAGTGTATATACCTCTATACACCTATTAGAATGCCTAAAACTGAACAAACCAAGTGTTGGCAAGGATGTAAAGAAACCAGAACTTTCATATACTGCTAGTTGAATATAAAATGGAAGAACCATGTTGGAAAATAGTTTGGCAATGTTTCTAAAAATTAAATATAGAGGTACCATATGATCCAGCCATTTCAATCCTAGACATTTACCCAAGAGAAAGGAGGGCATGTGCCCATACAAAGACTTATATATAAATGTTTATATCAGTTTTATTTTTATAGATCAAAACCCCTACAATCCAAATATCCATCAACAGGTAAATGGACAAATAGTGGGACATTCACACAATGGAATACTACCCAGAAATAAAAAGGAATGAACTACTGATACTTACTACAACATGGATGACTCTAAAAATAACTCAGCTGAGTTAAGCTAAACAAAAAAGCATACTGTATGTGTTCATTTACACAAAACTCTAGAAATTTAAACTTTTACAATGAAACAAACTAGATCAGTAGTTGCCTAAGGCAGGAGAGGAGACAAGAGAAAGGATTACAAAGGAGCATCAGGAAACTTCTAGTGGTGATATGTTCATTATCTTCAGTGTAGTGTTTCACAGGTATATACATATATCAAAATTTATCAAACTGTATCCTTTAAATATGTGCAATTTTTATATGTTAATTATATTTCAATAAATTATTAAAATTGTTAATAAAAAGTAAATTTCCTCTGTTCTTTGGAAGATTTCTTAAGGATAAAAATTATGAAATAGTATCTACCTAAAAAAAAAAAAATGAAAAATTAAAATTAGGGGGCACCTGGCTGGCTCAGTAGGTGGAGCACGGGACTCTTGATGTCAAGGCTGTAAATTCAAGCCCCTCATTGGATATAGAGATAAAAAAAAAAAATCTTGAAAAAAATTTTTTTTAATTACGTCTAATGGATCCTGAGGGTATACTAATGGTTAGAACATATCAAATATAAATAAATACGTATACACATATCTCTATGATTTTATAATACTTTAAAAAAAATACTTTTGGAGGATATTAGGGAATCAACTCATATTTTGAACACTGGTATACAAAGAGGATTAATCAAGCATTATCATGCCTTTCCTATGACTCTACCTCTGAGTAACCAAATAGTAGATATTCGAGAGTCTCTTTATCGCTAGTAAATGAAATCACTGAATTAGAATATGATCATTTGAACTCCTACTGAATTACCAAATGTAGGCATTGCATATATGTGGCTAATTTCACAAAAAGAGAAAACCGTGTATGAACTTCTTAATCAAACAACACACCATTACCTCTAATAATCCCACCAAAAATTTTTTTTAAATAAACTCAAAGGAAGTCTGATCAATCTCTTAGTCCAAGTAATTTACTGAAAATAGAGGACAGAGAATATATTACACCTTTAATTTTTATGAAGGATACTTGAGACATCAACCAGTTGCAATGTACAATGTTGATCCAAAGTACAGCTTTAAAAAAAAAGTACTTATAACTTTAAAATATATAAACCAAAAACTTCTCAGATCACTGGAAATCTGAACACTAATTAGACATTCAATTCCCTATCAAGGAATTTTTTTGTTTTTAAATGTGATAAAAGCATTATGATTGTTTTAAAAAGTAGAAAGAAAAAAAGACCTTGTCTTTTTTTTTTTTTTCAAGATGTTATTTATTTATTCATGAGACACACACAGAGAGAGGCAGAGACATAGGCAGAGATCCCTGCAGGGAGCCCAATGCTGGACTCAATCTCAGGACCCCAGAATCACACTCTTAAGGACCTTGTCTTTTAAAGACACTTATTAATGCATTTATGGATTACATGTTATGATTCTGGGATCTGTTTATCTGTTTCTGAATAATAAGATAAGGAAGAAGTGAGTGGGATTATAAAAGAAATAACACTGGGGGGATCCCCGGGTGGCTCAGCGGTTTGGCGCCTGCCTTTGGCCCAGGGCGCGATCCTGGAGTCCCGGGATCAAGTCCCACGTCGGGCTCCCGGCATGGAGCCTGCCTGCTTCTCCCTCCTGTGTCTCTGCCTCTTTCTCTCTCTCTCTCTCTCTCTCTGTGTCTATCATAAATAAAAATAAATAAATCTTTAAAAAAAAAACAAAAAAAAAAACTCTGGGGCACCTGGGTGGCTCAGTCGACTAAGTATCCAACTCTCAATTTCAGCTCAGGTCATGATCTCATGGTCATATGATCTAGCCCTGCCTTGGGCTCTACACTGGCCAAAGTCGGCTTGGGATTCTTTCTCCCTCTGCCCCTCCCCCCTGGGTTTTGCGTGCACGTTCTCTCAATCCCAAATAAATAAAATCTTTAAAAAAAAATATTATTCATGAGTTAGTCATTTTTGAAATTGAGTAATGAGTAGAGAACGGTTCAATATTCTATTTGGTCAGCTTTTTTATATACTTGAATTTTGTATAATGAAAAATAAAATAATAAAGATATCTTGTTGAATTCACTTTCTATTTTTATGTACATCAATATAAAAATCCTAAATAAATAAGACTGGCATAGGTCAAATTTCTTCTCCTATATTGTCCTCATCCTTTTTTGGTATGAATATTCTATTAGCTTAGAAATATAAACTAAAAGTTTCTTTCTACTAAAAGTTTATATAAGATACGAATTATCAGGGGATCCCTGGGTGGCGCAGTGGTTTGGCGCCTGCCTTTGGCCCAGGGCGCGATCCTGGAGACCCGGGATCGAATTCCACATCGGGCTCCCGGTGCATGGAGCCTGCTTCTCCCTCTGCCTGTGTCTCTGCCTCTCTCTCTCTCTCTGTGACTATCGTAAATAAATAAATAAAAAACCTTTAAAAAAAAAAAAGATACGAATAATCTGTTTCATAAAGGTTTAGGTGAACTTTGTAAAACCATCTGGGCCTGATAGCTACATGTGGAAGGGAGGATTTCCACAATGTTTTTTCTTTTGACTTGCAATTATACAGCACCATAAGCTGCATACTGATTTATCTGCCATTTACTACAATTTGCTTAATGACTTGGTATATGGTCAAATTTCATAAATATTCTGTGTATTTATAAATGTATATGATCTAATAATTAGGTGTGGGGTTCTATAAATGTCCATTGGCTCAAACTTGTTAACTCTTATCCAAATCTTCCATTTTACTAACATTTTATTTACCTGATTATCAAGATGAATAAAATATTAATAGCATTTCTCATTCTCAATGTCCATTTTTTTAAAATATATATTGAAGTTACATATGCACACAAATTCATGATTTATATTTTCCTAGAAATATTTTGGCTTTCCTAATGAATTATTTCATTCCTACTGAATGAATTTCTTAATCCCTGATGTTTTTGTCTTAGTCTAATTTTTCTTAAAATTAGTCTATTTATGACAGGTATTTTTTTGGTTCTTCATGTTAAAATGTTTTAGACCTATTACTCATAAGCAGCAGTATAATTATTTGTTTGCTCCCTTTAAAATAAATCCTATCCTGGAGTCTCCTTGTTTTTTTTTTTTTCCTCACAAGTGTACTGTTTACATTTCTTCTGATAATTCATATAGTTGAAATTATTTCCACCATCTTTTGTTTTTAATATACTATGCCTTTAGTTTGCTTTTCCTTTTTTTTAACTTTTCCTTAAGCTTTTAACAAGATTACCTGAAAGTAGAATCAGTATGATTATTCTCTTAACAATAAGACCTCAGAAATCTTTTACTCCAATCACTACCTCTCCTTTCTTACTCATTATTTTCCAGTATATTTAATCCTTGTGTATTTATTGTGTTGTTTTATACAGTAAGGTTGCCAAATTAGGCTACATGTTTACCAATTCTTTAACTTTGCATCTTGCATGCTCTTCTACATCCTGAGTTCAATTTCCTCTTATAAAGTATAACTACCTTCAGTAATTCTTTCAGTAATGGTCTATGAGTAGTAAACTTTCCATCTCTATCAGCGAAATATATTTCTCCATCACTTTAGAATAATAGTTTTTAGTTATTTTATTCTTCTTCGGCACTTTGAAGATATTAATCTATTAGTTTTGGCCTCTATTCATGCTCATCATCATCATTTGATTGCCATCAGTTATGATTGACTTGTCTCTCTGGTTCCTTTATTACTTTCTCTTTATATTAAATGCCCAGAAATTTCACTATAATGTATCGAATTGCCCCGTTATATTCCTTCTACTTATAGATTGTTTGTTTTTAGGCACAGTCACAAAAAGATAAAAAGTGATTTGAGAATGACTATTTTCTTAATTCTCCCAAAGACTTCAAAACTAACTCAAACTCCATGCTAAAAGTATGAGGCATTAATTCATTACATACAGTGGATGCCCTAGGGTAGTGGTTCTCAAATTTTAGCATGCACAATACCTGGGGAACTGGATTCCACCCAAGGTTTCTGATCCATAGGTCTGGGGTCCTGCCATCAATCTGCATTTCTAACAAATTCCCAGATGATGTTAATGTTAATGCTAATTCTGGTGGTCAGGTAATCATGATTTAAGAATCACTATCTTGGAGTGCCTGGGTGGTTCAGCTGGTTGAGCATCTACCCTCAGCTCAGGTCATGATCCTGAGGTCCTAGGATCAAGTCCTGCTTGCAGCTCTCTGCTCAGTGGGGAGTTTTGTTCTCTCTCTCCCCTCCCCCCACTTATGCTCACTCACTCTCACTCATTTTCTCTCAAATAAATAAAATCTTAAAAAAAAAAATCACTGTCTTAGGGATTATGGATAATTATCTTCTGGAATCCCAGTTGATAAGAACGACAGTGATTTGTCTTGCTTCTTAAATGTAAAGATTAGTATTTATCATCAATTCTAAACAGAATTTAGCTCTAAATACTGCTCTCTCCCGCTTCTTCTAGAATTCCAACTACATTAAATAACAGCATCTAACAGTCCATCATCCTGCCAGAACTGCTCCAATTTATTTTCACACAGCCCTCAGGCTAAAACCAAAATTTGTTCATATCATCTCCCCTACCCAAGATAGTTTACTCGCTCCCTTATACCTATAGGAGCAGTTCTTTACGTGGAGAGATATATGGATGTGCTTCAGAGTACATGCATACTTTTGAGTATTTACATTAAGTTACACATATTTTTCATAATACTACCAAATAGGTCTGTGATCTAAACACATTAAATATTGCTGACTTAAATTCAAATGAGTCGATATGACACATAAAGCCTTTCCTGATCCATGCCTGCCTAATCTACCCTGGAACCACCCTACACACATCATGCTTCCAAAATTTCTTCATTCTAAACATACTACCTCCACCCAGAAAAGAATGCCCAATAGGCCTCTCCCAGGTCTAATTAACTTCTTCTCTTCCCAAGAGGTCCAATACCACCTCCTCCAGGAAACCTTTTCAACCCACTTGAGAGTTAGTTGCTCCCCTTTCTATTCTCTCTCAGCATCTTATACAAACATACACTATTACACTTCATCCTTCTAATTAGTGGTCAAAAAAACTATCTTCCTTTATAAGAATATGAGTTATCTCCAGCAAGAACTTAATCACCATTTTAAAATCCTCATAGTAGATACCTAAATGTTTGCTAAATATATAAACATGTTGCCAAATATAATTTTTCCTTGGACTCTACATTTTCTAGAAGAATGTACTAAGAATTTTCATGTCTGTTTTCATGTAGATTTTCAAGAGAACCAGAGATTCAATGAGAGTAAAAGGCATCTAATCTAGTTTTGTTCTCACGTTTCCCCACAAAATACTTCAAAGCATCAAAGCAAGGATTCCGCCCCTATAAGGTCTGATGCCTGCATTATCATTACAACCAAGAGAAAAACATCAGAGGGATAATCAAATCTAAGAGTTCAAAACCATCATTTAAAGAAAAAAAGGACTCATTTTATTTTTCTATCCAAGTCTACTTGCTTTATCTACTTAAAACACAGATGTGCATATTACAAATTCTGAGAAGATTCCTTGACATTATTTATTAAAACACCCAATAAAATCCCTTTACAAAAGTATACAAAATCCCTATACAAAAGTGAGTGGCTCTCTCCAGGGACAGAGGGTGGATATGTGAGGAGCCTGAGAAGGTCTTTTGCTTATTACTTTTCAAATGTATCAGTTTATCATATGAATTTTTTAAAAATAATACATCACTCTAGCAACCAGTAAAACATAATGGAGAGTTAAAAAATAAGCGCCACATCCTATGTCATGCTATTAAGAAAACAGCTTAATTATGTAATTAATATTTTTCTTACCAGATTTAAGACCTGAAATTTTGAAGATGGCACTTGGTTTCCCATTTGTGACAAATCCTAGGAGTTGCCATACAGGCATTCCACTTGAATCAGGATAGGAAAAGTAGACAGATCCTCCCATTCCCTCAGGAAATGGGATTGTTCCCAGCATAAAAACCACAACATGGTTGATACTTTCATAATCAGGCAAGTCAAAAACAAATTTATCCTCTGCCACTTGCTGTGCAGCTGTTTGCACCTAGAAAATAAGAAACTCGTCTTAGTTCAAGAGTTTGATGAGTTTCTATAACCCTTAACGTGTTCCTGTAAGCTGTTATCAGGTACAGTCAATTATAGTCGTTATACCCAGTATAACCTTGAGTTAATCTGTTAGTCTATCTGGAATATCCAAATATACCAGTGTCAAATATAAAAAGAAAATCCAAATATATATATTCAGCCTCAAAATGATCATTTAATGAATGTAACCTTTAAAAAATAGTTCTAACTCTGGGAAATGAACTAGGGGTGGTGGAGGGGGAAGGGGGTGGGGGTGAACGGGTGACGGGCACTGAGGGGGACACTTGACGGGATGAGCACTGGGTGTTATTCTGTATGTTGGTAAATTGAACACCAATAAAAATTAATTTATTAAAAAAAATAAAAAAATAAAAAATAGAACTAAATCATTTCAGAAGTGCCCTGAAAGGAATTTACTTACATAAGTAAATCACTACCGCTTCAGAATGTCAAAGAAATGAAAGGCTGTTCAAAATACCACACCATCAAAGCCTTATTCTCTAGTATGAAGAAGGTAAAGCACGGGGAATTAAAATGGGTAAGCAATCTAGAAGGAATTAGTTAATCCTCATTATTTGCAAATTCCATATTTATTAATTTGCCTACTCATTAGAATTTATTTGTAAGCACAAAGTCGATATTCATTGTACTTTGGTCATTCATGAACAGGTTCGTGTGCAGAGCAGCAAAAATTTTGAGTTGCCTAATGCACGTTTTCCTAGGAGAGGTGGAAAAAAGTTAGCTGTGCCTTCTTTTTTTCTGCTCTCATACCATAAACAAATGTGCTTTTCACAATTTAGTGCCATGTTTGTATTTTGTGTTTTGTTGGTGATTCTGATGTTGAAAATGTCCAAGCTGAAATGCTGGCTAGTATTCCTAGGTCTGAAACAGCTGTTATGTGCCATGCTGAGAAAATGTTACATAAGTTGCATTCAGAAATGAGTTATGGTGTCTTGGCTGTTAAGTTCAACTAATGAATCAACAACACATTAAACAGAAACAGTTAGAAAACAAGGTTATGTAATGATAGGCTGATAAAAACTGTCATCAGAGGCCTGAAAAAATCTAACTCTGTATTTCCCCTAAAAGCAACAAATCAGTATTTACCAACTGAGGAACTGAGTGTTCACACTGACTTCACAGAACTGAACTGCTGTGAATAACGAGAATCAACTATATAAAAAGCAAAAATCCTACCTTGAATATGCTGAGTGGGAACCTGTAAAAGTTTCCTCTTGACTCATTTCATAATCTAATTTTCTGGTCTAGAATTGAATGTCAGTTTCTAGAATGAGATCTTATCTTATTTTGAAGTTTGAGAAATCTATTTCCACAAAGAAAACTCATTTTATCCACTTTCAGAAAATGATGGATAATTGCTGTATCACATCCATTAGCAAAATGAAGTATTAATTCTGAGGGCACTCAGGTCAAAAGGCTGTCAGGAATTTACGCATACAAAATTTTTTGGTTTTCTTTTTAATTGCCTTTGACACTGCATTCACCGTAACACCAAATGTGAATTACTACCAGTATTTTAAGACTGTAAATGGTCAAATCTTATTACCTAGAACGCAACCTTTTTGCGTCTGCTAATAGCTGCTGTTGTACTAAAATTCAGCTTTTTTCTTTTATAATATCCTTGCCACTACAAAGAAACTTAAAATCGTTATAGTTGTATTATCAATCAAGTAACAGGAGTTGTCCTAAATTTATTCCCAAGAGACAAGAATGAATGCTCTTAAAATCAAGTTCTGATTCCCTCCTCTGAAGTTTTCCAACCCCATTAAAAACTGTCCAGTTTAACATAGAGAATAAAACAAAAGAAAAACATAAATATAAAACCGAACTGCCTGTATTAGTATCAAATCCGATTTCACCAGTTTTTGGCATGCACATAATCTTAAAAACATATAAAATGATGGTATTTACAAGCCATGAAATAACCATCAGGCAAAATAAATATCTGTTAAATGTCAACTCTGTACCAAGCACAAGACATTCTGTAAATCTGTATTATGACACACTAATCCTTAACCTTAGGGAAAAAGAAAACTTTAAGAAAAAATTTTCAAGGAATGAAACTGAGTTTATAAATTTAAATAAGTAGATTTTTCTAGTTAGATAATGAAGTTAAGTTTTGGATGTCTCCAGGTCTATTTGCCCTTAATTTTGATTGACATGTTTCTCCGATTAACAAAGAGTCAAACACCTCCTAAAAATCTCATCTTTTAGGAACTCCTACTGGATATCCATTACAGAGGTTAGGTGTTAGGTAAGTAGACACAGGTTCTGCTTTAACTAAATTTCCTTCCAAGTTAGTTGACAACATGTGATACTTGGAATCCATGTGGCCTTTTCTTTATAAAAACACAGAGGGGCTCCTGGCTGGCTCAGTGGTAAAGCCTGTGACTCTTCATCACAGGGTGGTGAGTTCAATCCCCACGCTGGGTGTAGAGATTACTTAAAAATAAATAAAAATAAAACACACACACATTTTAAATGTCATTCATCAACGACACTCACTCATCAGAGTCCCACACTCATCCCAGGCTGGTCCTTTCATTTTCCCTGCCAACAGCAGGAGACATCCAAAGTTATCTCACCAATATTACCAATTACCACCATCGCCAAAGTGGCCTCCCAGTTATTCGAGAGCCAGACAAACGTTTTGAGGCTACTCGTTTCCAATTTATCTTTGTATTTTCTTGGCACTGTGTACTGAATACATTACCAAAAGTTGATGAAGACTGTAATTCAACAAATGGGCTGCAAAATTCACCAAAGCAGGGCGAAAATAAAGAAAGAAAGAACGAACTCTGGATGTAAAGGAGTTAAGTTTGAAAAAGATTCCCGGGTGGTTTCCAAAGAGACCAGCAAAATTCATCCCCTAGTTTACTCCTAAACAGTTCCAGGTGCTGATCTCGTTTAACTCTCATTATCTGGCAAGGCAGGTTATTATCTCTTTTGACCAATGAGGATTTTCGCAGTTCATACCCTTCTGGACTTCTTCGGCCACGACTCACACTTAAATTCAGGCGTCTTTATCAGCCACCTTCCAATCACCTTAAGCATATTTTTTTACTGAGGTCCCTCCACAAAGACCCCAAAGGTATACACTGCCCCCAGCACCACCTTCTTTCAGAAACAGGATGTCAGGGAGTAGATTCAAACGCCAGGTGTGCCTCTCCCTCACTCACTCACTCACTCACTCTGCGAGCTCAGACAAGAACTTAAACTGCCAACGGAGCTTACGTTCCTCAGCTACAAAATAAGGATTTTAATAACCATCCCACGAGTTATGAGGGTCAACTCTGAAGTGCCCAGTAAGCGCTACCCGGAACGCTGAAATTATGAGAAATGGACAAAAGCCGTGCACTGCTAGGCGCAGGGATGAGGCACCCTCGACAAACAGCCCCTTATGTGGCTACTCTTCAAATGACTGCGGAGCTGAGGGCGGAGGGCAACCAACACCCCAACGCCCACTCGCCACCCTCACATTTAGCTGGAAAGTACACCGAGGGGCTTTCCCCGCGTCTCCGCACCAGCGCACCCTCCCCTTGGCGGGCCTCGCCCTCCGGTGTCCTGCCCCCTTCCTGATACCACCCGGCCCCATCCTCACCAGCCTCCCTGCCACCAAGCAGCCAAACATGGCGGCGACTCCGCTCAGCCGGCAGGGACCCGAAGCCGGCGACTACGAGTCCTCGGGCTACTGCCCTAGTCGAGCCCAAGAACCTTCCAGAACATGCAGGGGGACGCCGGCCCCTCCACTACATAGCGACTAGGCCAGCGGCAGGAACGCCTTCTGCCCCCGCGACCTCTGACCCCACTTCCTAACCAGCACGCCCCTCAGGCGGCGAGTACTTCCGGAGCTTACGCCAGCCGCCCCCACTAAGGGAGAAAGGCGGACCAGACCCAGGATGAGACTACAAGTCCCAGAGGGCCATGCGCCGGGTTCCGGGAGGAGCGTCCGGAGGATCTGGCTTTCGGGATTGACGGTCCAGATCCCAGGTTTTCAAGCTCAGCGCCGGTAGGTGTTTCTCATGTTTGTGTAACATTTGAGAGGTTACCGCGTGCCTTACAATAATCACTTCACTAGGTCCTGGCAAAAACTTTATGAGGTAGGTACTGCTGTCTCCATTTAGGTATGTGAGTGACCAGCTCCCCGTCTTTACACGGCGCTCAATGTTGGAGCTTGAATCCAAGTCCGGTTTCAAATCCAGGCTCTCTGCTCCGCAGTATCACAAAAGCACTAATTTTCTTTTTTTTTCTTTTTTTTTAATTAATTAATTAATTAATTTATGATAGTCACAGAGAGAGAGAGAGAGAGAGAGAGAGGCGCAGAGACACAGGCAGAGGGAGAAGCAGGCTCCACGCACCGGGAGCCCGACGTGGGATTCGATCCCGGGTCTCCAGGATCGCGCCCTGGGCCAAAGGCGGGCGCCAAACCGCTGCGCCACCCAGGGATCCGAAAAGCACTAATTTTCAACCAGCTGTTTGGTACTTATTGACGACTTTATTGTCATTATATATTACATATTATTTATATATAAATATATATAAATATATAAATCTTATATATAATTGTTATATATTAACATATGTATGTTGTTGTAATAAGTTATTATTCTTTTCAGCTTCACTTAACTCCCCCATTTATTTTCTGTAAAACTGTAAGCAAGGTATTATATAACTTTATAACTTTGTCTCCATTTGTAAAATAATAATTGTACCTATCTTATAGGGTTGCAGAGAGTGAATAAAGTGAGTTGTGTATATAAAACACAATAGAGGGACACCTGGGCGGCTCAGCGGTTTGGCGCCTGCCTTTGGCCCAGGGCGTGATCCTGGAGTCCCGGGATCGAATCCCAGGTCGGGCTCCCTGCCTGGAGCCTGCTTCTCCCTCTGCCTGTGTCTCTGCCTCTCTCTCTCTCTCTCTCTCTCTCTCTCTCTCTCTCTCTCTGTCTCTTATGAATAAATAAATAAAATTTTAGAAGAAAAGAAAGAAACCAAAGTAAACAAATGAGGGGGGGTGGAATTCAGTAAATACAAAAACAATACATGAAGCAGAAAAAAATAATAAAACTCTGTAGTATTATCCAGATATCCAGAGAGAAGGGAGGAGAGATTGTACCATTAAAATAAAAATAGAATACTATAAAAGTAGAAATCAAAGAACAAGAGAGAACCCATGAAACTTAAAAGTATGAGAACTGAAGAGACAGTTTTTAGCTTTGTTGTAAGGTAAGGTCAAAGAACTAGACGATAGAGCAAAAATAAAGAAATGGAAATCAAGAGAGAATAAAATTAGATCAATACAGGAGGTTCGATATGGGAATTCCTAGGAGGATCAAGAAAACATTGGATAGTAAATTGTCAAAGAAATACTATTTTAGAAAATGTTCTGGGGTGCCTAGCTGGCTTAGTTGAAAGAATATGCAGCTCTTGATCTCAGGGTCCTGAGTTTGAGCCCCAACTTGGATATCACAATTACTAAAAACATAAAGAAAGAAAGAAACTTAAAAAAAAATATTCCTGAATGGAAGGGCATGAGTCTCCAGAAAGAAAAGGCTCATTGAATGCCCAGCAATATGAATCAAGGCCCACCAAGGCTCATCCTCATGAATTTTCACAAAATAGATTTCATAAAGCTGAAAGAGAGAGAAAGTTACAGTGATTGGGAGCCAAAGTGAATTGACCTCTGTATGGCAATAATGAAAGCTAGAAGACAAAGGAAAAATGCCTTCAAAATTCTAAGCATAGGGATCCCTGGGTGGCGCAGAGGTTTAGCGCATGCCTTTGGCCCAGGGCGCGATCCTGGAGACCCGGGATTGAGTCCCACGTCGGGCTCCCGGTGCATGGAGCCTGCTTCTGCCTCTCTCTCTCTCTCTCTCTCTCTCTCTCTCTCTCTCTCTCTGTGACTATAATAAATAAATAAAAAATTTTAAAAAAATTCTAAGCATAAATTATTTCTTTTTTTTTTAAGATTTATTTATGATAGACATAGAGAGAGAGAGAGAGGCAGAGACACAGGAGGAGGGAGAAGCAGGCTCCATGCCGGGAGCCCGATGTGGGACTCGATCCTGGGTCTCCAGGATCGCGCCCTGGGCCAAAGGCAGGCGCCAAACCGCTGAGCCACCCAGGGATCCCCTAAATTATTTATCTCAAGTTCAGTGTCCAGTCAAAATTCCACTGAAGTAAAGGATAGAATAGATATTTTCAGACCTGCAAAGCCTCAACAAAATTTTACCTCCTTATTCTCAGGAAATTACTGGATGTGCTCCTTCCAATAAAAACCAATAAAGAGGGACTCCTGGGTGGCTCAGTGGTTGAGCCTCCACCTTCAGCTCAGGGCTTGATCCTGGAGTTCTGGGATCGAGTCCCACATCAAGCAGCCTGCATGGAGCCTGCTTCTCCCTCTGCCTGTGTCTCTGCCTGTCTCTGTGTCTCTCATGAATAAAGAAATAAAAACTTAAAAAAACACACACACACACACAATAAAGAGGGCACCTGGGTGGCTCAATGGTTGAGCATCTCCCTTTGGCTCAGGTCATGATCCCAGGGTCCTGGGATCGAGTTCCGCATCAGGCTTCCTGCAGGGAGCCTGCCTGTGTCTCTACCTCTCTCTGTGTGTTTCTCATGAATAAATAAATAAAATCTTAAAAAATAAATAAATAAAGAGGGGCTCCTGGTGGCTCAGTTGGTTAAACATCGAACTCTTTTTTTTTTTTTAATTTTTATTTATTTATGATAGTCACACAGAGAGAGGCAGAGACATAGGGAGAGGGAGAAGCAGGCTCCTTGCCCCTGGAGCCCGATGTGGGATTCGATCTCGGATCTCCAGGATCGCGCCCTCGGCCAAAGGCAGGCGCCAAACCGCTGCGCCACCCAGGGATCCCTAAACATCCAACTCTTGATCTTAGCTCAGGTCCTGATTTCGGGGGTCATGAGTTCAAGGCCCACGTTGGGCTCCCCACTGGGCATAGAGCCTACTTAGTTAAAAAAAATAAAGAAGACATGAGATGAGATTCAGAGTACAGGATGGTCAACCAAGGGAAGTGATAAAGAGAATTTTAAAGGTGATGGCAAAAGGAAGTCCCAGACATATGCAGAGAGCTATCAATCCGGGGACCCTCTAGAGGGGTTTGTTTTTTCAGGGGGGAAAAATAGAAAATATAACTATTTGATACTTTTGACATGAAAAATTATACAGAGAGGTGTTTTATGGATGGGTGAAGATTTAGCGTCAATCAGATAATTCAAACTGAAACAGAAAGAGGCCATTTTTTAGGCCAATAGAAATAAAATTGAACAAAAAGAGTGACTTGGCACAAAATAATATATACGTGAATGTTTTGTTCCCTATGGCTGTTGTAAAAAATTGCCCCAAATTTGGTGGCTTAAAAGAACACATACTCTTACTGTTCTAGAGGTCAGCAGTTGGACAAACTCACGTCAGTAGAGCCACAGTTTTCCCAGAAGCTCTAAGATAAAATCCATTTTCTTGCCTTTTTCAGATTTTAGAGCTGTGTTCCTTAGCTTATAGCCTCATTCATCCATCTTCAAATTCAATGGTGTAACATCCTGCTCCATTCCTTACACTGCCTTCTTCTCTGTACCAAATTTCACTCTGTCTTCCTCTTACACCAATATTTGTAATTGCATTTAGGGTCTACCAGGATAATCCAGAATAATCTCCCCATCTCAATAGCCTTAACAGTTATACCTGTAAAGTCTCTTTTTCCATGTAAAGTAACATTTCCAGGTCCCAAGAATTAGGACCTGACCATTTTGGGAGGACATTATTCAGCCTTCTACATTATCTTAATAAAAACTTCAAATGTAGATTAAATTAAAATTGTTATTTAACTATGTTAAGAAGATAAGAGAAGAGGAAGAGGAGGTATGGACAACTAAAATCCTCCTCAAACATAGTCAATGTATATCAAAACCAATGAATCAAAAGAGAATAACAATTGCATATTAGAATGATCAGGTAAACACAGGAAGAAATAGCTAAAAACTTAGTGCTTGCTTCTGTGGAGTAGAACATGAGCAGAAGACTGTTTTTTGTGTAAAAGCCTTTTTATCCTGTTTCACTTTTTTTTAAAGATTTTATTTATTCATGAGAGACACACACACACACACAGAGGCAGAGACATAGGCAGAGGGAGAAGCAGGTTCCACGCAGGTAGCCCAACGCGGGACTCCATCCCAGGTCTCCAGGAACAGGCCCTGGGCTGAAGGCGGCACTAAACCACTGAGCCACCAAGGCTGCCCCTGTTTCACTTTTTAAACTATGTGCCTATATTATTTTATAATTACTATAAAATCTATAAAATCTAATTTTATAAAAGTGAAAAAAATGAATCAGACTAATCTCTAAAATTCCTTGCAATGCCATGATTTCATGCCTCTTTAACACTATTGTTGAAATCACCAGCATCACAGCCTCTGAAATTCTGAGGCCTAAAACAAACACTATCAGGAAATCATCAATAAAAATCATACTGGTATAAGAACTTCAGCTCAGAAAAAGACATACTGGTGATTTGAAACTTTCCAAGTGACAGTCTCTCTTGAAGGGAAATCTGAGTGGCTTTCCCGTTGCTTATCTCATTGCCTATACCAGATTGCAAAAATATCACAAATTCTTCTTCTCCCTGTGTCCATGACCTTGCAGTGTGACTTTGCAGCTTCTTACATCAAGAGATGGAATCTATATCTTCAGCCTCCTGGCCTTCTTACCTGATTTGATGGAAAGAATGCAGAAGTGATGTGCCAGTTCCAACCCTAGGTCTCAAAAATATTTGCAAGTGTCTGCTGTAGTTCTTGGAACTTTGACAATCTACCACAGAAACAAACCAAGGATAGCTTGCAGGATAATGAAAGAAACCTGGCCCCCGTGCCTTAACCAACAACCAGTCAAACCCTAGTAGTCTGTTCTCTCCTAGGAACAGAGCTACTAAGCTGATTTGCAGCTGACCAGAGACGAGTGAACCCAGTCAAGACCAGAAGGACCACTCAGCCAAGCTCAGCCAAAATAGAATTATGAGTTAAATAAATTTGAAATGTTTTGTTATGCAGCAAAAGCTAACTTCTGTGTGGTTCCTTCACAATTTGTGATTACTTTTTTTTTTAATTTATTTATTTATGATAGTCACAGAGAGAGAGAGAGCAGAGACACAGGCAGAGGGAGAAGCAGGCTCCATGCACCGGGAGCCTGATATGGGATTCGATCCCGGGTCTCCAGGATCGCGCCCTGAGCCAAAGGCAGGCGCCAAACCGCTGCGCCACCCAGGGATCCCTTGTGATTACTTTTTATTCATTAATTTTCTTTCCCTGTAACAATTACTGGTGTTATTTAACATCCACTTCCCTCTTCCTTCTTGTAAACAGGTATCCATCCATTTTTTTTAAAGATTTTATTTATTTATTCATGAGAGACACAGAAAGAGAGAGGCAGAGACAGACAGAGGGAGAAGCAGGCTCCATGCAGGGATCCGACGCGGAACTCGATCCCCAGTCTCCAGGATCACGCCCCGGGCTGAAGGCGGCGCTAAACCGCTGAGCCACCGGGGCTGCCCTATCCATCTATTTTTGTTCAGGAATCCATCCCTCTTCCAGGAGGCTCAGAGCCCCAGAGGAAGACTCTGCTTAATCTAACCAACAATTTTCCTGTCCCTTTGCAGTGGTAGGTTTAGACTCAGTCCCACAACCCAATTCTGGTCAGTGAAACCTGAAAGGAAATCTGCTGGGGGTTGCTGGGATATGTTTCTCGCTCTAAAGAAAATCACATGACAAGATGATCACTTTTTCCTTCTGTACATTGACATAACTGAAAGTGACACCTGAACTTGTAGCAAGCAACCATCTTGAAACTTCAGAGAAAACGATCTGACAAAAAAAAAAAAATGTATACAAAATTTTAGGAGTTTAAATTTTAAACATTTTTAGCAGTTTTAAATTTTGCATCAAATAAAAAAAAATTAAACATAAACAATGGCCAGTATTCAAAATCAATGACTTTCTGACCACCTACAATGTAATGGTTTTAGAATTGAACACAAAAACACTCCCTCAACTCATTGCACACAATATTAACAGAAATCACCCAACTTGCTAAATTTCACATCAGCCTGGGGTAACTGAAACGGAAAAAGTGAAATGAGTCTGCTTTCATTCACCTAAAGTTTTGTTCTGTCTCAGAAAATAACCACAAAATACCAAGAATTTTTTTAGAAACCCATCAATTAAAAAAATTTTTTTAAAAAACATCAATACCAAAATGATAGTCATTTTCTACATAGCAAGGGAAACCCACAGATGATAAATGAAATTAGGAGAAGTTACACATTTTATAGTGTTAGAGCTGTATTCTAAAGAAAAAAAGTTTAAAGGTTTTATTTATTTTTCATGAGAGATGCAGAAAGAGAGGCAGAGACACAGGCAGAGGGAGAAGCAAGTTCTTCATAGGGAGCCCGATGTGGGACTCAAAACAGAACTCCAGGATCATGCCCTGAGCTGAAGACACACGCTCAACTGCTGAGCCACCCAGGCATCCCTAGAGCTATTATTCTATGGGTAGAGACCATCTAGCACCTTTTTTTTTTTTTTTTTTTAAGTAAGCTCTACATCCAACATGGGGCTTGACCTCATGATCCTGAGATCAAGAGTTCATGCTTTACTGACTGAACCGCCAGGAGGCCCTAACGTGGGTCTTGTTTCCAATCTCTTAGACTCATTTTCCCTAGATCAGTGTGTGCCAGAGTGCAGGTTAGGATGATTACTAGGTTCTTGACGGGATGAGCAGTGGGTGTTATACTATATGTTGGCAAATAGAACTCCAATAAAAAACAAAACAAAACAAACAAAAAAGATGATTACCAGGTTGTGCAATCAACTTAGTCACAACCACATTACCAAAAGCAAAAAAGAAAGAAGTAGAAATGTTAGAATACATCATACAGGGGATCCCTGGGTGGCTCAGCGGTTTGGCGCCTGCCTTCAGCCCAGGGCATGATCCTGGAGTCCCGGGATCAAGTCCCATGTCGGGCTCCCTGCATGGAGCCTGCTTCTCCCTCTGCCTGTGTCTCTGCCTCTCTCTGTCTCTCATGAATAAATAAATAAATAATCTTTAAAAAAAAAAAGAATACGTCATACATGATAAGTGTATTGTTTCATGGAACTTTTTGTTTTGGTTTTATATATATGTTTGTGTAGCTGGGATACTATAATCTATTTCTTACTGTAGGGTGCATTAAAAAAAATGTTTTTTAAACCACTCTCCTAGATGATGCAGTTAAGCAGATGACTATCCCCTTTTGCCTCAAGTGAGTTTTAATGCTTTAAGCACTTCTGTACAATATGACCATCAGTTCTTTTTTTTAATAAATTTATTTTTTATTGGTGTTCAATTTACCGACATACAGAATAACAACCAGTGCTCATCCCATCAAGTGCCCCACTCAGTGCCCGTCACCCATTCACCCCCACCCCCCTGACCATCAGTTCTTTAGGCCTCTACCCTTCTCAAGCATTTGCTTAAAAAAAAAAACAAAAAAACTGTAAAATCATTTAATTTCTATCCAGCCTTTTCCCAGTATTCTGTAGGATGATACACCTAAAGTCATATTCCAGTCCTTTCTTAGCCAAATTGTTCTTTCCTTCTAAATGCCTCAAGACTTCATCGTACTTGCCATCTCTGCAATAGCAACCATCTACTCTCCTTTGTAGATCTCTTCACACTTAGGTCCCTGCCTACAGAGCACAATACGGCTCTCAGCCTCTGCCCTATTTCCTATTGCTGAAATCAATGTGGGGAGAAGTGGAAAATCACTCATTCATTTTACTTAAAAGGACCGAAGAAGACCAAGATAGAGCCAGAAAGAGACTGATAAAAAGACTAAATAGTTTAGAAAATAAATGAGAACCCCTATCAACAGAGTTGGTTCTGAGAAAAGGGAGGCACAGGACCTCATGTCAGCCCCAGGCAGGAGCAGCTTCATAGGTGTGTGACCACTGCAATAAATACAGGGCACTGGGCTCAGAAAGAACTAAGTACAGACTTAGTAAGATGTCTCCACTGTTCCCATCTTGACATTCTTAGTAATTTTCTTTGAACTTGGATTTTGTAAGTAAGCTCCAATGGGACAAGGTAAGTGTGTTTTCCTCTACAATTGAGTAGGCAGGGGTCCTGACAACCCCAAGAGGCCATGTTTTCAGTTTGAACCAGAACTTGGTTTGAACAAAGACAAAAAGCATTTTAAGAAACTTCAACAACAACAACAACAACAACAAAAGAAACTTGAACAACTAAGGAACACTATTCCTGCTTGTTACTTCATTACTTCCTTGTATTAGTCAAGCATTTAATACTGAAGATAACAGAACAAAACGGGGACGCCTGGGCTCAGCGGTTGAGTGTCTGCCTTTGGCTCAAGGAGTGATCAGGGGGCCAGGATCAAGTCCCACATGGGGCTCCCTGTGAGGAGCCTGCTTCCCACATCGGGCTTCCCTGCAAGAAGCCTGCTTCTCCCTCAGCCAATGTGTCTGCCTCTCTCTCTATCTCATAAATAAATAAATAAAATCTTTAAAACAACACCACAGAACAAAAAGGAAAGATAGGACAATGGATAGTTGTTTTCCTTTGTCCTAAAATCAGTAAGTCAAATGCAGAGAATGTTGGTAGAATGTGTAATACCAGTAAGTGAAATAAAAGTTACTTTTGTGGGACACCTGGGTGGCTCAGGGTGTGATCCTCCCAGTCCCAGGATCGAGTAACGCACTGGGCTCCCTGCTGGAGCCTGCTTCTCCCTCTGCCTGTGTCTCTGCCTCTCTCTGTGCCTCCTATGAATGAATAAATAAAATCCTTTTTTTTTTGTTGTTACTTTTGTGCTGCATTTTCACTGTACTGGCAAGAACTAAATACACATTTAAGTACAAGCTACAAAATGCTAGTTGCATTATTTCAATTTGGAGTTCAATGCTTTTATGTTTGGAGTGAAAACTCTTATGAACGGCAAAATTCAAGCTAATATAAAAACTTAGAATGGTGTTTTTACTTAGAATGGCATTAAAAGCAAATTTTAAAATATTTTAAGTTGAGAAATCACAGAAAAAAAAGATTTTGTATTTTTCAGTCCCCTTAATGGCACCTTTTTCCTGCTTTTTAAACAAGAGGCTTGCAATTCCCTTTTTCAGTGTGCCTTGCAAATGACCACTAGCATCCTATTCCTCTGGAATTATTCTATATTTCTTTCCCAAAGAACTGGGTGTGATGTCCACTGAAGTAAAGGGGGCTTCAGGAAGACGTCATCCTGAAATCCATAGACAAGAATTCTGTGTCACTCACCCACCCAAGCTCTGGAGCACATCATGACTTGGACTCTCTTGGAAGCAATGAGCAGTCTTGGCCTACATGGACAGTTATACTGCTTATTAGTACCTCAACTGAAGTGGGGGTGCAGATTTTTCTCAGGACTTAACAGTTTGAGGCAATGTTCTGGCTTGGTAGTGGTGACTGAAACAGACTGGCACATTAGTGGCTAGGACTCCAATGCAAGTGGGAGACATGATGGTAAATTACATGCCAGAACCAGCATCTTTCTCCCTGCCCACGACACTCAGGTCTCATGGTAGCATGAAAAATACTTCAAATATTGCTTTTCCTTTTTTTGGATATGCAGTTACCACTGGATCTTTTCATTTTATGCTCTGTACTTCATAGCTCCTCATATTCATTTCCTTTTGACACATTCCAAGTAATTTCTTAGGATTTTTTCCAGGTCACTAACCTCTATTCAGTTGTATCTAACTAGACCCATTCACTTTTACTTCATTTTTCACTTCTGAAGGTTCTATTTGTTTCCTTTAATAAATCCTCCTGGTCAGTCTTCGTATTCTCCTACTGCTTGCTCATTTTTGAGATTGCAATTTTATTCTTTTTATTCATTTTGACAAATATTTGAGTACATATGTGCAAGGCACTGTTCTAGTGCTGGGGTTATACCAGAAAAAATAGTGAAAAAAAAATCACCCTTATAAAGACTACATATCCCAGTAGGAGGAGAAATACAGCCAACCAAAGTAATTATGTAGTATATTAGATGATCATTTAAATGTTCAGTAAGAAAGCCAGGAAAGGGTGGAGTACAGGGAAAGAGAAAATAATTTTACACGTGGCTCTTTTACATTTTCTGCTAATTACAGTATCTGACGTCTTTGGTGGTCTATTACATACTGTTTCAACTATCACTCATAGCACATTTCATGGCCTATCTGGTGATTTCATGAGTTATTTGGTTGATCTAAATTTTCAGCATCTTAGAGGAGCCTCCTGAAGTGGTTAGTTTCAGCATCTGGAATCCACAGCAAGAGTAGGCCAACTATGGTTTTGAACCAAATATGGCCCACTGCGTGTTTCTGTTCATTTTATTGAACACAGCCAGGCCCATTCATCTATTGTCTAGTCACTTTCACATTACAGTAGTAATGTTGACTGGATGTGGCAGAGAATATAGCCCACAAAGCCTAAAACATTTACTATCCAGCGGTTTACAAAAAAAGTTTGCCAACTGCTTATCTACAGATACACACAGGAATTAGCGATAAAAGTAAAATGGGTACCAACATACACTGTTGGAGCAAGTGGTACAATATTACTAGAAATACCCTCTCATGAACTAATTCTGACAGATGAGGGTGCAAATCATCGAGATAATGAAGACTTGTACACTGAGCTGTAACTCAAAATTTTGTTCATCACAATAGCAAAAAACCCAGGAGCAATGAACACATCCAAAAAGGTGTTCAATACTAGTACATTCATGGAAATCTATGAGATTTATAAAAACAAGGCTCACGAGAATCTCAAAACTTGATATTCAGCGTTGTATTTTACCTGGCACACTTCATATTACTTCCTATCTTATGATTACTCAGGTTTTCTTTATTCCCTCTGCTTTAGGTTAACTTCTCCATATGTCATGTTGGTGCTAATTCTTTGGGGGATTTTCTGGTCTATCAGGCTCATTCTTGCTGTTTCTTCTTGTTCATAAACAAAGCACCTTATGTTTGGAACAAAAAGATCAACTACTCTGATTCCCTCAATCTACTTCTCTTAGCCAATATCTTTCTAGAAAAGCAGATGTAACACTGTACACACTCATTTCTTTCATTCTTCAACTGCATTCAAGCTTCCATGTCTCTCACTTGCTCTAATGGTAATATTTCCATTGGTTACTAATGGTCTAGCTGCAAACCAAATAGTATTTTTTAACTGACCAGACAGCTCAGTTAATTCATTATGTATTCCAACTTTACAGATTTTTATTATTTATTTTTAAAAGATTTTATTTATTCATGAGACAGAGAGAGGCAGAGACAGGCAGAGGGAGAAGCAGGCCCCTGGCAGGGAGCCCGATGCAGGATTCGATCCCAGCACTCCGGGATCAGAACCTGAACGAAAGGTAGATGCTCAAACACTGAGCCACCCAGGCTTCCCCAGATTTTTAAATATAATTACTATAAAGTTATTATAGAAGAAACACAAAGACTTAGGAAATACAATGTCCGATAAAAATATGTAACAAATGAGGTGCCTAAGTGGCTCAGTCAGTTCAGCATCTGCCTTTGGCTCAGGTCATGATCCCAGGATCCTAGGATCAAGTCCCACTTTAGGATCCTTGCTCAGCAAGGAGTCTGCTTCTCCCTCTACCACTCCCCCCTGCTTGTGATCTCTCTCAAATAAATAAATAAATAATAAATAAACAAACAAATAAATGAATAAAATCTTTATAAAAAAGAAGCAACAATGTATTTAGGCTACATATGAGTACTATTCCAGCTGCTTCACTTATTTAATCATTTGATCCTTAATAACCCTATGAGGTAGGTATTCTTATCCCTGTTTCACACAAGAGGAAACTGAGGTAGATGTTAAATTACTTAGCTCAGCTCATGTTTGCAGAGCCAAGACTTAAAGTCCGCTTAATCCTAGAGCTTACACTTAATCACATTATATAGCTTTCTTCAGTTAAAAGGACTACAAAAATGATCATTACAAAAAAGGGAATACTTTTATTACTTCCAACATTTCTTTTTATCACAATGAAAATAAACACACAGCTTTACAAAAATAAATTTTTATTAAAAGCAGTAGAGTCTGAGCAGAAGACAGTACAAAGAATGTAAACAATGTAAACATCACTACATTCAGCTCAGCCTGATTGAATGCTGAAAGACAACTCTAAATGCTCTATGTGCCCTTACTAGCAAGATACATTAATTCTATTATACACAGAAAACACACTCTAATTTTGATAAGGAAAAAATATTTTATCGAAGTCGGTCCCAGCGCCAAATACTGGCATCATCACAAACAGCTATAAGAATACTGCTATCCCTACTAAAACTGGTTTGTCGAATAGCAGCACCACATTTATGATGAGTCAGTGTTGTACATCTAGGAAAAAACAAGACAATAGGTTAAATGCCATTCATAAAAAATGTTGTCAGTAGCAAATTAAACCAATGAATAAGAAAACAAACAGATGTTCCAAGTCATATGGAAAGCATTTAAAATATCACTAAGAGCTCAATCTCTAATTTCATAAAATTTGGGTATATTTTAAATTAAAAAAAAAAAGGTGTAACTTGTCACCAAAGTACTCATGATAAATAGCCATTATGAGAATAAAAAATATTTTTGAATAACTGAGTCATATAAATGTTAAAAATGATTTAAGAGTGATACTTCAAGGGATGCATGGGTGGCTCAATGGTTGAGCATCTCAGGTCGTGATCCCAGTCCTGGGATTGAGTCTCACATCAGGCTCCAAGCACGGAGCCTCCTTCTCCCTCTATCTGTGTCTCTCATGAATAAATTAAATATTGGCATAGCGTTTGAGAAAAAGACAGAAATTATCAATAAAAATTTCTAAATACTTACTTAGCTTTATGAGGATCTTCCACTTCTAAATCCCAAACATAAAGTTTGCCAACCTGATTGCCCAATGCAAGCATCTGTATAAACGTATTTTTAAAAACACCAAATTATTAAAATAGGCTATAGAGCATTCAAATATTCCTAAGATATATTCATATTTCATAAAAACCTCAGTTCCAGACTATGGCTATACTCCTGATTATTTCTATTTCTTTGTATCTTATATTTCTGATTTATAAATGGATAACAGCAACTTATACTTCAGAGGCATCCTGAGCAAATTAGAAGGCAAATTTATGAAGGACTTTACAATTTACATTGTAGCAAAAGCTACAGACAGCTCCTCCAAAGTTTTCTTATAGAAATAAATACCCAGATAATTTGTTACTACAAATTCCTGACACCAATCTCTAAAATTTCTCTAAGTTTTTCTACAAAAAAGCTATGTAAAAAGTTAACATTCAATCACCATAACATTAAATCTTAGTAATAGATGTTATGGAAAGTAAGCACCATTGCTCATGCAGATTGACACCTGTCAAATGCATTTATAATAAGCACTGCAAATGGTGTGGAGAGCCTACTCTATAAAGATAGAATAAATAACATCAACGGCTAAAGTAATCACTACAAGATATCAAGGTAGATTCTTAGAGGAAACTGAACATGGATGCACAACAGAGAAAAGTGAAATTACAATGGTCTGAAGTAATTTTATTTTTTTTTTCTGAAGTAATTTTAAAATGTAGAAATATGTTGCTACCTTTTGCCAGAAATCCATAGAAAACCTCATGTACCAAATGTCACACTGGCTGTAATCGAATCGCCCAAGAATAGTCACATTAGACTCACTGGGTTTAATTTTATCTATATCATCTTCCATTTTGCCAGGTTTCCAGCACACAATGGCATTTTCACAAGACTTTAGAAGAGAGAAATGAGAAAAAAAAATGTTACATATAGAACTGAAATTTAAAATTTAAAACAAAGCCTTCTTTTCTCAATTATCTTTTTAGAATTGACAGTCTTAAGACCTGGTTATCCATCTACTAGATACAGTGATATACATTCATTTATATTTACAGAGTCAAGGTCCACACTTGAGGATAAGAGGTCATATTGTCAACAGAATTTGACAATATTAAAAAGCATTATATTATCTGGAATATCCATTTTGAAGTCAGAATTTCTCTTCCAAACCAAATTCAGCTCTCAATACTCTGGCATCCAGAGACTTGAGTGTTTTATAACAAACGATAAAATTATAAAAACTCTATACAAAAATATGCTTCTCAGTATGGCCCCTGCTTAGAGGCCTTAAAAATCAGATTATATAGAAGGTAATAAACTCAGTGGTTTAAATCAAGACATTGATATGGGGATAAGACTGAAATAGACTAAGTTATACTTTCCTTATTCTATAACATAGTATCTTTGCTGCACACATTCTAGTTAAGCAGGAAGTAGTAAAAAATACATTGGAAAAAAAACTGCAACACAGTGGGCACTATTCATATTATAGGTCAGTGGTGTGCCAATTAAGGAACATTTGGCAATGTCCCTGGCTTTTAGCAGGTAGAGGCAAGAGATGCTGCTGACATCCTACAATCAATATACAGGATGGCCCCTCCCATTAAAAATAAAAAAGATTGTGTAGCCCAGTATTTCAACAGAACCTGGACTGAGAAATTCCTGTTGGTAGAGAGCTTTCCAGAGCTTTACAGGACACTGCCTACACAGCCACATGTTGCAGCTCTGCCCGTTTCACTGACATATGAATGGTTCAAAAGCAGGGCCAAAGGACTAGGGAGGGGACAACACTTCCCCCCATTTTTCTTCTCTTTTTTAGATTATATAAAATCCCAGGGCTATATATCTGATATACAAGTTCTTTACTGTAAAGTACCTTAGACATCACCTACTTTGATGACTTAACTAAATGTACAACTGGAATGACAACTTGTAGACTTCCATCCAAAGACTCCTCTTGGTCCCAACCCTAATGAATCAGAATCTCTACAAGGGAAGACCAACGCAAAAAAACTGCCACAGTTCTTCAAGTGCTTGTCACTGATTACACTGGTAAAAGATCCTTAATAAATAGAGTCCTCTCATGGAGAACTAAAACTTAGGGAGGTAAAAAGAATTTGTTCACCGTAATGGATGACTGCACTTGAAAATCATCTAGAGAGCTTTTTAAAATTACAAATTCCCAAGTCCTTCTGCCAGATTTAGGATCTCTGAGATTGTGGCCTAGGTCTCTATTTTTACAATGTTCTCCCTGTGATTCTGATACAGAAATAGATTTGCGACTGCCAATATAGTTCACTCAGGTCAGCTTCCCGAAACCTAAAATGCAGAAATCCTTTCCTATCATCTAATTAAGTTCTAAGAAAAA
The DNA here is from genome assembly GCF_905146905.1 of Nyctereutes procyonoides. NCBI lineage: Eukaryota > Metazoa > Chordata > Mammalia > Carnivora > Canidae > Nyctereutes > Nyctereutes procyonoides. The sequence continues at coordinate 13,985,341 of NW_026575041.1, read as the reverse complement.
TTTTAGAGCTAGTGGCTTTTTATTTCCACTTCCAAAACAACGGAGTATATGTGCTCTCCCCTATTTATCGTCACTATTACTTAAAAGACTGAATACCAAATATAAACCAAACATAAAACTTTGGAAGGTAGAAAGAAGGCAGACTGGTTAGGAACCCTGGGACATGAAGATGTTGAATTCCTTGGCTTTCTTTTGCCTTGTTTATGTACCCCAGACTGGACACCAGATAGAGCAGCCAGCAGCTCAGCAATACTCACAGGTTAAGTCCAAAAATACCCCCAACAAAAGCCTGCTCTAACCAAAGAACCAGGAAAGGGACAACATAGCAGGAGAGAAAATTTTCAAACACTCTAGTCCAACATCACAGAAAAAACTGGGCCCACCATCGCATGAACCAGCAAAGGCTAAGTGGGGAGCACTTCTCAGGTGGCAACTATGCATACCTGAACCTCTCTACCCCTCACTGACTCTCTCTACCCCTCATCCTAATGAGGTAACTCCTCCTACTCTCTGGCTGGGGTGTTATCAGAGCAGGCCTAGCAGAAGAGTCAGCATGTTTACAATCATCCATGACCCCCAGTGTCAGGGGAGACCACTAGTGGAATAGCAATGAGACACCATCATCTCCACTTTCCCATCACCTGCCAATCATGAAGCAATGCTTCCCCTTCCCCTAATGAAAATTAATCAGAGGAAGCCTGTAAAAGATCTAAATAAAGTTAAGAGTCTTGTGATACAACACTCAAAATATCTAGATCTTAATAAAAAAATTCAATTATACCAAGAATCATAAAAATCTTAACTTTAATCATAAAAGACAATAAATACCAACACTGAGATACACAGATAACAGAACAATCTGACAAGGATTTTGAAGCTGCCATCATAAAAATACCTCCATGGGGGGAAAAAAGTGCTTCAATGAGCAATTACAAACACATTTAAAACAATAAAAAAGTCAACGAAGAAATAAAAGGAATCAAATGGAAATTTTAGAAATGAAAAATACTATAACCAAAATAAGAAAATCAACTGAAAGGTTCAACAGAAGAGAGTCAGTGAATTTAAAGTTAGAAAAACAGAAACTACCCAATCTATACAAAAGAAAACAAATGTAAAAAATGAGAGTCCCAAGGGTTAAATAAAAATCTAACATTCGTATCATTAGAATTCCAAAAGGGAGGAAGAGAGTGGGTCTGAGAAATAATTTGAATAATGGCTGAAAAGTTCCCAAATTTGGGATAAACTATGGCCCCCCAAAACATAAATCTACTATAAATTTAAGGTGAGTGAACCCCAAAAAATAAACTCAAAGAAACTAGGGTATGTTTACATTTAAATTTCTGATAATTAAAAAGACAAAATCCTGAAAACAATTAAGACAGGACACATTATGTTTAGGAGAAAAAAAAAATCCAAAGATGGCAGATGTCTCATCAAAACCACAGGCCCTGGAAAGAAGAAAACAACTATCTACCCAAAATCCTGTATTAAGTGAATATACCTTTCAGCAATGAAGGAGAAATGAAGACATTCTCAGATGAAGAAAAAGGAGCAACTTGTCATTAGCAAACCTACCCTGAAAGAATGGTTATAGGGGGTTTTAGCAACAAAGGAAATAATTTAAGAAGAAATTTTAGAACATCAGGAGAGGAAAAAGAAGGAAAGAGAACAATGGAAGGAAAAATAACAATGGAAAAAGCAAAACGAGTGAATACAATACTCTCCTTATGTTTGATGGCTGAAGCAAAAATGGTAACATTTTTTGATGTTCTCAATTATAAAGTTAATATTTAAGACAATTATACTGTAAATGGTGGACAAAGCAACATAAAGGGAAGGTTTCTACACTTCATATCAAGTGGTAAAATGTACACAAATTATGTAAATATGTTTTTCTATTTATGTTTGCATGGTAGGTATATCTTGAGGCAATTTTTTAATCTTTTTCTTTTTTTTAAAGTAGGCTCCGTGCCCAGCATGGAGCCCAATGTGGAGCTTGAACTCATGACCATGATTATCAAGACCTGAGTGGAGACCAGGACTCAGATGCTTAACTAATTGAGCCACTCAGGCACTCCAGCAATTTTTTATTTTGAATCTACATATATTTTATACCTGAAGTGACTTTCTTATAATGGCATTAATGAAAATACATAGTATATAGCAAAAGGTAACAAAACAGTTAATATGCATATATAATGTAACATATAGAGGAAACATCAACAAAGCTACCTAAAGAAATGTGCTCAGTATTACAGATAAAATGGAATTCTAGAAGCACTTGGATGGCTCAACTGGTTAAGTATCTGCCTTCAGGTGCGGTCATGATCTTGAGGTTCTGGGACAGAGCCCCACATCAGGCTCCCTGCTCAGTAGGAAATCTGCTTCTCCCTCTCCTTCTGGTCCTCTCCCTGCTCACACTCTTATGTGAGCTCACTCTCAACAATAAATTTTTTAAAAAATTTTTAAGTGGGATTCTAAAAAAATGTTTATATAGCACTGCTTGGCTGACTATTAATAGAGCATGAGACCCTGATTTAGGGCTTCAGTTCAAGCCCCACATTGAGCATAGAGCCTACAAAAAAAAAAACAAAAAAAAAACAAAAAAAAACAAATAAAACATGTAACCTACAGGAAATTAGGAAAAAACCCCAAATAAATTAATAAAAAGAAAAAAAAAAAGGCCCAGTCACCAAGACACAGCAACAACAAGCAATCCACAGAGTGGCAAAACATCATAAAACGAAAGCAAAAAGGAAAAAATGCACAATTACAGTTGGAGACTTTTCCATCTCTCAATAATTGATAAAATAAGTAGAGAGAAAAATCAATGAAGTTATATAAGAATTCAACCACTCTGTCAAACCAATAGCACCTGACACTTATGGAACACTCCACACAAACAGATTACACATTCCTTTCAAGTTCCCACAGAACACATTCAAGATAGTCATAAAATAAGTCTCAGAAACAACCAAATCACAGGGAATATGCTCTGAACACAATGAAATCAAACTAGAAATCAGTAAGATTAAGATTAACACAATCTCCAACACCTAGAAACTAAACACACTTCATATCACAATTAGTGAGATGCAGCTAAAGAAGTGCTGAAAAGAAAACTTATAGCATCTAGTACTTATTTTAGAGAAAGTCTCAACTCAATAATGTAAGCTCCCACACCTTAAGAAGTTAGTCAAAAAGCAAAACATAGCACAGCAAACAAAAGGAAGAAGAGATAAAAAAAAACTGGTGAGCCCTTACCAACACTTACCAAAAAAGAGAAGGCAAATTACCATTTCAGGAATGAAACAGAGCTATCAGGAAACTTTGCAGTTGTCAAAAGGAAAATAAGAGAATGTTACAAACAACTCTACACATAAATTTTACCTTAGATGGAGTGGATCAATTCCTCAAACAGCACAGACTACCACAACTCACACAATAGGAAATAGTTAATTGAATAGCTCTTTTAACTATTAAGGAAATGGAATCTGTATCTTTAAAACTCTCTCTCAAAAATTTCTACGCTCAGATGATTAGAGAATTCTAACAACCATTTATGAGGAATTTCTATATAATTTCTTCCCAAAAAATAGCAGAGGAAACTTGCCGATTCATTTTATGAAGCCAGTATTAGCAATACCAAAACCAGACAAAGACATTACAAAAACTTCAGACTAGTATCATAGCCTCATGAATACAAACACAGAAATCTTTAACAAAATATCAGCTATTAGCAACACATATAAAAAATTACACACTATGAGCAAATATACTCATTCCAGGGATACAGGACCAGATCAATATTAAAAAAAAAAAAAAAAAAAAAACAGAAAAGCCAATAAAATACATCCACTAACAGGCTAAGGAAGAAAAACCATATCTGTATCATAAAGTGATACAGAAAAAAGCATTTGACAAAATTCAACACCCATTCATGATAAAACTCTCAAAAAATTAGTAAGGAGTACCGTTCTCAACTTGATAGAGAACATCCACAAAAACCATACAGCTAATATACCTAATTGTGAAAGACAGAATTCTTACCCTCTAATATCAGAAACAAGTCAAGAATGTCGGATTTTAACACTGCTATTCAACACAAAACTAGAAGTTTGCCAGTGCAATAAGGCAAGGTCAGAAAGGAAGATATAAAACTGTCCCTACCTGCAGATGATGTGATAGTCTACGTAAACACCCCGAGTACTAGACAAAAAAAATCCTAGAATTAGTAAGCAGCATAGCTAGGTCACAGGATTCAAGGTCAATATGAAAAATCAATTGCATTTCTGTATACTAGCAATAAAGAAATTAGAAATACCATTTACAATCACCCAAAAAAGAGAAGTAGTACTTAGTTATAAATCTAGCAAAGTATGTATAGGACTTGCAGGCTAAAAGCTACAAAATGCTGATAATAAAAATCAAAAGATCTAAATAAATGGAGAGACATACTATGTTCATGGACTGGAGAGCAAAGATGTCAATTAATTCCCCCATCAAACAGATATAAAACAGAAAGGCAAAGGAATCAAAAGAGCTAAAACAATTTTGAAAAAGAATAATAAAGTGGAAGAAAACACTTAACCATTTCCAAGACTTATTATCAAGACTTATATATACTAGTGGTAGAGGGACTAGAGCAGAAAAACCAGAAACAGCCTCACACAAACAGGCCAAACAATTTTTGTCCAAGGTGCAGAAGCAATTAAAAGGAGAAAGAACAGTCTTTCCACAAATGGTGCTGAATAACTAGATACCCATAGGCAAAAAATGAACTACTGCCTAAACCTCATCCAAAATTAGCTCAAAATAGATCATACATTTAATATAAAACATAACCGTATAAAACTTCTAGAAGAAAACAGGAAAAAACCTTTAGAATCCGGAGCATAAAGAGGTTTTAAATGTAACACCAAAAGCACAATCCATAATTTTTTTCAAGCAAAAATCAATAAATTGAAATTCATCAAAATTAAAAACATTTGCTCTGCAAAAGACCCTGTTAAGAGGATGAAAAGACAAGCTATGGACTGGAAGAAAATATTTTCAAACTACGTATCTGACATAGGATTCATATTCAGAATATATTAAGAACTCTCAAAACTCAACAATAAAAAAACACAAAACCAATCCAATTAGAAAATGAGGAAAAGATATGAAGAAACATCATCGAAAAGGATATATGGATGGTAAATAAGCATATGAAAAAGATGTTCAACATCACTAGCCATCAGGGAAATGTAAATTAAGACCATGATGAGATATCACTACACACCTATCAGAACAGCTAAAATAAAAAATAGTGACAATACCAAATGCCGGCGAAGATTCGGAGACACTGGATCTTTCATACATTGTTGGTGGGAATGTAAAATGGCACGGCCACTCTGGAAAATAGTTTGGCAGTTTCTTAAAAAACTAAACAAACTTAACCATGACCCAGCAATTGCCATTCTAGGCATTTATCCCAGAGAAATGAAAACTTAAGTCCACACAAAAACCTGTACACGATTGTTCATTAGCAGCTTTATTTGTAATACACCCAAACTGAAAAGGACCAAAATGTCCTACAATAAATAGATGAATAGTTAATAAACTGTGGTACATCCATACCATGGAATACTACTCAACAATAAAAAAGGAAAACGACTGATACACACAACAACTTGGATGGCATTATACTAAGTGGAAAAAACTAATCTTAAAGGGTCCCATACCGTAACATTCTTGAAATGACAAAATTCACATGTGATAAAAAGACAACATAGAACTCTACACACACATTGTACAATGTCAATTTGCTAAATTTGATACTGTATTAAAGTTATGTGAGATGTATGTGGGAGAACCTGAGTGACGGGCAATATGGGACTCCTCTTGTACTTTCTTTCAAACTTATTGAGAATCTAATTATCTCAAGATCAAAAGTTAAAAAAAAAAGGGGGGGGGGTAAAACTTAAGGCCAAGAAAAAAAGTCAGGCTCTGCCCAAGAAAATATGAAACGCCATGAAATCTACATCAAGAAAAGAAACTGGATAGCAATTTTTCCAAATATGACAATCCGAAATGTTCAGATAACATCACCAACAATACTCTAAATTATCAGCAAAAAATATGTAAATGTACATCAACACATTAGAGAGCAGGGGTTGGCAAACTGCAGCCCATAGCCAACTCCAGCTGTCTGTTTTTGTAAATACAAATTTACTGAAATGGACACAACATAACAAAAAACTCACTATGGCTTTAGATACTGGTTATTTTATGATAATACTGGATATCAGAAGAATATCATCTTACAAGTTAACGTTTTTCCTATTATTGCAGCACAAGTTATAATAATTCATCAGGATGTTTTATGCCTAAAACAAGTTTCCAAATCTAAGATTTTACGGAGGGGCGGGGGGAGGGAATTTCCCATCTGCCATCCAATTTACCAAAATATAAAATAAATTGTGCTCCCTGTAAAGTTCCAACTCACACAAACACAAATAGAAGTACAGCTTAACAGCAGTTAGCATACCTTGGAAAGTATCAAATCACCTAACCATCGCACACAATCGACATAATTCCTATGTATGTCTCTGGTGGAAAAGTCAGGAAAGTGAATTTTCTGAGAAATAAATGGCCTGAAATGGAAATGCCAAAAGTTAAAAGATTTTTTGTTAAAAAAAAAAAAAAACATAGGAGAATCACATTAATTTTCATTTTCAGATTTATAAAACGTTGACAAATGAAATATATGACTATTAACTCTGTGTTCCTAGAAAACTGCAAACTTTCCTATCTGTTTATCGAGAGCTAAAGTCTCATTTCATGTATTTGTTTCTATATTTTTTCCATTATCAGCCTTCAATTTTATCTTATGAAATTTCATTTATAAAAATTATACCTGCTTATCTTACTATGTAGACCAAAATTAATCACTTCAATTCTGGCTATCCTAACCAATGATAAGCACAGTCATCCGATTACAGCACCAAAAGTTTCTCATGGAAAACATTAAGCTATCTACTCAATCCTTTAAAATTAAGCATTAACAATCTATGCAACTCAACATATCTAGATTATTTCAAAAGATAGTCACCTTTCTAGGAACAATGACACATCATTCCAAAGGCTGCTAAAAATAAGGTTAGATGAGTCTTGCCTTGAGCAACAATTTCTAAAAATGACCTCTGACAGGAATTTGGCATTTATTAAGACTTTTCCTCTATTTAGGAAAGTGAAACATAGTGCTATTTTTTCCTTAAAAATGTTTGTGAGAAGACCACCAAGCATAGAAATTTCTACTAATTCTATAGTTAATTAAAAGTATACCTAACATTTCTAATCTAATGATTCAGTTTTATACTGAAATAACTGTAGAAGAATGATATGATGCCATGAATTAATTGTGTCTTGGGCAACTCACATGTCCTCTCTTTACTTTTCTCTCATATGTAAAAAGGATGTTGGGCTGAATCATCTCAAACATTCCTTCCAGTTCAAATTCTGGGAGCTTTTCTTTATTAAAACATTAAAATGTTATTAATGATCTGATACAAATTCTCAATTCTACTATAATTATGTTAATTGCTTTTTAGCCAAATATATATGTTAGTGCACTGAAATATTTGTTGACAGTTATAAACTTAACTGACAATCTATTAATAACCTGGTTTGATAACCAGAAAATAAATGTTAGCTTTTTTGTTAAAACAGAAGTGCAAAGTTAATATACACAGACATGACAGTTACAGTGAAAGCATTAATAGCCTGAAAAGATTCTGAAAAGACAATGACCGAAATAAGAATTGAAGCATTTCAAAAATATATTAAGAGGGGTATCTGGCTAGCTTCGTTGGTGAAACGTGCAACTCTGGATCTTGGGGCTTTAAGTTTGAGCTGCATGTTGGGTATGTGTGTGTGTGTGTGTGTATGTGTATACATATATACACATACACACACACACACACACATATATATTTTTTTGTAAGAAAACTCTAAAGTTCGCAGAGTCCCATGAAGCAAGGCCCTCCCTGCTTCTGAATTTTCTCCTTCTAAAATATGGATCATCATTTAAAGGAAAGCATTACATTACCACGAATAAAAGCCAAGAAACCCATTTTAAAAAATCATGATTTACTCTCTTGACTTTGAATTTATTAGACTGTTGACAAATAATACAAGTAATATTATTCTGAAAGGTTCTTTACTCTATCCCACACCAAGTTTAAGCAGCTTAAAATTGTTATAATGTAATAGCCAAGCATGTGCTTACCTAAATAAGTGAAAAGTACCACTAGATTAAGATGAAACCACAACTTAAGGGGGATTTTGAAAAAGGACCCACAAACATTAGACTAAAAATAAGACTTTGATTTAAAATGAGTAAACTTTATGGTATGGTAAACTGGTACCTCAAAGTTATTTAAAAAAAGGCTTCTAAACTCAATGTTGGAGAATTATTTAAAAATTCCAGAGAAAGTAAAATGCATCTATCCAACAGTATGAAATAGTTTTAAATAGCACAGATTTTACCTGTTAGTTTTATTTGGGTTATAATCGTAAGATTCCTTAATTGCATTCATCATTCTCTTTGAATTGATCCTCCAAAGTTTAAGAGAGTGATCCATACCACAGGACATTATTTTTTCACCCAAAAGATCATAGTCCTGTATGTAAAACAGAAAAGCTTAAATATCCAAAATTGCCCAAAATTAAACTATCCAATTTTCATCTGATGTACAACATAATGAAAACCGTATTTCAAGTCATACACATACATTTTATCTATGTAGCCCATAAATCAGTTGATGCTGCTTTCAAGATTTTTTTCAAGATTTATTTTAACTGATTTGTCATGATCACAATATGTGAGCTTATACTATATAAGTAAATTATTTGAATTTAGTTTTATCTATTCAATTATCTTTAAATATTTCCTTTGATTTTGAAAGTAAACTGAATGAATTATTCATTATATATTATATATATTATAAAATGAAACAATTATTCCATGACACAAAGACCTATGTAAGTTTTCTGTCCAACCCTGATTAAACAATGAAACTGACAGCTATATGTGAAACTATACAATGAGTCCTTTAACAAAACTGAAATTTTACTTTATCTGTGTACCTAAGTAAAATACTTGTTATATAGGTTATTAAGTTCACTTTTAAAAAGAAAAAAGGTAAAAAAAAAAAAAGGTCTAAAAAAGGGACAAGATATTTTAACTTTTTCATTTGCTACCTACTAATTTTGAAGACACCTAGCAGAACATCTATAATAACAACCTTATCCCACCTTATTTCATAGATAAAACAATGAGGCACCAAGATGCTATTTAATTTAGTACATGGTTCATGTGTTAAAATAAAACCTTTAAAAAAAGGGAAGAAAACAGTACAGAGGTCTATTTGAGAAAGAATATTTTCTTTATTAATCTAGATATTTCTGTGTACTCCAACCTTTCAATTGGTCGTGAATACTGTTTTACAAGAGCTTAAGGGTTTTAGGTTTGGTGTTCACTGAATTCACAAGTCTGGTTGCTGCTACTTCTAATTACCTCACTGTCAACAGCAATAAGACACCCTTACAATCAGTAGCTCGAATTTATAATTTTTTTTAAATTTTTATTTATTTATGATAGTCACACAGAGAGAGAGAGAGAGAGAGGCAGAGACATAGGCAGAGGGAGAAGCAGGCTCCATGCACCGGGAGCCCAACGTGGGACTCGATCCCGGGTCTCCAGGATCGCGCCCTGGGCCAAAGGCAGGCTCCAAACTGCTGCACCACCCAGGGATCCCTCGAATTTATAATTCTTAATGGATGGTGTCATGGCTTTTAGGACACAAAACCAGATGGGAGAATGCTACTGCAACTTTAGAAAATCCAAGGTGACAAGGTAGCTGAGGAGGTAGGTATGATTCTCAAAAGAATATAAACTCTAACTACAGGAATATTTAAGTCCTTTCAAATAAAACGCTACGTGCTTCAAAACATGGTGCCTCTTTACAGTTTAATAAAATACCGAAGACTTGTAAAACCACTAGATAAGCTATAAATAAAATGTAAGTAAAGCTAAAATAATGTGAAAATACTAGCTGACCAAAAATATCATTATCATTAAAATGAATCAACAAATTATAAAACATAAAGATACCATGAAACCAAAGGGTTACCTGAAACTTAAAGCATAATAAAACAATTCCTAAAAATAGATCTTATATTTCAACTTCAAATAAAAAATGAAAGCCGATCTCAATTGCTAAGCAGCAATTTCTTCAGTAATTGAGAAACAGCAAAACAAAAGTTACCTTGGTGATTTTTGATTGAACAAGTTCATGGTATTGTTTCATGAGATTCTAGGTGCTGGTATAAAGTGCAAGAGTACAGATAAAGCACAAAGAGCCTTACTTGCTTTATTCCTTCATCTGTAAACTAAAAACCTTATTATGTCCCAAGTAAATAAAATGAGTGGCTGGCAGACTATATGAAACCAACCATATGCTTTCATGTCAGAGTTCCATGAGGATTGTTCAGAGCTCTGTACACCTGATGGTCACTGCCCTGCAGCTTTCAACTTACAGCACTCAGAACTTCATCTCTGTGCCCTTCTACGCCTCCAAATATCGCCACCAGAGTGTCTGTCTGGATATTCCACAATCGTAAGGCATGATCTAGACATAAAAAGAATTAAAATGGACTTTTATCCTTCATTTACGCTGGACTCTCAACACCTCTGTAAAGAAGTGAAAACTACAAAAGTTTGGACTTCAGCAATACACAGGGAGGACTGGGAATGTAATCTACATTATATAACTGCTTAAAATATTTACATCAACATGCAGACTTAAGTATGAGCTCAAACTTTTCAGATCAAAAAGAAATATCTATGTGGTCTTAAAACATGTTTAGCTTATTTACCTCAAATCATACCCTAATTTGATGGACTCATGCTCCTGAGATAATACTTAGAGATTTGACTTAGGTTTCACGTTGAAACTTACATGTCACAGAGTAAGATACTCTATGACACAGAGTAAGATAAAGCGTTTTCCTCCACAGAATCCACATTTATAAATTGAAGGGGACTGCAAGATTTCTAAAGTAAACCCAAAATAGGATTAAAAGTTACATACACCACAACAAGCTTTTATAGTATTATAGACCTCCTAGAAATATAACTGTAATTTGAACAATCTCATTTTCCACTAAACATTAGCAGCAAAATATATAGTAACAACATAAAAACGTATTGTGTGAAATATAACAATGCCTATACTATATATGATTATTAACATATTCCATACACTAGAAGGCAATTATATAAATTGTGTTTAATAGTAGAAATTAACATTGCTGTAAAAATTATTTCTTGATTCCAATTATGTACAAGTTTTTGTGTAGACACTTGTTTTCATTTTTCTTGACTACATACACACACAGGAATGGTATTTCTACGTTTAACCTTTTGAGGAACTGCTAGATTGTTTTTTTTTCCCCAATAAAATAGTATCTACTTTTAATCAGTGATGTTTGATTCCTTCTTTAATTTAAAAAGGCGATCGTATTTTAATTAATGGTCTATAACGGCATGTGTAGCCATGGTATAACCTATATGACATTTTCACAAGGCACTGTTGCTTGCTTTTTTGAAATCAGATGTCTCTAAATATATGGTCTGAACAAAATATATAGCCCGATTATGATACAACTTAGAAACTAAAAGAACACAGGAAATTTCATTGTAACATATTGGAAAGTTTAATATTTAACATATTAGAAAGCTTAATATTTAACAAAAGCAGCTCCCAAAATTTTCTGGACCTATGTTTCTACATTTGCAGATCATTATGGTAATTAAACTGTAGTAAATGCCACTGTTTTTTATGGTCTTAGATTATCTATTCATGTTACTATGATACTTTTGTGAAGTTGATTAAGTGCTGAGTATTAGACTAAGGGTCTTAGCAGGCTCAAAGGACAAAAATCAGACCTTGAATGAAGTTTGAATTAATCCAGGTCGCCATTTGCTTAGGTTTTGATAATAGTCCACCCAAAATAGCATGACTAATAGAAATTTTTATATCTGAGTGATATTCCTGCCAGCAGCACCAACTGTTGAATGTTAAATATGAGTTTTGGCAGGTTAGACTGGTTTTTAAGGGAGATACATTTTGCTTTCCCACCAGCAATGTATAAGGGGCTTCAAACTTATCTACCTCTTGGTCAACATACATTACTGTCTTTTTGATTACTGTCAACCCTAGTAGGTATAAAGTGGTCTCATTGTGTGGGGTTTTTTTTATTTTATTTTTTTTTTTTTTTTTTATTTATCCATGAGAGACACAGTGAGAGAGAGGCAGAGACACAAGGAGAGGGAAAAGCAGGCTCCACGCAAGAAGCCTGTATGGGACTCCATCCCGGGATCCCAGGATCACGCCCTGAGCCAAAGGCAGATGCCCAACTGCCAAGCCACCCAGACGTCCCTCTCATTGTGTTTTTGATTTGTATTTCCCTAATGAAATGATATTATGCATTTTTCATGTGCTCACTGGACATTTGTGTGTATTCTTTAGAAAGTTTATTCTACACCTTTGTCCATTTTTAAAGGGTTGTCTTGTTGAATTTTAAGAGCTCTTGATACAAATCCCTTATTAGTTCTATAACTGTAGGTTATTTTTACACTTACTGACACAACAGAGCAAGAGCTGGGTTAGAGAGCTGTGATATTTAGAAAGTGTGGCATTATGACCTATATCACTTGTAAAGAAATACTTGGGCCCAGCTATTATCAAGAAAAGAGAAAAAGTTATCAACTCTTCTTAGGTGTTGATTTCCAAACTTAAGCCTTGGTAGATAAAGAAAAATCACACAGAAGCATTTTCATGGAAGAGTTTTGATTTGAGAACATTTTTTAGTACCTGCAGATTGTGAGGGAAGGTTACAGGTCTGACAAGCCTTTAAGAATAAACTTGACTAGAATAATAATGTAGAAAAAGAGAAAAGGCAATCAAGAACAGAATGTATAAATAAGAACACAGCTGATTTCAGAAAGCTCAGAAATGAGTAAAAGGCTTCTCTGAACCCTGAATAACTTATATTCCCAACATAAGCATATAGAGCAAGGCAGGGCTTTCTCTTTACATGTATGGGAAATATTTCAAAGAGCTTATGCTGGAGAATTTAGCATTTTAAGGAATTCTATTAGAGAATCCTTTATAATAAAACAAAAACTTTATACATGAAAAAGCAAAACAGATTTTCAGATGCATTATTTCTAACTACATGACTGGTCAGTGATAAGAGGACTTGCTAAACTATTTTAAGAATTCTTAATATCGGGATCCCTGGGTGGCGCAGCGGTTTGGCGCCTGCCTTTGGCCCGGGGCGCGATCCTAGAGACCCGGGATCGAATCCCACGTCGGGCTCCCGGTGCATGGAGCCTGCTTCTCCCTCTGCCTGTGTCTCTGCCTCTCTCTCTTTCTCTCTGTGTGACTATCATAAATAAATAAAAAAAAATTTTAAAAAAAAAAGAATTCTTAGTATCATAACTTTGGTGATCTGCCACTTAAATATTAATATAGCCTAAAATAATCCAATTGAGGATAAATGATGATAATGCACTATCGTAAGGTTGATACATGCTTAATCTTCAGTACCAATTATTTTATCTATGTCTGATATTAAAAGCATATTTCATGGTCTTTTTACCTAATTTTGGACCTGGGGATGCTAACATAGCCTGACATTCTTCTATTAAGATGTATTTTGTAAGTTCATTTTTTAAAAAAAGATTTCATTTATTTATTCATGACACACACACAGAGGCAGAGACACAGGCAGAGGGAGAAGCAGGCTCCATGCAGGGAACTCGATGCGGGACTCGATCCAGTGACCACAGGTACACGACTTGAGCTGAAGGCAGATGCTCAACCGCTGAGCCACTGAGGCATCCCTACTTTATAATTCTTTTCAAGTTTGGCTGTTGGTTTTTTTCTTTTCTAGTACCTTAGAACTCTTTGTCCCTTAAAAAATAATTCCCAAATAAATAGGACTAAAGAAACATTTGCTTCTCTTACCTTTACTTACTGAGAGGAGAAGATTTGGATCTCTTGGGTGGAATTTCAGCTCATTGATAGCATTTCCATGGCCAACATAATGCTACAATAAATTTATAACATTCAACTTTCATATTAAAATCAATAAATTCTTTCATTAATCTTAAGAGAATGGAAAAATAGTTTCGCTTAAAGTAGTGGTTCTCCACCCTGGCTGCATATTAAAATCAACGGACAAAGTCAAAGGAAAAAAAAAGATGCTTAAGTCTTATATCTGCAGGTACTCTGGACTGGATCAGCTGAGACCCAGGCAAGGATTTAAAAGATACTGAGGTGATTCTAATGTGCCCCAGAGTTAAAAACTTCTGATTAAGGTGATTTGCAAAACTTCTTAGTATCAAATTCCCAGGTTTCACCTTTCAGTTAGTTCTTTACATCCCTGATCAGGATATTTGGAAAAAGTACTCACTCTTCCCCTATAGTTCATATAGACCCTTTCAGAATACAGCAAGGCAGAAGAGAAATTAATTAAAAAAAAATTGCAAATAATAAAAACTTCCCACTTATTCCTTAATTTGTATTATCAAATGTAACAAAGGTCTCAAAAGACTTGTCTAAAAGAAGCAAAAAGCGAAAAAAGTACAAATCAAGATTGTACAGATATTGATTCTACTAGCTTTCAATTAAAAATGACACATTTTCACACAATTTTCTGTATTCAAAAAAGTGTGTATATAATTTAGCCAAAAACCTACCTTTATGCACTGCATTGTTATGGGATTAATTATCCTAATTATGCCTCTAGATCCAGCCACTGCCAGCAAAGGATGGCTTGTATTACTATCATATGTCCATGCACAAGTATAAAAGTTTTCATCAGCCTAAGAAATGCCAGTTAAGAAATAGAATTTGTTTTTGAAAAGTAAACATGTCAACGATTATAGTATAATACATGGAAACCTCTCAAGAAATGCTCAAGTTTTTGACACAGGAGTTCTCATTTCTCCTTACACAACCATATTTAAACAATGGACATTTCAGGTTTACAATCTATACCATGCGATCAAACAAAGCCAGTCCTTTCACTCAGTTTTGATGATTATTTAGATCCCTGCATAAATACTCCACTGTCATTTGAAAGCAACTATAGACAATATGCAAATGAATGAGTACAGCTGTGCCCCAGTAAAATTTTATTTACAAAGACAGGTAGTTAGCCCCACAGGCTAGAACTTGCTCAGCCTTTTTATCTCAATACTTCTGACTATGCATTGCTAGATAAAGAGTTAACTGTTCAGTTTTCCACCTTTTCCTGTAAGAAACTTTCCCAACATGGTTACAGGTCACTTCTTTCCGCATAAACTACAGAAGAATGAATATCCTTTCCTTTTCTTGTTTGCTAGGTTTTCAAATGGATCTGAAAGAAATACCATATCAACCACCTTTGTCTAACCTTTGGCTTTTTAAATCTTTCTTTTTCTTTAGGTACTCATGTTTTGCAGTATTTTATTTCCTAAACAAACAGCACATTTACTTTTTCCCTATAGGCTTTGTTGTTCAAGTACTTGGTATGAGTGCCAGTCACAGCTTCTTATCAGCCCCTATTTATTAATATTAACTACTCTGAAGTGATAAAATTCTAAGCAAGGTCAAAGAAACAAGACGTTTTAGCTACTCTGCTATCATTTCTATTACTGCATTTCCAAAGCACATCTTCAGGCACCTCTATCCACTCATATCCACCTTTCAATGCATTTCTAGGAATCAGGAAAATTAGATAAACTAGATATGACAAATCTCTTGGGTGATAGTTAAGAAACAGCACTGGTTAAAGAAAGGACAGCATAACTTTGGGAACTATGAAAAAGTTTTGGTGTACTTATTAAAAGTCAATTTCTGGGATCCCTGGGTGGCGCAGCGGTTTGGCGCCTGCCTTTGGCCCAGGGCGCGATCCTGGAGACCCGGGATCGAGTCCCATATCAGGCTCCCGGTGCATGGAGCCTGCTTCTCCCTCTGCCTGTGTCTCTGCCTGTGTCTCTGCCTCTCTCTCTCTCTCTGTGTGTGTGTGACTATCATAAAATAAAAATAAAATTAAAAAAAAATAAAATAAAATAAAAGTCAATTTCTTTAGCCAAAGATATTAAAAACCCAAGAAAGGATACATCAGCATCCACATAAGACTGCAACAACCGGATTTCTCCTTGTGAGTGACATTCATATAAGGTAACCTAATAAAAACAAAAATATAGTAAATTGCATCTCAAATACAGAAACCACAATTTCTTCACCTTTGAAACATATTTTAGTCACAAATGTCTTAAAGATACTACAGAAATTGCTTTAGAATAGCTTCTTTAAACTTAAGGAAGCATTTATAAAGCCTAATGTATTACATAATTTCCTTAGTATAAATACTGTGGCAATAATAATGGTTTCTATTTCCAATGTTTTAAATTTAGATCTCATACATGTAATTGCACCAACTCTTCAAAGTGAATACAGTTGAATTCCTCAAAGTAAAATTGTAGTTTATCATTTTTTTAAATCAAGTTCTTAAAGTCTTTGGTAGTTAATGAACACATATTAATTACAAATAATAAAGTCTATAATTTGCCTAGTAAATTTTTCTCATGAACACAGCTCATTAAATATTAACTTTCTGATGTATGGCTGATCTTTTTATTTACTGTATATTCTAAAGTTAATATATAAACTATATACAATTAAAACTTTAATAAATTTTCTATTTTTCTTACAGATTATAATCATGTTAGCAATACTTATTAATTTTAACAGATCCTATAAATCATCTATCACTGCCTATAAAATTAATAAAATCACTCTAATAGTCTAAAAAATATTCCTTATGAGTGCTAAACTAATTTATGTCCTAGAATTTTGTGGTGTTTTTTTTTTCTTTAAAAAAAAAAAAGTCTGGAGATGCCTGGGTGGCTCAGCGGTTCAGCGTCTGTCTGCTGGTTCAGCGTCTGTCTGCCGTGTGGCTCAGGGCAGGATCCCCAGGATCCGGGATTGAGTCCCACACATCCAGCTCCTTGCAGGGAGCCTGCTTTTCGCTCTGCCTGTTTCTCTGCCTCTCTCTCTCTCTCTCATGAATATATAAAATCTTAAAAACAAACAAACAAAAATCCAAACAGAACTTTTTCAGTAAACTATCCAATGGCCTTTCATGTCATTTTAAATGAAATAGGGATACTTTCTGTTAGAATACCTGGAACATTTAAATAAGTATATTGAAGCACTACTTATAATTAATTCTATTATCATGGTCAAGTTAGTGAAGTATAATCTTAGGTTTATAGTTATATCTTAAAAATAGATTCAAATTAAAGCACTTATGTTCCCAACTAGGAAAAAATAACCTAATCTTTTTCTTGAACCTGTATCTTTCCCCAATGACTTTTTTTTCCCCCAAAGAATTTAGGAACCAGACAACTATAAGAAGCCACGTATCACAAGCCACATTTGGCTAAACACCAAAAAAAGCTGTTATTCCATGTTATCAATTGCAGTAGCCAAGTTTCAAATTCTCAGTATTTCAACAACCTAGTAAAAGCGCCAGAGCCTTAAATGTAATGAAACTTTCCTTAAAGGAAGTTTTATAGAAAACTACCTGAAGCCAAATTTTACTTTTTAGAAAAATGGAATAGAAAGGATCTAGCCCAGAATGGATGCATGTGTTTATTATGATTCTTAAACTTGTAGGGGAAAAAAACTTGAAAATACGCTGACATTTGAAAAATACAGAGTTCACAACTCTCTTGTAAGATTACTTTGTTTGAAAACAGAATACCAACACTTGAGAAACAAAAATCAAATACAGAAAACAGTATGCATTAAAATCACATTCTTTTATTGCCTAAGAAGCTTAATACAACTACTAAAGAAGCATAAAATTTTATTTTACTCAAAGTAACAATGTATGTGGATCATCTCTCAGATTCACTCCTCTTCACCTCTTAAGCTAAAGGCAGAGGAAGTAACTTGTATTTGTTGTTAAACAGTATCTAATTAGTCTACTTCCTCAGTTTTTCTTTTTCCAAACCTAACAACTAATTTCTATTTCCTCAGTTTTTCTTTTTCCAAACCTAACAACTAATTTCTATGGTATTTCTCCTAATTCCTAGTATAGTATTAATGGAAAACCAGAATGTTAGCTAATGCAAACTTAAGAGGACAATTTTCCCTAAGGACTAAGGAATCTTCTAGTTCCCCATTTATCTGGAAGTCAAGAGAATAAATAAGTTTTTGCAGTCCACCAGTTCAGCCCCTATTTAAACGAAAACGTTCAAAATGGTTTATGTTAAAATGTGTCACCATGTTTCTTCCATACACTTCTCTCAGTTCAAGATACGTTTTGGCTTCCTTAAATAAAAATAAATCTAACATGTTTATAGCAAATAGTTAAAATACTTTCAATACCTAATATATAAGCCACTGGATTATGCTTTGAATTTACAGAGAGCCACTAAGTTTATTATTTTTAAGAAACTATAGACTTTATATCCTAATTTGAATAATACACAAAAACAGGAATCAATTTTTTCAGCCATGCAAAATGAAGTATTAATGAGAACGAAATATAAACAGAAAGCTGTTTCATGAACTGAGAGTAATAAATGAAATAAAGACGTATTGTCACCAAGTCGTGTATACCAGGTTTCAACATTTTTAACTAGTTTGTGACAATTTCTAGAATATTACATAAGGAATATTAATAAACCAGCTATGCCAAATTTACTTCACAATAATTACACTTCAATATTATAACACTGAAGTCTAATAATCAAACCAAATGCCAAACAGACCCCTGAACACTCACTCTGTTGCTTCCTACAGTTGCAAACACTAATGGATCTCCTTCTTTACTGTGCCAGTTAAACTGTACTCCAAATAATGGTTGATTATGATCTTCCTATAAAAAAAATCATAAAAGAAAAATTACTATAATTTAGAAACAAAAGAATGGTGAACTGACCATTTCATTTCCCCTTAAACTCCTCCCACACCTGCCACAAAATGTAGGCCACTATTTAAAGTAGAGATCAGGAAATGAGAACTCGAGGATCACTGGGTGGCTCAGCGGTTTGGTGCCTGCCTTTGGCCCAGGGCATGATCCTGGAGACCCGGGATGGAGTCCCACATCAGGCTCCCTGCATGGAGCCTGCTTCTCCCTCTGTCTGTGTCTCTGCCTCTCTCTCTTTCATGAATAAATAAAATCTTTAAAAAAAAAAAAAAAAAGGAAATGAGAACTCATCTATGAAAATACTTCGATATTTGCCTTCTGTTTTCTTAAACCCAATCATATTCTGATCAAAATTAAACTGGATAATTATCATAGATGCATTTAATCTCTTGGGATATACGGACATTAACTTTTGTTTCTCCAACAGGAAATCAACAAATAAACTAAAAGTTAATACAGCTTCTCTAACACTCACTAAACCTTATTAGGTTTAATTTTTTTCCCCATAAAATGAAGCATATCAGACTCCATTCAAATCACTGCTTTCTATTATTCCTATAGAAACAATTTCAAATAATCTTGGATTTGGGTCCAAAAAAAAAAAATCCCAAATTTCATAACAAACAATAATACCTGAGCAGTGTTGACCAGGGGAGGCAAAGGACTGTAACATCAGTTACCAAGAGGCTATTAAGGAGGTACATAAAATACAAGGACAGTTGAACCCCGAATGACACAGGTTGGAACTGCAGAGGTCCAATTAAACACATTTTTTTTAATACAGTACTGTAAACGTATTTTCTTATGATTTTCTTAACATTTCTTTTCTTTATGTTACTTTACTCTAAGAATGTAGTATATAAAATACACACATGTACAAAATAGGTGTTAATCAACTTTATGTTATTGGTAGGGTATATTACTGACTTCTGATCAACAAGAGGTTATATTAAGTAGTGAAGTTTGGGGGAATCCAAAATTAAACTTAGATTTTCTACTGCACAAAGGTGGGGGCAGAGCACTTCAAGCCTCAAGTTGTTCAAGGGTCAACAGTATTCACTTTTATTCACAATATTATTTTTCAGCCTTAGACTTTTACTGTCAGTCTCCTGGCACTGAACATTAACTTTCACATTCACCTTTAACAACCTTCATTTCTTATTCTTTGAAAAGTCACAGCTTTAGGTTTTTGAAATATTTAATCCATTTAAACAGGAAAACCAACACCTCCCAAACATACTACCTAGAAATAGGTTAAAATAACTATTAACACAAAACTATAATAGACATTTTGCTTTAAAAAAAAAAAAAAAAAGAATACAGGGACGCCTGAATGGCTCCGAGGTTGAACGCCTGCCTTAGGTCCAGGGCATAATCCTGGAGTCCTCAATGAAGTCCCACATCAGGCTCCCTGCATGGAGCCTGTCTCTTTCTCTCTGTGTCTCTCATGAATAAATAAATAAAATCTTAAAATAAAATAAAAATACGGAAATTAATTTCCCTCCATTTAAGAGAATATAATTTGACACACTGAGCAATGTATTTTGCTACACAGACAGGAAAATTAATTTCCATATTGCCAGAGTTTTTTAATGCTTTCTGAATACTTTACCACAAATGATAAGGATTAAATATTTAAAAACTGCACAAAGACATCTGTTTCAATTTATGTTGACTGAAAGTTAATAGGTCACATTCAGTTCTTTTTAGTAGCGGCATCAAGAAGTGGCTTTGTTTGAAAGTTTTAATCAAAATACAAAGAATAACACATTCCAAAATCTTTTATCTTAATACAAATAAAAAAAAAACCCAGTATGTAGTACTAGGTATTACCCATTTAAATTAAAACAAATAAAGCAAAACAAATTTAATAACTATGCAGTCTAGGCAACAAAAACCTTCAAAAATACTTTTTAAAAAATATTTAAAACTTGACAAAGTATCTGAGCAGAAAATGTCTACCACTGAAAATTATTCTGAAGGCGAGCACTCAGCCTACAGGATCTGTCTTTCTGCACATACCTTGAGACTATTTACACACTTGAAAGAATATTTGCATTTCTTTGACTTCCATTTTCCCTTCCCCCAACTTTTCCTTCCAGGAGCATTTGGTGTATTTGTAGGTGTATCAGGGCGTTCAGTGTTGGTACCACTTTCTATACTGACAGCATCATCCTGTAACCAGTAAATTAGGAAAAATTACATGAAACAGCAATACTGTAACAGCAAATGACTTTGTGCTGGGTAGCTGACTGACCCAGAAGTAGTAATTAACAAATTCTACAAGAAATGGAAAAAATGATTCCTATCTCCAAATAAGGATAAAAAGCAAACCAGTTACACATTATTTTTGGATTTTTGGTATTTCAGCAATAATATAAACAAGAAAAGCTCATCAGAGTAATAGTAAGAATAATATTGCCTTTAAATAGAGCACGGTTCTATGCCAGCCACCTTAATACACTGGCTCATTTCATGTTTACAACTCTTCACAGAAGGTACATTTAGATAAGGAAGTGTTGTTTAGAAAGCTTAAGTGGTCTCTTGCTGCTTAGGGTTGCTGGGATTCCAACCAAAGCTGTGACTCCTAAATCTGACTCAACTACATGTCTTCATAATTCATTTGACCGCTGCTCAGCTTAGAATACAGTGGTCAGTGGCCCTCTGAGGATCAGGGAGTGCTACTGCCTCTTATTCTAGGTACAGTTTCTGAAAATCCTGTTTTATCATTCAAATTACGCTTAATTAGAATACAACCATTTAGAATTTCTTTAAAATCTTACATATTTACAAGTGACATTTGCCTCACAGCTCTTATGTAATAATGCTTATATAGAATTCCGGAAACTCTCTATAATTAAAGTCCTTCCAAATGTAGAAATGACTGCAGAAAATCATGAAAATTCACTTAATGTATACCCTATCTCCAGTCCCCAAAATACATTCATGGCTCTCTAATCTAAGATTTAACTACCTCCTCTGACTACAGATTTCAGTGTGTTCTTTGGAATAAAGAGATTTGTTTAAACCTATTGCCTTAGGGTAATAGTTCCTGAACTCACTCCAGAGGAAGCCTTTTTTTCATGGAATGCCTGTTAATATCTATTAAAACAAGTCTAGGAAACACTGCCTTAGGGGTAGTTCTAAATGATTGCCTCCGAGTTTTATATTTACAGAAGTTTCAAAAATTAACGGGAGTGTCCAAAAGCATATAAAAAATTCATACTAATTCACCTAAAAACAGGATGGTATTATACAGTTGTTCTTGGGGATACTTTTCAAAATTTCAAACGGTCCTACCTTTAAAAAAAAAAAAAAAACAACACTAATTATTCTTGAATGTATCAATTAGGATAAAAAAATTGGATAGATGGGACACACTAAGTGTTCAACATTTGAATTGTAATTTAATGTAAATACAATCAGACAAAAAAAAAGTAAAATTCTAAAGTTCAGTTCCTAGGCTGAAATCACGGTTTATATTTCTATTTCTCACCCTCTTTCCCAGTTTCACATAGTTAACATCTAGTGTAGAAAATAACCATCCTTCAGTGAAAAACTATGTACTATCTATAGCACACCTTTCCATGACATCAGATTCTAGCCCTCTTCATTGCCTTTGAACAACCTTAAAATTCATTTTATACTGTGGATAACTGAGTAAGAGGTTCAAAATGCCTTCCCTTCCACTCTCTAAAAAACTCTTGCCTCCATCTGCAATTTCACCTCTCCATTCCTTTAATCTATAAATGTATATTATTTGACTTAAACTTGCCTGGTTCTCTCATATGAGTAAATAAAAATTAACATGTTTCACTTACCTTTTTCTGAAAATTGTCTTTTAACACTAGAGAAGTAAAATAATAAGACTGACATTTATTCACCAGCTTCTTTACATTCTGGCCCAAAATTCAACTGCAAGTCAAGAAACCACACAAAACACTGTTTTGTTTAACTTACTCATCTCCAAAGGAAAATCACGAAGGAATCAAATGGAAATGCAACAGTCACAATGCTTTAATTTTATCTTTAAATTAAAATCAAACCTTTGCTGAGTATCTGTGTATAGGCTGACTTCCACCTTGGCACCTCCTCAAGATACAAAAAGATGATATGGCACTACCATCTTTTTTTGCCCAACGAGGAAACAGTAATTTGTCCCTTAATCTTGCCACAGGTTACTTAAGCCAAGTATAAATCTCTAGGGGATCCCTGGGTGGCGCAGCGGTTTGGCGCCTTCCTTTGGCCCAGGGCGCGATCCTGGAGACCCGGGATCGAATCCCACGTCGGGCTCCCGGTGCATGGAGCCTGCTTCTCCCTCTGCCTGTGTCTCTGCCTCTCTCTCTCTCTCTCTCTCTCTCTCTCTCTGTGTGTGACTATCATAAATAAATAAAAATTTTAAAAAAAGTATAAATCTCTAGATTCATCCCTGTACTAGGCAACCATTAATACTCTTCCAGAACTGAAATAAATACTCTGCAGTCATTAAGACCTTTATAAACTCAATAAAATGGCATATACATATACAAAACCCCTAAAACACGTCCTTTCAATTCTTTGATTCACATCCAGAGTAGTAATTGCTCAGGTTACCTTAACTCCCAACTCAAAAACACCACATTCTTTACTCACTTGCTTTTGGCTTTTCATTATTCACTTTCCTCAAGAGTAAGACCACTACTACCCCTGTTAGCTTTCTCTGAACTTAATTTTCTACAGTGTTCTTTACTGCCTTTCCTCACTGCTTCCCTCTAACCCATGTCCTCATTTAGGGTTGCTGGGTGGAATTCACAGGGCCTGTGAATTTAAATGGCAAAAACAAACAAACCTACTTAATTTTCACCATCTTTAACTGAAATTTAGCATTTCCTTCTATTAAAAGAAGGCAACATACATGCAAATACTACTATAGCTCTGACTTTCTCATCAGTGGAAATCAAATATTTTTATATTATTCTCGTAGTTGCAGATCTTAAAAAACTGTTTATGACCATCGCTACTACCAGACCCTCCGCTTGATCCAGTTATTTAATGTGCTAATGAAGTAATTGGGGCACCTGACTAGCTCAGTAGGCAGGGCATGGGCTCGCGATCTCTGGGTTTTAGTTCCAGCCCCATGCTGCGTGAACAAATTACTTAAAAAAATAAACTTAAAAAAAGTCCTTATCTGAACACTTATATTAAAGCAACTTACTAAAACAAACCTTAAATTTGTTTTGAAGAACATTTTAATAACATTTCATCATTTTGTTAGTTTATTTGTAGCCTTATATACTGTATTTTATACATTAAAAAATGTCCTGAGAAGACTACCCAAATGCACTGAGGTGTCTAAAGCACTAAAAAGGTTTAAAGTCCCTATTCAAATGAGAGAACCAAAACAAAAGCTTAATCCACTGTTTGGTGCCAAATAGCTTTAGAATGTAAAGAATATATCCTCAAGGGTCTACCAAAAAGGCTTTCAATTTATTAGGTCCCCTGAAATTTTCCTCAGTCTAAACAGAGTACTGACATTCTCATTACATTTCTGCTTGAGTATTTAATATGTGCAAGGTCCAGAAGCACAAGTCTTCATAGTAATTAACTGTTGTATAGTACTTCAGAGTGGAGCAGGGACTCTTCTATGCAATTTACCTGTATTATCTCATTTAGTCCACGCAAACACTCTTTGAGGTAAATACCATTATTATCTCCATTTCTAAAAAAATTAAGAAAACTAGATCAAGTAGCTTGCTCAAGGTCAAGCAGCCAGTAAGCAGATTGAGAATTTTAACCTAACATGTGGATCCAATCTGTACTCCTACTGGCTCACCTAATTTGCCCAGAAATAAAACAGGCTCCAAGGACTGAAATGAAGAGGGCCAAAAGCGTTAGGAAGCAATATATAAAACTGAGAAGTACAAACAGGAAAAACATTTAAAGTAACGTTCAACACCTCAACTTTCCAGAAACTTCAAGTCCAAATCTCACAAACTACCTTTCTTCTGTCTACAAAAATTCTTTTCCATCTCTCCAGTGAAAATTTTGGTCATGACACCAGGCCATATGTAGGCTTCAGTTAGTGATGTAACGATGTAGAATTTAGGAAACGGGTAAGACAGCGTTTATTCCTAAAACTGGACAAGCTGAAAAAAAAAAATGAAAAAACAACACCCTCCCACAACACTTCGAAGGTCTTAAAAATATACTCAGACATTATTGCCATACAGGATGAAAATCCACATCTGGATAACTCTGAATTGTCGTTTCGCTGACCTTATTGGTATAAACTTAAAACTGAAAATTAATGTCACTTTAGTCATTCCTGGCGACTTACCTAAACACTACAATGATTGCCGAGATCCATTTCAGAGTTTTTAAAAAGAAAAACTCTGATTCCAAAATATCTTACATTTGCGAAACGACGAGTCCACACCTAGAGACATGAGTCTTTACCACTGTTGCCTAAAATCTTCCAGGTCGTCCCTCTACTTTAGTAGAGCTTTAAAAATAGTAACCGATTCTTCCCATTACATCAAAGGTGGTTTCCCTCCGACTCATAAGACGACCCTCTCAATTCTGCTCCGGAAGGAAAGCCGACGGTCAGGGACGCCCCATCCCCACCCACAGGACAGGGGCAGACCTGAAATCCCATCTTCAGAGGAGTCCCCCAAACCCCGTTAACTTGAAGATGTAACCACGCTTCCCGTCCTGGACAGTCGGTAAGGGTCGAAAAGAGACGCGATCCAATTCCTGCTTAAGAGCCGCTAACTCACGCTGGCTCCTCCTCCCAACTTTCTCAGAAAAATCTCTAAGTTGCCTTTTAAACTCCAGGAATCTCAGATCTGCACTCCCCCCCCCCAAGCCTCCCCAAGGCGCCCCCGACCTCGCCCGGGGGTCTCAGCGCAGACCCCTCCGGACCCCCGCCCACCACGCTCTCCGAGCCCTCTCTCCTCCGCCAAGTTTCTGCTCGCCCTCCGCCCCCGCTCGAAATCCCCGTAGAGACAAGTTCGATTTTCTCCTCCCCGCCCGCGTTTTCCTGAGGGTGACACCTCTCCCTCCCCCCACAGCAGCCACCCCGCCCGCCCCCACGCCGACAGTTTAAAAAAGAACTTAAAACTTTCATTCCGGAGTCCCGTCCGCACTGCTCTGGGCTACACTCACATTCTCGTCTCCAGAGAGGTCCGGGTTGCTGTTCTCGTCGCTACTCAGCTTCTGCTTCTTGGCCGCAGGCATGTCTGTTCCCGCCGGCGCTGTCGACACTTCCCTCTCGGACATATTCCTCCGCCTCCCTCCAGGTTCCTGCCGCCTAGGGCGGGGCCTCCGCCACACCGCCGTCAAGCAAGCCCGGCCGGAGCCTGCCGCAAAGTTGCCGCTGCCGCCGCCACCTCCGCCGCTCCCCCCACTGTCGCAAACCGCGCCCAGCCGCCGAGGCGGGCGTGCGTGCGACCCCGCCACACTGCTGAAAAAGGGGCGCGCGTGCGCGCCCTCCCGCGCAGCTTCCTGGCTCGTTCCCTTTCCCTGCTCCCGTCTTGCCCTTTTCCCGCCGCCCTCCCGGCAGTTTGCACGGAGAGGTGGGATCCGTTGGCTGTCGAGAGCAGTATTTCGTACGTCCCCTTTCCCCACTGCCGTCTCGAAAAAGAAGAGGCGGAACTCAAAGGGATGCGCCCTCACCCCCTTCCTCCTTCCAAAGACGTTTCAGCCGCAATCGGCCCAATCCTTCGTTCCCCGACCCGCTGCAAGGACTCGAAAGTCTGTGGAATGGACTAGACCACCGATGTTCCCGGGGATGGGGGAAGATACGAGAAGTCACCTCTTGCTTTAGCGGCGTACGCCAAGTGTCCTTAATCTTGAGCTCGGAGGACAATACTCTCGCATTATTCGGGGAACTCTGGAAGGCCTAGTGTTTCGCTGTGGGTAGGAGTTGGAGAACCGTGCAGTCCCCCTCACTTGCCTCCCCCATCTAGCGAGTGGAAGTTACCGACTCAGACCTGCGCATGCGCCGGGGCGTATTCTCGCGCTGGGTTGTCCAGACCCGCCTCCCGGGGCCCCTCCTCTCCGAAAGCGCGTCGGCCGAACCAGGTAGTCGTCCACCGGGTTTCCGTAGCCCGGGGTGGGTTTCAAAGCACCCCCGAGGCGGACTGTCTGGAGGCGTCCTAAATTCTTGATGACTGTCTAAGCTGATGAATATTTATTTTAATCAGCGATGATTCTCACCCAGTTGTGCCGATGTTGAGTATCATTTAAGTTAGCAACATCCTGCAGTTACGATTCTAGGCTCCAGTGAGTCGTCCAGTCTATAAAGTGCTCTTTATAGCAAGAGATTGCCAAGGCCCTGAACAACGCCAAGGCCTAAAAATCAGTAGGTATCTCCGACTATGTATGACTGTGACACTTGACGGACAAAATTTTGAGGACACACCAGATACAAGAAAATTTTAGGGAAAGGCAGCAAAACCGTTGTACTTCACCAAAATGTCTGTTCACTGTTAGTATATCTGGGCGCTTGACAGGTGTCAAATAAAATTGGAGAAACTTGTGGATTTGTTAGATGGTTCATTAAGGCACATAACTAAGCAGCAGGAAAGGAGAACCTTGACAAGAAGTAAAAGCCAGACCCTCACCCCCTTTTTGGTAGATTTTAGTTGGGACTAATCTTTCTGGGCCTCATTGACCTCATCTGTGAAAACGAGGAAATTGGAAGGGACCGGACGCTTCCGGAGGACCTACTTGATACTACGTATTTTTTCTTTGTTAGACCTCATTACATCACCCAATGGGTAACCTGTTTAGAGTGTCCCATCCATGAAGTTCTTGTGTACTTGAATTACTTCTGCATTATGCCTTAAGAGAGAAGGTCAGTTTCATTATCTGCAGATTGGAAGTCACTTTTCCTTCGGAAACAAGGCGAGAACTTAGTTGAGTATGGAAAAAAAAAAAAAAAGGAAGGTAAGGCAAAGGCAGGGCACAATAAGAGGTCTTTGCAATGAAGACTCGGGAAAAATAGGAGGCTGAAAAAAATTAAAGTTCAGGTCTTAATAATAAGAATTGCAGGGTCGCCTGGGTGGCTCAGCATTTGCGAATCTGCTTTCGGCCCAGGGTGTGATCCCGGGGTTCTGGGATCGAGTCCCACATCGGGCTCGCTGCGGGGAGCCTGCTTCTCCCTCTTCCTATGCCTCTGCCTCTCTCTGTCTTTCATGAATAAATACATAAAATATTTTTTAAAAAATAAGAATTGCAGTTATTTGTTAAACTCTTCTAATAAGCCAGGCATTCCTCAGTTAGTGAGAAAGAGATGAGATTGGTATGGAGTCAGCAACTGAGAAAGTAAGATGTGCTTGGTGTGACATTTTCATGGGCAGAGACCAACTTCCTGTCTGTTGAGAAGACTGTGAAATTTTGCCCTACAATTAAAGGATAGTCAACTAAAGCATTTCCAACCCGAATTACACTGTGTGTCTGGGATCAGTGGGAACTGGAAAGTGGGAGTCAAATTCTGGTCATAAAATTAGGAAAGTTGCTGAACATTTGAATACAGGACACATATGGAAGGAAAATGCCTCTATGTATGCATGTTAGCTGTAACAAAGCAAAAATGTTTTTAAAGAGTTATTAAAACTTGGAGAAATATTTTTTTGAATTTTCTGATGAGTCAGGGATAATAAATGGAAATTAGTTAATGCTCATTAGTGTTAAAAAATTATTCTAACGCTTGTTAAAATAGTAAGGGACTTTATTCAGGACTATTGTAATGGGTATCATGACTATTGCCAATAGAAAAGAGATAGGGCTCAACTCTGAAATGTAGCAAGCAAGGATGGGGATTTATAATCAAGGAACGGAGTTGGGGGTGAAGGAGTTTAGGACATACCACCCACAATATGCTTCTTTAGTATATTGGTTATTTTGAGCTGAGGTCACTTGAAAAAAAGCCTTTCTCTGAACTCCTCTTATCTGCCTAAAGACAGATCCTCCAAAGGAGCTCAACTGTCATAAATCCCCTCCCCAGGAGTTTCATCAACCAGAGAAGATTGACTCTTATCACAGAAGAGGAGACTAGAAGTCACACCACACCCACACCAACTTTGTCACCAACTGTCATATCTCCCACCTATTGTAAGGGATCTTTAAAAAAATAATAATTTACTCTCATCTTTCAAAAAAAAAAATCATTTACTTTCTCTGTGTGAAATACATCTCCCAGCCCCTTCCCCCATTGATGGTATAAGCTCAAGTCTCACTACTTTTTGGGGTATTCACTTTTTGTTCCCTGTGATGCCCCTGTGCATGTTATATTAAAATTAATAAATTGTATACCTTTTCTCCTGTTAATCTGCTTGTTATCACTTTATTTCATAGACTCAGTTATCCAACCTAGGAGGGTAAGGGGAAAGGCTTTTCCTCCACTGTGTGAGGGAGAGGGTAGGAGGTAGTGGAAACTTAGTAAAAATAAACATTCAGGGTAGGAGGATTCTTTCTAAACTGACTTGCCAGGGTGATCAGATATCCAGAGTTGGGAAAAAAAATTTGATCAGCTATCAACGGTGGACTAGGGAGATCAAAGACAGGTCCCAAGGACAAGGCCTACTTGAGAAGAGGGCTCGGAGGAGCCTGACTACCATTTGGTCAAGAGAAGAGTCTTTGTGACTAATCTAACATATATAATATATCATGTGTCTTACTTGAAGTGCTTTCTTCATGGTATTCCTTAAATACAAAAGACTATTATTAAAAATCATAAATTTCTCGACACTGAATTACTGTGAAGGATTTCAGGAATCATTACAATTGGAGAAGTCTTACCACACACATTTTTACAAATGTGGAAACTATGACTTAGCATAATTAAACAATTTGCACAAAGACACACAGCTTTTCAAAGTAGCAAAGCTAGGGATCATATTCAGATATGATTGGTTGGAAAGCCAAAGTGCTTTTGCCTCAGAATAAAAAACCCAGGCAGCTCTAGATTTATGTAATTCTACTCACAGATCTTGGTCTTCAGACCACATAATCTTTTATGCACTATCAAAGAACATTAAAAAGCCACCTAACTTGGGACAGAAAGAAAACAACTAGAGAAACAAGGGAATCCAAATGAAGTCTGGAGTTCACTTAACAGTTATGGATATATTTTTGTTTTTTAATTTTGACAAATGTGCCATGGTAATATAAATGTTAACAACGAGGGAAACAGGGGTGTACAGGAAGTCTTTATATTATCTTCACAACTTTTCTGTAAAATTATCCCCCACATGCCAAAACCCTATTTTTTCCCCAAATTTTTATTTAAATTCTAATTAGCTAACAAATAGTGAAGGGAAGTCTGAGTTGCTCAGTAGTTGAGCCTCTCTCTGCCTTTGGCTCTGGCTGTGATCTCTGAGTGATGGAATGCTGGGATGAGTCCCGCATGGAGCTCCCTGCAGGAAGCCTGCTTCTCCTCCCTCTATGTCTCTGCCTCTCTCTGTGTGTCTCTCATGAATAAATAAATAAAATCTTAAAAAATAAAAAAAGTATAGTATAATATTAGTTTCAAGAGCAAAATTTAGTAATTCATCACTCACATATAACAGTGATCATCACAAGAGCCCTCCTTAATGCCCTTCACCAGTTTAGCTCATCCCCCAACCACCTTCCTCCATCAACCTTCAGTTTGTTATCTAACATTAAGAGTCTCTTATGGGTTGCTTCCCTCTCTTTTTTTCAAAAACCCTATTAGAAAAATGTATCTCATATTCAACTATGGAGAATACCAGTCAGAAATACCCCTTAGCCTTCAAATAAAGGATTGATTTATTTTGAAAAGCTTTCAAAGATCATTTATTTATAAAGAAGAGAAATGTTACAGTCTTCCTTATTGTCTTCTAGTATCATGTAAGCTTCAAATCAGGAAATGAGTTTCAAAAGCTGAATTAAATCCTTCCCATTTCAGTTGAAGTCTATTTCTCATTCATTCAAATTTTTTTGTCTCTTCTGCTTCATAAATAGCAGCTGTTCATCATCACTCATGCACTGTGTAATCATACGCTTGCAGATCCAGTTTTCTATGAACAGAATATCATATGGCTTCTTTGAACATTTTAAAATCAATCAGGAGGAATTTACTGAATGCCATTTATGTGCAAAGCATTATGGTAATTGTGTGTGTGTGGTGGGGGGATTGGGGATTAAAAAGGGAAAAATGAGACACAGTCCCTGTCTTCAAAAACTCTAATATTCTTCCAGCATTGAAAAATGTCTCATGGAGACTTTCTACCTACATTTTGAGAGTAGCTCTTCCAAGACGGTGCTGGTGCTGGAGTATAGCCATCAGAGTCATGGATTCTTTTTTTTTTTTTTTTAAGATTTTAATTATTTATTCATGAGAGACACAGAAAGAGAGGTAGAGACATAGGCAGAGGGAAAAGCAGACTCCCTGTGGGGAGCCTTATATAGGACTGGATCCCAGGACCTGGGGATCACAAAGTGACGCTCAATCACTGAGCCACCCAGGCCCCCCAGAGTCATGGATTCTCTTGTCAGCTCAGCAATTCTAAGCCTTAGGACCTTGCTTGACTCAGTATAATCCTGTCCCCAGCCTGCCTCTTCTAAAGCTCTCCAGCTGAGGGAGGGGATGCCTCTTCTCTCTTGGGAGTGTTAGCAGCTTCAGCATACCCATGCCCAACAGCACATCACAGGCTGTCTCTCCACATCCAGGAGGTAGCTGGAGTTTTGCTACCTCATCCCAGCTTTACAAGTGAAGGAAGGAAGTCAGGAAGATAGAGTGATGAGCGGAGAGCATGTCACCAGATGTGAGATATTCCTAGACTGAACCTGAATTACTTCTAATCAATAGCTTACATGGCATTCTCTCCAAATGTCCCAAATGTATGTGATCTAATATCTTTGCCTCAATTAAAATCTTCTGAAAGGAGATGCCCTATCATTACCAATGAGAGCTGTTGAGTTCCTTCATTTTCTGGTTTGGATAAGCTGCCCATTGCCTCAGTTGGCTAACTAAAGCCAAATGGAGCTGCCTCATTTTTCTTCCTCACACTTTTTTATTTTCCTAATGTTTTCTTTCCCTCAGCCTGATTTATCTTCTTTTCTGGTTGTTATGGATCTGTACAATATTTCCCCTTTCACCTGTTAGTAATACCGACCAGCTACAATATAAGGGAAAACATTCTCTGATTTCCTTGCACTTCCCCAAGATTTTATTTTTTTTAAAGATTTTATTTATTTATTTATTTATTTATTTATTTATTTATTTATTTTTGAGAGACACACACACACAGAGAGAGAGAGAGAGAGAGAGGCAGAGACACAGGCAGAGGGAGAAGCAGGCTCCATGCAGGAAGCCCAATGCAGGACTCATCCTGGGTCTCCAGGATCATGCCCTGAAGGCGGTGCTAAACTGCTGAGCCACCCAGGCCGCTCATTCCCCAAGATTTTAGATTAATAGTTGAATTCCCACACCACTGAAGAAAAACAGGTCAACTCCTCAGAAATGAACTTGTGCTCTAAAATTTAAGTGATTTGCATATAAATTATAATCTATCCAATATCTAAATCTAGGTGTCTTTAGGGAAGACTTTTTTAAACCATAAAAGCAGAGGTTGACAAATTACAGCTTGTAGAGGCTGCTTTTAGGCAACCAACGTGAGCAATGGAAACCTGAGTGTGGTAAAAGGGCCCACAGTGATGACCAGGCTGACTCAAACAGGCCCATTAGGTGATCCATCTCTAACCCTAATAAGCCCTAGCTGACTGATGGGTGACTTACACCTGGGCATTAGGCACCAAAAAAGCAAAATCCCATAGGTTCCCATACCTCCCCCTTCACTGCAACCTCCCAGCACCTGGCAGACAGTCTCTCCTTTGCTGTCCTGCCTGCTGTCCCCTTGCAGTGTATTCAATAAATTTCTACATCCTTTGCTTGGGTGAATTCTTTTACGGCCTGAGCCGCTGGCCTCAACCTGATTGTGTCACCCCACATTTGGTGGACTCTGCATTTGGTGGAGAGACTTGGCCAGTTGCTGCGCTCCCTGGATTCTCCAGAAATTTCTCAGGACTTTCCTTTGGTGGACCAATTCTAGCACTCCTTGAGGAATTGACAAACTCTGACAGAGACAAGCTCTCAGTGAGCATCTGAAGCCCCAGGGGGAACCAGCTGGACTTGCCTGAAAGGTTGAGGGATTTTCCTCTCTTGCCCTTTGGAAGGACTCTTCCCACCTTTCCCTTTCTCTTCCTGCCTTTCGTCAGTCTAACCCTGCTTATGGGTCAAATGTTTGATGGCCACCTTTTGGTAAATAAAATTTGAATGGAACACAGCCATTCCTGTTACATATTCTTTATGGCTCCTTTTGTGACAGAGGTATATGGTTCTCAAAGCCTGAAATATTTGATACCTGGTCTTTCACTGAAAAAGTCTGCTGACCTCTGTCTTAGAGTTTTCCACTTCTGAAAAACTACCACGTGGAGAGGTCACCATCTTTAAATCTCTGTGACATATCCAGAGGCCCTGTGAAATGAACTGCTTTCCTGGGGCCTGGGCCCCAGCCCACAACAGAGGGACCCCAGTACTTAGAGGTTTGTTGAGGCAGGGATGAATGCATCTCCTGCAGAGCTGCTGCATGATTTGAGGCAATTTTTTCTAGCTTCCATGGTTCTGTATCTTACTTAGAGAACTGCATGAAATTTCAGTAGAAAAGGATTATTCCATACAGGTATTAAAATATGATAATTCACCCTCGGACTAGTTATCTCATCTCTGGCCCCTGTGTAGTCTTCACTGGTTGGCTCTTTCAGCATTTTGTGGCTCCTTCGTCTCTAGCACCTGCATTTCAGGGATGCTCACTGAAGGGGGCAGGAAAGGCCTCTGGCAAGCAAAGCAGCGCAGATGGAGAGTTAGGAGTGTTCGGTGAAGAGGGCTGGAGGAGAGCTCTGATGGGAGGGGGAGCCCGAGAGGCAGGTTGCCAGCTCAGCCCCCACCTGCAGGACCCCTGGGGCCTTGGATTGAAACTGAACATCTCCAAAACTTGGTACTACATCTCTGAAATGAGATAATAGTGATATCTACTTCGTAATTTATTTAATGCCCCTAGTACAGTACCTGGCATAATACATGGGATCATTTAATATTATTCACATTGTCATTTAAAAAGCATAGTGAAAAAAAATCCCACAGGAAACCAACTTAAAAAGAAAGAAACATATTACAGCTCTTTATAGACAATGGAACAGATACATGAAGATACTCAGAAGCCATCTTAGGGTAATGGGTTATGAGTCATTAAAAATTTTTTTTGTATCTTCCTGCCATTTTACAATTGTCTGCACAGAGCATGAATTTTATTACTAGAAAAGAAAAACCAAAAGAATAACCATGACTGAATTTTTCTTTCTTTTTCTTTTTTCATTTTTTAAATCTATTTATTTATGAGAGATACACAGAGAGAGGCAGAGGGAGAAGCAGTCCCTGCAGGGATCCAGATGCAGGACTTGATACCAGGACTCCAGGATCATGCTCTGGGCCCAAGGCAGATGCTCAACCACTGAGCCACCCAGATGTCCCCATGACTGAATTTTTCAAAGAACTTCCTAGAGGACCAGACAGTGAGCTTGTGGAAGCAGCCCTGAGCCAGTGCTACAGGACAAAACACCACCTCAGGGCATGCTCTCGTGCTCTCCGGGGCAGTTACTGGGCAGCTTTGAATTCCCTGCAGTGATCTGCCAAAGCAAGAGGTTCTTCTGGCTCAGTTTCTTCATAGTTCTCTCATTAGGAAGCAAAGGGCTCACCTAAGGCAGGCACAGCTCTGCTCTGGCTTGCCGGGCCATGGGTCTCTGCAGCCAGACCTGCCTTCTTGCCTTGCCAGGGCAGACACAGTGACAGGTTTGTCGTTCTGCTTCTCTCCAGGACTCAGCAGCAAGAAGACCGCCTGGCCCTTCTCGCAGGGTTCTAATGAACTTCCAGAATCACTTCTGATCCCTCACAGAGCCCCTTCTCCAGGACTATGACAACTGACAGAACCAGGGGAGAAAAAGAGAAGGAACTTGGGTGCTTTTCATGACGGGGTTGCAGCAAACCCAGGAGAAGGGTGGGTACTGGCATGTAGCAGCTGGTCTCCCAAACAGCAGTGCGTAGCCTTCCTTGGCCTTGTCCTCCTTGATCGCGCGGAACCTGCAGCCTGGGCTGCTGCACTAGTACAGGGAGGGCATCTCTGGGGGCAGCCCACAGCCCACTGTCTGGGCCTTCCTAGCCCCAGGCTGAGCTCTAGCAGTCGCTCTTTGGGTTTGAAGATTTAGGGATCAACTTCCTGAAGTGACTGGGCACGTCTGGGTCCCCACCTGTACTCACCATTATGATGACCTACACTTAGGAAGTAGCTACGCTGTGCCTTTCTCCACTGGGCCACTCAGATCACACATGCACTTTGTTCTCTCCTAGTTGATCATTTTTATTCCCCCAAACAAAAATAATTATTTTTTTCCTAGTTTAAAAAAAATTATGCTACCTGGATGCCTGGATGGCTCAGTCAGTTAAGTGTCCGACTCTTGATCTCAGCTCAGGTCTTGACCTCAGGGTTGTGAGTTCAAGCCCTACATTGGGCTCCACGCTGGGTGTGGAGCCTACTTTAAAAAATAATAATAAACAAAATTTAAAATGACGTTAGGGGCACCTGGGTGGCTCAGTGGTTGAGCGTCTGCCTTTTGGCTCAGGTCGTGATCCTAAGGTCCTGGGATCAAGTCCCACATCAGACTCCCTGCAGGGAGCCTGCTTCTTCCTTTGCCTATGTCTCTGCCTCTTTCTCTGTCTCTCTCATGATTAAATAAATAAAATAATAAAATATTAAAAAATGATGTTTAAAAAATCCAATTATTGATGAGATGTGGAAAAAACAAGTCACAGAACAAGGAGTAGAGTGGGTTGCATTTCACTCTAAAAAAATACGAAAAAAGATTGAATTTGATTATATATGCTTAGAAGAAGAAAATCCTGAAGAACATTAACAGTAGTTATATTTGGAAAATAGGATTGATGGAGAAAGAGAGTTTCATTTTTTTCTTTACATGCTTCTCTATTGTTTGAATTTCTTATAATAAGCCTGTATTACTTTGTAATTTAAGTAAGTATCTAATGAAAAAGGAACATTATCTAACCTCCTTGCCAAATGTCTTATGCATTTAATAGACATTTGCTGATTACCCACTATGTTTAGACACTATTCTAGGTGTTGGGAATACCTGATAACAAGCAAAACCAGACACTTTCCTACTGTCACAGAGTTCACTGTCTAGTGGGGGAAACAAACATTAACCATATAATCACACAGATAATTGTAAAATTACAGCTGTGGTAAGTACTATTAAGGGGAAGTGTAACATCAGGGCTGATGCTAGCTCATAAAGTATCTGTATGCTATTTTTTAATTTTTTTTAATGTTTTATTTATTTATTTATGATAGTCACAGAGAGAGAGAGAGAGAGAGAGAGAGAGAGAGGCAGAGACACAGGCAGAGGGAGAACCAGGAGCCCGACACGGGACTCGATCCCGGGTCTCCAGGACCGTGCCCCGGGCCAAAGGCAGGCACCAAACTGCTGCGCCACCCAGGGATCCCTGTATGCTATTTTTTTAAAAGGTGTCCCAATAGACAGAAACAACCCGGAATAGACAGAGCTTAGCAAGCAGACCATGCCTTTGATGAATTAGAAAAAGGCAACCCTTCTTCCAGATTGACACAGCCCTGCCCCATAGTCAAGGCTTTGTGAGTGTAGCACAAACTGGATTTCATCTACTATCATTTCAGCTGGGAACCTTTACTTGGGTGAACAACATGCAGAAAGGTACCCAGGAGCCCTACAAAAGGTTCCATGGACATATAAAAAAGTGAGATTTGAGAAAGTTTCTCTGAGGAACAGACAGAAGATGAGAGATGAAAGAAGAATGAGATTATTTTTTAACTTTTCTGAAGGATTTTATTTATTTATTCATGAGAGACACACAGGGGGGGGGGCAGAGGGAGAAGCAGGCTCCATGCAGGGAGCCCGACATGGGACTCAACCCCGGGGTCTCCAGGATCAGGCCCTGGGCTGAAGGTGGCGCTAAACCGCTGAGCCACCGGGGCTGCCCCAGAGGAATGGGATTTAAACAGGTGAAAGGGAGGAAGGAGAAACATTCCTAGGGAGTGATAACAGCATGTGCAAAGGCCCTGGGGCAGGATAGAAATATATGCCTTTGGGAAACTGAAAGGTCATTGCTGGTGAAGGACTGAAAAAGTGACAGGAGCAGTGGTAACAGTTCAGTCTAGAAAAGTAGGTAGGAGATCTGATCTCACAGGACCCTGTAGACCATCTTAAGACTGCCATGCAAAAAAATCTCCTGCTGATAAGACTTATCAGAAGGAATTAAAATGGCAATACTTTTTTTTAACTTTTTGTTAGTATTTCACTTAAGAATACAGTTCAATGAGGTTTTTGTTTTGTTTTTTTTTAAGAAGGCTCCATGCATGGAGCCCAACATGGATTTTGGACACATGATCTTGAGATCAAGACCTGAACTGAGATCAAGAATCGGATGCTTAACCAACTGAGCCACACAGGCATCCCCAGGTTGATGAGTTTTGACATAGGCATACTCCTATAATCTATATCTAATCAAGACATAGAACTCCATGTGCATTTCTAACAAACTCAAGGTGATGTCCATGCTGCTGATTCAAAGATCACACTTTGAGAACCACTGGTCTAGATGATAAAATGAGAAACGGCTCATAAATAGTTTCTAGACGTTTATCTATTTATTCAGTAAACATTTTCTTTAAGTACCAGTTGTTTGCCAGGCATTGTTAGGAATTCAAAAATGATTAAAACTTCATTCCTCTCCTCTAGTAACTTATAGTCAGGTAGGGGAGACAGAGGTAAGCCAAGGGTATTTCTAGCTGTCTTAGAAAGTCTGCTCACTAAATAATGGAAAAAAAATTTTTTAATATTTTATTTGACACAGAAAAAAAGTACAAGCAAGCGGAGCAGCAGGCAGAGAGCGAGGGAGAAGAAGACTCCCCACTGAGCAGAGAGCCCGATGTGGAGCTCGATCCCAGGACCCCGGGATCACGACCTGAGCTGAAGGCAGATGCCCAACCTACTGAGCCACCCAGGCACTCCACAAAATATTTTAAAAGAGAAAATATACTTGCTTTCCAAAGTAGATAAATCACTAAGAATAAAAGCAAGGCTTCATAATGGGTCCTACCCTAGACAGAGGATTCCTCACCGCCACACTGAATGCAAACATGATAAGTAAGATCTACTTTATTGAGTGTTTTCCATTGGTCTAGTACTATACAAAGTGCTTTCCATGAAGCTTGATGTTTAATCCTCTCAATGACTCTATGAAGCTAGGATCATCTTGTCTGCATTTTACAGATTAGGCAACTGTATAGTCCAGAGAAGTTAAGGGACTAGACAAAGGCCATTCAACAAGTAAGTGAAGTAATCAGAATTCAAACCCAGATCTGGTTGACCCAAGTGCTGGTCCTTTTAGTCACTAACACTTGCAGCTTCGAACGAACCTTCATAAATCTTTTTTAGTGCTAAAAATACTAACAAATCCTACAGTAGAAATATTCAACACAGATTACAGTTCTATGGTAGGACAGGTAGGACAGCAAATAATCTTAACTAGGTGGAAATATGTGAAGTCTTCATGAGGAGGTGGGAATTAGCTTGGAAAATAAATTTTTGTCAGAGTTTCCCTAATGAAGTCTGAGAGGCAGAGATAATCCAGTGGATGCAAATGCTGTCTTCCAAA
This sequence comes from Nyctereutes procyonoides, assembly GCF_905146905.1. Taxonomy (NCBI): domain Eukaryota; kingdom Metazoa; phylum Chordata; class Mammalia; order Carnivora; family Canidae; genus Nyctereutes; species Nyctereutes procyonoides. The sequence continues at coordinate 13,946,529 of NW_026575041.1, read as the reverse complement.
CACTAAAAAAGCACACTCTATTGTGGATGAGGGAAAGTTTTTTGAGATCAATTATAGTCTGCATGAAATTTCCCTAGTGATTATACAGTGCTTTTGCTTACTAAGTACTACCTTATGATTACCACTTCAACTTTCTGGTTTCCTTGATAACAGGAAGAAAGTGCCCTAATGAGTGGACATTTGTATTTTAGTCACTGGAGAGGAATATTCCACAGCATCACTTTAATACTTGGGTATACAGTTTGTAAATAGATATCTTGTTCCTTTGGAAAGGGCCAGATCGTGAAATGCCATTGGTCTGTATGTAATGGGTGGCCAAAGAGTTTTCTCTTTTGCAGACATCAGTGGGTAAGACTGGAGACAGGGAAGTGAGCTCCAAGGTGACCACAATACGGGAAACCTAGATCTAAGGCAATGCCAATGAAGATGGGTGGAAAGTAAGGGGTTGTTTCCAGAGGTATTTAAGAAATATAACCAGGGAGCCTGTGTGGCTCAATCAGCAGAGTGTCCAACTCTTGGTTTCAGCTCAGGTTATGATATCAGGGTCGTGGGATTGAGCCCCATGTTGGGCTCTGCCCTCAGCACAGAGTCTGCTTGTCTGTTTCCCTCTTCCTCAGCACCACCAATACCACCCCACTGCGTGCCTGTGCTCTCTTTCTCTCAAGTAAATAAATAAATAAATAATAAAATCTTGAAGAAAAAAAAGAAATATAACCAACAAGACTCAGTAATTCATGGAATGTGAGGAGTGAAGAGAGAGGCATCGTATGACTCAGGTTTAGAGTCGGGCTGACTTCCTGGATGGTGTTATCTCAAAATAAGATAGGGAACAGAGGAGGAGAAGAAGGTGGAATTTTTAGCTTTTAGCGTTGAGCAGATAGACATGTAATTTTATTTCTCCCCAAAACTAAATATAGTCTTCAAGGGCAAATGCAAATGACAATGGTCTGTTACTAGTGTAAGGGAAAAGTTAGCTCAGAAAAATGGAGATAATTCTGATGTCTTGTCTTTCCAAAGAGTTTTGTGTGTGCATTAAATAAGACAATATGTGTGGAATAGCTTGAAACATTATTGCATGGAAAATGGTTAAATGATAAATTATTTTTAATTTTTGAAATAAAAGATTGCTCGTTTTAAAAATCACCAGCCTTGATTTTAAAAATAGTATCATTTTATATGCAATTTTCTCCTTATACAATCTTGAAAAAACAGTATGAAGAAAAAGGTAATTGTGATTAGAAGTGATTATCTTCTAGACTCTCAGGGCCCTTTTCGAATGTAAATCAAAACCAGGAATGTCCCAGGGCCCCTGGGTAGCTCAGTCAGTTAAGCATCTGCCTTTGGCTCAGGTTAAGATCTTGGGGTTCTGGGATTGAGCCTGGGGTTGTGCTCCCTGCAGCAGGGAGTCTGCTTCTCCCTCTCCTCTGTCCCTGTCCCCACTGGTGTGCACATGTGCATGCTCTCTCCCTCTCAAATAAATAAACTTCTTTTTTTAAAGATTTTTTTTTATTCATGAGAGACACAGAGAGAGAGAGAGAGAGAGAGAGAGGCAGAGACACAGGCAGAGGGAGAAGCAGGCTCCATGCGGGGAGCCTGATGTGGGACTTGATCCTGGACTCCAGGATCACGCCCTGGGCCAAAGGCAGGTGCTTAACCACTGAGCCACCAGGTGTCCCTAGTTCAACTTTTAAAATTCTTTTTGTCTTAGTGTTTTCAAATATGTTTACATTGCTGGTTTGCTTTTTTATTATTTTATTTTATTTATTTTATTTTTTATTTTTTTAAGATTTTATTTATTTATTCATGAGAGACACAGAGAGAGAGAGAGGCAGAGGGAGAAGCAGACTCCATGCAGGAAGCCTGGTGTGGGACTCGATCCCAGGTCTCCAGGATCAGGCCCTGGACTGAAGGCGACACTAAACTGCTGAGCTACCGGGGCTGCCCTGGTTTGCTTTTTTAAAGATTTTATTTATTTGAAGGACGCCTGGGTGCCTCAGCGGTTGAGCATCTGCCTTCGGCTCAGGGCGTGATCCCAAGTCCAGGATCAAGTCCCACATCGGGGCTCCCTCCAGGGAGCCTCCTTCTCCCTCTGCCTGTGTCTCTGCCTCTCTCTCTGTTTCTCACGAATAAATAAATAAATAAAATCTTCAAAATAAAATAAAAAGTGGAACTAATAATTAACATACATCAAAGCCTTGCTACATGCAAGGCACACTACGATTTATTTCATTTAATCTTCACAACATCCTTGCTCCTCTATTTTACAGATGGAGGAAGATGAAGTGGAGAAATAAAATTACTAGCTCAGCACAGAGTTGTTAAGTGCTGGAGTTGGGTATGACCGCACACAGCCTAGCTATGTGTGTTGAACTCTTCAACCTTGTACCGTATGGCTTCCTACTGTGTCATCAGCATGTTTATCCCTGGGTGGGTTGACCTGCATGTATTCTTTCTTTCTTTCTACTTCTCTGTATTTCTAGTAATAAGCATACCTTACTTTGAGGTTAAGAGAAAAAGGTTATTTTAATTTAGAAAGCAATCAGATAAGTGAGTTTGTTTTAAATAGCCCAATTCTCATTCATTCCCTGAAAAGAACACTTCTGTATCTAATTTTGATTTGGAGCATTATGTACACTACTGTTGGAAGACCAAGTTTTGTCTGGTGCATGGTTCATAATGTGTGCTTAATTCTCTGAAAAATAGACTACAGTTATTCTTGGGTTAATTAACTGTCATTATCTTAGAGTCTGGAATTTTACAGATAAATGTGCAATACTGAAATAAAACTTAAGCTGTCAAAGCCAGAGAAAAAGGAGTGTGGGGTTTTGTTTATTTGTTTATTTTTTAACATTTGTAACCTTTACATTATCTGAAAAATTGTTAAGCAAGCTTAAGAAATTCGCCACTATCTACAAGTTAAAGTCAGCCCTAACAAACAGCCCTGAGATCTGATGTTTAAAAGAAATGTGAGGTTAGTCCCTTCCAAGTGCAAAACTGCATTTCTAATTCTCTTTGTGAGTATTTGGTTTTCCTTTTTCCCGTGCTCATATTGGTTTGTTATTGTATGATGTCTCAGGAGCATTAGTTTGTTGGATCAGATAGTGCTCTTTTTGTTGGAATAAGGCAACATCAGGGATGTTTTCTGTTGAAAGGATAATTAGATTAAATTACATGGACTTTGAAAAATAACATGAGGCACTTAAAGGGAAACAATAAACAAAACAAAACAAAAACCCCTCTAAAACAGGCTACGCTCGGATTCACTGAACTTGACACTAATAATTTGCCATTGATGCATATAACCAAGGCCCGGAAAGAAATATACTTAATACAAATATACTTTATACAAAAATGACTTCCTGCTTTGGGTTTGAAGATATGTATGTATTTTATTTTATTTTTATTTTATTTTATTTTATTTATTTATGATAGGCACACAGTGAGAGAGAGAGAGAGACAGAGACATAGGCAGAGGGAGAAGCAGCCTCCATGCACCGGGAGCCCGACGTGGGATTCGAACCCGGGTCTCCAGGATCACGCCCTGGGCCAAAGGCAGGCGCTAAACCACTGCGCCACCCAGGGATCCCTATGTATGTATTTTAAAGTGTCTGTGAGAGAACCTTGAATAGGTTTAAGGTACACAGCAGTTTTTTTCCAAATGAATATGAGTAACAATAAATGCTTTTAAAAAGGGAATAGGAACTAAATTAGAGATTGTACCTACTGTTTATTCCAACTTGGGTTCTTACTTTATTTTATTTCGATAGAAAAGGTAACTTCTGGTTTTTAGAACAAAGACTTGATGGAGCTAAGTTCAAGCATCCAGATGGCTCATAGCAACAATTGCTAGATGAGAATTTTGTTAAGTGAATCAGAAACATAGGGATTATGTGCATATGAGGTTAAAAGCGCTCCTCAGGGATCCCTGGGTGGCGCAGCAGTTTGGCGCCTGCCTTTGGCCCAGGGCGCGATCCTGGAGACCCGGGATCGAATCCCACGTCGGGCTCCCGGTGCATGGAGCCTGCTTCTCCCTCTGCCTGTGTCTCTGCCTCTCTCTCTCTCTCTCTCTCTCTCTCTCTCTCTTTCTCTGTGTGTGTGACTATCATAAATAAATAAAAATTAAAAAAAATAAAAAATAAAAGCGCTCCTCAAAGTGCACAGAAGTTTAAATGTGCAGAGGAAAGATGCTCAGTAAAATGCTCAGGGGCATTCTAAAATGCACATACTTGAAATATTTAAGATTTGAGGTGTGCATTAATGAAACCATGGCTATCCATCTCCGGGGTAAATGAGATAATATGGCAAATATGGTAATGTGGATAACTTTGTTTCTCCATTCTACATTTTGTAAATCATATGCCCAAGAATAAGAATACTGTATCAGTCAAGGTTCTCCAGATAAATGAAACCAATATAGAGAAAGATAGAAATAAAGGAGAGGGGTGAAGATTTAAGGAATTGGTCCACTCACTAACGGAGACTTGAGAATTCAAAGTCTACGGTTCAAGTTCAAAGGTCACCTGCTGGCAAAATTCCCTCTCACTTCTGGGAGGAAAGTCTTTATTTTATTCAGGCCTTCAAATGATTGGTTGAGGTCCACCCACATTATGGTGGGCAATCTCCTTTATTCAAAGTCCATTGATTTAAATGTTAATGTCATCCAAAGCACCCTTACATAAGCATCCAGAATATATATATTTTTTAATTTTATTTATTTACTCATGAGAGACAGAGAGAGAGAGAGAGAGAGAGAGAGAGAGAGAGGCAGAGACACAGGCAGAGGGAGAAGCAGGCTCCATGCAGGAGCCCCATGTGGGACTCTATCCTGGTATTCCAGGATCACGCCCTGAGCCAAAGGCAGATGCTCAACCACTGAGCCACCCAGGCATCCCACAACCAGAATATTGTTTGATCATATATTTGAGCACCGTGACCCAACCAGATTGATACATAAAATTAATCACAGATGCCTAGTTGGCTGATTTTGTCTTCTTGTTAAAACAATGCCATTTCAGATGAATGAGTAAAATCCACCAACAAACTTTAAGAGCTGGAAAGGGCACTGGAGACCTTCTGATGGTATTTCTCATTGAGGATGCTATTAGCATTGGGGGCAGAGTAATTCTTATATGTAAGGGGTTGTCCCAATCATTGAAAAGCATTTAGTACCACTGATCCTAACTTCTGGTTGCAGATAGCTCTCCCAATCAATGTGCCAAATGCAAAACCATCCCAAAGGTTTCCAAACACTCTAAGGTGGGCATAATACTCTTTATTAGGAATTACCCTCTACTTTCTTTTAGAGTAGGAAATAGATTTGACCTTTTACTATATCTCATATGTAGACTATTTCTCTTTTTTTCTGATTTGACAGTGTAATTAATTGTATTAGATTATTTTGCAGTAAATAATGTGTGAATCTATAATTACACTACCTGTAGTAAGGTTTAAAATGTAAACTTAGATTAGTATAACAAGTTATACTATACAAAATTGAGTAAGGGTTTCAGTCAAAACTATTAGGGTTTTGGTTAACACACTTCCATATTTTTGGTATTAAACTAAAAGCATGGGTAAATTACCCCCTACTTTGAAAACTTTTGAAGCATTACTTAGGGAAGCATTAATTCAAAACTTGTACACACAAACATATTGAATGTCCATTTTGTGTCCCTTCTGAAGGGAGCATTTCTGAGGTGACAATTAGCTTTATTTGGGTTAACTAAGCCTCATTCTTAGATATGAACTTACATGTTACTTGCTACAGGACATGGCCGCCAAGCAAATGTACTTCATTGACATCCCATATTCTTCTGCCATAGAAGTCATCCTCATAAACTATAGTTGGTCTTTCCACCTCCCTCACTGATCTGTAGGCTCTGTGAGATCAGGAACCTTGTGAAGATTGTTTGTCTGCCTTTTACTCTCAACGTTGAGTCAAATGCCTGGCACCTAGTAGAAGCTCAATAAATATGTGTTGGGTCAATGAACAAGGAGGGGACAACATAAAGAAAATAAACGTCTATCTTTATTGAAAATTATGCACATCATTTTCAATTGTGAAGCTTAGGGAATAGTAATATTTTATCATCTGTGTGTTCTATCACTCCTGAGTATTGCACCTGGCACGACTAGTGTCTCTCATGCCTTATCGAGCTATAATCTACATACAATAAACTGCATTCATTTAAAGTATACAGTTCAAACAGTTTCGACACCAGTGTAATGTCTACCACCAAGACACACAACATTTCCATCATCCCAAAAGTTCCCTAGTGCCCCTTTGCACACATCTTCTCCTCTCCACCTCCAACCTAGGTAAACAGACTTGCTTTCTGTCACCATAGATTAGTTTGCATTTTCTAGAATTTTATATAAATGGAATCACACAGTGTATACGTCTTGGACATAGATCTTTCCTGAGATTCATCCATGTTTTCACATGTGTGTTGTTTGCTGTTTTTTATCTCTCAGTATTTTGTTGAATTAATATGTAATAATTTGTTTACCCATTTCCTATTGATGGACAATTGAGTTATTTATATCTTGGGGCTATTATGAGTAAAGCTGCTATGAACATTCATGGACAAGTCTTTGTATAGACATTTTTTTTTAAGATTTGTATTCATGAGAGACAGAGAGAGAGGCAGAAACACAGGCAGAGGGAGAAGCAGGCTCCCTGTGGGGAGCCTGATGTGGGACTCGATCCCAGGATCCCCAGGATCACGACCTGAGCCAAAGGCAGATGCTCAACCATTGAGCAACGCAGGTGTCCCTCTTACTGTGGTTTTATTGTGCTTTTCTCTGAAGACTAGTGATGTTGTATGCTTATTATCCATGTATCTTCTTTGGTGAAGTGTCTGTCCAAGTCTTCAGTCCATTTTTTTTTATTTATTTATTTATTTATTTATTTATTTATTTATTTATTTTTAAAGATTTTATTTGTCTATTCTTGAGAGACACAGAGAAAGGCAGAGAGACATAGGCAGTGGAAGGAGAAGCAGGCTCCATGCAGGGAGCCCGATGTGGGACTCAGTCCTGGTACCCTGGGATCACACCCTGAGCCAGAGGCAGACGCTCAAATGCTGAGACACCCAGGCATCCCTTCAGTCCATTTTTTAAAAACTTGTTTGCCCTTTCTTAATGAGTTGTAAGAGCTCTTTATATATTCTAGATATAAATCCTTTGGCAGATGTACATAAAATGTTTCCTATAATCTATGACTAGCTTTTCACTTTCTTAATATCTCTTAAGTTTTTAGTTTTGATGAAGTTCAAATTATTGATTTTAAAATGATTTCTTCTTTTTCGGTTCTGAGGTCACAAAGATTTTTCTTCTATGTTTCCTTCTAAAAGTTTCATTGTTTTAGCTTTTACATTTAGATCTATATGACATTCTTGAGTTAATCTCTATGTATAATGTGAGATGAAGATTGAGGCTTAATTTTCTTTTTTCTGTATATATATCCAGTGGTTCCAATATCATTTATTGGAAAGACTTTTCTTTCCCCAGTAAATCCCTTGGCAACTTTGTCAAAAATCAACTGACAACCTATGTATGGTTTTTTGTCCAGGCTTTCTATATTATTTTGTTGATCTGTACATCTATTCTTTCACCAGTACAACATTGTCTTCAGTACTAAAGCTTTACAGTGAATCTTGAAATAGAGTATTGTTTGTCCTGAACTCTGGTTTTTTTTTTTCATATATGCTTCTTATGTCATTCAAATGTTTCTCCCAGGGGCACCTGGGTGGCTCAGTGGTTGAGTGTCTGCCTTCAGCTCAGATCACTCAGGGAGTGATCCTGAGTCCTGGGATCAAGTCTCTCATCAGGCTCCCTGGAGGGAGCCCGCTTCTCCCTCTGCCTATGTCTCTGTCTCTGTGTGCTCCCATGAAGAAATAAATAAAATTTTAAAAAATAAATAAATAAATGTTTACCCCAAAGATGATCCTACTTACCAGGACCAAGCACAATTTTGTTTCCTTTCATACCCCTGATGCCTTACAATATCTATAAAAGCTGTAAAAATAAAGGATCATGCTACCCCTACTCTTGTTATTTCTATTTTCTTCCCTGCCCCAGGAGACCACTCTGTGCTTTGACTAGGAGATCCTTTGACTTACCAATGGCGAAAACTTGTGTGTGTGTGTGTGTGTGTGTGTGTGTTTTAATGATTTTATTTTTTATGTAATCTCTATACCCAACATGGGGCTTGAACTCAAAACATCGAGATCAAGAGTCACGTGCTCTACTGACTGAGTCAGGCTTGCACCCCTAAAACTTCTTTTTAATAAGATTTTTTTGTTTTGTTTTTTTTTAAAGATGTTATTTATTTATTCATGAGAGACACACACACACAGAGAGAGGCAGAGACACAGGCAGAGGGAGAAGCAGGCTCCATGCAGGGATCCCGATGTGGGACTTGATCCCAGGTCTCCAGGAACACACCCTGGGCCAAAGGCAGGCACTAAACCATTGAGCCACCTGGACTGAGGTGTGGGGGTAGGGCAGAGAGCAAGAGAGAATCATTCCACACTGAGCACAGAGCCTGATGCAGGGCTTGATCCCCAAACCCTGAGATCACGACCTGAGCTGAAATCAAGAGTTGGACGCTTAACTGGCTGAACCACCCAAGCACCTCCCTAAAACTTGGTTTTAACAGACAATATGGAAGGTCATGAGATGGGTAAATGGGGTAGTTGTACACATGCTCAGGTGAATTGCAAAAAAGGGATTCCTGTATAATGTTACAAAGATTATTCTGGTATGAAAATTATAATAAATGAAACATATCCTTATTATCCATAAGCTAAGTCTAAGCTTGTTTAGCTGGCATTCTTGTTTCCTAAAGACTTCTTCATATATATGATGCTCCAGGAAAACTGCTCATTACTACGTTTTATAGCTTCCTCACCCCTATGCTCTGATGCTGCCATCACTTGAATGCCTTTCCCCCTTCATCTTAGAATATCTAAATTTTCTCCTTCCACAAAGCCTTTTGCAATCTTCTCAACCAGGAGTAATTGTGCCTTTTCTAGAAATCTCATAACACTAATTTTTTATCTCTCTATTGTATTTATCTTAGTAATATAATAGCTTACATTTACTGATTACTACGTGACAGACATTGTGCTTAGTACTTAACATACATTATCATTTTTAATCATTATAAAAACATGATAAGGTAAACATTATTATGATATAATTGACAGATGAAGAAATTGAGTCACAATGAGATTAAGTAATGTACTCAAGGCCACATGATTAGTAAATTTTAGTGTTAAGATTCTGACTAAGTTCTGACTCCAGAGTCTGTGTTCCTGACTCATATGCTGTTCTGTTCCAAATAGTACCTATGTTGCTGGCCTCTCTCAGAAACTCTGGGATACTAACAAAGGATATCAATAGACCTGTTTGCACATGGCCAACTAGTACACTGGAAGAGATGGTGAAGATTTTAGCATTGCTTATGAGGCCCCAGAGATATCATAATTTAAAACCCTTGAACATAAAAAGAGGTAGGAAGACTCACTGCAGTTTCTGGTGAGTATGCCTCACATGGGATGGGAAGTGACGCTTTTCTTTGCCTCTTGATACAAGTTCTGTGAGTAAGGTTTTGAGTTGGCACAGTTGGTGTCTCTAAAATAGCCTTCCCTTCCAGTCCTTGGGGAATTTGGTAAAACTTCTTTGTCCAAAAAAGCTACAAAATAGGAAGAGCTAGACTACTTTTTGGTCTTTCTTTTTAAAAATATACTTTGTTTTGAATAATGAAAGTAACACATGTACATTTTGTATAATTTGGAAAATACAAGAAAACCACAAGGAAGAAAACTCTTCTATAGTTCTACCACTCAAAGGTAACCACAATTAATATTTGTGTCTTCTATTCTTCTAATCCTTTTCTGTGGATTCACATGAATATATGTGTATATTGGAAAATGTAATGATATCACATTATGATTTTGTAAGTAATTTTTACAACATAGGGTGAATATCTTCCTAAAATATCATTTTAATGGCTCCATAGTAATACATCATAAGGATATCCATAATGTAATTAAGCACACCTCAATTGTTCAGCATTTAAATAGTTTCTGACTTTTTTTTTTTAAGATTTTATTTATTTATTCATGAGAGACACACAGAGAGAGAGAGAGAGACATAGGCAGAGGGAGAAGGCTTCATGCAGGGAGCCCGATGTGGGATTTGATCCCAGGACTCCAGGATCATGCCCTGGGCTGAAGGCAGGCATTATACCGCTGAGCCACCCAGGGATCTCTAGTTTCTTAATTTATGCAAATACATGTTTATATCCATCTGGGATTGTTTCCTGAAGGGGGAGAGAAGCTAAATCATTCATGCAAAGTTACATTTCACCCTGGTAAAGTTGTACAAGTTAACACACAATGGAGTTAGGTTACTATTTGATGACTAAAAGATCTGTAACCCCGCAGAGGCCAGATCCTGAAAGGGCTGCCAGAATTGCAGGGGAAGACCCCTCCACTGGGAGCAGGAAGAGGAGGAGTTCCAGGCAACAATGAGAAAATATCAACCAAGTTTTTCGATTTTCATTCCAGAATGCTAACATTGAAAAAAAATAAAAGAGAACACTAACTTTGCCATATGCTACCTGTTTCTTGGTCTATACCTCAAAGTCCATGGATCAGCAACACAAAATACATGTACTTCAAGTTCTCAACAGAAATGTTAGGTTTAACCTAGCTAATTAACTGTGCCACAGCCCCACCCCAGGCTGGATTATTTGTGGGCAGAATCCATTTCTGATTCATCTAGATATCCTCAGTGCCTTCACACTCAATAAATATTTTCTGAATGAATGAAATCAATTCTATCTATGTTTACTACCCTAACTTCATTGATTTTCTTGAAGACTTTAAAGAAGGTGAGCTCCTGGGATGCCTGGGTGGTTCAGCTGTTGAGCTTCTGCCTTTGGCTCAGGGCGTGATCTTGGAGACCCAGGATCAAGTCCCACATCGGGCTCCCTGCATGGAGTCTGCTTCTCCCTCTGCCTATGTCTCTGCCTCTCTCTCTCTCTCTCTGTATCTCTCATGAATACATAAATAAAATCTTAAAAAAGAAGAAGAAGAAGAAGAGGAAGGAGAAGGAGAAGAAGAAGAAGGTGAGCTCCTGGAGTTATCAGAGGGACTGAGATTTTACCTGGGGTGAGAAGAGAATTGGAGCAACTGAAACCACTTTGACAGGTTGGAGCTTCTAGGCAGAGATCTCCTGCACAAGCTCACTAATACACCTAAATAAAGAGATATTGAAATAATCATATTCAAACCCACATTTGGAATCTATTCAATTGCAACACACTTGCATAACCTGGCTTTATAATATACATATCAAAGTTTTTTAGAAAATCCCTGTTCTTATCAGCAGGAGAAATGTACTCTTTTAACAAGATTTGTTGTTGAAACTCGGTGACCAAGTTCTATTCTTTCAGGTGAGATTCCTTTAAAACAGTTTTCACTATAAAAAGATGGATTATAGTGAAACATTTTCCAAGCTTTGTGGGCCCATAATAATACTCTTTTGCCAATATCCACTATAAAAAATGTTTTGCCAATATCTACTTATCTCTAACACTCATTCATGTCACACTCCTGAAAACCACCTAGTATATTTGCCTGAGCCAGTTCATTTGCAAAATAAAAAACATTATGTGGGGCAGAGCAAGTCCTTAAGAAGTCCCATAGTTTTCTCTCTAATGATTATAGTACTGAAAATATACTATTTGGTTTCTGATGCCTTTATTATGAAAGTCCTGAGTATGTGGACCCTTATGCAAACAAAGAGTTAATGTCTCCTTGCCTGTGAATGCTAAAGGATGGGGTTGCGGTTTTAGGTAAGTTTTAATAAAGACTGGAGCTTTAAGGTAATGTGTTTTTTAAACTTCTCTGAGCCTTATTTCCTATTGTGTAAAAAGCATGGGACTACGGAGAGTTGCAGTAGGTTGGTTGTACTAGTATCATTTCTTTCCTATTTCTGCTTTCTTGGCTTTGCTAGTCTGCGAATCATTAAGAAATTTGCAGCCAGCAAGGTAGAATGAAGATCTGTGGAATTTGGGGAAGGCTAGTGTTAAAGTCCTAGCTCTGCTACTTAAAAACTGTAAAATCTTGGGTCAGTCCTCTAAATGAGCTTAATTAATTACCTAGAATATGGAAGTGTTTGAGCTTCAAATAAGATAAAATTACTTGAATCCTTGTTGTGCCAGTTTATTTAATTTTTGAATGTTCATAAAAGGCCGTTTCTTCTTTGGTTGGCTCCTCTTCCTCCATGTTTTACTTATCTGCCTCCTTTTCTTAGAATTTTGCCATATCTTCCTTTTGTTGTATCAGTGAGTATGTAACCCTCAGGTGACCTATTCTATTCTCACAGCTTCAGCTATTAAATATATGTTGATGTCTGCTGTTGGTATGTAGCACTGTCATTGAGCTTTAAGATCTGTGTGTCTTACTGCCTGTTGGACAAAACTACCGCAAGAGGTCAAGGTCAAATGTTCAAAATTCAACTGTCTTTCTCCCTATGCTTGCTCCTTCCTGTCTTGGTGATTAATACCACCAGTGGACCCACTCAGAAACCTGGTGTTCATCTTAGATTCTGCTCATTCAATCACACTTTTACTCAAGAAGTCCAAAGTATTGTAGATTTTACTCCCTAATAGTTGTTTAACATCTTATCTCCTCCTCTTCATTCCCACTGCTGTCACCTAGTTAAAATCCTCACAAGTTATTTCCTGAGGGGCGCCTGGGTGGCTCAGTCAGTTAAGCATCTGCCTTCAGCTCAGGTCATGATCCTAGGGTCCTGGGGCTTGGTCAGGCTCCTTGCTCAGCAGGGAGTCTTCTGTTCACTCTGCCACTCCACCTGTTTGTGCGCTCTCTCTCTCTCTCTCTCTCTCTCTCTCTCAAATAAATAAATAAATGAAATCTTTTAAAAAAATTATTTTGTGGATTACTTGAATGCCCTCCCTTCCAATCTTCCTGCCTCTTTTCTGGTTCCCTTTAATCTATTCTCATTGTTGTTACAATAAGTTTTCTTTTTTAAAAAAAAGATTTTATTTGTTCATTCATGAGAGACAGAGAGAGAGAAAGAGAGAGGCAGAGACACAGGCAGAAGGAGAAGCAGGCTCCATGCAAGGAGCCCGACACGGGACTCAATCCCGGGACTCCAGGATCACACCAAAGGCAGGCGCCAAACCACTGAGCCACCCAGGGATCCCCACAATAAGTTTTCTAAAACAGAAGTATAGTTATATTATCATTCTGCTTAAAACCAGTCAATGGCTCTGACTATCTTTCCAAAGAAGATTAAATTCCTTAGGTTATCCCATGGGACTCTTTATGATTCCATTAATTTTGAATTCAGTTTTGTTGCTGTTCATCCCACCACATTTACCTTCTTTCCAGACACAGATTCTTCTCTTTGTATCAGCAAGTTCATTTCCAAGTGGCTGTTCTTAGGTTCATTGGTTCCCAAGCCCATCAGGACTAAGAGATGTTTAGGCTTGCAGGCTTAGGATGCAGTTCCACCAAATAGATTCTTTGGAGACTTCAAACAAGACAGATGAATTGTTTATAATAACAAAAGACTACAATATAAATCCATCAATGCAGTATTGATTATATAAGTTATGAAATATCTTTATATGTAGCTTTTAAAATTAATAAAGAGGGCACTTGAGTGGCTCAGTCAGTTGAGCGTCTGCCTTCGGCTCGGGTCATGATCCCAAGGTTTGAGCCCCCATTGGGCTCCCTGCTCAGTGGGGAGTCTGCTTCCCCCTCTGTCACTCTCCCTCAGTTCATGCTCTTTCACTTTCTCTCTGAAATAAATAAAATCTTAAAAAATAAACAAGTAAATAAGTAAGTAAAAATGAATAAAGAGTATCTACATGAACTAATATAGAATAATCTCCAAAACACTTAAATAGGAAAAAAGTTGCAGAAATTAGTGTATAATATGCATTAATTTATTTGAAAGGAAATATAAGAAACTTTTTTTTATTTTTTTGAGTAAATTCTATCCCCAACATGGGGCTTGAACTCACAACTCCAAGATCAAAAGTTGCATGCTCTGCCCACTGAGCCAGCTAGGTGCCCCTATAACTCTTAATAATGATCACCTCTAGGTAGAAGTCAGAGTCTAGGGAGGAAGGAAGACTTGTTTAGCACTGTATATCTTTTTACACTATTTGAATTTTTAAACATTTACAGTTATTGCTTAAAAAACCAATTCATGGGACACCTGGGTGGCTCAGTTAAGTGCCTGCCTTTGGCCCAGGGCATGATCTTGGCGTCCCAGGATCGAGTCCCACATCCGTCTTCCTGCATGGAGCCTGCTTCTCTCTCTGCCTATGTCTCTGCCTCTCTCATGAATAGATAAAATCTTTAAAAAAAAATTCATTTGTCTTTAAAATCACAAATCCGGTATGCCCTTTTCTCCTACCTTCTGTACAATCTATGGGCTACCTTCTCCTAACACCCTGAACATATGTTGAGGTAGGTGGTCCTGCTCTTTGGGGTTGGCTGCAAGTATAGAAAACTCCTTGGCAGACACGACGTCCTTAAAAGTGAAATTTTAACTGTGGCTGTTTCCGAAGTTTCAGGAGCAGTGGTTTTCCCACGTCCAGCCTTGAAGTTCCTAAATAAATGGTTGTATTTCCAGAATTAACTTTATTTAGGTATCTGACATTGTTCTCCCTCCTCCATACACATACACATAAAGCCTTTCATTCTGACCATGACTTTCGTCTTGCTCATTATTTTTGATGGCATAGGTGTGTGCATGATGATGCAATGACTGGATCATTGTTCTTCAGAATTGTCGTTATCACTGAAATGATTAATCCTATAAGTATGTACATTTGCCATTTCCAATTGTGTACTACATCTATTTTTGTTTTTATACTAATTGCATGTCTCTTCCTACTAACACTATTAATGTTAATAACAGCTGCATCTGTTTTAACTTCTCAAAAACATTTGTAATTTTTGTAAAACACTGAAAACCAAAAGCAAATACATCAAACATACAAAGATCAAGGTAACAGAGTGATGGTCAGCAGACTGAATTCAGCCTGCATTAAGTTTTTTGTTTGGCCTGCATATAACTTAAAAAATGTGAATTTGTTCTCAGAATTTCAAAGTTGAAGGAAGTCTGGTTTGCCTTAAGAGAGCAAAGGCACAGCAGCACTGAGACCACATTCTGGCCAAGTAAAATCAGCAAAAGCCCGAGGCTGCTCATTTCCGTAGCTGGACACAGTTCACCTCACACCTCACACTCCAGTTTACCTCAGGCCCTATCCTGCCAGTTGTACTCATGGTAGGTATTTGAGTTTGCCATACTGCAAGGTAAGATATTAATTAAATGGATTAAAGAATAACCCAATGGAATAATTAAATGGATTAAGGAATAACCCAATGATCCTGTGACCAGGACTGAAATTACCTCACCTGACCACTAACTCCTTCTGGCATGTCTGAAAGAGTTGATGAGTCTTTGCTTGGAAGCAGAGCTTTGTATTTATGAATGTTCATAAATAGAAAGTATTTGAGTAAAGATATGTAGTGAATTACTTGCAGTTTACTGATTAGGCTGAGAGCTCTTTCATACATGTTTCCTTTTGCTTAAAATACCCTCTTCTAAAAATTAAAAAAAAATACTCTCTTCTTCCTAATTCATCCTTTTCTCTTAGCTCATCCTTCAAAATTAGCTTCCTGGGAAACCTTCCCCAATCCCCCAACCTGACTTGGTTGCCCTTTCCCCCACACTTCTGTAGAATCCTTCTTTTATCTTAGTCTCTAATTATAGATTTTGGTCTAAAATTTGTTCCATGATCTTTTGTTTGAGTAAGATTGGGAACTTCTTGAGGGCAGGGTATGTGTTGAGTTTTATTCATATCCTACAGACGTCTTTTAACTTCATCGGAGAGGTCTCCTATATGCCTTACCAGGCATGCAGAAAGCTTTCAACAAACACTGGAGGGACTGAATGATTGAATGATTCCATCAATAGATTGTATATAATTTGCCTTCTGTTACACTGTCAGTAACAATTTACCTTAGTGGTCAACTTATTTATAGTTTGTGTTGGAAAATGTTTTTTGATTTAAGTGTTGGAGAATAGGAGAAACAAAGAGAGTTCAGGTCTAAACTCATAAGTCTTGTGTGGGACCCAAAGTTGTTAAGAGACATTCACTTGGGATGCCTGGATGGCTCAGTGGTTGAACATCTGCCTTTGGCTCAGGGTGTGATCCCCAAGTCCCGGGATTGAGTCCCACATCAGGTTTCCTGCACGAAGCCGGCTTCTCCCTCTGCCTGTGTCTCTGCCTCTCTCTCTCTCTCTCTCTCTCTCTCTCTCTCTCTCTCGGAGTCTCTCATGAATAAATAAATAAAGTCTTTAAAAAAAAAAAGACATCCACACTTTTCTCTTCCCAGAAAACACAGTGCCAGAATATCTAATTCAGCTGTACAGTCTCATGAGCATCTATAACATCTGATTATCAAATAAATGATTCAGAGTAAGATGGTATTGGGCTTACATAGAGAGGGGAATGCTGTAATTACTGAGTGAAGACATACTGATGTCATTAATATGCCTATGTAAGAAGTTAGTGGGGAAATAAATTGCAATGAAATTCAATTGTAACCTAATGACTTATTATTACCTTGAATAATTGAGACCTTGGTTATCATCATTGTTGGCATCATCATTACAATCTACCTATTAACTGAATATACCCTTCTATTTACATCCTTAAATTCATTCCCACCTTGTGGTATCACAGAAAGATCTTTGGTTTTGTTCCTGGTTCCTGGCACAGAGCTCCTAAAACCCTTGGAATTTCTTGGAATAATAAGAGTGATAGGAGCATCTTTTAATGAGGCCCATCTTGGTGAGACTCTAAATAGCTTTAGCAAGGGGACTGCAAGACAGAAAGAGCAAACCTAGCTTAGAAGCCTGGAAATTTCAGCCCCACTTCCTGAGAGGGGAAAGGGAGATTAAGTTTAACCACCAACACCCAGTGATTCAATCAATTGTGCCTACGTAATGAGACCTCCATAAAAACCCATCAACAACGAGGTCCGGAGTTTCCAGGCTAGCAAACACTTCTAAGTGCTGGGAGCATGGCCCACCCCAACTTCACAGGGACAGAAGCTCCTGAGCTTGGGACCTTTCCAGACATCATGCTATGTGCCTCTTCATCTGACTGTTCATTTGTATCCTTTATAATAAACCGGTAAATGTAAGTAATGTGCTTTCTTAAGTTCTGTGAGCCATTTTAGCAAAACATCCAACCTGAGGAGAGGGTCATGGGAATCCTCAATTTATATCTGGTAGATCCAAAGCACAGGTGGTCTGGGACTTATGATAGGCATCTGGAAGTAGAGGTAGTCTTTTGGGGCTGAGCCCTTTAACTTATGAGATCTGATGCTAACTCCAAGTAAATAGTGCCAGAACTGAATTGAATTGTTGGTTACCCAGCTGGTGTCAGAGAATTAAGGAGGTAGTGTTGGAAAAGACATCAGATATATGACGTCAGGAGGAAAAAACCCTCACATGCTCTTGATCATTATATTGATCACAGCATGCTGATTGTTAGCAGTGCTGCTAAGTTACTTTAGACTGTCCCTTTAAATCTGTTTCGATTCCCTTTCCCCATTGCCTTTCATGCAACATTATTCATTTGCTCCGCAAAAATTGAAATCCTGTTATGTGCCAGGCCTATGCTAAGACCTAGGGAATAGTGGTGAGGAACACCAGATTTGAGTCCCTACTCTCAGGAGCCTAGTGATAAAAACAGACATCCATCAAGGCATCACATATACATATAGATTTACAATTGTGGTAAATGCTGTAAGTGAGAGGTATAAGATGCTCTGATTGTTCTCATCAGAAAAAGCATGACACACTTTCCTAAGGAAGCTAATCTAAAGACCTGTAGGAGGATAACTAAGTGAAGGTGTGGGAGTGGGCAAACTTAAACGTCACTTCTTGCAAAGTCTTCTGAGACTGAGGATTCTTTTTCTTCACTCTTCTATTTCAGCACCTTCCTCCTCTAGATTATTCCCCCCCACCCCCGACAATTTGGCTGCTATTAAGAGCCTTTCAGCATATACTCAGAACAGCATTGGAAGAAAAGCCTTTTCAATAAGCCTTCTTAAAAAACAACAACAACAACCAGATAATAGCATTAGATGCTCAGTAAAGAAAGGCCCCTAACTTCTCATAATTGAGCACACTTATTATTAATAATTCCTCCTCACTTTCCAGGCAGATCCCCAACTGGGTGCACCCAGCTAGGCCCCTAGTGATTGGGAAGATTATGAATAGAGCTATGAGCCAAGACTACTGGATGGCCGTGGGAGCGACTCACTTTGCTGAGTGGAGTCAGAGATGTCAAATAGGTTTTGAAGGGTAAAGAGGAGAGGGGATGGCAGGAGGAGGGAACAGCACCCACAAAGGCAGAGAGGAATAAAAGAACACTGCATATTTGCAGGGACTGAGGGTGGTTTGGAAGTCTTTTAAGTCAGTCAGGAAAACATCAAAATAAAATAGTGAAATTAAATTAGCTTTCCAAAAATACAAAGAATTAAACTTCAGTGAAGTCTAAAAGTGTCATAGGTAGAAGTCCTCATTTCTCTAAAATCCTTGGTAAAAAAAAAAAAAAAAAAAAAAAAAAAAAAAAAAAGGAGTTGTTGCTACACGTATTAATCTGAACATCTGCAAGTGTCCTAGGTTCCAGAATCTTTAGTTCAATTCCTTGGAATCTGTTTATTTTCCTGGCATATCTTATTTAAATTCTTTCCCATTTTTTAAATTGTCTTCCAAGTGTTACCCTTCTTCTTTCTTGCTTACCATGTAGAATAATCTTTGTCAAATGATTTCCACATCTTCCCAGACTGTGATGTAGTTGACTAAGAATTTCTTTTGGCATAGCTCTTTCCTTTTAGTTACTGGACTGGAAGCTTCTACCTAAAATGGCACGTGGCAAGGGCTAGAGGAAAAAAATGACAAGAAAACATGTTCAGCCTATGGAGAGAATGTTTTCATTGTATGTGAGGAAAAGAGGAACTAATATTTATTAGCACACATGTTATGCTAGGCTCTGGCAGGTGCAGTCTGAATGCTATCTTGTTTAGTTAGCTATCAGGAGCCTAAATGGGGAGATGGTCGTACATTTCATCATGGCGACAAATGAGAGTTCATGTAATCCACTGCGTTGATTGTCTAGAGAGCAGTTTCGTGGTCATTTAGCTCATTTACAGCTATGTGGGACTTAAGCCCACATTCCTGATCCTTAATCCAGTGTTCTCTCTACAGCATGCTGGGATTCTTATGACCTTTCTCCTCCAGACATGTTTCTCTTCTTTCTGTTTCCTTTCTTCTTTTTCAATAATGTGGTTATCTGTTTTTTTGAAAATGGATTGTTTGAAATCATCCTTCAACAACTTAATTCAACATTTATCTACTGATTATCTACTGCACACCAGACCTTGACACTATGCTAGGCACTTGATTGGCTAGAGTAAGATAAGCAATGTAGAGATAACTAAAATACAAAGGAGCATACAGAAGGGCTTTGTAAACAAGTTTTACAGGATTTCAGATGTGGGTGTGGGGAAGCTGGCCCAGGACTTGGGTTTTAAATGAATGGAAAAGATTTTTACAAGGAGACAAGGGCTTAGCGTAGGAAAAGAATTCTAGGAAGATGAAGAGCCATAATAAGGATAAAGAGGAAAGGAATATGTTGGCGAGACGTCAAGTAGAATCATATGACTAACAAAGTGTTTATATTAAAAGAAAAAATGTGAGACAAGATGGAAACAGACTGTGCTCTTTATGCAGCAAGGCAAGGAGCATTTCCTATTATTAAGATCAGAGTAGCTAAAATACAAAGAGGATAGAAGCCCCAGTCAGATGTTACTTGATCAGGCTGTGGACAGGTCACCCAGAAGCTGACTGGAAATGGGTAGAAGTCAGCAAGCAAGTTAACTAAAGTTGCTGTTAAGATGAACTGGGTAGGAGGAGTCAAGAGCAAGTCCAAGGAGACTCTTATTAGCACACTCCTACCTCCAGGGGGAGCTCACGGTTTCTGTCCTTCATTCCAAAGAAAAGGGAACTGAAGTGAATCTAGAACAAAATGGAGATTTTATAGAAACAATGATTGTTCAGGAGATCCTGTTGGAGGAAGCCAGTCATAATAAATGGAAGTGAGCTGAGAAAATATTTTCCCCATCAATGATTTCTGGGGATTCTTAGCTTTATTTAGTTCTTGTACTTATCTTTCTATCTCTTCTCTGCCTTGTGGTTGGTGTCTGGGACATTCTGAGTCAGAAGGGCAAAAATATCACTGGGGAGTCCACATCATCCAGCTTGATAGGATTTGGAACCAGCATGAGCTGGCATTAAAGATAATGGGCAGAATGCCCCTGCGTCCTTTGTACATGTGTCTGGTGAGGAGCCTGTAATAGTTACATGTATGATCAGGATCCGGTCAAATTGTTTCCACATAACTGTATAAGACCTGCATCTCGTGTGGTCACATAGGGCGCAAGGACTTAGAAGGCAGGATCCTAATGGGCAGACTTCTTGCTGAGAGAGTTCTTGTTCAACGCTTCAGCTACTGATTACCAGTAGGCAGAGAGGACTATTTCTGACACCAGAAAAGGTATCCGTGAAAGACTAAGAATACAAAAGCACCTAAATGCATCATCCTTCATGGTGGGAGAGAACCTGCTCTTGGCCAGGATTCGCTTCTAGGACCAAAATAATCTCATCAGCAGAAGCCTGGAATTTGAAGAAATGCAAAGCCAACCTCGAGGCACACACCTTCTCTAAAATGAGGGCTATCTTCTTGGCCCTCACTTAATTTAGGAGTGAGGAGCTGGAAATGCCAATAGTGAAGGCATAAATCTAGGACCTTGGAAAGGTGTTTAACCTACAGGAATAAAGGAGACCTGTGAATGACTTATGGAAGAGATATGACAATACAGTAAATTCTTAGTTTTACTAGTTCACAGCAGCGTTTAGATGCAAATCTCTGGGAAAGCAGGCAGCCTACACAGGTGTTGGACTTACCCTAGCTTGTGGGTGCCAAAATGGCACAATTTTAATCTTATTTTATCTTCATACGTTCAGAGAGCATTTTTAAAAACTGTCTTCTATGTTCCAGTTATAGGAGCTACATTATTATTGTAGCATGCCATCTGATATTCTTATATGAAGGTCTATGTGTTCTGACCCAACAAATCTTTTATTCTATCATTTATATACTCCTAACTTTTCTTATTTGATAGCAATTTGATCTCATTATAAGATCCATAAATAATGCAGAATATTTGAAGACACAAAAAAACACAATGTAAAACAAAAATTAGCCATCATTGTATCAAAGATAATTTTGATGTATGCATGTTTACTGTTTCTGACTATATACATGCATGTTTTGAAATAAAAATCACCACAGGAGCACCTGGGTGGGTCAGTCGGTTAAGTGTCTGCCTTCTGCTCAGGTCATGATCCCAAGGTCCTGGGATCAATCCCTGCATTAGGCTCCCTGCTCAGACAGGGGTCTGCTTCTCCCTCTCCTTCTGCCTGCTGCTCTGCCTACTTGTGCTCTCACTCTGTCAAATAAATAAATAAATCTTTTTTTAAAAAAAAAATCACCGTGATATTTACATTGTTTTGTAGCTTTTTCTTTCTACTGACTAATGTATATTTGTCAGGAACTTTTTCAATGTCAGTAAATGATCTACATCAAGATTTTTTCTTTATAATTTTTTTATTTCAGAAGTATTAGCTGTACATTGTTGTGAACTTAGAAAATGGAGAAAACTTGTACGGAAGGAAATAAGTCATTGGGAACCCTATCATCCAGAGATTAATTGCTTTTAATATTTTAGTCTATATCCTGTCAATTGTCTTTAAAAGTTATATAAGTAATAACTCAATGTATTTTCACTATAAAGTTTCAAATATTACAGAAGCATTTTACTCTTTTTACTTTGCAGGTAATAAAAATAATTTTGTTGTTTCTTTGAATAAACTTTAAATATGTTTGTATGTATCTTTAAAAGAAATACAGAAAAGTTTAAATAAAAGCATAAATCATTGGGACGCCTGGGTGGCTCAGCAGTTGAGCATCTGCCTTTGGCTCAGGGTATGATCCCGCGGTCCTAGGATCGAGTCCCACATTGGGCTCCCTGCAAGGAGCCTGCTTCTCCCTCTGCCTCTCTCTCTGCCTCTCTCTCTGTGTGTCTCTCATGAATAAATAAAATCTATCAAAAAAAAAAAAAGAAGCATAAATCACTGGGCTGAAATTAAAGTGTGAGCCCAGCCATTCTCCTTTTTAGGAGTGGGCTCTATGGGAGAATCTGTCCCTTGCCTTTTCCAGCTTTTGAATGACTTTCCACATTCATGTTTTTATGGTTGTATCACTCTAATCTTCAAGGCCAGCATCTTCAAATCTCTTAGCTCTATGTCAAATCCTGCGCTGCCCTCTCTCTTAGGAGGATACTTGTGATTGCATTTAAAGCCCACCTA
Organism: Nyctereutes procyonoides; assembly: GCF_905146905.1. NCBI lineage: Eukaryota > Metazoa > Chordata > Mammalia > Carnivora > Canidae > Nyctereutes > Nyctereutes procyonoides. The sequence goes on along the minus strand of NW_026575041.1, from coordinate 13,923,963 downwards.
AACAATCCAGGATAATTTTCTCATCCTTAACTTAATCACATCTACGAAGGCTCTTTTTCCAAAATAGGTGACATCTTTAGGCTCCAGCAAATAGGGCACGACTATTCAGCTTGCTAGAGCTGTTATCATTGGGTAGGGATGGAGTTCTGTGAGTCAATAGGAAGAAGGGATAGGAGAGAATCTTCTAAGGGCACCAACCCTAAAGTCAGTGTCATTCTTGGGGGGGGGGGGGAAACACAACAAACCACATGATGGCCAGAATGATTGGGTCAAGAAGAAGATAAAGAGGGATCCCTGGGTGGCGCAGCGGTTTGGCGCCTGCCTTTGGCCCAGGGCGCGATCCTGGAGACCCGGGATCGAATCCCACGTCGGGCTCCCGGTGCATGGAGCCTGCTTCTCCCTCAGCCTGTGTCTCTGCCTCTCTCTCTCTCTCTCTGTGTGACTATCATAAATAAATAAAAATTAAAAAAAAATGTTAAAAAAAAAAGAAGAAGATAAAGACAACTGCATTGAGGGAACACAATAAAGATTTTGGAATTCCTTTCAGTTAAGAGTTTGAATGTTTTGCATGTAGGCTGTGGGTTTCAAAAATTTTAAGCTGCTGAATAGTCACCTAAGAATGTACCTGAGATGGCAGAACTAGGAGGGGAGCCCACAGCTGAGGTCCAAGGCTAGAGCCAGAGGCACAAATGGATCAGAGGGCACTGGGGGAGCTATAGATAGAAGACCTTGCAGAAAGATTCTTAATCTCATCATCAGCCACAAGAGAAGTGGAAGGGATTCAAAAGTGGGACTTTGGCGCCAAGAGGAGTTTTCGGCTTTCACAATCCATCTACTGATTTAATACCTGCTATTGATGGTATTCTGCAGATTAAGCTTTTTGAGAAACTCATTTTAAGTGACCTGGTAAGGGGTTGAGCCAGACCTCATGAATACTCAGGGGATGTAGGAGGGGAAATAAGCTGATGGGTGACTTTAATAGGTGACTGGTGACTGGCCAAGGGACATTATGGAAAGACTGTGCCAGACGGTAAGCATTCCATGTAAATACCCCTTTGAAGGCTGAGTCTGCTCTTCTGACTAATTTGGGGGCTTACAAGGATGGTATATTTTTCTCTGAGAGGATAGACTGTTTCGGAGAGCTTGAGTAGATGAATGTTGGCTGTGGGTGGGGACCGTTGCTTCAGCCAACTCTCTTCACCAAAAGCAACTATAGTGGAAGATCAAGCTTTAAATTGAAAGTCTTCAGAGATGACTGGGCTGGGTTTCCCCAGCCACATACAGGAGAAGCCTCAAGGAAGAGGAAAGGGAGAAACACTGTGGTGACATGGAGGCTTTCGCCCAGTCCTCGCCCCTGGTCTGGGCAACTCCTCCACTCTGAGCTATGTTCTTGCTGCCCTCAAAGGGGCTCAGCTATTTTCTGAGTAAGATGGAGAAAGTGTTTGATGATTAAGTGGAGAGAAGGGTTGAGCTGGAACAGTGATTGGCCCCATGTTGGGACATTCCGACCTTAAGAGAGGAGGGGAGCTGAAAGCCAGGGGAAGGGGAGAGGAAGACCCAGTAGAAGGGCATTTCTCCTCAGAAATTGATAGTTCATATGCACAGATGCCAGTAATTTAATAAATGAGTCTTGTAATCCTCTTCCATGAGGGTATTAGTGAAAATGATACTGATAAATTAAAATGCCTTAGGGTTAGGCATCATACTTTTCCTCTTCCTGGAGTTCTCTTCTCCCCCTGGAAAACTACTCATCCTTCAGCATTTAAACTTTCAGTATGAAGTCCACACAACACTTCCATATTCCTACCACCTTTCCATTCTTAGCACATCCTGTGGTTCTTCTTTACTCTGGCTATTCAGTAAAATCCTTGAGGAATATTTACAAATTTTATATATCTGAGTCCCACCCAGATTTACTAAATTAGGTGGGACATAAACATTAGCAGTTTTTGTCTATTTTTAAATTTTTTTTATTTAGTTACTTGAGAGAGAGAGAAAATGAGCAGTGGAATGGCAGAGGGAGAAGCAGGCTCCCCACTGAGCAGGTAGCCTGACATGGGGCTCCATCCCAAGGACCCTGGGATCATGACCTGAGCTGAAGGCAGACACTTAACCAACTGAGCCATCCAGGTGCCCCACATTTGCAGTCTTTAAAACTTCAATAAGTGGTTCTAATTCTGAGGCTGAGACCCACCGAACTATCACATCATAAGCAGAGTATGAATTACTGGAGTATAAAGACTAAACTGCTTTCATTTTGTTTCCCCAGCTTGTTGCATGTTATAAGCACTCAGTAGAAGTTTGTTGAATTATTGAAAGAATTAGTAAGCAGACAGAGCTGGAAAGTATACCATGTGTTAGAGTAAATTTAATGAAAGATTTGTTCTAGGCTGGAGCTGGTCAGGAGTGGTGTGTGTCCACGGCATTGAATGAGGTTTGAGCCCAGAAGGGGAAGCCTAAGGGAAATGGGTTTCAGGGGTTACCAAATGAAGAAGTGAGTATCAAAGACCAACTTGGCCTAGTCTACATTCCTTTGACATAAGATTGCTACACAGTTGGGATGGGATGATACTCAAATAACCTTCTAGCCAGGATGGGGGTGGGGATGGGGGTGCAGTGAGAGCAGACATTCTGGCATCAGGTGCCCTTAACAGGAAATAAGAGAGATGCTGACAAGAAAGAGTTTAAAAATCTAGCTAAGATCCAATCGAAAAACATTCACATAACAACACAACAATTAAACTTAATGATTGCCATTTGTGAGTGCTTACTATGTGCCAGTCTTCACATGAAACTCTTTATAAACACGACTTTGTTGAAAACCATTACTATAGCCCCTTCATGAAGGAATGCAGGTTTGGAGAGCAAAAGTAAGTTGTTACACAGCCAGTAAGAGTTAGAAAGTAGATTTGGATTCAGGTCTAGCTGACTCCAGAACCTGTGCTTTCATGCAGGACACCTCAAGCCTCCTTTTTCATAGCATAGCCTCTGGTTTAAGTGATTACCTAAAATCACATGGTAAATCCTACCATGTCTTTGAGGCTTGGAACAATTCCTGACTCTTCACTGCCTTACAGAATGTATTAGAAAATGGAGTATCTGCAGAACCAAGTAGAGAGGTAACTGAATAGGTTGAGGTTGATATCAGCTTCCAAAAGGGATGAATTAACTTGAAGTTTACTTAAAGGAAGTAAGGAAATATGGAGGAGAAAGAACAGAGCAGCATTAAATCTAGACCTGAAATGTTTGAGAGGAAAAAGCCCAGATTCACCTCTATACCTACAACGTCATTATTCCAAACCTCACCGGATAGCATGCTTGTGTGCACTCATGCACACACATATACTCAGAGATCCTATGAGATTTTCCTAAATACTAATTTTCAACAAATAGATAAAATAGTAAGATTAGAAAGATGTATTTAATCAGAGGTGAGCTGTTTTGACTCAATACTTCTGACACCAAACAGATGTATGTTTTTTTGGTTTGTTTTTGTTTTTTTCTCACACCAGTTCTCTGATTCTTTGGAAACCAGCTGGATGTCGCACAATTTAATTCTAACACTACCTGAAGTTTGTTAGACTTCACAGATTTAAGGGCTCAGTCCTACAAGAGTGCTTATTTTCAGATGCCGATTGCAAGTCTCAAGCCACCCATGTTTGTGCTTCTAAACAACCAGGTATAAATTGGGGATTCCCACTACTCTCTTTTTAGGGTCAGTAATTTGCTAGCACGGCTCACAGAACTCAGGAAGTCACTTCATTTATGTTTCCTAGTTTATTATAAAGGATACAAATGAACGTCCAGCTGCACAGATATATAGAGCAAAGTCTGGAAACATCCTGAGTTTAGGAGTCCTCCTGGAGTTGGGGTGTACCACCCTCTCAACACCTCAATGTGTTCACCAACTTGAAAGCTATCCAAGCCTCATCTATTAGGGTTTTTTAACGGAGGTTTCCTTGCATAGGCATGATTGATGAAATCACTGGCCATTAGTGATAGAACTCAATCTTTATTCCCCTCCCCTACCTACGGTTGAGGGTTGGGGCTGAAAGTTCCAAGCTTCTAATCAAGGCTCCATCTTTCTAGCCAACCCCCCTCCCTGCCAATCTGGAAACTACAAGGCTCCAGCCTCATTATGTTAATGTATCTCATTAGCATACAAAAGATATGGGTTCAAGGGTTTAAGGAGCCATGGGGTAGGAACAAGGGACAAAGACTTAATACTTATTTTTTATTGTACCCCAAGGGATATCTTTGCAGAGAAAGAATGCTGCTTTCTGTATGTATGAAGGAATCATCCTGGAATTTGAGACAGAAAGTCCATATAAATAATTGAAATCATAGTGCAGGTTTAAGTACCTGTTGACTTATGATACACATCCATTCATATGTTGCATATGCACATTTGCAAGGTGTAGCTGATGCGTGCTGTGGGAAAAAGATAGTCCTCTGCAGCTCTTACCAGTTTTATCTTCACTTGGAGTTTTTCCTCCCTTGATTTTTATGTTACATGGACTTGTCTCATGATGGCACCATTGTGACATGTGTACAAGCTGGTCACACCCTGTTCAACTGTTATTTCTTTAAAACCCTCTTTTCTGATAAACTGGACCCAAGGCTAACCCGTTTACCCAGAACTTTAGAATGGTAGGCAAATAGTGAGGCTTCTCCCCAAGAGATTCTAGCTTTTGCTATTGCCACCATTACTTCTAGCCACGCAACCCAAGTTATGATTGGCAGCTCACACATATATACATACAAGATTTAGGAGTAGCATTGTATTGTTTAAAGTTACGTTTTACAATCATCTCAGCCACTGTTTCTGGATGACTACTGTTATGGAGACTTACACCACATTACTGCTAGACTACTTGTGTTATAGTATTCTTATGTCTCATTTGGTTCTCATTTTTGGGCGGTTTCTTTTCTATTGTTTTGTTTCTTAATACATAGGATTTAAGTGTGCATACCTGAGACACTGTTGAAGAAAAGGTTAGTTTTACATTTGAATGACTGGGAAATAATACGATTTTAGTTAGCATTTATTAAAATAAATAAAAGAATTTTTGTGGCTTTGTGTGAAATCAGTTTTCTTGTGGCATTATACTCACACAACATACGAACAGACTAAACAAATGTGTTCCCGTGCTTAACAATGAGCAGTAAGTCCATATTACTCACTAAATGTTTACTGAGGAGGTAATCTGGGACAGATACATATAAGGGAGGGCTCAGACATGACAAGATGCTGTGTACTTAAGTAAAGAAGTCAGAGGCAGTCCCGATCATCCTTTTGTTTAAAATCTTTGCAGGGCCTTGGGTCCAAATTGGTTTAGAATATTCCTCTCCTGCCCAGAGAATTGGCTGAAAGAGCCCAGAAAGGGAAGAGGGAGCTTTAAGAATCCACGTGAGGCTGTGCCTCTGGCTTTCTGCTTTGACCTCTTTGCTCTGTCCTACTACCTTCAGTTTATGTTACATATTAATTATTGCTGTTTTCCTTCTCAACTTTGAGCAAATCCTAGATTTGCCTCTGGGTCTCTACTTGAGATCCTCTCAGTTCCATTCTCTGCACCTTATGGAGAAGTCTCACCCTACTCATAACCAGACCTAGTTTCTGGAAATACAATCCCAGAAGGGCATCCTAGATCCTACTTGCCTGGGAGAGAACTTCAGACATGATCCATAGCTTTGAAATTAAAATTCCTTAGTCTAACACACAAATCCCCTTTAGATCTGACACCTGCTCATCTTTCTAGCTTTGTCTCCTGCCATCCTTCAACTTCTGTGTTATGTTTCAATAGTATTGAACTTCTTGGGCAATTTCTAGAGTAAGTAATTTTATTTTCCATCTCAGTGTTTGCTTTTTCTAGATATGAGCAAGAGCCTAATAAGTACTAATTGCTGAATCAAGATATATCCAAATGTTACCAAAACCAATGGCCAATTTGGTCAAATATAGGATTCATCAGTGAGTCAACAATTATTGAGTATCTATTACATACAAATTATAACAATCTATAAGGATGTCATGATTTAGAGAGGGAGCATATATAACCTTGAGACAGGACAGACTGTGATAATCATATTGAAGGTACAGACAATATTCTATGGGATACTGACAGAAAAAAATATTAATTCTAATTAGAATAATCAAGTCAACGACTTATGGGATGCATACAGGGTGTGCAAATCAGGGCAACCAGCTAATTAATGTTGGACAGAATAGATAGTGGATTGAGTAAGAACTATTACTTGTCAGCTGGTTATTTTGCCCTGCAATGGCCTTAAACTCTGAGTAATAAGGAAGTGAGAAAGTAGAAGAAGGAAGTATGGTAGGACCCCGAGGGAAGGAATTTATTTTTGTGAGGGAAGGAATTTATTCTTGTAAAAAAAAAAAGGAGGAGAAGTGGAACCAAATGCAGGAGAAAGGGGGTAAAGATCATGGATGTAGCATTTTCCAGAGTCTCCTTAGTTTCAAGAATTGGGGAAGGAAAGAAGAGAGCCAACCATAGAACCAAAGGAAGGCTTAGCATCAAAACAAGGAGAAAACAAAAGAAATATAATGTTTCCACATAGGAATTTTGCTATTGTACCACTGCTTATAAAATATTAATACCAGGAATATTGTACTGATGATACAGATAAACAGGTGGCAATGACATGGTTATTGAAGGTGTCTAAGGGAAAATGTTATTATGGTTATTGTTAGAACTATTCACAGAAATTCCCACCCTCCTTTAATGCACAAGATAGTATTGAACTTCCCACCTCCTTCAAAGATTGATGTGGCTACGTGGCTTTCTTTGGCCAATAAAATGTGAGTGGGAGGGACAAACATGTAGAATGAGTGAGAATTACGTTTTAACCACTGAGATTGGGGATTTAAGTATAAGCTAAGCTATCTTTCCTAATACAATTATCCATAAATGAAAAGACTGCTAATATTTATGCTCAGAAAGAGATCTGTGAAAAAAAAAAAAAAGAGAGAGATCTGTGGGACAGGTTGAAGGGGTACTATACGAGATGGAAATAATATAATGCAAGACTTACGATCCCTTTTTTTCTTCCAATAATTCACGTATACATTTTTCTCTTTGTAATATTCTGCTTCATTCACAAACATCCATTTTTTATGATTTCAACTACTGCCTTGGTATGAATCATTAAGAACTCTATGTATCTAGCCCTAAGAATCATATTCTCATTTCTAACTGCCTATAAAGACATGCTCATCTTAGACGATATCTACTTAAACTATTCAGACATGTTTATGTCTAAAAATGAAACTCCCCAGCAAACCAACTGTCCTCCAGAGAAAAACTTATCCACCCTTCATGGTAAACCTAGCTTGCTTCCCCTTCTTTTTCCTCTTTATTCAGTCTCTTCTTGAAAATGCTCCTCACATTTACCACTGCCTCTTCACTCACAACTCAGCTACGTTGCTCCAAACTTACTTATAATAATATAAACAAACTTATAATTGGACCATGGTCACAATCTCACTTCCCCTCCAGCATATCTCCCCACCAATCCATCCCAGACACTCTTCAAGGATCCTCTTCAACCCTTTGGTTTTGTGTCCAATAATCTCTGCAGTGTACTCAACCAGTTCTCTCCCATTGCTTCCCAGCTTTTGTGCTCAGGCTGGCTTCTTTGCTGTGCTGGATAAACCACTCTGCTCAGTCTTACCTCACTACCTGACTAATGATTTTTACTTCCAACTGGGCAAGTGTTCTAACTTGCACTTCCCAGTCAAAAACCCGTCCATCCTGGGGCCCCTGGATGGCTCAGTTGGTTAAGTGTCTGACTCTTGATTTCAGCTCAGGTCATGATCTCAGGGTGGGATCAAGCTCCTCATCCAGCCTGCATCGAGCCCCTTGTTAGGCTCCACACTCAGCCCAGAGTCTGCTTATCTGTCTCTCTCTCTGCTCTTCTCCCCATCCCTGCTTATGCTCTTTCTCTCTAAAATAGATAAATATAATCTCAAAAAAAATCCCACCTATCCTTAAGGCTCATATTAAATTCCTTTTTCTTCTTTCTGTAAGACTTACCCAACAAATGTCATCCAAACAGATCTCTCCCTTTCTCCACCCACACAGCACTTAGTCACAAAGTTCTAAGTTCTTTTAGAAATCATATAGAACAACTCCCCAATTTTATGGTTGAGGTTCAGAGAGTTGGCCAGTCTTGCAACCAGTTTGTGACAGCTGGAACTAGAAGCCAGGTGTCCTGATTTTAGCTTCCATCCTGCTATACTTTTCTACCTTTTCTTTACCAACTAATGTATTTTAGAGTTTAATTCTATCCAATCTCACATTTTGCTTCATTTTTATTAATCATGCACCCCTGATTAGATTATAAGCAGTTTAAGAACAATGAGTGCAGTCTGTATTAGGTACAAGCCCTTATTTTTTGCTTCTAAGGCTGAGGTTCAGAGTAAGGTTGAAATGCAGACCCAAGCCATTAAACCAATAAGTTTTGGAACAACTGGAAATCAGCCAGGAATGTGGATAGAACATTAGAGGAAAAATGAAGATAGTAATTTAAGGTCAGGAACTTAGATGACCAGAGTCAGGGGAATTTAAGGAGATTCCAAAGTACAAACTCCTTAACTGAATTACAGATGATCAGAAAGAGTTAAATCAAGCCACAGTTCCCTTATTCAACACCCAGAATAGGTAATAAGGAGAAGGAAAGAAAAGAGACTCACGAGAGATCCCCAGAAATTTCCCTGTCTAGCTAGAGAAGGTGACCCTAAAAGAGGACACCAAGCATGAGAAGGACTGATATTTTCAAGACTTTTTTTAATTTATTTTAGAAAGAGAGAGAGATAGCAGGGGGAGGAGCAGGGGGAGAGGGACAAACAGGCTCTGCACTGAGTGTGGAACCCGACTCGGGAGACATGGGGGCTCAATGCCACAACCCTGAGATCATGACCTGGCCAAAATCAAGAGTAAGATGCCTAGCTGACTGAGCCACCCAGGCACCTTAAGAAAGCCTGATCTTTATCTTATTAAGGTATAATTAACATACAGCATTATATTAGTTTCAGGTATACAGTATAATGATTTGATATTTGTATACACAGCAAAATGACCACCATAATAAGTCCAGTTAACATCAGTCACCACATATAGTTACAGAATTTTTTTTCTCATTTCTTAGCAACTTGCAAATATTCAATACAATGATAACTATAATTGCCATGCTGCACATTACATCACTATGACTTCTTTATTTTATAACTAGAGGTTTGTAGCTTTTGACCCTCTTCACTCATTTCATCTGCTCCCCATCCGCAAGCCTGAATTTTAATTATGGATGGTCTGGCCAGCCAGAGACAAGCTGAGCAGGGAGGGCAGAGCTACTCTGAGCCAAAAGACAGTATATGTTTTTAACTGGCTTTTGGCACAACCCCAGCCATTCTTGTCTCTTGGGAAGCCTTGCCAGATCTCATCCCTCCTGAATACTGGCCCAGATGCTTGGACTGAGGCCTGTGCCTCTTTACTTCTGTCCTGGCTACAGGACAATGGATCCCATCTACCAGTGAAAGAGTTTGCCGACCTGTGTGGACTCCTTCTGTATCTTATTAACATAAACCACTTAGCATGGAGTATGCAAGGCTTTTATCTCACCTTTCCTTCCCAATTTTATTTCCCACTGTATCTCTTTATATAATCTTAAATTCAGCCACACTGGCAGTCACTATTTCTTACAAGCAATACATAATGTTTCATGCCTCCATGGATTTGCTTGTGTTATTACCTCTGCTTAGAGAAAACTCTAAGGTTTTCCTATTCCCTTTCCAATATTGTATCTGACTGACAAAATCTTATTTGTGTTTTTAAGACCCAACTCATATGCTCTTACTTTAGTCAAATATTCTAAGATTCTCCCTAATTGGAACAGAGCAAGTCTTCATCGTTTGTGTCTTTATTATAGAACTTTAAAAATTCTGCTTTATAGTTGGTATAGTTCTACAGCTTCACCCTATTGTATTTGGGCTCCTTGAGAATAGGAACTGTGTTTTTTTTTGTTGTTTTTTTTTTTTTAAGATTTTAATTATTTATTCATGAGAGAGAGAGAGAGAGAGAGAGAGAGAGAGAGAGAGGCAGAGACATAGGCAGAGAGAGAAGCAGGCTCCATGCAGGAAGCCTGATGTGGGACTCGATCCAGAGACTCCAGGACCACGCCCTGGGCCAAAGGCAGGCACTAAACCACTGAGCCATCCAGGGATCCCAGGAACTATGTTTTAATTATTGTTTACCCTAACAACACTTAGACCATTGTGATGTGCATAAAAAACATTAAATAAATATATTGGGCTAAGTCTTGAATTGGTGTTCTTTTATCCTGTATATTTAAAAACAGACTTTATTCTTTCAGGGCAGTATTAGGTTCAAAGCAAAATTGGGGAGAAAGGACAGAGAATTCCCATAATCATCCCACTCTAACATAACCACAACCTCTCTCACTACCAACATTCTCTACCATGATATTACACTCGCTACAACTAATGAACCTAAATATACACATCATTATCATTCACATTCTGAAGTTTACTTATTTATTTTTTAATTATTTATTTGAGAGAGAGCATGTGCAAGCAGGGGGAGGGGCAGAGAGAAAGGGAGAAGGAGAGAAGCAGACTCCCCACTGAGCATGGAGCCCAACGGAGTGGGGGTGGGGTGTGTGTGGCTTCAGTTCCACAAACCCGAGATCATGACCTGAGATGAAATCAAGAATCAGATGCTTAACCACCTGAGCTACTCAGGCATTCCTCAAAGTCCATAGTTTACATTAGAGTTCATCTTGTAGTTATATATCCTGTGGGTTTTGACAAATGTATAAAGACATGTATCCACCATCATAGTTTCACTGTCCCCAAAATCCTTTATGCTCCAACTATTCATCCCTCCCTTCCTGCTAACCCCTGGCAACCAATGATCTTTTTACTGTCTTTGTAGTTTTGTCTTTTCCAGAATATTATATAGTCAGAATCATACAGTATGTAGCCTTTTCAAATTGACTTCTTTCATTTAGCAATATGCATTTAAGTTTCTTTTCACAGTTTGATAGCTTATTTCATTTTAGTGCTGAATGTTCCATTGTTTGGATGTACTACAGTTTATCTGATCATCTACTGAAGGACATCTTGCAAGGTTTGGGCAATTATGAATAAAGTTGCTATAGACATCTGTGTGCAGGTTTTTGTGTAGATACGAGTTTTCAATTCACGTGGGTAGATACCAAGGAGCACTGTTGCTGGATTATATGTTGAGTATGTTTATTTTTGTAAGAAAGTGCCAAACGACCTTCCAAAGTGGCTGAACCACTTTTCATTCCACCAACAAGTGAGAGAGTTCTTATTGTTCCACATCCTTGCCAGCATTTGGTGGTGTTAGTGTTTTGGTTTTTTGCCCTTCTAATATGTAGCGGTATCTCATTCTTGTTTTAATTTGCAATTCCCTAATGACATATGATGTTGAGCATCTTTTCATAAGCTTACTTGCTATCTGTATATCTTCTTTGGACAGATGTTATTCTCTATTTTTAACATAATAAAAATAAATACTTGCCAGTTATTCAAACAGCATACAAGTTTACAAAGTAAAAAGTCAAGCTTCTCTTTCCCTCAATCTCATTACCCGAAAGTAATCACTGTTAACATTTTCTTAGTCTTCCTTCAAGGCATTTTTGTGCACAGTTACATACTTACATATGTATATTTTTACATAACTATACAGTTTTTCTTTCAATAGTATTTTGTGAATTACTTTTAAAATGGATGCTAATGACATATTACTTTAATATATCTTGAAAATATTTCAATATCAGTAATGACTGCAGGATATACCAGAGGATGAATGTCCTATAAAGTAATTAATCAATCCCTTAATGGACATTTAAGTTGTTTCTATCTTTTCTTTTACCTTCAAGAAATTCTAAAACAAATCATTCGGGATGGACGCCTGGGTGGCCTAGTGGTTGGGTGTCTGCCTTCGGCACAAGGTGTGATCCTGGAGTCCCGGGATTGAGTTCCGCAAGGGGCTCCCTGGGTGGAGCCTGCTTCTCCCTCTGCCTGTGTCTCTGCCTCTGTCTCTCTGTGTATCTCTCATGAATAAATAAATAAAATCTTTAAAATCTTAAAAAAAAAACCCACTATACACACACACACACACACACGTGTCTTTGTACAAACATGCTGGTTTTTCTGTAGGATAGATATGTAGAAGAGATATTAGAAACCCAAAGGGGAGATAGGTTGATATCTAAAATAGGGAAGGGCGGGGGAGACCAGGTAAGACTTCATTCAGGTAGTGACATTTAAGCAGTCTTAGAAAATTAGTCGGTGCCCGCTGGATACTCAGAGGGTGAAGTAGTGCTTTCTAAGCAAAGGAATGGAGGGCATAGAGGCACAAACGCCTAGGGTGCATTTCAGGAACTGCAAGTAGTCATTCTGACTAAAGAGAAGGTGGGTGTGGGTGTAGGTGGTGGCAGGGGAGGCCTGATAAGAGATGACACTGGAGATTTCTGCCAGGGTCAAATCACAGAGGGCCTCCTGTGTTCCACAATAAGGAATCTGGAAACTCTTCTGACCTGAGAGTGTCACTGAGATTGTGTTCTAAAGCTTTTGAGGGCAACCACAAAGTAGAAAACATGTGAAAATAGTCCTAAATACCTACTACCCTTGTTGGATTTCTCTCTTTCACCTGGATGCAGCCAAACCTTCATTCCTGAATGATCTGCACACCTATTTGCCCCGGTGAGTACTTGGATAAAAACTTCCCACCAACTCCTAAGGGAAGTTGCTGTATTTCTCTAGGTCTCAGTTTCCTCATCTATAAAATAATAATTATCCTCTGTGGTACAGGACTTTACTTTTTTCCCCCAAATGTTTTCAGATTGCATGACTCATGAGTATCAGTCTGGTATAATTACAGGGAAACCAACAAGAACAACAATAATCAGAAAGACCTGGGTTTGAACCCTGGCTCTCCATTTGCTGACAGAGTGACTATGTGACATGTCCCTGAACCTTGTATAAACCATGTATAAAATAGGATAATGTACCTACCTGTGCTTGGTGCATTGTTGATGCCCAATAAGTAAGTAGTGGTAGTTTTATATTCTTTTAAAAAGTTTATATCTACCCCATAAGGTAAGTGGAATCCAGGATCAGGATCAGGCCCTGAGCTGAAGGTCTAATGTCACCTTAAAGGTGAAGACCCAGAGGCTTACAGATATTAGTGATTTGTCAAAAAAAGCAGCCAGCCAGGTCAGTGGGCTCAAAGTCAAGTCCTCACTCTAAAGTTAGCACTGTTTCCACTAAAGCTGTGCAGCATCTCACCTCTCAGTGAAAGGATGGGATCCAGATCACTGTGATGCCTGTCAAATAAATGATTTCATGAATATATTAGAGAGCCCCATGCCTCCTCAAGTCTGAGTTACACAGGCCTGAGTTACTTCATACTCCTAATAATTCCTGAGTATGTAACTGGAATACTATAAACTCATGTCTAACTTCAGCATCTCTGTTACCTGCAAACCTGTGGGGACATCACACATTGATGCTAAGATTCCAGATATCCTGGTCACTTAAAGGGCTGCAGTACAGGTGGTAAAATGAAGGGTGGGACTTCCCTTTTTACGGGTAACAGTACACTACTTTCTGGGAAGCTTGCAATAATGCAACTTTTCAGAAAAAGACTGTCACTATTTTTAAAAAATTAAGAGATGAGATCATGACACAGAAAGAGATGACTTCTATGAGAAGGAAATAGAAAGAAAAAAGAGGCAGTGGCCAGAACAAAGGAAGACAAAAGGAAATTTGGCACAGGAGTCAGTTTTGTTAGTGGTTCAATGTCACTGGAGTGTTTGATGCATGTAGGGGAGTAGAAAGAATTGACACTAGAAAGATCACAATGGGTTGTTTGGACTTTATCCTGAAATTGCTGAAGGATTAAAAAAGGATATTAATATCACAACAACAACAACAAAATAACAATGATATTGTTATTGCTGTAGGCTGAATAATGGTTCCCCAAAGACATTCACATTCTAATTCCTGGAACCTGCAACTATGCTACCTTACATGGTAAAAAAGGACTCAGGTATGGTTAAGGGATGCAGGTATGGTTAAGTAAGGATCTCGAGATGGGGAGATTTCCAGGAACTCTGGATGGGCCCAATGTAATCACAAAGGTCTTTCAAAGGAGAAGCCAAGTGGGTTAGAACAAGAAAAGGAAGCGTGTCAATGGAAGCAGAGGTCAGAAAGAAAGAGATTGGAACATAGTACCTTGCTGACTTGGCAGATGGCGGAAGGGACCATGAACCAAATGCAGACAGCTTCTAGAAGGTGGAAAAGTCAAGGAAATCCTTTAGGACCTGCAAAAGGAATGTGGTCCTGCTGATATTTTGATTTTAGCCCCATTAAGACTCCTCTTGAACTTCTGTCCTCCGAAACTGTGAGATAATAAATTTGTGTTGTCTTAAGCCACTAAATTTATAATAATTTGTTACAGCAGCCAGAGGAAGCTAATACAATTATTATAGTTACAATTTAATGTGTATCTGTCTATTCCATACAAAATATCTTATATACATTAACCCTAACCCCAGGGCCAAAGTCATAGGTATTCAACCTATGCTGTCACAGAAGCCTCCACGCTTACAAGGGTCCTGATCTTGGTTTAATGACTTGTTGCTGCCTTGAAACCCTTAATTATTTAACAAGGAGCCATCCTGCATTTTCCTTTTGCACTTGAGCTCCACAAATGACATACAGAGCCATTCCTTCCTATTCCTATTCCTAACAACAATCCTTAAAAGTAAAGGTTATAACCATTTTGCAAATGAAATTGGGAATCAGAGAGAGAGAGAGAATAGCCCAGTAACAAAAGCCTGGAGTCAGATGGCAGATTCTACGACTTACCAGTCATGGGCCCTAGGACAAGTTTATTAATTTTTTCTGAGATTCAGTTTCCTCCCTTGCACAGTAATTATAATATGCACCTCACAGAGTTGTCACACAGCACTGGCAAAGAGTAGGGACTCAAATAGGTGATAGTTATCATTGCTCAAAGTCCCAGACTTAGCAAGAGCCGAATGTGGATTTTTATGTCCATACTTTCCACACTACCTCTCCTTTCTCTTGGGCTTGTATTTTGGAAGATTACTCTGGCAGAAGGGGATTGATGGAGGGTAAGACTAGAGGCAGGGTGACCAGTTCAGAAATTGTGGCAATGTAGTAGACAACTTTGGAAAGACTGCCCATCTCATGCCCTCTCTTTTTCTCTGATAATTGCCTCTAATACATGAAGGTCATCCTCTAGCAGCTGTGTTTCCATCACATGATGCAGCCTCTCCACTGTTTTGATCTTTTTTGATCCTCAGACTCTCCCAGAAATGTACTAGTTTGATGTATGAGAGAAATGCAGAGGCTGAGGATTGTTGGAACCAAGTCATATCCATAACAGACCCTGTAGGGAAGGCCCATGGGCTACCTGTTTGCTGTTTGGGTCCCTAGAATGGCCCTAGAACCTGCCTTTCCACGGTGACCCAATCCCTCCTTTCATCCCATTCATGTATCCATTCACTAAATCTTTTCATCTTCCTTCCTAAAGTGACAAAATTACAACCAATAGAATCCTAACTAATACATGTAAAAATGCCACAATTATTTGGAGAAATAATGAAAACACAAATGAAATTAGTGTGATATGTTTGGAGAAAAGAAGTACTTGAGAGACATTTAGGAATATGTAGGGTGGTGAAGGAGTTTGGAGTGACTTCCAGGTTTCTGACTTGGGCAATTGGGTTGCTATCATCATAAAGATAGGGAAATGGGAAAAGAAGGAGTGTCTGGAGGTAAAAATACTGGACTTGAGAAGCTCAGGGACCATTCAAATAGACATGTACAGTTGGAAGTTGGAGAAGCACATCTGGAATTCAATTTGAAGTTGGAGATAAATATTTTGGGAGTTTCCAGCATTTACATAGTCATGATTGCCATGGGAGTAGATAAGATTGCCAGAGTGTTAAATGAGAAAAGGAAAATCCTGAGAATCAGATCCTGGGGAATACCAATCTCTAGGAGGCAGATAAAGGAAAAGAAACTCTCAAAGGAGATAGAGAAGGAAAGGTCAGAGATGGGGGAGCAGAAATGGGAGAGGAACTAAATCAGGCTAAAGTATGAAAATGCAGGTGTCTAAAAACTGACCATTTAAGGAGCATTCTTCACCTATGGCTGAGGCTGCAATCACCCTATCAAACACAACTGAACCCATGTTCACAAACCCAGAGAATTCCTTTAATTTCATCTGCTACCTTTTGCTTCAACCCCTATATTTTATTGCACTAGCTGGCCTCTTCGGATCAATGACTCAGTTACAGTGAGTACATGATGGCCCTTAAAATATTGTAAGTTTCCTAATAGTAAAAGAAATGCCAATCAAAACAACCTTCATGCTCTATCATATATCTATAATATTAATGCACAGAAACGAAGCAATAAAGCCCTTTGTTGGCAGAGGCTGTGGGGAAGCAAGTAGGCATGAGTTTGGCAACTGGCATTTTTTACACAGTCAACCTTTGCAGAGTAACCTGGGAAGCTGCAATAGAGCTGTGTGTGCCCTTTGTTCCACTCTGGAATGTACCTCAGGGAAATAAACTAAAGGAAAAAAGGGGTAAGTGGCACAGAGCCTAGTTCTACTACTTCTAACAGCATAAACCTGAGGACAATACAAATCTTCAATTCTAAAGTAATGCATTAATAATATCAAAGTAACTGCTTCGGAATATGGTTTATGGCCATTAAAAATGCAACTATTTTGGATATGGAAATGTAACTAAGAAAAAATATGACTGAGAAATAATGTAACTCAAAAAAAAGCAAAGCACACCAACTTGGGCAAGGATGTGGAGAAACTGGAACCTCATATACTGTTGGTCAGAATGTAAAATTATTCCTAGAGAGTCAGGAATGAAATTTGACCCAACAATTTCACTCATAGAGAAATGAAAACATATGCCCACACAAAAACTTATACATGAATATTCATAGCAACATTATTTATAATAGCTCAAATGTGGAAACAATCCAAATGTCCATCAACTGATGAATGGATAGACAAAAGGTGGTGTATCTAATGGAATATTATTTGCCCACAAAAAGGAATGAATTGCTGTTACATTCCTCAGCATGTATGGGCCTTGAAAACATTAGGCTAAATGAAAGAAGCTAAATACAAAAAACCACATATTACATGATAGCATTTATATGAACTGTCCAGAATAGGCAAATCTATAGAGACAGGAAGTAGATTAGTAGTTGTTTTAGGCTAGGGTGGTGGGGAGAATGGGAGGATCAGTGGGTCATTGCTAAAAGTTTCAGTTTCTTTTTGAGATAAAAATTTCCTAAAATTTGGGCAGCCCGGGTGGCTCAGCGGTTTAGCACCTGCCTTTGGCCCAGGGTGTGATCTTGGAGTCCTGGGATCGGGTCCCACGTTGGGAGCATGGAGCCTGCTTCTCCCTCTGCCTATGTCTCTGCCTCTCTCTCTGTGTGTGTGTCTCTCAAGAATAAATAAATAAAATCTTTAAAAAAAATTTCCTAAAATTTGATTGTGGTGATGGTTGTACTAAAAACCATTGACTTGTACACTGTAAATGGGTAAATATGTGATATGTGAATTATAGCTATAAAACTGTTGCAAAAATTCTTTAAAAAGATCATTGAATTGTGTGTTCACAGTGAGTGAATGTTATAAAATATTATAATACTTCAATAAAGCTTTTAAAAAATGTTTAATTAATTAATTAATTAATCTTAAGATTTTATTTATTTATTCATGAGAGACACAGAGAGAGAGGCAGAGACACAGGCAGAGTGAGAGGGAGAAGCAGCCTCCATGCAGGGAGCCCGATGCAGGACTCGATCCCGGGTCTCCAGGATCACGCCCTGGGCTGAAGGCGGTGCTAAACTACTGAGCCACCCATGCTGGCCAAAGCTTTTTTTTTTTTTAAAGCAAAGCACAAATTCGTTGCTATTTTATATATATCTGTATTTTTCTTAAAAAAGGCAGAAAGAGACTGGAGGTCAGTAGAGGTTTAATAGCAATACATTTGATTTGGGATCTAAAGGCCTGGTCCCATTCCTCATCCTGCCATTTCTAACAATGTGACCTTGGGCATGTTATGGCAATTCTGGGTTTTAGTTCTTCCATTTGTACAACAGGTATATTAGTCCCTACCTTACATGGTTATTTTGAGGCATAAATGTTTAGTGGGTTCATTTTCTTGCCCTTTTGGATGGCTTAAACATGAGGTTAAAGACTGTGGCAATAAAAAGTGACATAACATATGTTAAAGGCATTTGAAAGTGAAATCTTCCATAAAAAGATAAGATAGTCTGGATCCTGATTCTTTACTGTAGCTTAGGAAACAGCATGAACAAAGCCTCAGCCTTAAAAAGAAAGGACCCTCCCTTTCTTTGCCTAGTGCCTTGGAAAATACCTTCATCACTCGCTGTGTGGAAATTAAGAAAAGCTTTCCACTCTCTGAAACACTGGTTATAAAGGTAATTTGGGGGCGACACAAAGGAGCTAAAGGTGTGTTAATGCCAAGTAACCATAGCAACATGCTCTGCTGCTCTATCCCTCCCATTCCTGAGCCTACCCCCAGATGAGACGAACACGGGAACTAAGCCATTCTACATGAAATTTTCTCCATATGCAGATAGGGAAGGCATTTACACTTCCCTACAAATAATGTTTGAAGGGAGAAGCTCTCTGAATTTTTAAAAAAACAATCACTTCTTCTTTCTTCAGAATCAAATTCAAGATCCTATCTATACCCCTCACAATGCCTGGCATGTGGCAGGTAGTCAATGTATAGTCATGCAGTGAATGAATGATCAGAATTTACCTAGAAGCCCAAGGTTGAAACGGAACACCATTGTTTATAAGGCAGAAGAGACTAATAAAATGTGCACCAGGAATTTCAGAAAGGATTTCTAAAATCATATTCCACATAATTTGGTGTCTGTTCCAAGCCACACAGCATTTCCACATCTGGATCTGCCCCATTTATTAAACTGCTTCAGCCCATAGCAAATTCCCCTCAAGTGTCATGCTTATTATTTTGAAAGAACACAGTGTTACCCCACCAGTGTTATTCAACCTGTTATATTGCACACATTTTCAAATGCTGTGCAGGAACAATATGTAAAAATGACCAGTTAATGGATGTGCTGTTCTCTACCCTTCTAACTTCTGTGGCTTGATCTCAACAGACGAGGGAGCCTGATCAGGCCCACATCTGGGTAAATCGTTTACTCCTCCTAATGGGCAGAGGCAAATATCCCTACTGCCAGAAGGGCTGTTTTCAAAATCATTCTTCAGAGGCTGGCAAACCTTCCTCAACTTCAGGAACCAGTCTCTCAATCCCACCGTGGAGTCAGGCTTTGGAAAGGGCTCAGAGCTCAAGAGGAATTCTGTATCCATTCCTTCCTCACACAAATATGCTCACATTTTTGACACAACTCGTGGGCCACCTCCCTTCCAGAAGATATTTCCTTCTTGTGATCTCCTTGGCCATGTTGTGAAATGCTCAGGTCAAAGACGAAGAATAGAGAACAAGACCAAGGTGGTCATCACCAGACTTGCAGTGAATGTCCTTGAACCAGCCATCACAGCACCTATTAATTGCTGAGTGATGGCACTTTGCAAACATTATCTCAGTTAATCCCCAAAACAGTCTTAGAAGGCAAGTAGTTTTGATTCATTTTACCTTTGAGGAAATTAAGACTCAGAGAAGTCTTATAATTAGTCAGTGGCTGCGCCATTTTTAAACCAGGTCTGACTGAGTATATATGGTTGGTTGCATCTAAAAGAGCTAAAAACAGCAGCAGCAGCAGCGCTAAGCTGGTGCCAACACTATTATGCACTAAAGATTTGGGGAGAGCAAAGGGAGAAAAACTTGGTTCTGACAATACCCAAATAATGCTTAGACTTTACTAATTTTAGACCTTAATTGGAGTAACATATGTGTCATGGTTAATGGCAGTAGGAAAGGGGATCCCTGGGTGGCACAGCGGTTTGGCGCCTGCCTTTGGCCCAGGGCGCGATCCTGGAGACCCGGGATCGAATCCCACGTCGGGCTCCCGGTGCATGGAGCCTGCTTCTCCCTCTGCCTGTGTCTCTGCCTCTCTCTCTGTATGACTATCGTAAATTTAAAAAAAAAAAAAATGGCAGTAGGAAAGGAGTAAGCAGGAAATACCAGAACCAGATTCTGCTAATCAGAAAGATTAACCCATACCAAAGCTAGTTTTGCCTCTAATGCTCCTTTTCCCTCTCCCCTTCCACCCTTCGAGACCCATCTTTTCTGTAAAAGCTCTCCTGACCACCCACGCAATCCTCAGCATTTATCCTTTGCTCAATGTTCTCTTTCTACTTTGTTGTATCTCAGTTACAGCCTTTTCTTATCACATTTTATTTTAGTATCTTATTTATCTTTCTTCTCTACCTGGCCAGAACACTTTGAGCCCAGCACCTGTGTCTTTTTTTTTTTTTTTAGAGTAATCTCTATGCCCAACTTGGGGTTTGACCTCACAATCCTGAGATCGAGAGCTGCGTGCTCTACCAACTGAGCCAGCCAGGTGCCCCTGTCTTTGTTATCTTTGTACCCAGTACCTTGAACAGTTCCTGGTACATAAAAAAATCTCATGACCTTCTAATCTTAGTTCTCCAATTTAATTTTCTTTTAATTTATTTTTAAAAATTTTATTTATATTCAATTAATTAACATATAATGTATTATTGGTTTCAGAGGTAGATTTCAGTGATTCATCAGTCTTATATAACACCCAGTGCTCATTATATCACGTGCCCTCCTTAATGTCCATCATCCAGTCATCCAATCCCCCCACCCCCAACCCCTCCAGTGACCCTCTGTTTGTTTCCTATGATTAAGAGTTTCTTATGGTTTGTCTCTCTCTCTGATTTCATCTTGTTTTATTTTTTCCTCTCTTCCTCTAGGATCCTCTGTTTTGTTTCTTAAATTCCACATATGAGTGAGATCATGTGATAACTGTCTTTCTCTGATTGACTTATGTTGTTGCAAATGGCAAGATTTCTTTTTTTGATGGCTCTGTAGTATTCCATCGTTAAGTTTTCCAATTTCAAGCCAGTATCCTCACTTTCCCAGCATTCTGACTTGAATGGGACTTTTGAGTGCCTTAGATAGGATAGTTGTCAGAGATTACATATTTTTATTGGCTGTGAAATATGGGTCTCATGGAAGGCAGAATATGTCTTCCCTTTATGGAATTTGGGAAAGAGGCCAGACAGTTGCCCTCCTAGATCCCTGGCAACTGGAGTGCAAGCATTAGAGCTAAGCTCAGACCAGCTGATATCTCTGCCCAAACCTTGACTCTGAAGTGAATGACCCAAGAAATAGGGACAGTTTAGAATTTGGGCTGGTGGCACCAATGGTGTCCACTGCTCAATGGGAGTGGCAGCAACATTTTGAGATATTTCTGTGATATAGTCTTTCTGTCTTCTGAGATGGCCTCCTTTGCTTCATGTCCATTTTCCAAGCTTGATTTTCTAGTCTTGCAGCCGATTCTGTGATTTTCCTGATATCTCTTTTTTTTTTTAATTTTTATTTATTTATGATAGTCACACAGAGAGAGAGAGAGGCAGAGACACAGGCAGAAGCAGGCTCCATGCACCGGGAGCCCGACGTGGGACTCGATCCCGGGTCTCCAGGATCGCGCCCTGGGCCAAAGGCAGGCGCCAAACCGCTGCACCACCCAGGGATTCCCCCCTTCCTGATATCTCTTAAAGAAACTCTTGTTCTGCTTAAAATAGCCAGAGCTGGCTTCTGTTATTTGCATCTGAGAGCCCTGACTGATACACCTAATGTAGGTGATCCTGGATTCTGGGAAGCCAAAGGCCAACAACAAGTAACTTGTCCCTGATCCAATGCCAAAACAGAGATACAGGATTACCTTTCAGTCTGCTGTACTGTGTTTTCCATTGCCATGATCAGACTTTGTCCTCACAACATCTCTACCTATATAGACAGGTGGGTGAGTAGTAAAACAGACTTTTTTTATTTTAAGATTTTATTTATTTATTTGAGAGAGATGGAAAGTACGAGCAGGAGAGACAGAGACAGAGAAGCAGACTCCCTGCTGAGCAGGAAGCCTGACACAAGGCTTGATACCAGGACTCTGGAATCATGACCCGAACTGATGGCAGACGCTTAAACCAACTGAGCCACCCAGGCACACCATAAAACAAGATTTTAAAATGAGAAAAGTAAAGCTCAATGAAACTAAATGGATTCCCTGAGGTCCCCAAATTAGTGACAGAACCCAGACTATAATCCTCACTTCTTGATTTCTAGCCAGAGGATTTCACTTAGATAACACTGAATGACTAACCTGCATTGAATTTTAAAGAATTCATTCATGAATATTCATCTAGGATCTGTTATATGCCAGTCATTGAGTAGTAGGACAATGGGTTTCATCTTATTCTAGCCTCAATATTCTGTTTTCTGAAAAGTATTGTTATTAGTATAAATATGTGTATATATAAATATATTTATTAATATGTTAATATATCATATAATAATATATTAATAATAAATATAACTTATATTTGAGCAGTAGTATAATATTGTTAAAACCTATCCAGAGGGGTGCCTGGGTGGGTAAGTCGGTTAAGCGTCTGCCTTCAGCTCAAGTCATGATCCCAGTGTCCTGGGATCCAGCCTTGCATCAAGCTCTCTGTTCAGCGCTGAGTCTGCTTCTCCCTCCCTCTCTGCTCCTCTCCTGGCTCGTGCTCTCTCTCTCAAATAAATAAATAAAAATCTTAAAAAAAAACAAACCAAACTAGCCAGACTGCATGGGGAAAAATCCTGACTTTCCCACTTAGAGCTTGTATATTGTACATCCTCAGCCTCCTACCCATAACCTTTAGGCACTCACCTCGACCGCCAAAGTCTGCTTACAGAAAGTACTTACAACTCACTGTATGAAGAGCACACTTTGCCTTTGTGCAGGGGAAACTAGGAAAGCCAGAGTTAACATCCTGAGCAACAGTCCTCAAACAACGATAGAGATTGGTGAGACATACTCCAGCCTCCTCACCTCTTGGTGGGAATTAACTCTAAAGAGTATTCCTCATAGTCTCCCAAAATTCCCCAAAGGGACTGAAATCCAGTTGTCCTTAGTGGTAACCTGCTTGATAGCATACACCTGCCTGGCTCCTTGCCACTCATTTCCCTACTCCTGAGCTGGCATTTCGTGGGGTCAGTCCCACCCTGCCAAAAGCTGCTTGTACTTGGATCCTTTTCTAATAGTCTACTTCTGGGGGGAAACTAAACTAAGACACCATATGACCCCGGGAAAATGACTCAAATAATAACCTGCAAAATGAAGATAATATTACTGGCCTCCTACGGGTGACTCCATGAAAGAATTTAGCCTGATCCCTGGCATATAATCAGCAATTAGTGTTAGCCATTGTTATTGCATGTAGCACTCTGTACTCTCAGAGAAGTGAGCCACATATTCTTCGACTTCTTCCTGCACAATCAGGGAGCCTGGCTGTCCTCTCTAGCTTCACCACTAGCCACCCCACCAAACTTCCTGTCTCGCTGAATGACAGATGCCGTTTTATGCTTCAGCCCTGCTCTCCCATGAGCACATCTCCAAAACGACCAGTCTCTCTCACATATTTGTGATTCAGCACGTGTTGCCCTCCTTGCCACACATGCTTCCCCCTCCCCACACTCATCTCCCAGTAATGCCCACCTGTCTATCAAGCTTCCACCCCACTTTCCCTCTTCTAGGAAATGTTCTCAACTATCCTTCCTTCCTTTTCTGTTTCGTCCATACTACACACACCACACATACACACAAATACACATATACATCCCACAATGGGGCCATGAAAAGAGAGCACCTAACCCAGATGTGATGTTCTTCCTCCTGCAGAGCACCATACAATTGTGATTATTTGCTTTCTTACCTGCCTCCTTCCCTAGCTTGTGAGCATCTTTGCAGCAGGGACTGTGTCTTTTATTTCTGGTGCCCAGGCTATTGCCCATCTCAAAAAATGTAAAATTATTTATTTTATTTTTTTAAAAGAGTTTATTTATTTATTTGTTAATGAGAGACACACACAGAGAGAGGCAGAGACACAGGCAGAGGGAGAAGCAGGCTCCATGTAGGGAGCCTGATGCGGGACTTGATCCTGGGTTTCCAGGATCAGGCCCTGGGCCGAAGGCAGCGCCAAACTGCTGAGCCACCCGAACCGCCCAAATTATTTCTTTTAAATAAGTGAATGTAAACAAACCTTTGGAGTAGGGGTATTATCTGTATTTTTCAGTTGAGGAAACAACTGGGAACTTGAGCTGACTATATTCAAGGTCATACAATTAATACGTGGTCAAAGAAGAACACAAAACCAATCCTTTGCTTCAAAGTTGAAGATACGGTTGAGGGGTTTTGTGCTAGAGATGGCCTTTGTATCCCTTCTACTTCCACATCTTCTGCTTAGAAAATAAACTATCTCCACAGCCTTGGAGGGAGAGAGATTTTCCATTCAAAATAACCCAATCCTCAACCATGGTTGATGGGCTCAGAAGTGGACAGATATCTGACCTAGGAGGAAGCCTGGGCAGACCATCTCTCTTGGGAATCCAGAGGACTGCACCAGTTGGCTGCATGCGCTGGAACTACAAGGTGGCAGAGAATAAGGCTGATATTTAGAGACTTCTGTTTTGAGTTATGTGATTATGGTCTAAACCCAGTAGACCACTTATGTGGTCAATTGAGATCATACAAGAGAATTCACACTTTTTATTTAAAAACTTTGATCTGGGGATCCCTGGGTGGCGCAGCGGTTTGGCGCCTGCCTTTGGCCCAGGGCGCGATCCTGGAGACCCGGGATCGAATCCCACGTCGGGCTCCCGGTGCATGGAGCCTGCTTCTCCCTCTGCCTGTGTCTCTGCCTCTCTCTCTCTCTCTGTGACTATCAAAAAATAAATAAAATAAAATAAAATTAAAAAAAAATAAAAAAATAAACAAAAATAAAAACTTTGATCTGTTTTTAAAAATAAAATTTCACCTTTTTTTTTAAGATTTACTTATTATTTGGGGGAGAGAGAGACAGAGAGAGAGTGTGTGTGTGTGTGTGTGAAAGAAAGAGAGAGAGGTGGGGGGGAGGGGCAGAGGGAGAGAGAGAATCTTAAGCAGGCTTCATGTCCAGTGTGAAGCCTGATCCATGTCTTGATCCCATGACCCTGAGATTATGACCTGAGCTGAAATCAAGAGTTGGATGCCCAATCAACTGAGCCACTCAGGTGCCCCCTCAAATTTCATCCTTGTAAAATTAATTATGCTTCAATACCATAGATTAAAATAGACTGAAAGAGCAAATGAAAAATTTAATTCTAAGTATTAGTATTTACACAATTTGGTATCTTGCTACTTATGATTACTTCATCAACTTAATATCATCTGGGTTCTTCTATACATTTCTGCTCAGCCCTAAATAAATACAGCACAAAGTTATAACTATACATAAACATGTTAAAGGGTAAGTCAGATTATGTCACTTCTCTGACCTGGAAGGCACTGTCTGATCCACCATCTGTTATGTAACTGCTCTGATCTCCTATCATTCCCATCTTTGCTATGCTGGCCTCCATATTCCTTCAACATGCCAGGCACATTCTTGCTCTGTGGCTGTAATAGTTTCCTAGGGCTGCCATAATAATGTACCATGAATTGCGTGGCTGAAAACAACAGAAATTTATTGTCTCACAGTTCTGGAGCCTAGAAGTTAAAAAAATCAGGGTGTTATCAGCGCCATGTTCCCCCTGAATCCTGTAGCAGAGACTATTCCTTGCTTCTTCCTAATATTTGTTTTTTAATATTTTATTTATTTATTCATGAGAGATACACACATGGAGGCAGAGATATAGGCAGAGGGAGAAGCAGACTCCCGATGCAGGACTTGATCCCAGAACCCAGGGAACATGACCTGAGCCAAAGGCAGACATGCTCAACCACTGAGCCACCCAGGCGCTGCCCTCTTCCTAGTCTCTAATAGTGGTCATCAATCCTTGGCATTCATTGACTTACAGCTGCGTCACTACAACCTCTGATAATTATCATTTAGCAAGCAGTCTTCCTAAATATCTGTGTCTCTGTGTCCTCTTTTTTTGTTGTTTGTTTGTTTTTTCTTTTTCTGTGTCCTCTTGTAAGGACATCAGTCATTCATACTGGATTGGCCATCTCTAATGACCTCATCTTAACTTGACTCCATCTACAAAGTCCCTATTTCCAAATAAGATCAAATTTCACAGGTACCAAGGATAGGATTTAGGATTTCAATATATCATTTTGGAGACATAATTCAACCCACAACAATGGCCCTTGCAGTTGTCCCTTCTGTCTGAAATGCCCTTTCGCCAGATGTCTGCATTACCACCTCACTTCCTTCTGGTCTTTAATATTACTTTCCTTGTGATGTCTTCCTTAGCCTCTTATCTGAAATGGCAGCATCCATTCCCCATTTCCTAGTTCCTGCCACGGCTTTATTCTTTTCTTCAGCATTCATCATTAGCATGGTATATATGTTGTATTTCACTTATTTATGTTGTTCATTTTCTGCCTCCCCTGGTGTAATGTAAATATCCACATGCAGAAGGCAATCAGTGAAATAGAAGTTCATGGTGTTTTTTTCTTTTTTTCTTTTTCTTTTTTTTTTTTTTAAGAGAGTTTGCATGTTCTGTTTCCTGTGAAAAAGTAAAGTTTCCAGCATGTTTCTTCTGGTCATGGGGTTCCAGTTATAAGACTGAGAGCCTCTGTGGAGAAGGGGGGTTTACAAAGAACAGAGAAGATAGAGTTCCAGAGAATGAGGAAACTCTAGTTTATTACTAACAGACCATGCTTAGTTCCAGAACAGACAGGGCAGGAAAATACTCACTTTCTCCAACAATCAAGAAGCCAAGAAAGAGATTTACTAAGTTGGGACAGAAGGGAAGGAAGATAATGCTTTTTTTGGCCTCCTGGATAACTACAGATCAGGATCTTAATTGAAAAGTAGAACTATTTTCTTTATCTGGCTTTGCCATGGACTAGCTGTGTGACCTTCGGCAACATTTTACTTTTCTCTGAGCCTTCATTTTCTCAGTGTTAATTGAGGCAGTTGAATTAGACAGTCTCTTCAGTCTCTTTCAACCATGCCAGTCTGTGTCACCTCAAATTCTAACCTCCATGAAGGTGGATCTCCTCTTGTTTTCCTCCAGGTACCTAGCACCTAGCATAGGGCCTGACACATAGTTAACACCTAGAATGTTAGTGGAAGTACTAGCATAGAATGAATTGGTAAGGATTGAATAAACTATCTAGGTAACCTCTGAAGGAGAGGAAAGAGAAATCAAGGAATCTCATTCCATAGAGTCATATAGAAGATGTTTTTAATAAACTTGAAATCTTTATTGTAACCAAAAAGCCATTTCCTGAGGTTTGTTTTAAATATTCAGAGCATCAGACAGTGGAGTATAAAGTTATTTAAACCAACTCTGTGCCCCTGAGGGCCTTACCGCTTTTTGTTGGGGAGACAGGAAATGCATACCACAGATGCAAAACTACAGAAGGAGTCAGCAGCAGAGCCTGGTCAATGGTACTTATACTTTAAGAGCTCACAGTTTGCAGGGTTCTTGGAGAAGTCTGAGAGGGAGAGACAAGCTGAGAGACCTCTTGTGGTTCCTGACTCTTCCACTCTAGCTCCTGGACACTTTGTCCAACCCAAGCTGGGACCAAAAAGCACAGCAGGCGGGGTACTCATCGTTGTCCTCTGTACCCTCCTGGGGCCATTGGCAGGTAAAAAACAAACCACCCTCTGCTTTTCTGTCCTGTTCCAGATTCTTGAGTCAAGTCAGATTTTTGCCCAGTTCAAGCCAAGAATTGCTCTGTATCAGCCAACTCCCTGCAAGTCAGCTGACTAATGGTTTTCTATCTTCATTTGAAAACAGCCTAGAAAAGCCTTGAGTTTTTCGAGAGTCTCTCTGAGTCATGGCTCAGAAAAACCTCTATATGTCATCCTATTTGATTTTTATAAAGCCTTCAGCTGTCTCTCCATTCCCAAACAGAGTGAATGTGGTCCTGCCTGGTTCTGGGGCATGCAGGCTTGTCTTCAAGTTCAAGCTGCCTCACTTAGGGGTAGTCGGTGTTTGACACATCACTTCTCTCTGAACCTTAACCATCTCTTCTGTACAGGAGGGACTGTAACAACACTGTGCACACGCTCACTCCATCACCACCCCCGCCTGCCACAGCGTTATTCTGAGAGTTAAATGAGATCACTTCTGTGACGGTATTCTACACCATACAACTGTAAGTTCTCTTTATGATCAGATTTCGGCTTTGATGAGTCATTTCAGATGTTGGTCCTTGACGTATGTGTCCTTCACCTAAACCCTCCGCCAACTCTTTCTCCTTTGTTTCTCCTTCCTGTTTCCTAGAAAAATTATAAATTTGGTGCTATGCATACTCCTGATGGCCTTTACTCCTGTACTTTACCTAACATCATTCGGGCTCCACTCTCCCTTCAAAGTGGGACCTACCAGCTGTTACTCCCTCACTCTGACAGTAATTATTTAGGAAGTTTTCTCCCAGCCCACACGATCACCATGCACACCTGCATATCTGAAACTGACATATTTAACATTTGATCTAGTTGTGGTCATGTGTGGAAACTCAAATAACGATGGACTATAAGTCAAGAGTTCTGTGTTCCAGAATTAACGTTTTTTATTACCCGGGAGCTCTGGGCCATTCAGTTCGATAAACACCTATTCAGGTCAGGGGGGAGTAGGCGGGGGTGGGGTGGGGTGGGGGGGAAATGTTGCCTATTGTGCAGAAACTCAAAGTTTTGTAGGTCACACAGAGAAATAAACCTCCACTGTGAACAGTGTGCTATACAGTGGCACACATATACACATAAGAGTACACAGCGGAAGGGACGATTTAATCAAACTTCAAGGGGTACAGAAGTACCATTTCAGAGAGGAGGTAACATCTGAGCTAGGCTTTGAAAGAAGATGGAAGATTTTTGCAAGGCCAAGAAAGGGACAGAATGAACAGAATGGTTTAGAAAGAGTACAGGTAGAATAAAATTCTATTGTGATAATTCAAAGGAATGATGACCAGGGCTCGGGATGATGAAGGTAGAAATGGAAGAAAGGAGCATCCAAGAGACATTTGGGAGGCAGAATGGATGAAGTGATTTGGTGGTGTCTTCCCTGACTTCCCAGCTATGGCATGGAGGTGCTTGCTCCTTCCAGATGCAGGCGGGAGTCTTCCTGATGAGAAGTTCATTAGTCACCATCCACCATGGCAATGGTGCATGCTGCCGCTAATTTGGACTTTATTATGCTCGGTGAACTCTGCACTCCTTGATAGGCTCTCAGTTCTGATTTTTCTCTTTATAGTCCTCATGCTCCTTGCCAAGTCGGTCTAGTCCTCATAACCTGACCTGCAGCCTAATTCCCCTACGCAGTCTCACAATTCCCTGCTGGGGCAGAAGCCCTGTCCTGAACTCCAGATTGCTTGGCTGAGGTCCTGACACTCTGCTTTCCTATTCCAAGCCATTCTTCAAGGGGCTGAGTCTGCTCCCTGTGCTCTACCCTGGCCCCCCAAATCCTGCAGCAGTGTTAGTATTGCCAGCTCTAGCGCTTCTTGATCCCAGCTTCTTCCTCCTGCCAAATAGGCCCATGTCACTGAGGTCCCCTCATATCTCATACTTAGGCCCACCCCAGTTCAGATATCACCAAACCTCATCTGGGGCCTTTGTAACATAGGGGGTTATACTAGGTGATTTCTAAGGTAGCTTCCTTCCAATACTAACATCCTGTGTTTCTAAGCAGGCCGACTGTGAACGAAGTCTGCACTGGCACAGAACAATTGAGGCTGGGAGCAAGTGAGCCAGACTCAGCAAAACTGTCAAGTTAACTGTGAAGCCAGGAGATTAGAGTGTAGCACACCACTGGGCAGACAGCAGCTGAGACTCAAACCACAGATTAGCCGACCCAGACAGCTGCGTGGATAAGATGACTGATGCCACACCTAGTTTATTAGTCACATTCATGATCAGGGAATTAACGACATCATTTTGTATCTCCCCAAAGGACAACATTCATCTATGACCTAAAGCTATTTCATGTGATGATTATAACTCTACCTTTTCTCATAGTTAGTGCTGGTGATTTGAGACTAAATATTATCCCATTAGTATTTTGCCCCTTTCCTAGAAATCATCACCAGTAAGTACTTCCCAAGGGTAAAGCTTTACTCTCAAGACTTTCTAAGTTTCTCCCAGATGCTTCTCAGGGTGTGTGCAAGAAAAAACACTGATTTTTGAAGACCCAGATTGGAATCCCACAGCTACTTACTAGTCATGTGGTTCTGGAAAAGTTTATCTCTTTGAGCTTTGGAAGTAGCCTTGCAAAGTAGTAGCCCAGATGCAAAGTGCCTGGCATGCAGACATTTCTTGATAAGAGTTCTTCCTCACATCAACCCTGCTACCTTCCATTTCTTCAAGTCTCTTTGCTCTCAGGATTGTCTCTCCTGGGTTTGCCTGGATTCCTCCTCTCTTTCCTACTGGAACCTACAAGGTTCCTGCCAGTTCACACAAGTTCCTGCTCTAAATTTCAGACCTAAGGCATGCTGAGTCAGGACTAGCACTTCCTGGAGTAAAGGCTCCCCCACCCTCACCCCCGTACTCCCCTGGTTATGGCTGAGCAATCACAGGCCAAGAAAAATCTCCGTCAGAAGATGAGATCATAGCTGAAGTCTAAGAGCTCCATTGTCTCAGCCCCAGGGTCTGATACATTGAAGATGTGAATGCCAGTGCTGCCACTCAGTATAGGGCCAGTCAGGAGATTCCAAGAGACAGTGCTTAAGTGGGCAGGGGGGTAAAGTAGGATGCCTTGAAGCTGCTGAGCACAGGATTTAGCTGTGGAACACATATCTTTGGCTGGCTAGGGGCTAACATTCTTGGTTCTTCCTTCAAGGGGACTCTAGTATGAGGGGCCAGTAGACACATGGGCTATAAGAAT
The DNA here is from genome assembly GCF_905146905.1 of Nyctereutes procyonoides. Classification (NCBI taxonomy): domain Eukaryota; kingdom Metazoa; phylum Chordata; class Mammalia; order Carnivora; family Canidae; genus Nyctereutes; species Nyctereutes procyonoides. Next base: position 13,892,817 of record NW_026575041.1, on the reverse strand, counting down.
CTTCAAGATCATTTAGATCTACTTTCCTCTACACAAATGAAGAAAATGAAGCTTAAAGGAGGGAAATTATTTCCCTAATCCACATAGAGAGAAAGGGCCAGAGTGGCACCTGAACCCAAGGTCTCCAGTTTCTGTGTCTATAACTATGACCGTTATCCTATGAAAAAAACCCAGTAAATTCTTAAAATCCAACACATTGTGGATGTTGAATAACATGTGGAGGGAAGGTTTGCTAACAGGATTTCTAAAGAAAGCATTCACTGATCGACCAAATATTTGTTGAGTTCCAGAAGGTAAGGAAGGGCCAAATCGTGAAGGGTATTTGAATGCCATCGTTAGGAGGGTGGATTCTACTTTAAAGGCAATGTGAAGCCATCAAAGAGTTCAGAACAGAGGATAGACATGATTGGTGGGAGGATTAATCTGGTAGCAGAGGAGGATGGGCTAGAAGAAATCAAGAAGGTGCATGAGGATGTAGGAGATTTTACAGTAGTCCTGGCAAGAGGTGATTGATGGATGTCTAGAGAAGGGTAGGGGCAGTAGAACTGAGAGGAAGCAGGAGTAATGCAGTGAATGGGGCCTATGGTCAGTGGAATGACCAGATGACCAGGTCATGACTAGGTGAGGCCAGGTAGGGCAGAAGGCTGGGCCCGAGGCAAGCCAAAGTACTACTTCTCAAGACTCTAGACACTGCCAGGATCCCAGGCTAATCAATCAAGCAGGCTCCATTCACAGCAGGGCAGTGTTTGATGGTCACAGCACCAGGAAGGCCACAGGTTGCTAACAGTTATTAATGGTCACTGAAATCTATGATAAACCACAGGCATCTGTTTTTCCAGTGAAGTGCAGTAAAAATGGGTGGTTGTGACAAACAGATAAGAAGTCCTATTAGAAGTGTTACCTATCAGAGGTTTTACCTATTAGAGGTTTTACCTATTAGGGTAAAATTTTTTAAAGATTAAATCTTCTAGTTTCTACACCTTGGCTGGATAATTTTGACTTACTGGTACAAGGTAGGTATCATCCACTACTAGCTACAAAGATTCAGTCTTTTAACAGTTAATAGGAGTGTCAGGAGGTTTGAGTCCAGACTGGTCCTCACTAGCTGTGTAAGTTTGAGCAAGTTACTAAATCTCTTTAAGTTTCCTCAACCATAAAATGAGGATAACAGTAGTACCTTTGTGAGAGTTGTTGTTCTAATGATATGAGATAATGCATTGTAAGTGCTCAGTACAATGTTTGCCACAGAACAAGTGCTCAGAGTCAGCTATAGTTAATTTTAATAGCTTTACTGAATTATTTTATAGCATGCTATATAAATTCACAAAGATAACTTTTGTAAATATAAAAAAATTTGTGTTCCAATTTTTAAAAGCCTCCTGTTGGGATATTGTACTTTAACTAAATTTCAAAGATTCATGGATGAGGGTGGGACAGAACACTGAATACATTGTATATGCAGATTTTACAAGTGTGTCATAAAAGCTTTTTTTGGCTTCCCCCAAATTTTGTGTTCAAAAAATGATTTTGCTGTTGATTGCTGGGTGACTTGGAGTAAGTCCATTTAACCTTCAAACTTCTTTTCCTTCTTCTGCACTGTGAGTGGGCATAGTCTACAGGGCTTGAAAGGCCCTACCAATTCTAAAATAATCATATGGACTTATTTTTTTCTTTTGCATGGCTATAACAGCAAGTCAAACTCCAATTCTTTCTTTCTTTCTTTCTTTCTTTCTTTCTTTCTTTCTTTCTTTCTTTCTTTCTTTCTTTCTTTCTTTCTTTTCTTTCTTTCAAGGTTTTACTTATTCATTCATGAAAGACAAAGAGACACAGGCAGAGGGAGAAGCAGAGTTCCCACGGGAGCCCAATGTAGGACTTGATCCCACGACCCCAGGATCATGAACTGAGCCAAAGGCAGATGCTCAACCACTGAGCCACCCAGGCATCCCAAACCCCAATTATTTCTAACAAAGCCTTAGAACTCTTCACAATTATCAGGAATTATTGCCGTGAATCTAACTACCATCTCTATTATGATGTGTACACTTATTTATCTAGTGGTTTGACGGAGTATAGCTGACCTGGAACCCTGGAAAGGATATTCACAGCTGACAAGCAGAAAGCTGCAACCAGGGGCACCTGGGTGGCTCAGGTGATTAAGTGTCTGACTCTTGATTTCGGCTCAGGTCAGTATCTCAAGATCATGAGATGGGTATCCCTGGGTAGCTCAGCAGTTTAGCACCTGACTTCAGCCCAGGGCATGGTCCTACGGTCGCCGGATCGAGTCCCACATCGGGCTCCCTGCATGGAGCCTGCTTCTGTCTCTGCCTGTGTCTCTGTGTCTCATGAATAAATAAACAAAACCTTAAAAAAAAAAAAGATCATGAGATGAAAGCCCAGCGTCAGGCCCTGTGCTGAGCATGGAACCTGCTGAAGTTTCTCTTTCTCCCTCTTCCTCTGCCCCTCCCCCACTTGAATGAATGATGAATGAATGAATGAAAACTGGAACTAGAATTTGAGTTTCCCTGGGCTTACTGGTCTTTGGGGGAAAGGGACATGTTTTGTTTTTTAAGCTCTCTCATCTGTTCATTTTTATTGTCAAAGTTTCTCTCTGAGAGTGGTTTTTGGTGATAAGTTCATTAGTTTGGCAAAGTACAGGGAACAGGTGAGTAAAATCACCTTTGTGAGGGAACCTCTTGGGTTTAGCCCCAGCAGTCCCTCTAGCCCTTTCCCACTCCTTTGTTTTCACACATTCTGATACAACAAGACTGACCTCAGCTGTTTCCTCAGATCCAGCATGTTTACTGCTTCGTGTTTTGCTAATGTTGCTCTCAACTTGGAAACCTTCTCTCTGAATTCTTCCTCCGATCCCACTGCCAACATCGGTATATGCAAATCCTCCCCTTCCTTCAAAGCTTAGTAATGTTATGTCTCTACAAAACATGGGTAATCTTTCTCCAAGGGTGCGGTGAATATCTCCATCAGCTAAGCCTCCAGAACTTACATATGCTCTTTTGATATGCACCTCTCAGACGATTCCCTATCTAGGAGGAAATGTAAGAGAGTGATGTTATACCTATGAAATAAGGTAGAAGGAAACAGTAGTAATGATAGCTAGCATTTATTAAACACTTATTATGGGCAAGGCACTATTCTAAATGCTTTACATGTACTGGCTCATTTAAATCTTACAAAAACCTTATGCTATTAGGTCTGTTTTACAGATGAGGACACTGAGGCAAGGAGAGGCTTATAACTTGCCCAAGATCACAGCTAAGGCTCCAGTAGAGATTTGAACTCACGTGTGACTGCAGTTCCTGTGCCTGACCACTGTGCTCCTAGACTCCACACTCTTTGAAAGCAGAAGGATTTGTGCCTGTTGATTTTTTGTAGCTCTTTTTGTGCCTAGAACTTAGCACACAAAACTAGCTACCTGACAGATTTTGGAAAATTTAGGTCCCAGTCATTCCTATCTTTTCATCCCTAATATTCACAAGGTGACTTTAACCACAGAATAAGCAATTCCATTAATTTAAAAAAGTCTATTGTAATTTTTAAAAAGTCTATTGTAATTAAATGTCACATTGGACTGGGGCACCTGGGTGACTTAGTCGGTTAAGTGACCTATTCTTGACTTCGGCTCAGGTCATGATCTCAGGGTCATGAGATCGAGCCCAGTGTCTGCATCTGCACTCAGTGTAAAGTCTGCTTGAGATTCTTTCCCTCTACCTCTCCCTCTGCCCCTCTCCCTGCTCACACACACACACATGCTCAATCTGTCCCTCTCCTCCTCAAACAAACAAACAAATAAATAAAATATTTTTAAAAAATTGGACATTAGACTAAACAGTCTGTAGTCAGTTACATGTTAATGCATGTGGAAGGCTGGGGCTTTTTAAAGAATGTTACATGTGGTACACAGCTATTTGACCCAGGGCTCCCAGCTCCTGTGCCTGCTTCCATTCTACTTGCTCTAAGCAGCCAGATTCCGTTACCTTTGCTTCCTATGGCAGTGGGTCAACCTGGCTCCAGCTGGCCATGCACAGTGATGACAAAATATGTACTAAAGGAAAACATCATGTATTATTCCTGTGGGTCAAAGTTCAGTTGTAGTCAAGCTTACAGGTCAAATTCAGATCTGTTTCTGAGATATTTTCCACATCTTTTCCAGATATTTCTCACATTTTTTTTTTTAATTTCTCACATTTTTGCAGAGATACTTCTTGGTCTGTGACATGGATTTGTGCCAAACAGCAGTTTACCCAATACTGTGATTCATTTATTTGTTTTCTATACACTGTTTGACTTTTCTCGTATTTGGTTTTGGCTGAGGACACTCAGCATATGCTTTATGTGGCTAATCAGTCATACTTTTTGGTATTTTTGGATCTTAACACAAAAAAGAAATTAATCTGGGAATATCTCCAAAGGTAACAAAAACACTAATATGAAAAGATATCTATATCCCCTTGTTCATAACAGCATTATTTACATTAGCCAACCTGTGTATCCCTCAATGGGTGAATGGATAAAGAAGTTGTGGTATCTAAATACAATGCATTATTATTCAGCCATTAAAAAGTGAGGAAATTCTACCATTTGCAACAACATGGATGGACCTTGAAGGTATTATGCTAAGTGAAATAAGTCAGGCAGATAAAGACAATCATTATAGATCTCACATGTGGAATCTAAAAACAAACAAACAACCTTGTTTTAAAAAAAACAAGGTCAGACTTATTACCAGAGGCAGGGGCTCGGTAGGGAGAATTAGAGGAAAGTGATCAAAGGGTACACGATTCCAGTTATAAGATAAATACTAGAGATGAAATGCACAACACACCACCTCTAGCTAACACTGTTGTATCATACATAGGAAAGCTGTTAAGAGTATAAATCCTAAAAGTTCTCATCACAAGGAGAAAACATTTTTCCCTTTTGTTCTTACTGTATTTATATGAGCAGATAGATGTTGGCTGAATTTATTATGGTCATCATGTCGCAATATACGTAAATTAAACCCTCATGTGTTACACCTTAAACCTATACAATGACGTATGGCAATTATTTCTCAGTAAAACTGGAAAATAATTCAGACCAAAGGCTGGAATTTTTCTAATAATAAACCAGGGACTCCTCGTTTTCTTTTTAGTAAGTATTAACTTCAGTTTAGTTCTCCTCTGTGAAGTTTCACAGCATTAATGTTAAAACATAATTCAGGTCAAGTAGAATATCAGCTTCCGGTGTGTCATTAATAGTTCCAAGTTCATGAATAAGAGCCATGCAAAGTAGCACAGGCCCACAGAAATGGGCCTAGGGAAATTCGGCTAGACAGGGCTCAAAGAAATTAAGGTAGAAGATGCTGCCTTCTCTCTGCTTCCAGGGACATTGTTTCTTTTCTCACAACTTACCTTAGACCCAGGCAAAGTAGGCAGTGACTGATAGCATAGAGGGGTACTGAAAGTTGGTTCTCCAACATACCTCTTATGTTTGCCATTCTTACATCTAGAGTGGCATTCCACTGGCAGAAGTTTGTTCCAGAGACTTCAATCCTTTTCCTTACTAATTCATTTGTTCATCCAGGAACTGGGGAAAGAAAAGTGAGTAAAACCAGAGCTTTTTGTCTAGTATGAAGACAAAAAATAGAGAAATCATTAATACCCTGTATGTTTGGGATGCCTAGGTGGCTCAGTGGTTGAGTGTCTGCTTTTGGCTCAGGGCGTGATCCTGGGGTCCTGGAATCAAGTTCCGCATGGGGATCCCTGCTCAACAGGAAGGCTGCTTCTCCCTCTGCCTATGTCTCTGACTCTCTCTCTGTGTGTCTATTATGAATGAATAAATAAAATCTTAAAAAAACAAAACAAAACAAAAAAAACCCTGTATGTTTGAAAAGTGTGATGACAGAGCTTTATATATGGGGCTGCCAGAGAAGTAGGAGGTGGCCCCAGAGAAAGAGATTTCATAAAAAATCATAAGTGGAAGAATGATGAAATCATGTACCTCACAGAGGACAAGTAAAGTGAGGAAAGACCACTAGATAGATAGATAGATAGATAGATAGATAGATGATAGATTAGATAGATAGATAGATAGATAGATAGATAGATACAGAGTAGATAACTCTGACAAGGGTGAATGCCTTAAGCTGATTAGTGGTTATGAACAATTAAAGTGTGTGGTAGACTTTCAGGTTCAGAAGGTAACACCAACCAAAAGCTGGGCAGAATTTGTCCCACAAGCCAAGACTTGATAGGGAAGCGAGTGAGGAAAGAGACTGGGAACCTGGGCCCCTGTAGGGGAGGGAGATGAGGTGGCTCTTGGTTCTTGGAAGAACAGCTTCAGGCACCAGGGCCAGAGTTCAAGGTGTCCCGAGACAGGCACTGAAAGAGGATGTCAAAAACGCCAGGCAAACTTTGCCTATTTGATAATTTGAGGGAAAGTGGGCGCTGGCTTAGCCTTGTGCAGTGAGGTACCAGAAGGAAGTCGTAAGTTGAATCTGAATTAATATGGTTTATTTGATTAAAACAGGCAAAGCATGTGTTTGGCTTCGGGGCTAGAAGACTGTTGAATTCTCGAATTCTCATCATTCCTGACACTGCGCTGTAACTCCAAGCAACATATGCTCTTCCTTCTACTCAGAGTAGCTCTGCACCCTCTTCTTTGTGCTTCAAGCCTTAAACAAGTGTCCCCTACTTCCCTGATGGCTCAGACTGTTGAGTATGCCTGCTCCAAGCTCCCATAACAATTAGTACCTCTCTCTCATCAGATTAGCAACCATCACACTGGATTGTCCCTGTGTATTTACTTTTCTGCTTTTCCCTCCAGCAGGCTGAGCTTTCTGAGGGCAGAGATTGCCTTCCGTCTCCATATCCTCAGGACTTAGCCAGACTAGAGCACAGTAGCTGCTGATACATTTCTGTGGTTCTGTGAATAGATAAAATGAGCAAATGGATAAATGACTGGCCCAAATCAATAAAAATTTGCATTCTCCTTAGGAATATAGGCCTCAGGGAGTAAATGCTCAGAAAAATGTTGAACATATTTTAATGCTGTGGTGAACCATGGATAAAAAGCAGGTGCCTTGGTCCAAATCAAACTTAGTTGCAATTTGGCATGCTTTATTGTCCTGTTCACATGAGCACTACAATTCTAGGCCAAGGTTTGCTTAGTAGGCAGGTTTCAAAGATGTGGAATGAGGAGTAATCTAATTGAAAAAGCTCAAACCAGGAGCCAAGAGGTCTAGCCTCTCTTCCTGAGACCCCACCAACTTCCTGATTATGTAACCCAGATGTGCTTTTATCTTCAGATGCTTCCAATCACCCAGCCTCTAGTCTTTCCCCTTTGCACCCCAACTGCCACCCAGTTATCTTTCCTAAAAACAAATTAATCATCTTGTTTTTTTGCTCTTAATCCCCCTTTGCCTTCAGAACAAAGTCCTAACCCTTCGGCAGGCAAACAAGGTCTTTTTAGTATCTCTCAAGGCTGATGGTCCTTTATCATGTCCCTTATATCCAGTTATTCCATAGGTCCCATTCCTCTAACCAAACTCTTTCATGCCTCTATGTTTTTCCCATACACTGTCCCCAGCGTCAGCAATGACGTTCTATACTCATTTCACCTGGTGAACGCCTGCTTGTTCATCTTTCAAGACTGCCAACAGAGCCCAACTGTTGCTTCTTCAGCAAGATCCCTAACTCCTTCAGACAATGTGAGCACCTTCTCCATCCTGCTCCAACAGCATTTTCTATCCTTTATCTTAGATTACAGGTAAATCCAATTGAAATTGTTTGCTTACTTATCCATCTTAGGTGCAAAATTCTGAGTTCTTGTTGGTCGGGGCCATTGTCCTTATATCTTTAGCCACTAGCACTTAGGAGGTTCCACAATATATGCTAGTCGAAAAAAAATCAAAGGAGTTATATTGAATTTTACATATACTGTCTCTTTTACTGTGGCTGTTTTTGCCTCTCATCTGTCTCCACATGAAATGTAGTAATACAGATTGGTTTGTTGAGCGCTCATCAGGCAGCAGGCACTTTTCTATACCCTTTACACATGACAAATTCATTTAATCCTTACTTCAGGCTTGCAGAGCAGGCATTACTCTTACTTTATTACTCTTACTTTACAGATAAAGAAACTGAGGCCCAAAAAGTTTAAATATCTTTCCCAAGTCATAGTTAGTAGATGGTAGAGCTAGGATCAATTAAAGACTCCAACTTCAAAGTCTTTTCACAATGTCACCTATGTCCTCAAAGGCCTGCGCCTGGTAGGTTCTCACTTGGTTGTCTAATTGCTCTGAATTGCATTGAACAGGACTGCAAGAGTCAGGCTCACTCTGACTTCCAGCGGTGGACTGGCCATCTTCACAGCCCATCTATGAAACCCTAGACAGCCTCATTTAAATGCTGGAGTGCATGAAGACAAAGCCCAGATCCTTTTCCTGGCAGGAGGCTGTGTCTTCTAGCACATGGAACCAGTACTGCATTTCCTGGGATCAGATGGAGCCCTTAGCACAGAGGCCTCTCATGGGTTTGTCCCCAGTGTCCAGCCCAGAAACTGTCTGCACCCTGGCTCCCTGGAGAATGAGAAATTATTGGCTTCTGGAATGTTTTTCTGGTCACTGAGTCCTCAAGGTGAAAGGTCTCTTGGATGGAAACCAACAGGCCAAGTTTACCCAACCCAGCAAGGCGTCAGGCAGCCCCGAGGCACATTCCATCAGATCCCACAGAGCAGCTGGGGCTTCTCCTCAGCATGATACCTGCCCTCGAAGAATGGAGGTCTTCCTGCCCCACTGCACAGCTGACATAGAGCAGAAATCCCACTGCAGTGCACCCTTCAGGCTGAAGATTGCACAGAGTCTTCAGAAATATTCTCTTCTCCCTCTGCTTTCCACTGTTGCTGTTAAGACTTCAGTTTATAGGGAAAAGACAGGCTCACAAAACGCTATGTGCTCCTGTCCCAAAATTATCCCATAGGAATAGAGCCAGAAGGGAGAAGAGTATTTGCATACTTGTGAACATCTATTACATGCCAGCCATTTTACATACGTCATTTCATTTAACCATTACTACAATTATTTTTCCCATTTTAAAGACATGTAAACTGAAAATTACTCTAACCACAACAGCAGCATATTTCCTTTCATTGATTAAAGGGATCTTGTGAAACCTTGGACTGAGAATCAGTGACTGGAGCTCAACATGAGGGTGAGGTGCAACATAGCCACACAGGTAGTGTCCTTATGTTAGTCATGTCTGCTCATTGTCTGAGACTCTGTGATATCTTGCCCTGTGTACCCCTGCTGGAATTAAGAATTCTATCTGGACCCCAAATCCATCTGTCCAGTACTAGGAAAAGGAAACAGTTTGAGTTTTATAAGAAGAGCCTTGAATAGGAGTTTGAATACATTTGCTTGAGTCTCAGCTCTACTATTTAACATACATGAGATCTTGCCTTGGTTTTCTCATTTGTGAAGTAGGAATAATAATGATTAATTTCCTATTTTGGGTTTATGATCATTAAATGAAATACTGCATGTGGGGTATCAGGAAGGCCCACAGAGATCTGGCCTATTCATAAGTGAGCCATGTTCTTGTCCATTGCCCTTTCTACAGAGCTCCATCATGACTGGACAGCACCCCAGTCTTTAGAATAATTTTTCTCCTACCCTCCTTCCCTACAAGGTAAATGAAGAGCAGTTTGGTATGGAGGCAGGAACATAGACTAGGAATTAGATTACTTGGGTTTGAGTCCTGATTTTATTAACTATTGGCTGTGAGAAAACTGAGTCACTGAGCCTCAATTTCCTCATCTGTTGAGTAGGAATAATATTAGTAGTTATCCTCTAGGGGTGCCATGAGGACTATCTAAATGTATCAATGCTTTATAAATTCTAATGTGCTATACAAAGGCAAGTTACTCATCCAACAAAGTTGTTTGACCATCTGCTATGGGCCAGAGATGTGCCAACTGATGAAAATCCAAAGACAGTAAGATATGGTATCCATTAAGCTCACAGTTTGAGGAAGAGATGAAAGCATACACTAGTAATTACAAAACAGTGTGGTTAAGTGCCATGACAGGTAAGCATCCAGGGGTGCTGTATTAGTTACTCATTGCTACAAAACAAATTACCCTAATACTTAGTAGCTTAAAACAATAAGCATTTATTATCCCACATGATTTCTAGGAGTCAGGATCTGGGAATGGCTTAGCTGGGTAGTTCATGAGGTCAAGCTGTTGGCCAAGGCTGTAGTCTCTGAAGATCTGAGTAGGGCTAGAGAATCCAATTCCAAGTTCACCCATGTGACTGTTGGCAGGAGGTTTCAACTCCTTGCCATGTGAACCTCTCCATAGATCTGCTCAAGACTTGGCTTTCTCCAAGGAAAGTCATACAAGAGAAAGAGAGCATGTGTGAGAGAGCACCCAAGATTATAACCTAATTTTAGACGTGCCATGCTATTACTTTTGCCATTTTCTATTGGTTACAAAGAACAGCCATGATATAATACCTAAGGGGAATATACCAGGGTATACGTTGCAGGAGGTAGGGATCACTGGGAGCCATTTTGGATGCTTGCTGCCACAGGTACTAAATGCACTGGGAGAGAGGAGCCTGGAAAATTGTCTAGAGCTTAAGCTCAGGTGTATTCTTACTGCTTCTTTTAATTTCTGCTGGATGTTGGACTATTAAGAGAAGACATCCCTTTCTATCCAGATTACTCTGCTATTAAGTGGAAATGACATTGTACAAAGTATAGAGCAAACATAGAACTATCAAGAAGTGGTAGTGACTCATCAAAATAAAAAGCTTCTGCATAGCAAAGGAAGCAATTAACAAAACTAAAAGGCAACCTCCTAAATGGAAGAAGATATTTACAAATGATGTATCCAATCAAGTGCTAGTATCCAAACTATATAAAGAATTGATACAACTCAACACACCAAAAAACAAATAATCCAACTAAAACATGTGCAGAAGACATGCATAGACATTTTTCCAAAGAAGACATCTAGATGGCCAATAGAATCATGAAAGGATGCTCAACATCACTCATCATCAAGGAGATACAAATCAAAACTACAAGATATCACCTCACACTTGTCAGAATGTCTAAGGTTAACAACACAAGAAAACAACAGGTGTTGGTGAGGATGTGGAGAAAAGAAATCCTCATTTACTGTAGCTGCAAATGCAAACTGGTGTATCCACTGTGGAAGACAGTATGGAATTTCTTCAAAAAGTTAAAAATAAAACAACCCTGTGATCCAGTAATTGTGCTACTGGGTATTTACCCCCAAGATACAAAAAAAACTAATTCAAGGGGATATGTGCACCCCTATGTTTATTGAAGCATTATTTATAATAGCTCAATCATGGAAGCAGCCCAACTGTCCATTAAAAGATGATTAGAGGGATCCCTGGGTGGTGCAGCAGTTTGGCGCCTGCCTTTGGTCCAGGGCGCGATCCTGGAGACCTGGGATCGAATCCCACTTCGGGCTCCCGGTGCATGGGGCCTGCTTCTCCCTCTGCCTATGTCTCTGCCTCTCTCTCTCTCTCTCTCTCTCTCTCTCTCTCTGTGTGACTATCATAAATAAATAAAAATTTAAAAAAATTAAAGGCTTGGACATTAAAAAAAAAGATGAATAGATAAAGAAGTAATTTACATATATACAACATAATATTATCCAGCCATAACAAAGATGGAAATCTTCCCATTCACAACAACAGGGATGGAGGTAGAGAGTATAATGCTAAGCAAAATAAGTCAGGCAGAGAAAGACAAATACCATATGATCATATTAGGAATTTAGTAAACAAAACAAACAGCAAAGAGTAAAAAGAGAGAAAGACAAACCAAGAAACACTCTTAACTACAGAGAACAAACTTATTTACAAAAGGGGAGGTGGGGTGATGGGTGAAACAGGTGATGGGGATTAAAAAGTACAATTATAATGATGAACACTGAATAATGTATAGAAATGTTGAACCACTATATTTACACTTGAAACTAATATGTATAAAAAAAGAAACTAATATGTAGTTTAACTATACTAGAATTAAAACAAAAAACTTAATAATAATAATAATAAAGAAGTGGTAATGACTTTGCTGGTGGGAGCATTTTCAGAGCAACTGCACCCTGGTGAGGTCAGTTCCCTGAAATCCCTAATATAGCTCTTAAAGTTCATAGCCTTCCCAGAGCTGACCAATAATGACTAGTACCTACCCCTATTACAGTGCAACTCACATTGTGCCCCCATTGTGGTTTACATGTCTCATATTCCTTTAAATTGCCCTGAGCAGGCAGAGAAATTGTCTGTCTGGTACACAGTCTGTCCCACATCTAGTATCATGCCTGGCACTGTGCCTAACTATTTGATAAAAGAATTAACAGAAATTGAATAAATATAGGATACACCGTACATGTCATAAAGTCCATGCAGGTAAGTAATTATCATGACATTTAAGAAGCTATGTTATGGGGGATCCCTGGGTGGCTCAGCGGTTTAGTGCCTGCCTTCAACCTAGGGGGCGTGATCCTGGAGTCCCGGGATCGAGTCCCGCATCAGGCTCCCTGAAGGAAGCCTGCTTGTCCCTCTGCTCCCCCTCTCTCTGTCTCTCATGAATAAATAAATAAAATCTTAAAAAAAAAGAAGCTATGCTATGTGTTTCCTGAATGTCAAGTCCTATGCTACATGCTTTACATATATTACATCATTTAACACTCAACACAGTCCTATGGTAGGCATTATTGTCCCATTTAACATATGAGGAAACTAAGGTTACACAAATAGAAAACGGTGGAGTGTAGATTTGACCCCAGGTCTGTCAGACTCCAAAGCCTATTTAACTAATCATATATCTGGTAGCAGATCTTCTCAAATGCACAAATAAAAAATTGCAGATCTCAAGAATTTGGGGTTATTTACAAACAGATAAAAAATTATAGTCTTAAGGAACAATTTGATCAATATCTAAGAAAACAGGTGTTTCCCCCCCCCAGACATATACACTCCTTATTTTTTTTTAATTTTTATTTATTTATGAGAGTCACAGAGAGAGAGAGAGAGAGAGAGAGGCGCAGAGACATAGGCAAAGGGAGAAGCAGGCTCCATGCACCTGGAGCGCGATGTGGGATTCGATCCCGGGTCTCCAGGATCGCGCCCTGGGCCAAAGGCAGGCGCCAAACCGCTGCGCCACCCGGGATCCCTCCTTATTTTTTTCAGGAAAGCCCAGTTTAAGTCCTACCTCTTCCAGGAAGCCTTCTTTGACTTACAGTGATACTTGTCTCCCTTAAACTCCTACAGCACTTGTGATAGAGCCATTCAGTCAATACTATGTGTAGTTTGATTTGCAGTATATCCTTTTTATAACTCAGGTCCATGGCTTCCTTCTTAACATAGTGAGGGAGCTAGAATACTTCTTAAAGTCCTTTTCTGACTTGCATATCATAGGAGGTATTTCCTGACTCCCATTTGCACAATTACCTTTTGGCAGGGAGACAGCATGGTTGCATATGGCAGGCTCTCACTGATAGTAGAGCTTTTACTTGATTGTGTTGGAAGGGCCTGCTAACGACCATCTTCTGACTACCCTGTAAGCTCCTGGGAACTCCCTAATGTTCTAGCACCTAGCACAGGGCCTGGAACACAGTAGGCTCTCTATAAATGTTTCCTAGATAAATAAATACATGAGTGAGTGAATAAATGAAGTGGTGGTGATGACTACAACATTAATGAACCATTGGCATTATTAAATTAATGTCATTGGCATTATCAAATTAACATTAGTGGGGCACCTGAGTGCTCAGTCGGTTAAGCATCTGCCTTTGGCTCAGGTCATGATCCTGGGACTCTGGGGTTCTGGGATTGAGTCTTGCATCTGGCTGCTTGGTGGGGAGTCTGCTTCTCCCTCTGCCCCTCCACCACTCATTCTTTCTCTCCCTCTCTCTTTCTCAAATAAAATCTTTAAAAAATACTATTTAAAAAAATAAAAATAAATTAACAGTAGTAATTTCTTTCTTTCTTTTTTAACAGTAGTAATTTCTTTTGTTTGTTTGGTGCTTTGGCCTTCCCCAGGCAGCATCTCCTTCAGGCCCTTCTCATCCCAGGGCTTTCTGCCCACAGAACCACTATGGATCATTTACAAGTAGAATAGACAGAGCTACAGCTGTCTACAGACACATGGGCAAACTTTAACTTGGCTTGTTCTAGACGGCCTGCCAAGTCATCACCCTTCTGTTTGGACTCAATTACCACATTCTGACTGCAAGATACTTTCATAACACGAGGCAATGCCCTTGCCTACAGCTTTATTTGCACTGGTTACATATGTGATCTCCTTGCTTTTTGGATGCCATCACTCATCTCTGGCAGTTGGGGAGGTTTATGACTTCATTTCAGCAGTAGCATCTGTCCTGGGTCCCACGGTCAGAGGGAACTCTCCAGGAAGCTTCCTACAGCAGCTGCTTCCATACAGGGAAATAGGATAACAGGAACCATCCTACTGATCTTCATCAATGCCTTGGATAGGACCTTTACTTGTTTAACCTTTTCTCTGTTTTCTGCCTTACCAATGGGAAGGAATAGTGCACTGGTAAAGAGCATGGGTTTTGCAATAAGAGCTGGATTTTCATCTTGGTTCTGCCTCTTATTAGCTATGTATCTTGGGTGAATTACATCTTTGAGTCTTGACTTTCTCATTTGTAAACAAGGACTACTAATATTATCTCCCTTATAGAGTTGTGAGGATTGAGGTCATGCTGCCAAGAGTTTAAAATAAAGCTTTCAAATAATATGCCCTCAATCAATGTTAGCTATCATAATTCACTATTACTTAGTGTGTCCACTGCTCACACTGAGGATGGAATGGGTAGTGAGAGGCTGCATCATCATCATCAACATTTTGATGGAAGGAGAAGGAAATTTGGATATACTGAATGCTGGCCTGAGAGCTTTACTTACCTGAATCCATTTGATGTTTAGAAGGACTCCAATTTTACAGAAAAAGCTCAAGAGATTAAGGAACTTGCTTGACATCACATAGCCTGGGTGAAGAGCACGAGTTCCTAACACAATTTCTTTCCCTGTTCCCCACAGAATGTTCTGGGGCCCATGGGAGCCTTTCATTTGGTCTTTCTCAGTGATAAATATCCATGCACTTACCTTGACACCCTTCTTCATGCTGAGAACTAGAACTTCTGGGTACATTTAGTCTCTTACTTCCTCAACTGGCCCCAAGATATTCTGTGAGTCCTGCTCTAACTTCTCTTTTCCACTCAGCTCACATCAGTCTGGTTTCCTGGCAAATCTTTCCTGTTTGTCTGGATCTATGACTCTCTTCCTTTCTGTACCTAGCCATTTCATTTTCACAGCCTCAGCTTACCCTGTGTTTGGGACCGGTAACAGTACCCCAGGCCAGGCTGGCTCAGCTGCGTACAAAGGGTGGGGTGGAGAGGGTGGGAGGAAGTGTGGGGAGTGTGGGCGGTGCAGAAGGTGGCTGAGCTGGGGGTGGGGAGTCCAGGAGGGAATCAGGGGGCTGTAAGGGCAGATAGCATGCCTGAGGATGCTGCTGTGGCAACTGAAAAGTTGGAAGTACTCTGCCAGGAGATGTGGCAGATCTTGGTGGGAGCAAAGGCTTCAAGCCTTGAACTCAGGGGAGTCAGGGTAAGGCAGGCTGAACACTAGGTTTGAAGTTGGTATCATAACAGGAGTTCAGTTCCAAAAGGATCCAAAAACGGAGTGGGATTCGGGATTTATGGACAGGCCTGGTTTTTGACAGTCTATTTGTAATAATAATCCATTCGATGGTCCCAGAAATTCCATTATGTTGGCACCCAGATTGCATGTCTCAGGCTGCCTCTCTCACTCAGAAGTTGTACCAAGAATGCTTTGGCAGATGCTGGCTTCTAACTTTTAGTTCTGAAAATGCAGTTGCCATACCTAATCCATATTCCATAATCTAAAATATTTGGAGGAATTGTTATAGGCTATCGCTGGGTTTCATTTTTTCTGACTTCCTTGAATAAATCTTTTTGCCTACCATGTTACCTTTTTTCCCAAATTAAAAAAATATTAACTATACAAGTGCAAACTATAAATAAATAAGTATATTCTCTGCAAAAAAAAATTTAAATGAGTAGCAAGTGAAAAGTAAGAATGCTGCTCACATACCCCCACTTAACCTCACTTCCTTCTGTATATTATCCTATTTAGTCAGTACTGTAAGATTCTGCTGTAAGTTTTTCTATGCACGTAGGAAGATGCAATAGCATCTAGAATTAGGGGTTGGGGGGCGGACAGGAAGAACAGACTGCTCTGGTGGGAGGAGTATTTCCTCACTGACATAGTTTGTTTCCACTGCTCATGGTGATAATAAGAAGTAGATTAAGTAGATTTTACTATCATTTATTATTGTTTTCATGTTATTCCTTAAAATTATTGTTTTAAATTATCCTGAGTTGATATATTCCCTTACTGCCTACACCCAGGACAGCCAGCTCCTTCTATAATGCCCTACAGTGGTATGCCACTGTTTACATATGTCCAGTGTACATTCATGTATTTTTTAATGGGATAATCTATATATATTGTTCAGCAATTTGCTTTTTCCACCTCACCTTCATTTAGCAACATATCCTTGGGATCTTTCCATGATAGCACATAGAACTAGTATAATTCTACCTTTTTTTTTAAATTAACAGCTACATAGTATTCCATAGTATGGTTGTACTATCCTTCTACTTATAGATGCTAGGTCCTATAATATTGTTCCACATCAAACACCACAGCATGATTTCTTTCCAGTGGCACAGAATTGGGAGTAGTCTACTATCTAATATCCTTAGATAACATCTAATATTGCTATATATGATACATGACAGTAAAACTCATTTATCAAGTGCTTAATCTGATAAAGATCTGTTCTAAGCACTTTGCATGTAGTAACTCACTCAATTCTCTGAACAACCCTATGAAATAAGGAGTACATATTATCATCCTCATTTCACTGGAGAGGCATTAAGGTAATTTTACCCAAAGTCCCATAACTAATAAGTGGCTGAGCTAGGATTTGAACATAGCACTCTGACTCCAGGATTTGCACTAATGACCCCACGGTGCTGTATAAGCCTCTTGTGCATTTGTACAAACTCTTCTCCAGGTTAGATAGCTGGAGAGGAAAAACTTTGATACATACTTTCAAGTTGCCCTGTTCAAAATGGAGGTACCAATTGACACTCCCATGGAGTTTGAGAGGGCCAAGTTTACTCATCTTTTACTATCTTGAGGGTAAAAAAGAAATTGTCTTGATTTTGCTCCCTCATTGGAAAGCTAGTTTGGCTGGCATGGTATATAATTTTAGGTCAAAATTATTTTCTTTCAAAGTTTGAAGTTATTACTTCATTGCAGTCCAGATTCAGAGTGACCTTTCAGAAGTCTGACAGCCAATTCATTTTCGTTCCTTGTAGGTAACCTGTTTTTCTACTCTGAATACTTTGAGAGTTTTCTCTTTGTCCTTTTGGCTCTGAAACATTCTGAGTGTTTGTCTAAGCAAACCCCTTTAAAAATGTTCCTTGCCTGCAGCTTAGCAGGCCCTATGAAGTCTTGAGCCTTTCTTTGGGATGGGGAAATTTTCTTTGATTATTTTGTTGTGAATCTCTTCCCCACCAATGTTCAGTTCTTTCCTGGCATTTCTTTCCAATGAAAGGAGGTATTTCTGAATCAATCCTTTGTGTCTCTCTATTACTCTGCTGAGGCTGTCTTAGTCAAATACCATATACTGGGTGGCTTACACAATGGAAATTTATTGTCTCACCGCGTTGGGGGCTAAGATCAAGGTGCTAGCCAATTCAGTTTCCAGTAAGGGCTCTCCTTCTGGCTTGCAGACAGCTGCCTTCTGGTGGTGTCCTTGGTGTGTTCTCACACAGCAGAGAGATAGCTGTGCTCTCTTCCCCTTTGAATAGGAGCACCAGCCCTATTGAATTATTGAATCAACCTCATTTAACCTTTATCACCTCCTTATAGGATCTATCTTTAGACACAGTCACATCGAGTTTAGGGCTTCAATATATGAATTTGAGGGGAACATACAATTCAGTCCATAGCAGTCTCTCAATTTTTCTCTCAAATTTTCCATTTCTGATTGCTTCCATATATTCAGGGAGATCTCACACTAAGCTGCTGGATAATATCCTCAGTTTTTGCCATATCCATTTTATTATTCATCCCATCTACTGCTTTTTTAGTTTTGTTACCATAATTTTTATTTTTATTTACTTACTAAATTTTTTTTTAAAGATTTTATTTATTTATTTATTTATTCATGAGAGACACACAGAAAGAGAGGCAGAGACACAGGCAGAGGGAAAAGAGGGCTCCATGCAGGGAGCTCGATGTCAGATTCGATCCCACAACTGTGGGGATCATGCCCTGGGCTGAAGGCGGCGCCACCTAGGCTGCCCTACTAAATTTTTTTTTTAAAGAGTTTTATTTATTTATTTGAGGGAGAGAGAGCATGAGCTGGGGGAGCGGCAGAGGGAGAGGGAGAAACACTCCCTGCTGAGTAGGCAGCTTGACCTGGGCTTGATCCCAGGACTCTGAGATCATGACCAGAGCTGAAGGCAGATGCTTAACTGACTTGAGCCATCCAGCCGCCTCTCAGTTTGTTTATCTTAATCCTTTTCTTTAGAGCTGTTTGAATTTCCTCAAATACCTGGTGATCCTTGGTTTCTCATCATATCTGTTTGAAGAATGGGTTTTCAGGTATTTTGTTTAAGTTTCACTTCAGTTTTGAGCAGTCCGTTTCCCCTCTGGTTTCCTTTGGTGAGTGGAGGGTTGCTTGGGACTCTGTGAGTAGGTCATTTTGACGCAGAATTCCCAGTAAGGTGCTCGGAGCAGAGAGGCAGGCTTGGGGACCATTGTCCTCCCTACTTGGTCCTTCGTCCTTCCCTAGAGCAAAATAAGGAGATCTTTACTTCAGTGAAGGCACAGTTGACAGGCTGGGCAGAACAGCTTTGTCTTTTTCTTCTGTCTGTGTCTGTGGAAGTTGGATAGGGTTACTTTTCCAGCCCTGCTTTCCCATAGGCCCTTACACACCAACAGACACCCTCCTCAGACAGGGGACTTCCTTTCTTAGAATGAAGATTTGTGTTTTATCTCACCCTCCTGACCCCTACCCGCCCTCCCACCCCCACCTACCTATGCCTGAACTAAAGTTCCCTGAAGTGGAGGGAAGAGGAGAGAGGTCTGTTGTTGACAGGGCAGTTTAAAAATTAATAACCTTAGTGAGTGCTTCCTAACCCTTGTATTCTTTCTATTTGTTCCCTCTGAGCAAGGAGATTCTCTGCCCCTACCTTCAAAGAAATTTACCTTAAGAGTGTTTTGGAGGGACGCCTGGGTGGCTCAGTGGTTGAGTGACTGCCCCTGAGGCTCAGGGTGTGTGATCCTGGTCCAGGGATCAAGTCTGGGGATCTAGTCCCACATCGGGCTCCTTGTGAGGAGCCTGCTTCTCCTTCCGCCTATGTCTCTGCCTCTCTCTGTGTCTCTCATGAATAATTAATTAACTAACTAAATAAATAAAACCTTAAAAAAAAAAGAGCGTTTTGGAATATGTTAATACCCTGCCCTGAGTTCTCTATCTGTTTGATCCTAAGTGCTTTCTATCCAGATTTCTATCATAATTTCTGCCTCCTCTGGTTTGCTGGTGTGGGTAGACTTAATGATTTTAAAAGCTGTCTTTTCTGTCCTTTGAGGAATTTATGGTGGGAGGGTAGATATATGTTCATGCTTAGTTCTCCATTTTGATTTGAATCCTACTGTTCCATATGATCTCTCCTCTTGATAATGAAATTGCTGACAACAAATTGTGCTGTTGGAATACAGCTCTTTGTCCATTAAAATATTTTCATTTAATAAAAAAGTGCCAGACACTTACATATGTTATTGCTTTGAAGCCTCCCAGTAACTGAATGATATAGGCATCAGAGTCCACATTTGGTTGACAAGGGAGCTGAAATTCAGGAAGTTTAACTGAATTAACTGAGGTCAGATAGCTAATAAGAAATAGACCTAAATCTGAATCCAAGCCCACTTTATCCTGCTACATTACTATTTAAATGTCTCTGTTGTATTCATTTTCCCTAGTTTTCAGTATGTTTATCTTTACTTCCCCCATTAATATACACATGCCTTGAGAGTAAGAGCCCTGGCTAGAGTTCATTATTTCCATTGTGAGGTGCCTGACTTTGTGTTTTACAAGCAGCAATCAGTTTAAATTTTGTAAACCAACTCGATAAAACAACTAATTACAATATGTTATGATAACAACATACAGCAACTGTACATTTTAGGGGTAGAAATGCTTTATTTGAGATCTTTAAGTGTTTTATTACGTCAATTGAATTAAAGACTTTAGCGGCAAGTCGAAATTAAAACTGGAAGAAAGGTCAAAGTTCAACTCTGGTTGGAGTTGTTATGGTAACTCTCTGAGCAATAAGTCTACATAAACAGAAGACAGCACAAGAAGAAAGACCTAAACTGATCTCTAATATTAGCTCTAGTCAATCAATTATCTATTTCAATAGAGCAATATGTTGAAATGATTAGAATTAACATTCTTTCATGTATTCCATTACATTCACTGTCATATCATTCTCTGGAAGTCCATCTCAGGAATAACAAAGTTTCTGAAGGAGACAGAATCATGCTTTGATGTTCCTAAGGATGATATCACCTGGGTTGGTTTGCTCTGATCCCATTTGGTTCATCTATTCATCTATTCATTAGGCACTCATGACTTTGGCTGCATAATAAAACTACCTAGGAACTTTTACCAAATACCATGATCAGTTTTCACTCCCAGATGAGTAGAGGCCAGATTCATATATTTTTAAAGGTCCTCAGCAATGATGATGAATACGAGAGTTGAAAAACTACTAGCCCATGATATATTACAAATTGTGTTAACCACTGGGGATACAAATAAAAATAATAATTGCTAATATTTATTGAGTTCATAGTATATATCAGGCACTGTTCTATGTTATATGTATCACCACATTTAATCCTCAGAGCAACCCTAAAAGGTAGGTATACTCCAATTTATAGGTGAAGAAACTGAGACACAGGGAGATTAAGTAATTTGGCCAGAGTTATACATTTAGTAAGTGGTGGAATCCAGTCCTGGAATCCATGCACATGGCTCTATGAACTATCAGTAGTATCATGGTCTAGTAAATAGTAAGATGGTAGATACCTATCAAGAACACTTAACGTGAGAGATGAGAGAAGGAGGTAGGGGCAGGCGGGTTTCCTGTAGGAGGTGGTACCTTAATTAAGTAAAGGAAGAATGGGAACCAGCAAGGAAGAAGAAGAGCTTTTTAGCTTCCTATCTCCCCTGCCTTGCTAAACAACCTGCCTCCTTACCTCCCAGGAGTTCTTTCCTCCCTCTTCCTCAACACTGAAAACACTGGGATGTCCACAATCATCCTTAACACGCTTAACATTTCAACTGGGAAGTCTGAAGTCATGCACAATTACTCATGCAATTTTTCCTCCTGACAATAGGTCCTTCTGTGCGCCTCTCATTCAAATATATAAAGCTCCACTCTGTTGTTGTTGTTTTTTTTAAAAAAGCCTTTGTTATAGGAACAATTCACAAACGTGTCAAACACACATTGGTTCCCCACTCCCTTCTCCTGTCCCCTCACCTGACTGGGAGACTAGAAAACAGTCCCCTGGCTTGTCAGGGACCTGCACCCACTTGCTGACTCTGCCCCATGGAAGCGAATCCTGCCTTTCACTTTGCTTCTAGTCAAGTATGGCTCTAAGTTTAAGTTTGAGGTTAACCTCAGGGAGCACTTAGGCATACCTGCCACCCCTCTGTCTGGCCCCATGGACAGGAACAGACTTTCTGTTGAGGAAAGGGAAATGCTCCTATGCTGCTAATTAACTGTGGGAGGAGAGGAAGCTCTCTCCAGACACCAAAAATGCCAAGGACCAACATTATAAAAAACAGTTTTTGTACTAGCCAGCCCCATCATTCAGCACTGGCTAGGCTGGGGCTGGAGGGAAAAATAACTCCTCCTGCAGTCCACAGGGTCCCTGCATCCCAAATGGATGCCTATGGAGGCTGTGTCCTGAGAGAATGTCTGCTGGGGGTCAGGGTCTCATGAACAGGGATGGAAGCCAACTGCCCTTAAACCACAGGAAGCAACCTGAAGCTAGCATGCTTCTGGATGACTTGGGAGTCTTTGCTAGAACAGCCATAGGCCTGTTGAGTAAGTGAAACGGTGAGGAGTGCAGGCCTGTTGAGGTATGAGGCAGAACTGTAGGAGATTGCCCCAGAGTCTGCATAATCTCACCAAAGCAGGCCACTTTCCCACCCTGTGCTTATCAAACTAGGTGCCAAGCCTCACTTTGAGCACAGGACTATCTGCAAAGTAGAGAAAGAAGTGTCACCATCTGGTCTTCCCAGTTCTCTTAGTCTTGGCTGCTGCAGGCCCAAATAGAGTCTGCAGCATCTGTGAGACTTGGGTCCAGAGGGTGAGCCTAGGGGAAGGGTTGAGTTGCTGTGAAAATTGGATTTGGCCATAGGCTGGGAATTGGAGATTTTCACAAACAGGAAGGCAGTAGGGCCATTTGGCTGCAACTTTAAGCTCAAGTGGCTTCAGAATTTGGCTGCTGATCAGTGTAGGGGAATGAGGTGAAACCTGAGGGTGGCCCCAAGGCTTGAGGACCTTGGAATCTGAAAGCTGCCAGAGCCACACTGCAGTTCTTAGAGGGCCTGTTTTCATGGTCTGTCTTACTTTACAGAGCCTGGGACAGATTCCCAAGACGCTAAATTGCCAAAACCAGGAAGTCAGGGTACTAGGATTTCATACTAGGCATGTTTCCCAGTCTCTCACTCCAACATTTCTGCATCTGGGCAGACAAGGGGAAAATTCTTCCATTATAATACCACATGTACAGGATCCTTGGCAACTATGTATGTGGTGGCACATCTTTCTTTTCTTCCCTCCTGTTGATATAGGCTCTCTTTATAGACTCCTCAAGTGTAAGAGCTGAAAAAATTTTATAAGCCATGTTGACCAATTCTTTTGACAGGAAAGGAAACAGAAAACTGGAAAGAAGGATTGGCACAAAGGCACACAGCTAGTTAATGAAGCCAGGTCTTCTGACAACCAGTCCAGAGCTTTTTCCATAATAACACACCCTTTATAACAAATAACATTTGTGTATCAGGGGCTCCTGCCCATTCCCTATTCTGTTTCCCATTTTACTTACTTCCATGCATAGGACTTTAAACTGAACCTTGTATATGGTAAAGTGACCTTCTGAAAAGTTTCTGCTTTTGGTATACTGACCAAAAAAGTTTGGGTTAGAAAGAAGTCATGGCCAGAGATTTTCAGTGTGAAACACAGGCTGACCAGGGTGGAAGAGCAAATTCCTGGACTCTAAGGCCTTGCTGCTCAAAGTTATCCATGGACTAGCAGCCTGGGCATCACCTGGGAGTCCCATCCTACACTTTGCACTTTCACCAGATCCCTAGAGAATCCAAATACACATTCAAGTCTAAGCAGTACTACTTTTAGGTAAGACTCTGCAAAAAGTCCTCCCCTTCCCCTTCCTGCCCAAATGCTTAACCTCCCATCCCCGCCTGCTCCTCCACCCCTCTCTCCTCAGTCCTAAATGCAGCTATCTTATTCAGCCGCTTCCAGAAATTTAAAGCCATGGTGGGGTGGGGGTGGTGTTATATTTTAAAAGGGGACTTATTTTTTTAGAAAAATAAAATGTAGCCAATTCAAAAGAACTTTTGCAGCTCCAATGTCATGTTGTTAATGTAGAAATATAAACATCTACTATGTTTATATTGGCTTGCTCGTAAAATCATCATCTTTGGTTATATTTAGGAACTTGATGGCTTGGAAAGTATACTGAAAAACTCTGAGAACAAAAATATTTTTCCCCTTAACTCTCTGGAAAAAAAAAAAAAAAACAAACCTCTTAAAAAAAAATCCTCAAACATCTTTTCCTACTTTCTTATTCCCATCCACCATTACATGTTTCCTCCTCTTACCTTTCTCCCAGTTCAACTCTCTCATTTTGTTTACATGTTTTAAAATGGAATTTTTCTTCTTACGTACTTACACCTTAGAGAAAAATTAGGACATACAGAACTAAAAGAAAATCAGAATCCCATTGATTTGTAGAAACAACTATAAACCTTTTATAAAGCATCATCTCAAACTTTTTGTGTACGTATTTGTTACAAAAATGGGATAATTCAGAACATTATAATTAGTAAGTAGTTCCTTTTAAATGGAACTATAAATTAACTTCTTTACACTTGTGAACATTAAAATAAATATTTTATTAAATTCTGCTATGTAGATATTACCATGATTGATTTAATAAAATTTTTATTGCTGGATGTTTAGGTAGTTCAAACTTTTCACTGCTAAACACAGCACTGCATATCCTTAATGACTTTCTTACCTTAAAAAATTATTTCATTAAATCATAAGTGCACTATTACATTTGTGAAAAAAATTTCGATACAGAAAACAGTATTTTTGACCATCATTCCCAGTCCTTGTTCCTATCCCAGCCTCCCAGGAGTAACCACTGTTACCAGATTTGTATATGTTCTCCCAGACCATGTTTTATTCATTTAGTGCATATGCATTATATGAAATAAATTACTATAAGAAATAAACTACTACTTCAGTTTGTTGGTTCATTGATGGTTATTTTTTACACCAATGGTATAAGACCTATCATTTCTTCAAATTGCCTTTCTCACTTAAACAATCGATTTTGGGGTATTTTCTGTATTAATACTTATAAATCTACTTCATTTATTTTAGCTGTTGTGTAGTATTTTGTGTCATGAATAGAACATGGTTTATTAGCATGTGTTTCATGAATTGACTTTTAGACTATTTTCACTTTTTGTCTCTTATAAAAAATATGCTTATACATGCTTCTTTATGCACACATGTGAGTGTAGCTTTAGGGTAGATTCAGAGAAGTGGCATTGTTGAATCTTAGGATCACTGACTTCTTTCTATGTATGAATGAGAGGAAAAATTCTTTTGAGGATACTGGAAGAAAAAGCATAGCTCCTAAAAACCTGAAAAATGATTTCCCCCTAACTTTGTTCTTGGCTTCCAATATTATCTTGAGGTTTCTAGCTAGGGTGGATGGATATGGAGAACAAGGATATACCAGGCTTCTTGGGAAAAATAACAAGCAGGTTTGGCTGAGTTTAAGATATTGTCTTACAGAAGAGGAAAGTGCCTCTGGTGCACAGCAGATGAGGAGTGCTCTCCCACTTCTCTGGTTCCAGCTGCCCTGTTCCCAACGCAGCTCAGTGAATCCAACTGTCAATCCAGCTTCTGATGGGTGCACATGGGATATGGAGCATAGCATTAGGTGTTATTAGGGTTTCAGTAAATGACATGGTCTCTACTCTTGTGAAGGAGAACAGACAGCTACTCATGGGGAGATATATTAACACTTACAAGCTATACACTATACTACTAAGTAAAACTTAGTGTCAAGAAAACAGAGTACAGCCACCAATACTGCTGAGTGAACGCTAAGTCTTCTGTACCTTTCACCTGGATTACTGCCTCAGGTTTTCACTTGGTCTCATCTATAATCTCTCCCTTTCAATCTATCTAGATGACTGCTGATAAAGTAATTTTAAAAAGTCAATTTTATGGCATCTGTGATCCTATTCATTCCCTACTCTTATTGTCTGGTAAGCTTCCCCTCATCCTTTAAGACTCAGATCAAAAATGTTATCGTAATATGGGCTCCTGAGTGACTTAGTTGGTTGAGCATCCAGAGCCTTGATTTAGGCTCAGGTCATGATATCAGGGTTGTCAGATTGAGCCCCGTTTTGGGCTCTGCACTCTTCACAGAGTTTGCTTGAGATTCTCTCTCTTTCTCTCCCTCTACAGCTCCCCCATGCTCATGTACTCTCTCTCTAAATAAATAAATGAAATCTCTAAAAAAACCCACTGTTTTGGTGGTAATCATTTGCAATATAGAAGTGTATGAAATCAACACATGGTATATCTTAAATTCACGCAATGTTATATGTCAATTATATATCAATAAAGCTGGGAGTAAAAGACTCAGCTCAAACTTTTCACTCAACATTTATTACTCAACATGTATTAAGCACATACTATGTGCATATCGCTTCTACTAAAAATTTCCCGACTGTAGGCTCTGTAACTCTCTCCTTGTTCTTCTTTAGTACTTACTTTGTATGTGTATGCACATAAAGTATGTATTTTCTTCCATCCCTCTTTATTTAAAAAATTTAAATTGGAGTATAGTGGACACATGATGTTACATTAGTTTCAGGTGTACAGCATAGTGATTACTTATTTATTTTCCTGACCTATGTCTACCCCAAACTGTGAATTCTTAAAGTACAGAGTCTCTATCTTTCCATCTCTGAACCCCCAATACCTAATACTGATGCTGGGCATATGGCTGATGCTTAATAAATGTTTGTTCAACAAAAACAATAAATAAATCAGTTTCCCAGAAGTGTGTATACTGGTTATCAGAGTACTTTAAAGATCTGCAGGTTAACTTTTGCTTAGAGAGAGAAGAAACTGTGTTAGGTAGCAAGAGCAGAGACAGACTTTGAGGTGACTTGTCCTAGATCCTGAAACTGGTAGAGGGAGGAGCTGTACTTACCCTGGTCTAAGTCTTTTCGTTTTGTATTTCAAATGCACAGTCTATATCACTGTTGCAGTGTAAAGGGTGCTAAAGAAGTGTTTATTTAAAAAAAGAAAGACAAGCTTTGAAAAAGATCTCAACTTTCCCTAGTTTGCAATTGGACTTTTCAAAGCTCTGATGTAATGCTGCCCCTTGCCTAAAACCCTTCAATGACTTCTCATTGCTCCTGTGTCAAAGTTCAAAAATTTTAACTTGTCTTGCGAGGCTTCCTCTACATGGCCTGGAGATCGCCTCTTTCTCCAACACCCTTTCACATTGTTCTTCCTGGAGCTCCTTACATTCCAGCCACAGAAGTCATTTCTTTGATCCTCAAGATCACGAAGCTTCTTGATCAGTGATGTTCCTTGTGCCTGGAATACACTCTGCTGCAACCCATATCTACACCCCCTGCTTCACTGCTACTCATCCTTCAGGTCTCAGCTTGGCTGTCATTGCCTAGGGTGGCCTTTCCTCAGCCACATGGGAGGCTAGCTCACCCTATGGTTTGCCTGCACAGCATTCTATCTTTTCCCTTTATAACAGGATTATTGTAACCTGATCGTCAAGTATGTAATCACTGAACATTTGTTTTTCACCCTCGCCTCCTAACTCCATACTCTAAGGTCCATAAGGACAGGATCTGCGTCTGTTGTTTTACCTACATTACTTTACCTAGTTTCACAATCCTGTGAGGTAGACATCCTCATCCCTTATTTGACAGAGGAGAAAACTGAAGGCTCAGAGAGATGTGCGGGTAGAGTCAAGATTTGATCACAGTTCCATCTGTATTGCAGAAGGGTTAAAAGGGCTAGAAGTTCATTTATTTGGAATTTGGATTCTCAAGGCTAGAATTTAATAGGATAATAATTCTAGGCATGCCTCTTCTGTATAATAGAGATAATATTACTTACTTTATCTACTTCACAATTTTCTGTAGGATCAAATAAAATAACATATATGACATGCCTGGTAGCCATAACACAGTCTACAGATATAAGTGAAATAGATAGTATTTTTCAACAGACTCAAGTTGTAACAGCGGCTGCTTATCTGGTCTGCCCACTCTGGGCATCAGTTTCTTCAGTAAAATTGTCAGTTTGAAGATACTGACTCCAAATATCCCTGTATATTATCTAGAGAAGGTTGTTAGCCTGGACTTGTGTTGACAACTAAAAGATTAGTTGAGAATGATAGGATTCATCTTACAGGATGAGAAGTATACATTTAGCTTTGACATAAATAAAAATAAAGCTATAAACAAAAGGCAGTGTGTGTCTAGAATTTAGCCTTTTAGTATTGATCACCAGGAACAGATTCAACAGTTAGGCAAGTGCAGTTAATGATTAGCATGAGTGGTTAAGAGCTTAGACTTTGGAGTCAGAGAGACCTAAGTTCAATTCTCTCGGCTCTACAATGACCAACAAGAAGGCCTTGGGCAAGTCACTGAACTCCTTGAAGTTCATTTCTACATCTTTAAAATGTACCTACCCCTCCGACTGTTGTAAGGATTAAAACAAATAATGTAAGTAGGCACTTGGGACATAGGAAACTCTGTATAAATGTGGAGAGTTGTTATTGCCATGTCAGTCTTTCTTTCCTG
Organism: Nyctereutes procyonoides; assembly: GCF_905146905.1. Taxonomy (NCBI): domain Eukaryota; kingdom Metazoa; phylum Chordata; class Mammalia; order Carnivora; family Canidae; genus Nyctereutes; species Nyctereutes procyonoides. Next base: position 13,864,471 of record NW_026575041.1, on the reverse strand, counting down.
GCTTGCTGATCCCTCCACACCTATTTGTTCCATGCTGCTTCCATTCCAATTGGAATGATGACTTTCAGGTGTCAGAGTCTTAAATACTAAGGCCAAGAACTCTGTTTCTCCATCTGCAACTGCTCTAAGTAAGGCAAACCTCATATAAAGGGGAAAGCTTTCTTCCCATGTGTTGTGAACAATGAGTCGCACCAGCTTCTTGTACGTCTGGGGAAGCTTTGTTATTTGTGCAGAGGAGCATACTCTTCCAACTGTATTCGAACAACTGCATGTCTCTGCTCAACTATTTTTGAGTGTCATAATAAGGATGGGAGGATTTTATTCTCTCTGGCTTTGGACAGCCAATGGATGTGCAATTTGGAGCTGCAACAAAAAGGGGGTTTCATTGTTCAGTCACTCTATGGCTACTATCACATAGGATCAGTAATGATTTGATTCATTATTAACTTTAAAATGGGAGCCTTTCTATAATTTTGAAGTAGGAATCAGAAATTCTAGTAATAGCATTGGATTTGGGTTTGTGTGTATTTTCACTTAAAATGTACTTATTGAGAACTACTATGTTCTATTCTCTGAGGAAGAACACAAAGATAAATAAGTTCTCTTTTCCTCATAGGAACTGAAATCATATGTAGGAGATAGAAAAGGACACAAACAATGGGAGGGAGAGAGCAAGTAGGCAAGGAAAGGTGTTCTGAGCATGGTTCCCTTCATTCTGGATTAAGATTCAAGTGTTTAGGGTGGTGTGTATGAGAATAAAAAGAAATGGGCACTTGACTGGGCCTGAATACTGGCACTTGTACTTATTAGTTAAATTAGCTTGAGCAAGCTATTTACCCTCTCTGAACAAGTTTTTTTCATATGAAAAAAGAGAAAAATGCTTATATCACAAGATTGCTGTGAGGATTAATTGAGATAAAGTACGTGTCTGGCATGATACCGGACTAACTGTAGCTAACAAACATTAGCCACTAGAAATATGAGTATAATTAATACAACAAGATGGAGATAGTATTAAAAACTCTTGTCACCATATAGGGTCAGTGGGGCAGGCTTGATGGAAGAGATCTTAATTCTCATTTCAGCAGCATAGCATAGACGTGAAGCACTTCTCAGATATGCAAACGTGAAATCCATCCTGCTAAATATTCACCACTCTTCTGACATAGCAGATGACATCCTGTGGTCACTCCCTTCCCCTACTGAGATATTAGGTGGTGGTTTAATGCTAACCCCACCCAAAATGGTGGATTATCTGACGGTAACAGAGAAACAGGAAGATCAGTGGTTTTAAATGAGCAGAGACCGGGTGTTTTACAGTAAATAACTCTTCCATTTCTATCAGTTCCTTGACCAAATGTTGAACAAATTATGATATAAAATGATAAGGAAGCCAAGACACAGCTTTTGGAAAAGCTGAAAGCCTCTTTGATGTTGGAAGCACATCCTGTCATCCACAGCGTACTGAATAAGATGATGGCTGAAGACAACTTCACGGACAGGATAATTGCTCTAGCAGACAGATGGATGAAAGAAGGGGGCCTGGCACTGTACCTGTAAGTGCAAGTGCACCTTTCTTGATGAAGCTGCTGTTCTGCACTCTAGAATGTCTCATTTGGTTTGCCCAAGTTAAGCAAGTAATCCAGATTTGAATAAACAGTCACTGTGTGGAGGTTAACTCAGATCATTTATTATAAAACTCCTTGATTTGTAGGAAATATGTGGTTTCTAGGAGGAGAAAATGAGACAATCTGTGATATAATGGTTATTATTCATAAGAAAGGCCACTATGAAAGAAAAAAAAAAGAAAGGCCACTATGGTTTTTGCTCTGCTTCTAAAAGCACTATTTTCATAAGGAAATTACAGCATCCAAAGGTTTATTGGCATTAATGTGGTTGTATCTATGTTTATGATGATGATAATCTTAATAGTGGGTACCATTTTGAGCTTCCAGCTTAGGTCATTGGAAGGGAGAATTCAAACTGGCTTCAAGGAGAGTTTGAGCTGAGCTTCAGTTCAAACTGTATGACCCTTAGAGAGCCTCTCATATTCAGTCTCCAGGCTCCATAAAGATAGAGGTCTTTCCTATCATCCTAGGACTGTATTATACTCAGAGTATCATCCTAGGACTGTATTATACTCAGCATAATGTCCAGTACATGATGAGTGTTACATCAATATTTGTTGAAATATTTAATTCAACCTTCGTTATCTCTTTTAATACAACAACCTTGACAGCTCAATATTATTAGCTCTAGTTTTTTAATAATAACCTGCTTGTTTCAAAGCTATCTACAGAATTATGCATGCGATGGGGTGTTGCAGGTGTGGGAGAAATTTGCTCTATGGTCACATGATCTCTCAGCTTAACATGGGAGAATCAAGAAGAATAATATTGTTTATGTAAAGATGCTTTCATGCTTTGGCAGAGTGGGAAGAAGTGGCTCTGTTGGCCATTTGACTAGAGAAGAAGCTCGAAACCATATTTATGGGGATAGGTCGAAACAGTGGACATAGTAAGCATGCTTTCACATTCAGGGCTGACTCAGAGCAGAAGAGACTGTCGACTACGTCAGCCTAAAGGCCACAACACAGTACAAGCTTTAGGGAAACCAATTTTGGTTTGACATAGGGAAGAACAATGGAATTCCTCCTGCTGTTTAGAAATAGAAAAGATCACTTTGGAGGTAGTAAATCCCACTATTGGCAATGTCCAAAGTGGGGCCACATGATCACTCGACAGGAATATTATAAAAGCGGTTTAAACATTGGCTAAGTGGAGAAAGGCATTAGGCTAGTGAATATCTCCTATTTGTCTCCTAGAATCTATGATTCTATAATCCAGTACTTGAAATTTGTAAAGATGGTATCCAGACAAGAATATATTTAAAAGGAAACTAGGTAACAGCTTAGCTCAGATTCCATTAGCCTATGAGGTCCCCTAAAGTAAAATGTCTGTCTATGTTATACAGCACTGTGTTCCCAGCACCAGCACTGTGTTTGGCACATAGTACACCTTTAGTAACATGTGTTAGGTGAATCAGTTGGAACCCTGGGTATACCGAGGAACTTAGCATGCATGCTCTGAGCACTGACTTTCCAAGAAGTTATGGAGTGTCATAGGAATGAAAGCTGAACCAGATCAACTTTCCTGTACCCCTTTCCTATGTAGGTTATAAGTTTGGTCTAAAGGGAAACATTTCCACTTATTTGTGCTGTAAATATTGAACTCACATAGAATCTTTTCCTTGGGAGAAGTGCCTCGATGTGTGCATTTGCTGTTGGTCTCACTTGTGGAATGTCGGAATGAGAGGAGTGGCAGGGGCCTGAGATATGCCCTACTCTAATGTAGTTGAGAATATGCAAGAGTGATCAGGCCATAAATCAACAGGCTGAAGACCCTAATCCAACATGGGGAGTCACCCCCAGAGGTGACACTGAAGAAACCCTAGAGGGAGATAATGATTTCATCCAGCACTGTGCCCAGCACCAATCAGGGTCTCAATGCAATACAGTTGACCTTGAACAACACAGGTTTGAGCTGCCTGGGTCCACCTTTATGCAGTTTTATCTTCAATTAATATAGTACAGTACTGTAAATGTATTTTCTCTTCTTTGTGATTTTCTTAATAACTTCTTTTTCTAGTTCACTTCATTGTAAGAATATAGTTACAACACATATACAAAATGATCGTTTATCTTATCAGCAAGGCTTCTAGGCTACTAGTAGTTAAGTTTCGGAGGAGTCAAAAGTTAAATGTAAATTTTCAACTGTGTGGGAGGTTGGCCCTGACCCTTGCATTGTTCAAGGGTTAACTGCACAGTGAATGAATGAACAAATGGTGTCCAGGAGCAGTGCTCAACTTGGAACCAGAAAGCCTGGACTCTCCTCTGGATGTGCTGTCACTGACTGCCTCGGTAACCCTGACACATTCCTTATCTTCTCTATAATGTCATCTGGCGCTACCCGGCATTCAAACAACTGTCCTATTTGGGGGATGCCAATTATAGAGGCAGGAGGTCATGGTTGTCTTGATTAGTTGGTAGTAGTGGAAATGGAGAGAACCATGGAGAGACTTCGAGGGCCATTTGGAGCAGTAGAGAAAGTAGGACTGCATGTATAATTGGATGTGGGGCGTGAATAGAGGGAAAGGATGACACCTAGATTTCTAACCTAGGCAGCTGGGTGGATGGCAGTGATACTGACTGAAATAGGAACAAGCAAGCAGGAGTGGGTTTGAGAGGAAGTTGATGAACCACACCCTGTGCTCCAAGAGGCCCACACACTGAGAAAAATCCTGGCCCTTCGGCTCTTCCCTTACCTGTTTGTGTGAGAAAAGGCCCACTGCATGAGAGGGTGGGCAGACCAGGTAGCTTCAAATGTGACAGAGACCCCTGGTTATGTTTTCTAATGAGAGAATGCTTTAGGAGCTGATAAAACTCAGCCTTAAATCCCTGCATTCATCTTTT